>NC_090265.1:688147943-689347943 GCF_040414725.1 Anabrus simplex | reverse complement strand
AATTCTGTTGTATTGTAAAATTATTTTTCTAATATATACTACAACCGAAAACGAGAAACTACTTTTTCTGAAAACAAAAACTATAACATCAACTTCTATTTTTTACTTATTTAATAATTCAGAATTATTTTAATACTGTGTTGTCCACATGTAGAAAATTTGTTGTCAGTATTTGCCAAACATCGATACATACACGCGAATTTTATCGGTGAGTAAAATTGTCTTGTTTTTATTAGTGACATATGTTTGAATTTTTATTTTTTACGTTTTTATTTTTCTCGTTCAAATTAGCTATTCTATAGAATTGTATTTAGAAATACATTATACATAATTACGTACCGGTAAATTCTTTTGTATCGTAAATTATTTTTTCAAAGTAGATATTGAGAGAGAAAGTGCGAAAATATTTTTCTCTTCCTAAAAATAAACGTTTTCGACAACTATAAATCAACAATAAAACTTTCTTGACTCTTTATATCACTCCAAACCAGTTTCTTATTCTGCGTAGTCGATATGTAGAAAATTTCATGCCGGTATTTGCTATACACCGGTAGATATACGCGAATTTTAAAATACATGTATTTCCACTGAAAACGGCCTGGCACTTTACAGTAGTAGAGTGGAGGCGGAGCTCTGGCCTCTTCCAGCTGATGGGGAGCGGCGGATTAGATCGGCTCTTGGCTCCAAGAAGGTTAAGTATGTGTGTCAGCATACACTGTAAATTTGTAATATATCCTGATTCTGAAGATGGACTTTATCAAGCTGAGAGGAAAAAAAAAAATCTGAGTCATGAAAAATCAGGATCATTAGATACTTTTGCTATTTTTTAAAAAATATTTATCTTGTTTATTTTTAATAAAACAGATTTTCCTCCAAAACTGAAGTCATGCTTCACCTTGCTTTATTTGTAGTTTTTATTGTCCGCACCATGTCCGCATTTAATTATATGTTCCCCATCAAAATCCAGGGTGTATGTACTTTAGGGCATTATTTTATCATAGTTGGACTGAGCACGCCTGGGATCGGCTGACTTCTGGGGCAAATTACCTTGATGGTAGAAACGGGAACTGTATGGTGAAAATTCAGATGATGACTGTGATTTGTGAATGATCCGAGTATTGGACCGATTTTATTTACAATCTTTGTGGTGATTTTATTAATTGTAAGCTGGTTGAATTTATATTTGAAGAAAATTAAATAGGTATGCAGTTATTTGATTTTTTACTTTTCCCATATTTTGCTGTCTCAAATTTAGGGTGCAGTTCTTATTCGGTGGCGGGTGGTACTCGGGATTATATGGTAACTCAAACACTTCAATTAAGACCACTTACAAACTACAAGAACAAAAATAACATTATAAATTATATTAGGGGAAATGTTGAAAATGTTCAATTAAGAAAGGATGTTTTTGAAGGCTTTTTCTTGTGATCTCTCTGTAATCGCTCGGGTTGATACCCCCAACCTAAAATCAAGAACAAAGTTGGGATTAAACTACTTATAAAAAATAAATAAAAAGAGAATATACTAATTCTTCTAAAGGTCCAATACAATATTAATAGTAAAAATAAAATATAAATATGAAATAGTTGATTATAAAACTTAACACAATAGACTGATACACTTGCCATAACCATTAGTGCACAAATCCAAAAGCTCAACAAAATAATGCCATAGGATAAAATATCACAACCAAGATAGTATGCCCGTCAGATTACTGAACAGCTGGACTATGAAAATTGTACAGTCCTCTACAACCAAGGTTTTGCAGTCTATAAAATCTAATTCAGGGTCATATTTTTGTTTTATTTATTTTACAATTGGCTTTACGTTGCACCGGCACAGATAGGTCTTATAGGGACGATGTGATTGGAAAGGGCCTGGAATTGGAAGCAAGCAGCCATGGTCTTAAAATAAGGTACAATCCCAGCATTTGCCTGGTGTGAAAATGGGGGAAACATTGGAAAACCATCTTCAGGGCTGCTGACAGTGGTTTCAAACCCACTATCTCCCGAACGCAAGCTCACAGCAGCGCGCCCCTAACCGCACAGGCAACTCGCTTCGTAGGGTAAATAAAATGAATAATCGTATGGCCTCAACTACCGCAGGCAGGAATTTTTAATTTGATGCCATCTGCCTGTCTCCTAATCAATTTTGACATTCTGTTTTACTTTAGGCCATGCTGATGTGGAAATTAAGTTTAGGTATGATGGTGGAATGTTCAACCAAACGAGGCTCCGTTCTCAGAGATTGACTCATAATACTCGCATAATGAAGCTTCAGTATGCTGACGACAATGCAACACCTGTCCATTTACCTGAGGAGCTTCAAGCATCTATCAGCTGTTTTAATGAAGCTTATGAATGATATGGTCTGACCAACACTCGTAAGATTAAAGTACCTGCACAGCTGGCACCAGGTGGTACCGTCCCTGAACTAAATATCACCATAGCAGGAACACCTCTTGAACAGGTAGACCAATTCACCTACCTTGGCAGTATTCTAACCACACGCTGCAACTCTGAAAAGGATGTGGAAAATAAAATACGCTCTACCCACGCAAATTAAGGCCGCCTCTCGCACCAAGATTTCTTGAACAAGGATTAAAATGTATACCAAACTAATGGTGTACCGAGTAGTCATAACATTACTATATGGATGTGAAACATGAACACTTTACAGTTGTGACATAAAGAAACTGGAATCCTTCCATTGGCAGAAACTTAGATCCATCATGAACACCAAATGGGATGACTACATAAACAATGTGGCAGTTCTTGACAAGGCGCATATGAACAGCATAGAAACCTTCATAGCATGATAGCAGACTGCCTAAACAACTTCTCTACGGTGATGACTGGTCATGGGAAAAGACCCCAAGGTGCTCCTTTGAAACGTTATAAAGACCTGTTTAAGAAGACTATGAATAACAGCAACATCAATGTTAACACCTGGGCAACAACTGCACAAAACAGTATTCTTTGGCACAAAGCTACTGCAAAAGGTGTCTTCTCACTGTTTGAGCAGGTACGTCGCAGGCAAGAAATTGAAACCCATGAAAAGCGGAAACTACATCAGATCCAAGCGTATCCTACACCCACATTTAGATGTGACCTGTGCGGCTTCAGTGCCGATCAGTCATCAGTGACGCAACAGAAGAATTGCAGGAGAAAAACATTCTTGAAAAGGAGTAGCGGCCGACGATGGGGTGGACATCTATGGCAGAATTTTTAATGAATTTTGTCAGGTGAACACCAAATGGACTTGTTGCAACCCCCTTCAAAAATCCGACTACCTGTGCTGGAATCTGGAGGCCGACACTACCAGTGATCCACAGAGGGAAATAATAAAATTAGAAACTACCTGAAAAAAAAAATTTAATCACAAACATTTGATAGACTGTAAAACCTCTGTTACGGATAACAAAGTCAAAAGTGAGAAGGAAAAACCTACGGTTACTTCGCTCCTTCTCCTGCCTTCCCATACACGTTTCTGGAAAGGGAAATAAAAAGTGCATTAATATATTATTCTTCACATTGTAAAAAAAGGAAATCAAAACTAATTTTAAATAAATAAACAGGGTCATAGCATAACACACCTGTACATGCAAAATAAAGCATGAATGCATGCATGCATCCTCCATTATACTCAGTATGAAATAAATGGGATGCAGAGCAGACAGACAGACAGACAGACAGACAGACAGACAGACACACACACACACACACACACACACACACACAAATGAAGTCCTTTAAAAGAAAGAATGTACAACTTTTCTTACAATATGACCTATGGGAAACATACGCCACATAATATTATTAACTTTATTGCCTATACTGGATCAGACCACTTGAGTTGCTCCATGTTCATTTCTTCTTTGAAGGTTGTACTGTTTGGTTCTTGTGGTCTGCCCAGTACTTTTTCATAATGTTGCATATAAACATCAGAAAATATGAGAATTAAATAATTGAAAATCCTAACCTCGTTCATTCTGACATTCACACGAACTGGTTAGGTAATCTCGGCAAGACCACTAACTCTTTCTGCTTGCGTGTCGACAAACGGTCGACAGCTGCCGTTCAGTGCTAACACTCGTGTGTCGAGCTCTGGTCAATACAAGGTTTTGTGTCCCTTAACTACTCTGTAGAGAATATTGCACTTTCTACTTATTATTCGATGAGTGCTGCTATCTTCTGGGCGCTGTGAGCATGAATTTCAGGGAACTTCTTTTAGAATGCGAAGACAATATTACTCTGTTTCCTTGGTGATGTACATGCTCAATGGAAAGCGATCACAGGAAAATGGCGGCGCCGGCTTGCTGGAGGATGAAATACTGGTGAAAATTTCAAATCAAATCAAAATCTCTTTATTTGCAAATGAGGTGTCTACCTCGGTGGCAAATGGTGCACTAAAATACATTATTGTCAAGCACTAAATATTAAATTAACAAGAGAAGAAAATTTTTCCTATAATACAATATTATACAATTTACGCTAACAATGTTTTCTATTAAACACACAGCTCATCCTTAATAAATTTATATTGTTTACAAAATTCTACTTATAATATCTCCTGTACTACTTACAAATATAGTCAACTGATATACAGTATGTGGAATTACTTCAAATGATACTATACAACTGGTATAACATTAATATTTACATTGCATTTATTTATTTACTTTTTTTTTTTTACCCGTTCTGGATCCTAAGTAGCATAACGACCTGCTGCGTCTTAACCAGAGCCCCTTTTGCCACCACTTTTCAGAGTTCCTGAAGGGCCTTCACAGCTACCGTAGCAGTCCCAGGGCCCTCGAAGTCCCCACTGTACTTCACCCCTACAGGCAGTCCCCTACTTTGGCTGTCCAAACTCCTTAGACCAGGGGTTGGAATTAATTTATTCACACACATTTTTTTATTTACAATAACCTGCACTGGTCGAATGCCCTCTAACACTTCATTTATTTTCTCTGTTGCTGTTTATTCTCTTCTTGAATATCTGTACAGATTTTGGAAAAGGATCAAACACTACCCCTGGTAAACTGTTCCACTCCTTCACACCCTTCCCAATGAATGAAAATTTACCCCAATCGCTTCTGCTAAAATTCCTTCTAATTTTATATTTGTGGTCAGTCCTGCTGATATAATTATTTTCCAACTGAAGCCTCTCACAGATATCTCCCCATGCTGCTTCTCCTGTATAGGCTCTATATAATCCTATAAGTCTAGTTTTCTCCCTTCTCTTACTTAAAGTTTCCCACCCAAGTTCCTGTAACATTTCTGATACACTACTGTTTCTCCTGAAATCCCCTGTTACAAATCTTGCTGCTTTCCTCTGCACACTATCTATTTCTTTTATTAGGTATTCTTGGTGAGGATCCCAAACACTGTTTGCATATTCCAATAATGGACGAACCATACTCAAGTAACTTTTTTCTTTTAATTCTTTGTTGCATCCTTTAAGTAGCCTCATTATGACATGTAATGATCTGTATGTTTTCCCAACAATGTCATCAATATGACCCTTCCAGTGCAAATTACTTTCAAATCTCACACCTAAGTATTTGCACTTGCCATCTTTTGGGATAACTACCTCATCCAAAGTATATTCAAATTCAGTTTTCAAGCTCCTGTTTGTAAAAGTTGTAACAGTTGATTTGCCTCCATTAACCTTCATATTATTTTCTTCAACCCATTGTTGGATACTTTCAAGGTCCCTTTGTAATTCTGAACAATCCTCAATGTTGATTTCTCTATAAACAATTATGTCATCTGCATACAATCTTATTTTTGATGTTATATTGTTCCCTAAATCATTTTAGTAGTAGTAGTAGTATTTATTCATTCATCAAGTCGTTTACATATTTACAGGACTCTGTTTTATATATACATAACTCTTCTAATAACATTATTACTGAGAAATATTAATCTTATAACTAAACCACATATATTACAGAAGTAGTAGTATTATTATCAACATATTAATACTTAAAATAAATTGAACTTCTAACTATCTCTTGCACACATTAAATATATTATTATTATTATTATTATTATTATTATTATTATTATTATTATTATTATTATTATTATTATACAAAATCACACCAACCTCAACAGAGTCGAGTAGATATCAGTAAAATACCACGTAAGGTGAAACCTTGTGTGTGGTAATTTAGAATATTAATTACATAGTGAGAAATATATTTTAAATGATGCCTGAAATACGAGTATGGGTATGAGTGAATGACGGATATGATCAACAGCACATGGTGGAGCATTGAATAGAAATTGGATATGGTGACGTGATATTCTCATTTAGTTATTTCTTCCATAACAGTTTTATTATCCCTGACAAAGGATTTAAGACACTTCAGACTCATTTTCTGACCTAATAAAGTAGTTTGTAAGGAACCGGGAAGGACATTAAAGAATTTTGGAATGAAGTACAAGAAATTGCGCTTTGTTATGCTAAGTTTGGGTTTGTATAACATACAACGGTGGTTCATCTTACTGCGTGTTGAATATTCATGTTTAATGTTCTCAATTATATTTTTGTTTTTGTTAATATATTTGTATATTTCAAGGGCATAGAGCTGTTTTACATTAAATATATTTGCCTCAGCATATAATTGACTACTTGGGTACAATCTTCCTTTCTGGTACATTATTCGTAATATAAGGTTTTGAACAACCTGTATTTTATTGATTACATTTTTGTAGGCTCCTCCCCATGCCAAAATTCCGTAGCTAAGAATAGACTGAACTAAAGCGTAATAAACCTCTCTTAACAATTTTATACTGGATATGTATTTTAAGTTATGAAATATATAAACAGTTCTTCTGATTTTCTTTCTTAAATCGGTAATGTGACTTTTCCATTTCATGTTCGAATCAATTAATAATCCCAAATACTTAACATTATTTACTTTATAAATTTTGTAGCAGTTACAATTAAATTTACAGTTGATGTTGTGTACAATTAATTCATTAAAATCGTTTCGTGTATCTGTTACAGAAAAATTCATAAATTTTGTCTTTTTAATGTTTAGAAATAATTCATTATTATCTAACCATGCTTGAACTTTAAGCAGTGCTCGAGTTGCTCTCTGTCTGACGAGATTCCAGCTATCACCCTCAACATAAATGACTGTATCATCTGCATATGTTACGACGTGCGTATGTTCGGCATTTGCTATTGTTTTCTCTAGATCATTAATAAATATAATAAACAATAAAGGACCTAATACTGTGCCTTGTGGGACACCCTTTATTATCCTCATTGGTGTGCTTAGATGTTGATTAATTTTGACATACTGTACTCGATCTGTCAAGTAACTCTCAAGCAAATCCAGCACATTACCCCTAAAGCCGTATTTTTCCAATTTCTGGAGGAGCAAGCGGTGTGACACACTATCGAATGCCTTTTCAAGGTCGAGAAATATCCCTGTGGAGAGCAGAGAAGAATTAAGATTTTCGTATATTCTCTTTGTTAAGGCGGATATAGCATCAGTCGTTCCGAGATTTTTAATGAATCCAAACTGTCTGGGCGAAAGTATTTGGTGTTTTTCTAAAAATTGGTAAATATTGTTCTTTAAGCATTTCTCGAATATTTTTGATATTGTTGTAGTTATCGAAATGGGTCTGTAATTTCTAATGTCACAAATATTTCCAGACTTGTGAAGAGGTTTTACTATTGTTGTTTTAAGCTGTTTTGGAAAGTAACCTAAGGTGAAGGAATCATTGATAATATTCAGCAACGGTTCCTTTAATGACTCTATATTTTCTTTAATAATTCGAGCCGAAATATTGTCTATTCCTACAGCTTTGTTTTCATGTACTTCACTCAAACATCTCTTCAGATCGTATTCTGTTACCGGTGCAAGGAAGCAAGTATGAGGGTTGCGAGCGATATTTAATGTGGAGTCGGAAATCTGTCTGTGATGCTTTGCTTTCTCAGTGGTTTCGTTTATGAAATAATTGTTAAATTTATTAGAAATATTTATGTCATCTTTCCAGATTTCACCTTTATATCTGATTTCCTTGATCTCTTCTTTTCTAACTGACCTTTGTGTTATTTCATTGACTATGCCCCAGACCTTACCCCGGTTATTTGAATTGCGATTGATCAGATTCCTATAGTACTCAGTTTTCGTTTTCATAATTAGATCATTTAGTTTGTTCCTATATTTCCTGTACTGTTCTTTAATTTCCAAGTTATCCTTATTTTTTAAATATTGTTGATAAAGTCGGTCTCTTGTGTGAATAGATTTTACCAAACCGTAAGAAATCCATTCTGTTCTTTTGACTTCCTTTGATTTCAATTTAACAGTGGACAGGCTCATGCAGCTTTTAATTGTATTCACGAATTTATCAAGTTTGATATCTAAATCACTGCTGTTTAAGATGTCTCCCCAATTTATTTTACTTAAATGATTTTTAAGCTCAAAATGATCTATTTTAAAACAGTTACGTCGAAAATTTGGTATATTACTAGGGACCGAGGCATTTTGAATGTTGAGACTTACTATTATAGGATAATGATCTGAAATTTTACTTTGAGAGATGATAGACAGAATGTCGTCATTTCTCAACCTACTTTTAATCAAAGCATGATCAATACAGGATTTACTTGTACCAGATACTCTAGTAGGATTGTTTATTAAGGACTGAAAATTTCTTTCTTGTACCATGTTGAGATATTCGTCACAGTCGTGTTCATTTAAAAGGTCTATATTTGTGTCCCCTATTATCAGTTCGGTTTCAACATGGCATCTATCTTGGATATAATGATCTAACGCACTGAGAAACCGCTGTTTGTGATATTCATGTGACCGATATACTCCTGTAATAGCTACTTTCTTGTTGTAATAGTTAATTACTACTCTGAGAAATTTAAAGTCATCGTACTCAATAATTTCCATTTCGTGCTCCAAACCATTTTTTACCATTAATACAACACCATCACATTTGTTAACTGAACCCTCATTGTAATAAGATTTATACAAGGCATGGTTGCTTATATTTACATTACTCAGTGACCAACTTTCTGTTAAAATTACGACATCAAACCTATGATCATATGCTTTCAAAACAACGTCTAAAATGTTCTTATTTTTCCTTATGCTTCTAATATTAGTATGAAAAATTTGTAATGTACTTTTCCCTTCCGTATGCTTCTGCAATCTACTCGTGCAATCTTTGATGCCCCTTCTCGTCTCTGAAAGAGGTTGGTATGTTACATAATCATCTTCTAGATCTATTCTGACTATTTACAGGAAAAGGTTAAAGTCAGCTGTTAGTTATTACTAAGAAGGAAGTTACTGTAAGTACGGAGTTTGTACAGAGGGTTGGGACAAGGTCAGTGTCCAGTGGAGAACCGTAATTAACGAGCTAGTGAAGGTCAAGCAGGTAGACTATAGCCGTTCAGCCAAGCAGGGTGGAATGCAAGAGCAGTGAAGGGGAGAGAGAGAGAGAGAGAGAGAGAGAGAGAGAGAGATAGCGAGAGGAAGATGTGTCCTAGAAGAGGAAACAAAACTTAATACAAAGGGTTACCAACTTACGGGTTAGTAAACTAAACACAGGTTAGATATGAGTAAGCTCATGGAATGTCACTCATCTGCGTAGCGCGGTGCATGCTGCCATCAGCGGTCTTAAACAGGGTAACTCCATCACTGGTCCAGACATTTCTGACGCCGAACTTGGAGATAGCCGCCTTCAGAACCGTCAGTCTGGCAGACGTAAGGTCCTCCCGGATCGTGACACGAGATCCTTTTAAATGCCTTTTCTTTGCGAATATCTCCTTCCTGCTGCGATAACTTGTCATCTTCACGATAATAGGCCGGGGTTTATTACCGATTTTAAGCCCGACTCTGTGGCTCCTGTCGATATCAGTCAATTTTATGTCGGCACCAATGTCACGTGCAACATTTAATACTAAATTGTCCGTGTCCTCATTCGACTCTTCCGGAATGCCAAATATGCGGAGGTTATTTCTACGCTGATATTGTTCCAAATTATCATAATTTGACTTCACTTCCGCTTTAAGTTCTGCGAGTTCCTTGTCTCTCTTGGCAATCTGATTCTTTAGGTCCTCACATGCATTTATATTGAACTGAACAGATTCCTCTAGTCTCTTTAACACACACTCCGTAATTTTGTCCACTATGGTACTCACAATTAATTCCACGAATACCTTAGACTGAAGTGTCTCTTCTATTATTTTCCTCACGGTGTCTTCTGTTGGGTTGGCACTCCTGCACTCGGCCTGCTGTTGATTCTTCTTCGTTCCTGGCGCCATTTCACTATTACACTAATTGCACGGCACTCGAATAAAGAACGAACTAATTGTTGATAGTACTTGATTCCACGATACAAATAGATGCACTGTGGCAAATTACAGCACTGTCGCAATTGTTTACACCTGCCAAAACACTTAAATTCCACGAGCTTAAACTCACGCGTGTTACTCGTATGGCATCTGAGTGAAAAGTATTTGCGTATATTAAGAAAAGTAACGGACCGATTATACTACCCTGTGCAATTCCCTTCCAAACTTTCTCTTCCTGAGATACATTATTTCCTACTTTGACTTTCTGGACCCTTGAATTTAGAAATGCTTTTATCCAACGTGTAACCCTTATGTCCAATCCTATTCCCTCCAATTTCTTTAATAATATTCCATGTTCCACTCTATCAAAGGCTTTGGAAAGATCTATGGCTATGCAATCTAACTGACCTCCTGAATCCAACTGATCTGATATGTCCTGCTGAAATCCCACCAGTTGTGCCTCACAAGAAAATTTCTTTCTAAATCCATACTGGCTCCTCATGAACCAATTTTTATCATCACATATCCCTCTGATGTACTTCGATATTAAACTCTCCAGAATTTTACAAACTATACTGGTCAGGCTGATTGGTCTGTAGTTCTCTGGTTTCCTTTTATCACCCTTTCCTTTATAAATTGGTATTATTATAGATTCCTTCCATTCCTTTGGTATTACACTATTATTTATGACATAGTCAAAGAGAAATTTTAAATAAGGCACTATGTACCACCCCATTGTCTTTAATACCTCCCCAGTAATTTGATTTGCTTTCTCAGTATTCTTCAAACTCTTCGCACCAACAAAGCTACCGGTGCCGACACTATAGGTCCTCTTTTCCTAAAAAATACTGCCAGCACTCTTTGCGTCCCTCTCTCTAAATTATTTAGCAGATGTTTCGCCGCGGGCTATTTTCCTATTACCTGGAAACAGGCAAATATTGTCCCACTTCTCAAATCAGGCAACAAATTTAATGTTTCATCTTGCCGACCAATTTCTATTCTCCCCACACTATCCTTTATCTTTGAAAAAATTATACACCAGCGTCTCCTCGCATTCACTTTGCCGTATATCTCAACCAAGCAGCATGGTTTTCTACCAGGTGGCTCTTGTCTAACAAACCTGGCCACTCTGCATAGCTTTGCTTCACACGCCATTGCAGCTAAATCACAGCTGGATATCTGCTACGTAGACATTTCGAAGGCTTTCGATTCTGTAGACCATACTCTGTTGCTCCATAAAATCTCCGAACGATTTAATATACATGGCAGTCTTCTGACCCTTCTTGCTGGCTTCCTACATAACCGTTGGCAGAGTGTGGTAATATCAGGCACTTCATCCTCATGGTTACCAGTCACCTCCGGTGTTCCACAAGGCAGTATTCTTGGCCCCTTGCTGTTTTCTTTGTTTATGGACGATCTGCCGTCCGAACTTAACGAAACAGCGAATACCCTACTCTTTGCTGACGACTGCAAGATATTTAGGGAGATCAGGAATCCAGCAGATGCAGCTCTGCTACAGTCCTCACTTAACGCCCTCTCGAACTGGTGCCGTACTTGGAAACTTATCCCCAATCCACAAAAATGCAGCCACATGACCATAACACTACGTAAATCTCCTCTACCGACATCATATTACCTACTCGACAAGCCCATCACCGTGGTTACGCAACAGCGTGACCTAGGTGTAATATTCGATACAAAATTACAATTTAAGACCCATATAGAAACATATACAACCAAGGCTATGAAATTACTAGGCATTCTCTATCGCTTCACAGAAATTTCTGACCCCATTGCTCTTCGTCACTTCTTCCTCCTGATCATTCAACCTCTCTTAAACCACTGCTCTCCGATTTGGACAACAGCCTCCCCCTCCAATACCAAGCAGTTAGACAGAGCAGTGTCCTTCTTTGCTGCAATTGTAAGGAACAGAAACCCCAAGCTCAGAAATCTGTCTACGCAGCAGGTATTAATGGCGATTAATATGTCACCGCTGCACATCAGGCGACAGGTAGCTGACCTGAGATTCCTTCACGGGATCTTAAATGGACATTACCGCTCGGAACATCTTGTCTCACTCTTCTCTCTCCGTGTTCCTTCCCGCTCCACCAGAACCAAAGACCTTCTCCACATTCCCCACACTCAGCACTCAATACTTCAACGATCTTTCCTATTCCGCCTCCCAACACTCTTTAACAATATTAATAAGAGACAAGAGCTTGATCTAGCATCAAATAAAAGTGTATTCAAGAGGTGTATAAATAATATCTTAAAGATAAGTTGATGGAAGGGATTATACCGCCATCTTGACCCACGGCGAGTTGGCTATGAACATGGACATTCTCACGGTTTTCGATTTGGACAGTTATTAGTAGGTTGTGTACCTGATCTTGTTATATTTTGTTATGTTTCTTATGTTTTATTATGAAATTTTACGTTTGTTAAATAGTCTGTTGACAGTGCAAGTGAAATTTGCTCAGTGTAGCTGTATCTTGTGCTTCGTGAATAAATAAATAAATAAATAAATAAATAAATAAATAAATAAATAAATAAATAAATAAATAAATAAATAAATAAATAAATAAATAAATAAATAATAAATAAATAAATAAATAAATAAATAATAAATAAATAAATAAATAAATAAATAAATAAATAAATAAATAGTGTTCACCCCCTTCTCCCACCATTGTAGGAATTTGGATTCCTTTTCCTTTTTGATTCCTGATATATGAATACAGCTTTTTCCATCTCCCTTTGTGGTCATTACCCTCTTGAAGTATGCCATTCATATAATTCTCTTTTGCTTCCTTTTTCACTCTATTCAGTTCCCTCATTAGTTGTTTTCTAGTTTCTCTACTCTCCCTACCCTCTTTGATTTTCCTGTTTACTATTCTACATTTTCTTTTTAATTTTCTTATTTCCCTTGTATAATAAACAGGGTCTGAGGTCATTTTACCGTTCTTAACAGGTACAAATCTCTTCTCTCCTTCCCAAATAATTCCTTTAAATTTAGCCCAGAGTGTATCCACGTTACTCCCTTCACTTATCCAACAACTGAATTGTGATTTAAGGTAGGTCCCAAATTCATCAACTTTAAGTTTTTCTGTACAATTTCTTGTCTTGTGTAACCCTCTTATTAAGCCTTTTTGGTACGAGTCCTACATCCATTATTACAGCCTTATGGTCTCCTATTCCTTCAATTACCTCAGTTTTATCAACAATTTCCCATGGTTTAACCAAGAATACATCTAGTAAGTTATTGAGACGAGTCGGTTCTTGTACTACTTTTCTAAATCCTCCCTCCCAAATTAACTTATTTGGCAGTTTCTGTTCATGGGCTTCACTTGCAGCTCCTTTCCATTCAACTTCAGGCAAATTTAGATCTCCCCCAATTATTACCATATCATTATTATTGTTTTTACGAGTATAATCTATTATTTTTTCAAAGATTTCCATGTCTCTTTCCTCTCTTCCAGGCCTGTATGTTCCTGTAATTCCCACCTCCTTCATATTATCACAAACTAATTTTATCCCTAATATTTCATCCCTTTCATCGGTAAACCATTCATGTAAACAGTAAGTTTCCTTCACCAGAATAAACACCCCCCTCCCTTTTTATCTCCTCAGTCTCTACGATAGACTGTGTACCCTTCTGGAAATACTTCTCTATTACCCACCCCTTCTTTCAACCACGATTCCACTCCTATCAACTGGATAATGACCATGAAAGTGATGAACTTTTCAAGGCAAGCGATGAAAGTGATGTTTCAGAAAGTGATCTGAGTGATGATAATGACAGCGATGCATTTAATGTTGGGAGAGGTGATAATGTGTTGCCACGACCCGGACGTCACCGGTATGTACAAAATTCCAATACTGGTTGGAGATTGTGGACTACAGATAATGTACACCTGCCTAAATTCCCTTTTGGGCCAATAAGTGGATTTGTAAGCCATGCTATTAGGCCTATTACAGAATTACAGTACAGGCCATTATTTTTTACCTACCAGTTAGAAAATTATCTCACCCACCAGAAATTCAGATGAAAATATAGGGAAAAAGCCTATCTGTGCCTTTCTTATACCTTTGTGTACCATATTTTTGCATTTTGAACCTGTACAAAGTTATTGTATATATGTAAATAAGCGTTTAATAATACATCTCCCAGTATGGCAAAAACTGACTGAAATAATTGCAAGTTGGGAGACATTATGTCTAAGAAAATATTCGAGGGCAAAGGGTTAAAAAAAGAGATGCCATTTCCTACACTAAGTTGAAGGGAATTCCATAAACCTTATTTCTGATGTGAGTGATACCTATCGAGAAGACTTACAGAACAAGTGATATTTATATATTCTGTATGATTTTTCGTTATGTTTGTGTATTTTACGTTATGACAAGTTGAAAGCCTTGAAGATCAATTTCTTCTTAGTAGAGTTTTTTTCTAGAACAATTCTACAAACTTAATATTCTTTTTCAAGAGTGAAGTAGGCCAAAACATGTATAATTGTGTTTTTAACACATTGAGTGCCAAGCGACCCTATGTGGGTATGTCAGAGTAGTCAAGTATTGAACTTTGGTGCTTTGTAGGATGACAAAATTATTGTCTATCTCATGCACGGATTGTTTGTGTGAGTGTGCAGTGTTGAAAATTTCCTTTTCCTTCAAGTCACTATGAGTAAATTGAGTAATAAAAGATTTAGTGCAGATAGTCTGGACGATATACTGAACAAATCGGACAATGATGATGTACAGTAGAAGTCTGCTATAGTGAGTACGGCATATAACGAGAATCCCGTTATACTGACAATGTTTTGCTGTCTCTTCAAAATTCCTATATTAAACTGTGTATTATCCTTAGGTTACAGTGACAGCCCTGTCACTGACGCATCCGTTATTACGAGCGATTAAGCGCACGCGAATTTTTCCATTACCGACATTTATGCACCCCAGCTATTATGTTGCATGCAATCGATTATCTTCAGTATCATTTCCTCGCTATGCCCATTAGCGAGCTTTCTCTCATCGACATTCGAACGCGATGTCGGAGTTGATTAGTAGTACCTGTCTATTGCTGTTCCGTAAAGAATATTTTAATTTTAAGAGAACATGTTTTCGTAGTAAATGCGTAAATAATGTGTCTGATAACAGTTCTTAACTCATTAAAAATACAGGCTGACGAAACGATCGCTTAATTTTAATGCTAAATACTGCAATTAAGTAAAAATGTTATACACCTCGAGATATGGCAGACTGCATAATTGATTTCAGAGGTTAGTTTATATTTTCTCGCATTTAGTTAAATTACAGAAAGGTTATCATCATGTAAATTTATAGCGAGAAGGTTATAATTTCTCTACTGGCACTTGAAGTATGTTTTTATCATGTGTGTAATAAGGTTAAGTTAGGATAGGCGATGCTGTTTGAATAAGGAAACAAACATTCGCCACATGATGCGATCAATCATCTTTGGTAAGGTATAGTTTTCTCATGTGTATTTGCGAGCTCTTTCGTCGACATTCGAAGGCGATGTTGGAGTCGATTAGTAATACCTAAGGACTGCTGTTAAAAAAAAAAAAAAAAAAAAAAAAAAAAAAAAAATTGAAATGAAAGAGGATAACAAATTTTCGTAATAAATGCGTAAATAACAAGGCTGATAGCAGTTAACTAGTTAAAAATAATGGCTGAAGTAAATTATTCTTAATTTTAATGGCATATACCTCAAGATATGGCAGAGTACATCACTGATTTCAGAGTATAGTTCATATTATCTTGCGTGTAGTTAAATTTCAGAAAGTCTATACACATGTAAATTTTTAGCGAGGATAACTCATTTCTCTACATGCGTTTTGAATATGTAATGACACATATACGATTAGGTTAGGTGACACCATTTGAAAAAGGAAACTCAAGAGTGATACCGTATTTCTCAGAACCCAAGACATTTTTTCCCTCAGAATCTCATGCGAAAAATCAAGGGTTGTCTTGCATTCACAGCCTAACTAATGAATACCACTGGCAACTACCGCGGTAACTACACTGCTGCTTTTCACTCTCGCATGCTCACACACACAAAATTCGTTGACAATAAACGACTGCCTCTATTATACATCGCTAGCCGGGACAACAGGTTATACGGTGCCTATGTGTAATGTCACTGGATTTTGGAAAATAGTGGAGAGAGAATGACATTAAAACATGCGAGCCTTCGAATTCTTAGAAAAGCCATGGTTACTCGGTGGCAGAGTTATAACACGTCTACTGTACCTGACTCTTAGTAAAGTTAAGTTTTATAGACAGCAGGAATATTTTCGTGACGGATAGTCGTAAAGATACGTGGAACAGGTATTACCAGGAAATTTTCAATGGGTTCTGATATGATACCAATTTTAAGTTAATGGTTATTAAACACTCGGAAATGCAGAATAATTGTGCAGCTGCATGAAAATATGGTATAGGCCTAACTAAAGCCAATATTTGGTGTCAGCGTGAAGACAAAGATAGCTCAAAAAAATGTGTACTTTACAAAAAAAAACATTCAGTGGTCCGCACCAAGGATGCTTTAAAGAAGTCAAAAATGAAATTGTGAGGTATGTGCACGAAAAATGCAAGGGCGGAATGGCCATACCGTGGTGCAATAAACTCGTTCGTTGACCTTCAACGTCCGCGATTAGGCCAAAACATCTCTAGTCGACGAAGTTGGCTGAACCCGGCAAACGAGATGTGCGTGTAGCGGTAGTCAGTTATATCTGACACTGAATAAAAGTATCGTAATACTTTTGAAGACAGCAAGAATATTTTCCTGATGGATCGCCGTATTGTAGAGACGCATGGAGTAGGTATTGCCAGCAAATTTTCGACGGGTTCTCTTAGGTATATTAAAATTATAAAATCCTTTTATAAACAACCACCTACTCAATACAATACATTACTCATTTGAATTATAAAAAAAATCATGAGGTGTCTTAAATAATGGAACATGTTTCGTTCGACATAGCGAACATCATCAGCCGTTAATTTACAAAGATTAGGTCAGGGCCCTGAGCTGAAATGATAAAAAATGTTAAAAGAGTGACAATGTTTCCTTCTGGCATTGTGTTTGGCTCTCCTACAGAATTCCTAACTACTGGAGTTCACGTCATATCAACCTTAGTTTCGTCGCCATGCGCCTTTTAACTGGTTCAGTTTGACTCGTACTATTCAATAAACTCTATTTCAACTTTTGTTTTTGCTCAATTTAAAGAACTCCATCGTCAATAATTAAACCACGCTTCACGCATTGACATATATTTTTAAGGTCCACTATACCTATTTTTTTTACTTTAACAACCTTTACAGGCTACCATCATTCAATGTATTCCACTACAAATACTTGCTGTTAATCTGTACATATTGTTACAATTTCAAGTCTAATATTATCATTTTACTTTCTATTACGGCATTT
This sequence comes from Anabrus simplex, assembly GCF_040414725.1. Taxonomy (NCBI): domain Eukaryota; kingdom Metazoa; phylum Arthropoda; class Insecta; order Orthoptera; family Tettigoniidae; genus Anabrus; species Anabrus simplex. The sequence goes on along the minus strand of NC_090265.1, from coordinate 689,330,167 downwards.
TCACTCTTTTAACATTTTTTTATCATTTCAGCTCAGGGCCCTGACCTAATCTTTGTAAATTAACGGCTGATGATGTTCGCTATGTCAAACGAAACATGTTCCATTATATAAGACACCTCATGATTATTTTATAATTCAATGAGTAATGTATTGTATTGAGTAGGTGGTTGTTAATAAAAGGATTTTATAATTTTAATATATTGTCCTCAATACGGTTCTATTATGAGATTAATTACACGTAACTTCTCTTAGGTATTACGACGCCAATTTTAAGATAATGGTCATTAAACCAGTGGAAATAATCAATAATTGTGTAGCCGCAAAAAAATATTCGGTGTCTAAAAATGCACGCTGTACAATAATTGTGCAGTCGCAAAAAAATATTCGGTGTCTAAAAATGCGTACTGTACAAATTTTTGGAAGGGAAAAGTTGGGTTTGTCTTGGATTCGGAGAAGTATGGTACTGAAATTTTTTCAGGATGAAATTATACACACTTTCACGTAGTATCGGAGTTCGAAAAATAAAAAACAAGTAAGCTGTAGTGTGGATATCATCCGCGGAAACGCAACTTTTGTTCAAACTGATTGCCGTTTCGTACCAATTTTAATGTGTATGGGGGTTTTCCGACTTTTATACAAAAATTATATACATAATCAATATTCCCTAACTACAAATTCTTCTTATAATATTACTCTATTACATCCTAATTTACCAAACTCACATGATATTCACTACTTTATATAACATTTTATAAGAAAATTTCCTAACCTAAAATTGGAAGATCGTAATTTACAAACATTTCCTGATGTAAAATCAGGGATCATACTTTTGTACAGCTCCAGTGTGAACAAGCTAACATGTCTCTCATAATCAATGGCATATAACGTTTCCCTGCAAAGGAAAAGGTAAGTATGGCTGAGCGTCGGGACAGTAACTATTGTGTAAGTGGGACCCCATAGGGGGGCGTGTGCACGGGTACAATTCGTAATGTCTAGGGCTCGAATGTTCAGGAAAAGTCATATTTTTTCTTTGTCTCTATTTTCATGACTGATTGTATTTTGGTGTAATTCAGACGATTAATGTTACAATTAAGTAATTTTTATTTATCATATAAATGCATATTTTGTCTATTTTTTGTCATAAGGTCATATTTTGAACTATTTTCGTAGAAACGTTGTATTTCGGTGGTTTGGCGACAGCTGTAGCTGTGCAAAATCACCGTCAACTTTCCGAATGAGAACTAGTATTCACAAAACTGCTTTTCTGTATCACATCTGTACTTAATACAAGTGGAATACTCTTGTCTCTTCTATCAAGATTGCGCAGGAATGGTTTTCAAACAGTTTGTCATATATTAAGTCAAACTTTTGAATTATATTGAGTGCAATTGCTCGTTTAGAAGCTGCTTGCTTAGAAATTCATGCAAATATTGAAATTGTGAGAAGTGTTGAACTTTCAGTACAACGATCACATGGAATAGTTGGTGTCAGTGAAAACTTCAAAACGTGCTTAACCGAAATGGCGGTTTTTGCTGTGTGTGCAAGAATAATGAAGTTCTTAGAGGAGAACGTACTAGTGCATTTCAAGATGAGTGCATATTCGACAGCAGTGATTTAATATTTAAATATGCACCTATAACGTCCTGTGACGTAGAAAGGAGATTCTTTTCTTTCAAGAATGTGTTAAGTGATAATCCGAGATCTTCGGGGCCTGACGCTTTGAAGATGAATCTTGTCATACACTTCAATACCACCCGCGGAGAAGAATGAAAAAGTTATGCGAGTTTGCACAATTTGCCCTGCCGCCCTACCATAATGCATGGAAAGTGATCTACTTAATTCGTTTCGTGGTGCTCAATTTAAACTTTAACGCTGAAACCTCTCCGGGTTAAACATTCTTTGCCCGATACCCCCATTTTCTAACTCGTCGTTGGGCAGCCTAGTTTGACGAAATGGAGTCGCTCAGCGGATACCTCAGGGTTTATTTATGGCAAGTAAGACATGTAATCCTACTGTTGAATTCGCTTTACGTGAGTCCAAGAGAATTCCAACTCACGGGTGATACCTATCGTTACTTACGACATAATGATAATCATCGCCGACAACCTTATCTGAGTTTGACCTCGAGAGAACTTGCCATGGTTAAATGAACACTTAATTTCACGGAACCTTTCTTAGCTATTAATTAACTTACAATCTAGACACTAATCAAAGAACTCATGACACCAGCAATTATAGAAAAACAAGATATTTATTAATAAAATATTAAATTACTAATTTCCAAATTATGTACGCATAATTCAAATTGACTGGAAAAATTTGTATGAAGAATGAGTCAGCGCTGGCTCGTATAATAAAATGAAATAATATTCAGTATTTAAATTATTCAAAATGATCAGTTCCTTTGTGAAGTTGAAGTTCAATATTTGCTCATTTACAACAGATCACTGGACACATCTGAGGTTCACCTCGCATTTGAAATGTAAGTATAACATCGACACAATTAACTCGTTCCGATAGTTCACTTTCTTTAGTCTTATTTAAACAGTCTCACTTGGATACAATATCCAGCCGCAATGCATCTCAAATGCACTAATAAATTAAGTGTGAATTAATTGGAATACGTTTAAGTAATTCTGAGTGAATTATAGGAAATCGAAAATAGAACTGAGTATATTAAGTTAGGTTTTAATAAAATCCGAAGTCATGATTTTGTTGCAACGATCTCGTTGTGCATTGAAACTCCTTACGAACTAAGGCATTCTTTCCTAATGCCAGTTAAATACGGCTCCTACTCTAGCCTTTCCCTAGCTGAAGTTCGTTAAAGAAATGTACGTTCAAACGGAGAATATTAACCAATCTAGCTATCTATCTAACTTCAGCGTAATCTTTGGCTGTCTCACACATGCCCTTATAGGTTCAATGTCCCTTTTAATAGTTATCTTTCAATAACATTCAACCACAATGCAAGCTACTTTACTCTCTTGCAATTAACATGGAAGCGCTAAGCTGCGAGGTTTGGAAAACATAATCTCATATATATCGGAGTCGTAATGCTTCTGGTTACCTACAGCTATTCAAAGTCGTAGTATTCTAATGTTCATAATAAGTCATCTACACTGAAATACAATTACGTCACGAGCATACATCTATATTAAGAAATCCAGTTCGTACCTTGGCTTATGTAGCTCCCGCGGTGTGGGCACTCTTACGCAAATAAATCATAAAGTAAACTTGTAGTGTGGCACAACTTAACTTGCAGGTACACGATGGTCCTGCATCGCGTAAAACCTTCTCAAATCACAATACATAACTCGAAACTTTCATCCAATTACCATATTCATATTCTCATTACAACATCAATCTTATATAAACACCGTAGCCTCCATAAAAATATATCGCGTTTCCCAACTTGACGACTACGATAAAATACCACACTGATTCTTAATAATATTTACAAGTCGCAGATTCTCATAACCTACAGACGAAGTTCAATGCCCTTTCTATGAACCAAACAAATGCGTAATTCCATGTTTCTTTCTACACCGCGCACAACCATTCGTGACGTCAACTTCATGCATAACTTCAATGAAATCTCTATAATCTCCCAGTATGTCATTTCAGTCAGCTGTTTCACATTTCTCCTCAAACCTCACGCTTCCTACAAGTATTCTGGTCGATATAGCACATACTATTGCCATATTACTAAATCGTAACTTCGAACTTAATTATCTCACACTTCGTTGGTAATCATCACTTGCATTGCCATATTATCGGTCTACAATTAGCCATCAGCACATACCTAAGGTATATGTGTAAGCAAACCAAAAATTATGCAATAAAATGTTATGAATGACTTAGCTCGCTCATGGTTGTCCCTGGTCCAGCTGTTCCATTCCCATTGGATGTAGATGGGTCTTCGGTTCGATCACGGGTTAGACATCTGGAACGTCATCCGCTCCTTCGTTCTGGTAGTACTATCTGGTTACCCATCGCCTTCCTTCGTCATGGCTCGGCCGGTTGGTTGCCCGTCGCCTTCCTCGTCATTTCCTGGTCGTATGGTAAGATGAATTGTTCCCAGGTCAGTCCATCATGTGAATTTAGCACATCATCTTGTTCATCTTGACAGTCTCAATGTTGAAGATAATATTGCAATATACTGCCATTTTAATATTCTTCTCCGACGTCGTTTATCCTTAATTTAATTTATTTTTATTTTTCTTCGTAGCTCTTCGACGTATCCGCAATTTCTTACGTAACGACTTCAGTACGTTTATTTTCGTCTCAACTGATTTTGCATTCTGGCGAATACTTATACTTTATTCTTATTCAATCGTTGTATTCTTTCTTTCCTTATACACGATCCTTTGCTTCACCAAAAGAAATATTCCGATGACGGTAATTGCGTCCGCTCTCGATGTCGTGAAAATTCAAGATGAAGATTATTTAATAATAATGTTTTTCTATTTTTTTGAAAACAATCCTTAGACCGTCCACTGTCCGTTTTACTCGAATACATGACCATTCCATGAAGTATATGGCCCTCTGAGACATCATAGCAGGTGACTATTCCTTGCTTGGTTTAGATTACAAGGCCCATACCTTCGGTCGGCGCCATTTTGTAATCTGTCGTGGACGTGCGAACGGGCACAACGCATTTGAGTAGTATTCATTTGATCTGAGCTTAAACGTTCCAAAATAATTTTAAAATTAAAATATACTGATTTCTAGTTTTCTCGTATTTCAAACCTCTAATGAAGGGTGCAAACATGTTTTGCCTTTTAAAATGCTGTGTAATCAGATAATCTTAGCGAACTTACTAAATACTTTATAGGTATGTATTCACAAATGTTTGATAAGTGAATCGATGACGATAGACTGAATAACTGCTAAACATATATATTCACAAAATTGATATGAAAGTAAGAATAGAGAATTTTGTTAACAAATACTGTATATGTATCAAAGGAATTGCCATTTCGAATTATAACTTATTTTAAAATGGCCACATTTAGATTAATTTTTTTCAGGTCATATTTTGTAATTTTTACGTCATATTTCGTCACTTTTTTACGTCATGTTTGCTTGCTTATTTGGGCTACCTTTAGGTCTTAAACATCCGAGCCCTAGTAATGACCAATGCGACCCCATATTTCACATAATATGCGTATAACGTTATCCTAATATATCATAAATATATCCTCATTTCAGCGATCACTTGCTTGGTTAAGCTTGTGAAAGTTTTGGCACCACGGAGTAACTCGATGTCATTAGCTCACGGCACTAGACGACAATCCTATGAATTCTGGTCTGGCATTCTACGTGTTAATATTTTTGTAGTGAACAAGGTGGACTATCGAAATTTCATATTTCCTTTACTGTAAAGTCAATGTGGAACAATTATGAGATTTGATACCGTACAGGCTTATGCCATATGAAGAAAATAAGGTGAAATTCTTTACGTTTTGCAGAGAACTGTGCTCTGCGTCTTAAGAAGAAATCTCGACTGTCCACGAGACAGGCTTCTTAAACAATGACTCTTTAAATTTATACGTTGTAATAGAAGTGGAAATGGTACATTCATTCGCAACCAGATGGCTCCCAGGACGTGGCACAACGCTAGCGTTCGAAGCGGAAGCTGACCGAACCATCAGAATGTTGTGAATCACAACCTCGGCTGCACATCTGTAAGTCGGGTACATAATAACGATAGCCAGATTTGTCAGTGATGACTAATTAGGAGGGAATGTTTGCTCTCAACTGTATGAAGAACTTTGGAATAGAAACAAAAATGATAAATGAAACTGTGCTTTTGAGAGCAAAGTAGGCAAACAGAGTGCCTAAGCGAGTACAGGAAAGAATAAATAAAGAAGTAAGTGTTCAAGAAAGGAGACGATGATGATGCTTGTTGTTTAAAGGGGCCCAACATCTAGGTCATCGGCGCCTAATGGTATGAGGTGGACGACATGGTATGATAATTAAAATTTTTAAATGTATCAAATGATGATGTACAATGATTGTGGGTTTAAAATAATCAGTGGATCTAATTCGTAATGCCTTATTTTTGGTAAAATGATAGGTGGTAGATTGCCTTAAACTGCAATAATATATCAGGCAAATTAATATTTTTATAAACACACTAAAATATACAAACACAAACTAAAACAGAGTCAATAGAATAAAACATAGTAAACAATAATACACAGTTCAAAAAAATAGGGGAACATGTTTTTGAACGTATGCCGTGCTCCACAAAACATTACCTCACACCCAGGTATATTACCAACTAAACCTTTATTCCTTACTGTTGAAGTATACAGAAGAACATCGATGGATTCGCATTCATTTTCAGAACACAAACAGAAATTCCAATTACGGACAAAAACAAAGTGATAACAGTCCTCCAGGATGGATTTTTATGACAGTTGGATAGCTTCAGTATGGTGTATGTCCTCCATGAGCCTTTATCACAGCTTGGCACCTATGTGGCATGCTCCGTATAAGTCTACAGAGAACACATTGCGGTATCAGGTCCCATTCTTCAATGAGAGCCTGTATGAGGTCATGAAGAGTCTGTGGTGGAACAGGATGCCCACACTTCTGTCAAGCCTATCTCACACATGCTCAATGGGATTAAGGTTGGAACTCACTGCTGGCCATTCCATCTCTTGAGTGTCCAGTTCTCACAAGACAGCTCTGGTGATGCACGCTACATGAGGTCTGGCATTGTCGTGCATGAGTACGAATTCAGGGCCAAAACCGTATGCAGCAACCAACACATGCTGTAGCAATATCTGCTCAATGTACCCCACAGCGGTAAGATTACTATCGATGACGACAAGATCCATTACTCACAGGAACAGACTAGGCTGCCTGTTATTTTACGGGTTGTATTGAGTATTTCAACCAGAGCCCTACTGAATTGTAGGGTCCTCCTATCCGCTACCCGGGACGCACCTCTAGGGGTTAACAGGCTCCCCCGAGAAATTAGTTTGCTTGTAGCCAATGATAATGATTTAGATGTCAGAAAGACTTGTTTCATTTTGAAGGCCTGCTTCCCTACAGCTATCTTAGGTAAAACTTCCTATCGACACTTCCCACCTGGCAGCCAAGGTAACAAAATGACATCCTAGTATGTTCCATTTTGCTACAATAATGCAAAGAGGACTTAAAAAGCAAGCTTGTGATTTATCACCAAGAGTCTCAAGTTGTATGTGGAGTTGAATCAACAGGGATGCAACTTTTCATTTCAAAAATACCATATGCAATGGAAAAGAATACTTGAAATAAGGATGCAAACACAACAATATGAACTTTGAGTTAATTAGGTTGTGTTTAGTACAGGTGTAGTACATGCCAGAATAATGTTAACCACTTCACTGCTGTGATTGAGTATACTTGAGCTGCCTGAAATGGCATATATGGCTTGAGTATATTCAAGCAGAACATTGCACAGTCAGTGCTGCAATCGAGTATATTCGATCTGTCTTATAACTCTGTTACACACTTCTGCCATCTGTTAGCCACACTTGAAACCACTTAGTGTATTAGTTTGAATTATGGCTGCCGTGTACAAAGGTAAGGTGCATCTAGAGGAAAATCTTGCACTTTTAGAGGAGATAGAGTCCGGTGGGGATTTTGATAATGGTGAAGTGATAATGGTGATGATTTGCTGCCAGACAAAAGAAGAAATGACACTGACATAGAACTGCATAAGTGGTCGGATGACTAGTTTGAACCAAAGATGCAAAGATGCATCCATCCTTGGGTATTACTCCTTGTGCTGTACTTATTTTGAAAAGTACTACTTACCTGGGCTAATCTTTGTTTTTGTAAAAAATTAGTGCAAATTATTAGAGTATATTATATTTAGTTGAAATATATATTTTTTTGGAATGAGGCATTCCAGTCTACTTTTATCAATATTGTGGATTTAAGAATGTCCTGTTTTTAATCATGTTTATGTGACTGGTATTGCACATAACAGCAAACTAAAATTTCTTAGCATCTTTCTAATGGACTAAATTTTCACCACCTCATGTGGAAATGAACCCTCAGTTTTCTCCTTAGAACCTCCTTAACACGTTGGCGGCCGCTCGGATATCGACAACCATTACCGTGGTACAGTAATACTTTTTTTGTTTAAAGGAGTTCATTTCTGTGCCCTTATGCGTTTTAGATTCTTATTTTAATTATTTCAATATTATTTATGTACATACGAGCCATGACGCACACGCTGCATGTGCGTCATGACTGGTAATGAAGTGGAACGAGAAAAATGTTTTGTTCTATTGTAGAACTTCTTTACAACAGAAAAATAAGTTTTTGAACATTTCACACAAAAATACTGTGTAGTAGAATCTCATTATTGCTGTGTGAACAATACATTAGTCCATAAGCTGTACAATGTAACTAGTCAATACAGTGTGCTACTTTACAGTGACATTTCCTCGCAAAAATAACTCTTCTGCAAATGCGCTACATTCAGTTACAATTTTATTCAGCAAGTTGTCCTCTGCAAGCAAACAAAAATAATCAATAGGCTTTGAGTCACTTGGCAGCGGAACCTTCACTCCCGGCCGACCGATAAAGTTTGTTTCATTGAGGACAAATCGGAACTCCATGAAATGACCCCTGAAATATTACCTATGTTATTTGGCGGAAGATTTTGAGATGAGGTATTTTATGTCTTCCTCATCTTCTGTAATGTGAGAATTGGGAGTAGACGCTAGACACACATCCGTGATTAAAATTCCCACTCAGGTGGCTACAGTCGCTTTTCACACTGTCATCACTGTCGTCGCTATTAATGCCGTCACTAGCGTTCACGTGAGCTTCCAGACTATCATCATTAATTGCAAATCGCCTGTTTATCCCACTAAGAAGGGGTTTCTTCCGATGAGAAGGTTCTGAAACGTCACTGTTCCCTCTTGACATCGCGGAAATGTACGCCGACTTGTAATATCTACAGAGATTGTAACTAACAATTGTTCTGATGCCCGGATGGAGCATATGTTCAATAACACCTTAACAATGCACAGATAAGAGGTCTGTTTGTTTACATACATATTGGCAGAAATACGAGCTTTAATATTTAGCGCAGAATGTGACGCGCGTGTCGTCGTCGGCACTGAGTGAAAGTGGAGTCATGACACGTGTCGTCATCGGCCGCGAACGTGTTAATGGGCGGATCGCCTTTCCCTTTATATAGACCGCCTGGCTAACATAACCTAGATAGGTGCTAGTTTCATAATATTTACATATATTCGAGTCCTTATGCGCTCTAAAATTTAAATTAAAACTGCTTCTATCGGGTGGTTGGGTGTCCACCGCAACTCTACAATATTGTCAGAATAATTGCATTGATTACATCGGAGTTTAAATTATTAGCTCGACTACCAGATAGTGTCGTGCGCGAGCGGTGCCTGGATTAGCGTGTTAAAAACCTGTACGGCACTCCACCTCAACGAAATGGTAAGCCCCCGTTTACATGATTGTGAACGAACAGTAGAACACTAGAACTTCACAATACTCTGTAATATCTTGTTTGTGATAACACTAAAATAGTTCAGTTAATATTTACCTGTCCAATACCATGAATGCCCCGCAGGGAATAAACTGACATTTTATCACAATTTTTTTACGCCCTACTCTCCACCCGGCTGATGAAAATTTCTGGGGTGAACACTGACCCTGGATCACAAACATGAACAGTCTTCAATATGGTGTGAACACACTGGTGATTTACCCCTCGAACCAGTAGTTGAAATAGCTCTATAACTGGTGGGTGTCCACCACACATTTGCAGTACCTGATGTATGTCACTATGACAGATGTATTATTCACAGAATATGCACATATAGTTCACCAAAACATTCAGCATGAACTCTACTATTTGAAAAGTGGTTTATATTTACCGTCAATGTAATATTTTTTTAATTTTCCACTCTTTTAAATGCCCCCTTAAAAAATCAATACTTTTTTACTTACACATGAAATATAAATGACCAATCACCTTTTCTGAAACTTTTGCAGAAATTCATTCTGATGATAAGCATGCAAATTCTAGGTGAATAAGTGTTAATACTTTAGGAATTATTCAATAAAAAGTACAGTAGTTGATTGGAGTTCTAACCGATGGGTGTTCATAACCTACCTCAGGTGGCACAACACATCCTTTCTGCTGCAGTGGGCCTTGAATTTACAGATGCATTTAATTCTATTAAAATATCTTTGGGTGTGGCGAGCCCAGCGTAACAATAGCCTATATGGACAAAGCAGATATGGTGCCTCGGAAAAGGTTAGGGCGTCCCCTGCTAAAAGCAACGCGCAGCTCTTCAGGTGCTGGGGGAACTGTGAAAAATGGGCAACCAGCACCAAACTACATCAAAATTGCAACAGTAAATGTACTGACATTGACGGGAAAGACAGAAGAACTGGTTGACTTCAGGATAGAAAAAGATTTTTTTTGCTAGGGGCTTTACGTCGCACCGACACAGATAGGTCTTATGGCGATGATGGGACAGGAAAGGCCTAGGAGTTGGAAGGAAGCGGCCGTGGCCTTAATTAAGGTACAGCCCCAGCATTTGCCTGGTGTGAAAATGGGAAACCACGGAAAACCATCTTCAGGGCTGCCGATAGTGGGATTCGATCCTACTATCTCCCGGATGCAAGCTCACAGCCGCGCCCCTCTACGCGCACGGCCAACTCGCCCGGTGATAGAAAAAGATATAGCCATACTTGGACTGTGTGAGACCAAGAAGAGAGATACAGGGGAGATTTCTCTGAGAGAAGGATACAGGCTGTATTACAGCAGAGGACCTGAAGCAAAAAATGGAGTGGCCATCATACTTAGAAAAGAAATCCAAGAATATGTGGAATATATAAAGTACGTCAGCGATAGGATGATGATGATACTCGAGTTTGAAAATGGCGTGAAAGATCTATTTGAGTTGTATGCCCCACAAACTGGTTGCATAAATGAACATCTAGAGGACTTCTTAGAGGAAGTGGAGAGACAGATAGAAGATAAGTACTATTGATGGGAGATCTAAATGCACAAGTTGGAATGGAAAGACAAGGAAAGGAAGATGTTGTAGGGCCCTTTGGATATGGAAATGTAAAGCCAGAAGGCAAGTAACCAGCGTTAATGAAGAATGGAAGGCCTTCAAAGACACCTTTGTGGGAGAAGCCAAAAACCTATGTGGAGTTACAAGTTCTATCAAAAGAAAGAAGGAGACACCATGGTGGAATGATAGAGTGAAGACAGCGGTGAAAGAAAGAAACCAAATAAATAAGGCACTGGACAAGGAAAAACAAAAACAGGGACAAGAACGAAATGAACAAGAAATACAAAGACTTCAAGGAGTATACAGGAACAAGAAACTTGCTGTAAAGAACATTGTAAGGGAAGAAAAAGAGAAGAAATGGAATGAGTTTGCAGACAAACTGGAAGACGACAGTAGAGGAAATATGAAATTGCTATACAGAGTAGTGAAAAACAAGCGAAGGGATCAAGAGACCATAAAAGCAATAGAACGTGATGATTGAACTCTGGCACAAGAAGAGGGAGAAATTAAACAAGAACTCAAGATCTATTTCGAAAGGCTGCTGAATGGAGATACAGAAAACATAACAACGGATAGAGGAGAGCCAAGTTGAGGAACCACAACTGAACCACCAATTACATGGCTTGAGGTTGAAAATGCGCTCAAGAGCATGAAGAAAGGAAAGGCAGTGGGCATAGATGAACTAAGTGCAGATATGCTGAAAGCAGCGGGAGTTCCAGGAATCCAATGGCTCTATAGACTGCTCAACAAGATATGGGAGGAAAATACTATTCCTGAGGACTGGAAGATGGGCACCATTGTACCTCTGTTCAAGAAAGGAAGCCGACGAAAATGTACGAATTACCGTGGTATCACACTAGTCTCATGTCCTGAAAATATTGGAAAAAATAATAGAGACCAGAATCAGAGATATTGTTGAACCAATTTTGGAAGAAGAGCAGTATGGTTTCAGACCAGGAAGGTCAACTACAGACCTTATATTTGCAATTAGGATGCTAATGGAAAAATACTGGGAGAAGAACAGGCCTTTATTTCTAATATTTTTGGACATTGAGAAAGCATACGATAGTGTACCAAGGGAAAGAATTTGGCAATCCATGAAAGAACTTCTAGTGCGAGACAGCCTCATAGACAAAGTGAAAATATTGTATAGTGGGAACAGAAGCTGTATTCAAGTAGGATGTGGTTTGTCGGACTGGTTTGAAACAAAGAGAGGAGTGGAGCAGGGCAGCTCATTGTCACCACTTCTATTTATTATTGTAATGGATGTAGTAATGAAATCTATTAAAAGGAAAGAACATGGAGATATCAAAGCCTTCTCATTTGCAGATGATGTTGCGATCTGGAGTGACTCAGAAGAGGAATTGGAAGAGAGAATACAAAGCTGGAATGAGAAATATGGTTTAAACATCAGCAAGACCAAGACGGTGGTGATAAAAGTGTATGGGGAAGGAGCAGAACCAATAGTCATGTTAAATGAAGCTCAACTGGACAGCGTTCCAGTTTTCAAATACTTGGGTAGCGTTATATCAAATGACAACCTAGCAAAACATGAGGTGAACAATCGAATCAATAAGGCAGCACAATTTTACCACCAGGTAAGACACCTGCTGTGGGATGAGCAAATACCCATGAAAACAAAAATGACATTGTACAAGTCCTATTATACACCAATCCTTACATACAGTCTCGAAACCACAACACTGACCAATAGAGATAATTCCAAACTTCAGGCAGCTGAAATGAAATTCCTACGCACTATGATCCAGAAAACCAGGAAAGACAAGATTAGGAATGAGAAAATTAGAGAAGTAGGAATAGATGATTCTCTCCTCAATAAGATTCAGATATCAAGATTGAAGTGGTTTGGTCACATGAAGAGGATGCCAGTAAACAGAACTGCAAGGAAGGAATTTGACAGAAAGGTAGAAGGAAGACGACCCACGGGAAGGCCACGAAGGAAATGGATAGATTTAGTTAAGAGCGATGTACTGCTGAGAGGTCATGATTGGGACCAAGTTGCTGGAGGAAGAATGGTACAAGGACAGGATGAGATGGAGGAGGCTCAAATACCACACCCGGGAAACTGGAGATGGTTTAGGATGATGATGATGAAGGCAAGTTGTTGGTGGATTTTTGCATGAGGAATCAAATGATTGTTGGAAACACCTGGTTTAGGAAGAAGAATAGTCAGAAGATTACAAGGTATGGTTGGGGAGACAGACGAACAAAGACCATGATTGATTATATAATCGTAGAGAAAGAACACCGGAAGAACCTTGTAGATGTAACAGCCATGCCTGAAGAAGCCTTTAGTGGAGATCATAGAGTTGTGATAGAAAAATTGAAAGTTGGAAAGATTGAAAAACCCCAATTAAGAAGAGAGAAAATTAAAGTATGGAAGTTGAAGGAGAAAAGCATAGAAGAAGAATTTCAAAGGGAAATAATACCCTTGGTATCCAGGACAGAGGTGGGGAATGTTGAAGAGGAATGGAAAAGATTTAAGGAAGCACTGGTTGGATCTGCAGAAAAGGTGTGCGGTAGAACATCAGGAAATGTGAAAGACAAAGAAACACACTGGTGGAATGATAGGGTAAAGATTAAAGTGAAGGAAAAGTAAATGGCATGGAAAACATGGAAAACATCTAAGACTGTAGAAAATATGCGGAGGCAAAAAATTTGGCCAAGAAAGTAGTGGAGGAAGAAAAGAGGAAAAGCTGGGCCTTATTCACACAGAAATTGAGAGATGATGTGCAGGGCAGCAAGAAATTACTGTATGGTATCTTAAGAAACAAAAAGAGAGATCAAGTAAACACCAGATTTGTGAAGGATGAAGGTGGCATAATTTTAACAAAGCCAGAAGAAATAAGAAATAGATGGAGAGAGTATTTTCAGAAGCTGCTGAACATAAGAACGGATGACAGTCATTCAATGGACAACCAGGAAAGGCAATTAGTTGATGGAGAAATGGATAAAGAAATTACAATGAATTAAATTGAAATGGCAGTAAGAAAGATGAAGAATGGAAAAACTGCTGGAATAGATGAAATTTCAGTGGAGATGATAAAGGCAGCTGGAGCTGTAGGCCTGCAGTGGACATATCGGGTTCTCAGGAATGTCTGGGAGAATAAGGAGGTCCCTGAGGATTGGCAAAAAGGAATAATCATCCCAATTTTCAAGAAAGGTGATAAAGTTTTGAAAAACTACAGGGGAATTACTCTACATCCCATGTTGCTAAGATAATGGAAAGGATACTGGAAAGTAGAATAAGGTTGACGGTTGAGAATCAGATACAGGAAAATCAGCTTGGTTTCAGAAGTGGAAGGTCAACAATAGAGCCCATTTTCATTATGAGACAACTAACGGAAAAGCATTGGGAGTACGGGAATGATATGGTAATGACATTCATTGATATTGAAAAGGCATATGGCAGTGTCCCCAGGACGAAAGTTCGGGACAGTCTGGTGTAAAAAGGAATTAGACAGGGATTAATAAAAATGATCATGGCATTGTATAAGGAATGTTGTAGTTGCGTGCAAACACAAGTTGATTCAAAATAACTAGTGGGCTGAGACAGGGAAGTGTTCTATCACCAATCCTGTTTACAATAGTAATGGATGACATCATAAGAACAGCAAAAGCAGCATATGGAGGAAGAGAAATGAACATGATGTTATTTGCAGATGATATTGTGATTTGGGGAGAAGACGACAGGAAGATTCAAGAACAGTTGAATGTGGTGAATGGGAAGATTGAAGAATGTGGATTGAAAATAAGTGTAGAAAAGATCAAAACTCTTGTTATGACTAGAGGGGAGAAAGAAGGGAAAGGTCAGATTAGACTTGCAGACAAGCCCCTGGAAGTAGTAGAAACGTTTAAATACCTGGGGAGTGAATTAATGGAGAATGCTCGACTGGATACTGAGATTAGTAAAAGTATTCAAGCTGGAAGTTGTTTCTATCATAGTGGAAGAAACATGTTATGGGACAAAGATGTGCCAACGGAAGCAAAGGATACTATGTACAAGATGTATTACGTACCCATAACAACTTACAGAGCAGAAACTTGGACAATGACAAAGAAGGATGAGAGTCGAATACAGGCAGCCGAAATGAAGTTCTTGAGGAGTATGATACAGAAGAGTAGAAGAGACAAAATAAGGAATGAGAAAATCCGGGAAGAAATTGGAGTGGAAAAAATGAATGATAGAATAGAGAAGAACCGACTAAGATGGTTTGGGCACATAAAGCGAATGAGCGACGAAAGAATGCCAAAAAAAAGTGATGGAAATTCAAATCCAAGAAAGGAGAGGCTGTGAACGACCACGATTGAGATGGAAGGATACCATCCAACGCAGCATTATAGAAAGAAACCTGGACTGGGACACAGTGATGGAGGAGGAGTGGTGGAAAGAAACCATATTTGCCCCTACCCGGCTACAGCTGGATAAAGGGAAATGATGATGATGATGACAATATCTTCATCATTTAAATCCAAAAATGCAGCCATCGTGTGTGCATGACACACAGTAAACAATAAAAAAGGTCACAACAAAATCAACGTGTGTTTCAAAGCTGTACGAATTCCTACCTTCATTTGTTTCAAAGATATCACATGTAAACGGATGTATTTAACACCAAAACATTCCACATTCCAAGGAAAAGACATGGCTCATGAATGTTGCTAACAGAAATATTCATAACTTCTTATAGCTGTATCTACTGGTAAAGTAGACCTGACGATCTATCGTCAGCAGCGGTTGAGATAGGCACACACCTGCCGATGTATCATCAGCTACCGCTTCGAGGGTTAAAATATTATTCTGTAGTTAGTGCTTGTATTTTATGTTCAATCTGGTGATAATCTATGTTGAGGTTGTTGGCCGAAATAATCCAGCACTGGGGTCGCACCAACCTGTCCAAAAATTGAACACTGAAAAGGTTAAGCATTGAACAAATAATGCAAACGGACTTACAACTTTCCAATTTTATGTTGAATGCTCCACCAATTGAGCTATAGAGGCCAAGGCCATATCTATTCTATTGTAAATTATCTGATGTACAGGTCTGGCATTACTTCCAATACAACCATAGTGTGTAGATCAGCAGCATCCAAACGCTTCAGAGTGTAAATCACCACAGGTGCACACATGTGCAGACGCACTGTGAAATAGTGTTGGCAAGAGAGAAAAAGATTCCCTTCAAATGTTAGGTTGCACATATAAGACTAACAATTTTTACAAGTGTATTTTAACAAAAATATGCAGCCATATTCCAGCTAATACGGTAATAAGAGGATCCATTTTAAGTATTTTCAAATACCTTAAACATGCTCGCCAACTCACAACACTAACAAATTTCTTTAACCAACATCACTTAACTAAATAATAAACTTACATTACTTTCTTATAAAATTCCAATGAGTCTTTCTCACTTTTGGAAAGACTTCTCTTTTCTTCTCCAGCTTTCTGGAGAGTCAGGAAATAAGCATATTTCGCTAAATCAGCAGCCCTGTCCTTTGACCATACCATCTGCAACAAAAGGCGAGCTGTTAGAGAACAACTGCCAAAGTAGCTGATAAAGAGGATACATTAAATATTCAGGCCAGTTTTTTCAGCTATGACACACAATGAATATATAAATATTCAAATTTTATTTTATTTATTTGGCGTATGATGAATAATGACAACCCATAAACTATTTACACAACCAGTGAAAGATGAGTACAAAGTAAATACTCAAATAAAAACATAACAGATTCAAACTACTTTGGATTGGTCTAATTCTAGAAATAAAACAGTAGTCATCATTCGAATAAACATCTATTTGATCAACAATACGCAAAACAAAGCAGAGAATGTAAAGAAACTAAAAAACATAAAAATAAGATTTAAACCAAAAATAGATGAATGCATACAATGAAAATACAGTGGTGTAACGACAGGAAAGATCAGAAAGAACGAATGAAAAGCTACTGGGCAATTCAGAAAGAAAACATATCGAAGAAGATGACCAGAAAATGATCGACTGAAGTGGTCCAATGAGGCTGTAAAAGCAGAAGAAACTAATAACAACCAGCAAATGTGAATCATTTTCTTCACAACACACATTTCACATCTATATATATATATATAAAAAGAGTTTTATCTGTACACTGCTCATAATTTGAAAAGAATGGCATTTCCATTTCGGTAATGTCCACAATAATAAGGAAATGCACTTTTTAGTTTTCCGTAATTTCTGTCTGTCTATATGTATGTACACGCATGATGAGAAAACATCTGTGAAGAGAATTTAATAAAAATTGGTATGTAGTCCGGGGATGAGCCACTACAATCTAGGCTATAAATCATTTATTCAACGCTGAGTGAAATGGTAGTTTAGGGGAAGGCCTGAAATTTAATTCTCAAATATTTGTATTATTAGTGGTCCTTATAAATACTACATAAATAAATTTATATAGAATTAATTTTCAATTATTTATGCCTTATACATTTTTACCGTTCTGGTTATGATAACACAGACATTCATGAATTTGCATTTTTTGTTGCTGAGTCCCATATCAACGCCGAACCACAAGAAAATGGGTTAACAGAATGTAATGAAAATCTGTATATAGTGTCAGGTAATAAGAAACTACAGTCTAAGCTATAAACAACATTATTCATCCTGGATGAAATTGTAGTTTAGGGGAAGGCACCTATGTAATTTTTAAATACCTATGTTACTGGTTCTATGTAAGAGTACTACCATGACAAATATAAGAACCAAGTGTGATGACTCAGCCATTATAGCATGGTAGTTTGTGGTCCCGCCACTGCAAGCAGTTCTGTCCAACACGTGCTCCAGTAGTTCCGGCAAGCCGGGTATAGAAAATTGCGGGAGACGTTACTGTGCGAGATATTTCAGTCAGTAAGTTGAATTTTCTTTGATTTCAGTTCCTAAACTCAGTTCATTGTGTGTTGTGTACTTAAAGCACGCATCTTATGTGGCTTGATTAATAGTTCAATATGCCGTACTGTTTTGTGCCTGGCAGTAAGTCAGGCTACGGTAGAGTAGTTGATGATATGCGGTTCTTTTCACCATCGAAGGATAGAAATACATTTTTAAAATGGGCCAGAGTTATTCCACGAAAGGATACTGAGTTAATGTGTAACAGTAGAATTTTTCAAGTTCATTTCTCTGATGATTTGATAATGGTTACAGCGATTTGCAGATTCATAGAGTCCTACATCCCAGAGAAACGACCAAGCAAATCTCACAGAAGGAAGAAGTGAAGAGAACTGCCTACTTGCCTTACATCCACACCACCACAGATCGAATTGCCAAGGTCCTCCGCAAACACAACATGAAAAATCGTGTTTGGCACCACCACTAAAATTGCTCACAGCATGAGTAAAACCAAGGACAAATTGTCCGCCCCTTTACATCATACGAAATTCCCTGTACGTGCGGTAAGGTATACATCGGCCAAACATGCCCGTCCATTGGTACCCTATCAAAGAACGTGAACGTAATATTCGTCTCAACCAACCAGACAAATCGGCAATAGGTGAGCACGCTCAATCATCGGGTCATAATGTCATGTTCCAAGATGCTCGAGCTCTTACCCACACTAGACACTACAGATCCAGGATTTTTTTTTTTTTTTTTTTGCTAGTTGTTTTACGTCGCACCGACACAGATAGGTCTTGCGGCGACGATAGGACACGAAAGGGCTAGGAGTGGGAAGGAAGCGGCCGTGGCCCTAATTAAGGTACAGCCCCAGCATTTGCCTGGTGTGAAAATGGGAAACCACGGAAAACCATTTTCAGGGCTGCCGACAGTGGGGTTCGAACCTACTACCTCCCGAATACTGGATACTGGCCGCACTTAAGCGACTGCAGCTATCGAGCTCGGTAGATCCAGGATTATATGGGAAGGTGTGGAAATACGTAGAAATCCTAACAATTTCAACAGGGACACCAGCTATCAATTAAGTAATACCTGGTTGCCAGCCAATAAGAATTTATGTAGGTATTGTTATTTCGTCTCGGTGTTTTCTAGATTCGAACGTTCGCCGTCAGATGTTTCATTCCAGGCTTGTGTCTATATCATACACCTGTCTAAGTCATATGTTACGCAAACACTTTATGTGAACAACTTCGTCTGATTGTGATGGTTAGAACAGCTTCCGCTTCAAAAGCTAGCATTGTGCCACGACCTGGGGGCCATCTGGTGGCGAATGAACGTAGATAGATAGATAGATAGATAGATAAAGCCTTTATTTTCTGTGGCGAAGTTAGGGCTCTTGGCCCTTTCTTACACTTAACCACACACATATTACCACTTCCACTTTTATTATAATGTCCAAATTTCAAAGTGTCATTGTTTAAGAAGCCTTTCTCGTGGTCAGTCGAGATTTCTTCTGAGAACGCAGAGCACAGTTTTCTGCGAAACGTTACGAATTTCACCTTATTTTCTTGACACGGCATAACCCCAAAAGCCTATACAGTATCATGTCTATAAATACGGGCCATGAAAGCATTAGTGCCAACATTAATGTTTTATTCAGTTTTACTGTACCGTCTATGATAAGAGTGGTATTTCAGAATCAAAGGAAAACAAACTGTGAAGGTCTACAATATCCAAAGCGCACGACATTGAGCAAAAATAACATTACAATGACCAATGTTTGTTGCCATTTTATTTGTCTCTGATGCTGCCACTCAACTCCAATAGATGGGATTACTGCTGCGTACTGAGTATAATAGCTTGGCTGAATACTGACGAGAAATAACTGGGGAGTTAAAAACTTTCTTCTTTAGCATAGTATTCCAGCTATTCGATCCCTACTCTGACATGCTGTTTTGAATGAGCAGTGTGCACATTTAATGCAGAAGCTCACTCAGTAGTAGTATGAACTGGTCTAGAATTACAATTTAGGCCTATTCCGAATTATAGCACCCCAATTCACTAAATAACTCAAAATTAAACCCAGAAAAGAGCTTTTTTTTTAAGAAAAGCTTCTTCCTCTTCACTTTTATTAAATTCTGTGTTCATTTTATTCTAAATGAGCAGTGAAGAGGGGGTTTCACCTCTGCCTTGGAGGAAAAATTTGTCTCCAAGTCAGATAGTTTTTCCCCGCTGCCAGTGTAGTGAATTGAGATTTTCTGACTCATCGGGTACTCCTAGGAAACCGATTAGCAAAAGGGCATAGTTTTTGCCCTGGGACTCTCCACTATTCGACCCCCCAGCCCCCCGCCGAAAAAAAACAGAGTGCCACGGCTGTCTGCGGCTTGGTTATTCCAGCTCTGGATCTTTGGATTGTTAGATCGGCAGCACAGTACTGTTTGTTTGTTTGTGTGGTTTTTCATTCGAAAGAGTATTTCACATGAAAGCATTGCTTTTCATTGTGCCATTCCTACAGATCACTATAATGACCTATGTTCATTTCAGTTGGGAAAACTACTAAGACAGTCTTTCTGAGGATGCAAATAGCCAGATGGAAAGAGTGTCTGCCACTATAATGAAAACTCACCAACCTGACTGTGGCTGATGGTAGGCATACGGGCCTACCATTACAATGAAAATTCCCTAACCCAGACTTTTTATGAGAAAATGCGTTTGGTGACTTCCCCGTCGCATTTCTAGGGTAACGTAAAGAGCCATGCAATTTAATACAATCTTGCTCACGTGTACACTACCTAATCTGGAATTATGTATACAATGCAGAATTCCGTGGCGAAGCAGTGATACATCAGCTAGTTATTAATATGGCAAGTGACCTAGTGGCAGGCCAAGTACAAGATGGATATCTCAAATAAAACAGGATCTGCAAGGAAGAGGCATAAAATGGTGTAAAGCTGAAGAGGAAGGAATGTACCTGTGTAGACAGAAACAGAAAGGACTTCTATGGCATACCTACAGATCTTGGCGTTAATGCCACGTCATTGCGAAAATTAGAGCAAGTACTGTACTGGTTAAACAATCAGCAGTGAACTTGCATGAGGGACCATCTTAGCATACCATTCGGGTGGTACTGTTTTGAGAATCATCAAAAATCATAAAGCAGAGTGTGGCCACAACAATTGGAAGGAGACAGAGCACATTTTGACAGCTCTACTTGAAGAC
The DNA here is from genome assembly GCF_040414725.1 of Anabrus simplex. Classification (NCBI taxonomy): domain Eukaryota; kingdom Metazoa; phylum Arthropoda; class Insecta; order Orthoptera; family Tettigoniidae; genus Anabrus; species Anabrus simplex. The sequence goes on along the minus strand of NC_090265.1, from coordinate 689,308,986 downwards.
TGAACGAGTTTCGTCAAATGTTAGTACTTGTAGAATGTCCGCATTATGTCCAGGTTACATATTTATATTTTTACATTCCACTTTTACTTACCTTTCAATGTAAATAAGGAAAGTACATGGTTTACGAGTGTTTGTTAAGATTAAAACCATACATATTTCATATTTGTGACGTTAAGCCAGATGGTTGTTGGTTTTCATTCATTCCTGAATTTACAGTTTTCCCGAAGAATTCAGTGGCCTTATTATTATTTATAAGTTTCATATTCCGTATTGATTGAATTCAATGTAATACACAAGAAAAATGTTCCACCGATCAATAATATTTATTGTGAGTGAATTATTGCACTAGTACCGGTTTCGGCCTTTCTTGGCCATCATCAGCTAGCACACAATATTTACAGTCATTAGACAAAATTACAAAGATGTTATGTTAGAGCATCCGGATGTCTAATGAAAAATGGAAGTAAAATATATTGCAATATGTTGCGTTAAAATATCTCTGATTAAAAGTTGTGCCCGTTCGCACGTCCACGACAGATTACAAAATGGCGCCGACCGAAGGTATGGGCCTTGAAATCTAAACCAAGCAAGGAATAGTCACCTGCTATGATGTCTCAGAGGGCCATATACTTCATGGAATGGTCATGTATTCGAGTAAAACGGACAGTGGACGGTCTACAGTATTGTTTTCAAAAAAATAGAAAAAACATTATTATTAAATATTCTTCATCTTGAATTTTCACGACATCGAGAGCGGACGCAATTACCGTCATCGGAATATTCCATTTGGAGGAGCAAAGGATCGCGTATAAGAAAAGAAAGAATACAACGATTGAATAAGAATAAAGTATAAGTCTTCGCCAGTATTCAAAATCAGTTGAGACGAAAATAAACGTACTGAAGTCGTTACGTAAGAAATTGCGGATACGTCGAAGGGCTACGAAGAAAAAGAAAAATAAATTAAATTAAGGATAAACGACGTCAGAGAAGAATAGTAAAATGGCAGTATATTGCAATATTATCTTCAACATTGAGACTGTCAAGAAGATGATCAAGATGATGTGCTAAATTCACATGATGGACCGACCTGGGAACAATTCATCTTACCATACGACCAGGAAATGACGAGGAAGGCGACGGGTAACCATCTGACCGAGCCATGACGAAGGAAGGCGACGGGTAACCAGATAGTACTACCAGAACGAAGGAGCGGATGACGTTCCAGATGTCTAACCCGTGACCGAACCGAAGACCCATCTACATCCAATGGGAACGGAACAGCTGGACCAGGAACAACCATGAACGAGCTAAGTCATTCATAACATTTTATTGCATAATTTTTGGTTTGCTTACACATATACCTTAGGTATGTGCTGATGGCTAATTGTAGACCAATAATATAGCAATGCAAGTGATGATTACCAACGAAGTGTGAGATAATTAAGTTCGAAGTTACGATTAAGTAATATGGCAATAGTTTATGCTATATCGACCAGAATACTTGTAGGAAGCGTGAGGTTTGAAGAGAAATGTGAAACAGCTGATTGAAATGACATACTGGGAGATTATAGAGATTTCATTGAAGTAATGCATAAAGTTGACGTCACGGATGGTTGTGCGCGGTGTAGAAAGAAACATGGAATTACGCATTTGTTGGTTCATAGAAAGGGCATTGAACTTCGTCTGTAGGTTATGAGAATCTGCGACTTGTAAATATTATTAAGAATCAGTGTGGTATTTTAACGTAGTCGTCAAGTTGGGAAACGCGATATATTATTATGAGACTACGGAGTTTATATTAGATTGATGTTGTAATGAGATTATGAATATGGTAATTGGATGAAAGTTTCGAGTTATGAATAGTGATTTGAGAAGGTTTTACGCGATGCAGGACCATCGTGTACCTGCAAGTTAAGTTGTGCCACACTACAAGTTAATTTTATGATTTATTTGCGTAAGAGTGCCCACACCGCTGGAGCTACACAAGCCAAGGTACGAACTGGATTTATTAGTATAGATGTATGCTCGTGACGTAATTGTATGTCCGTGTAGATGACTTATTATGATCATTAGAATACTACGACTTTGAATAGCTGTACTTAACCAGAAGCATTACGACACCGATATAAATGAGATTATGTTTTCCAAACCTCGGAGCTTAGCGCTTCCATGTTAATTCCAATAGAGTAAAGTAGCTTGCATTGTGGTTGAATGTTATTGAAACGTAACTATTAAAAGGGACATTGAACCTATAAGGGCATGTGTGAGACAGCCAAAGATTACGCTGAAGTTAGATAGATAGCTAGATTGGTTAATATTCTCCGTTTTTGAACGTACATTTCTTTAACGAACTTCAACTAGGGAAAGGCTAGAGTGGGAGCCGTATTTAACTGGCATTAGGAAAGAATGCCTTAGTTCGTAAGGAGTTTCAATGCACAACGAGATCGTTGCAACAAAATCATGACTTCGGATTTTACTAAAACATAACTTAAAATATTCAGATTTATTTTCGATTTCCTATAATTCATTCAGAACTGCTTAAAAGTACTCCAATTTATTCACTTTTAACTTATTAGTATATTTGAGATGCATTTCGGCTGGATATTATATCCAAGTGAGACTGTTTAAATAAGACTAAAGAAAGTGAACTATCGGAACGAGTTAATTGTGTCGATGTTATACTTACACTTCAAGTGCGAGGTGGACCACAGATGTGTCCAGTGATCTATTGTAAATGAGCAAATATTGAACTCCAACTTCACAAAGGAACTGATCATTTTAACAATTTAAATACTGAATATTATTTTATTTATTATACGAGCCAACGCTGACTCATTTCTCCATACGAATTTCCAGTCAATTTTGAATTATGCGTACATAATTTGGAAATTAGTAATTTAATATTTTATTAATAAATATCTTGTTATTTTTCTATAATTGCTGGTGTCATGAGTTCTTTAATTACTGTCTAGATTGTAACTTAATTAATAGCGAAGGAAGGTACCGAGTAATTTAAGTGTTCATTTAACCATGGCAAGTTCTCTCGAGGTCAAACTCTGATAAGGTTGTCGGCGATGATAATCATTATGTCGTGAGTAACGATAGGTATCACCCGTGAGTTGGAATTCTCTTGGACTCACGTAAAGCGAATTCTACAGTAGGATTACATGTCTTACTTGCCATAAGTAAACCCTGAGGTATCCGCTGAGCGACTCCATTTTGTCAAACTAGGCTGCCCAACGACGAGTTAGAAAATGGAGGTATCGGGCAAAGAATGTTTAACCCGGAGTGGTTGCAAAGTGGTGACGGTTATTGTTACGGAGATATCCGTGGTAGAGGTGAAAGAAGGTGCGGGCTGGAATAGGTCTCAACTACAAAATTAAAGCTAATTTAAAACTTTAACAAGGTTATATTTTCTTTTCAAAATCAACAAATAACAAAGTATAACAGGTACTAAGTAGCAGATCAACAAATTAACAAATTACAGTTCATTACAATATTTGGGCTTCGAGCCCTAAGTTTAATTTCTGAGCTCTCAGCTCACAACCACAATTGCTAAAGGGCAGAAAACCCCTAAGTACAAGGAGCACTTGCTCCCAGCTATTAACCTCAAGCCTCTCTAAGGCACTTTTACCACAACACCATAAAGAGCTGACCCACTCTCGATCTTTCAAGCCTATCAAGTCAATAACAGACTCTTATCCAAACTGCCATCAAGGCATACAAAACAGGGGTATTTAATACCCAACCGACCGGGCCTTCGCATGAAGAAAACAAAATATCAGGTTAAGTTACTGGCCCAAAGTAGAGAAGGGATTGGAGGCGTAAACTTGCACTCCTAAATACACTTTTAAAACCTAAGTGGCTACATGCCGAAACACTGGGGCTAATCCCAAGGTAGGGAGGTGACCCGTGTGAGAAAACTTTACTACATTAAAGAAGAGAAGAACGGTTATGAAAACGTAGTCACCTCCTTTTCAAAATGAAGGGGAGTTTGAGAGGGTGAAGCACACTCTATCCCGCTTTACAGTAAAAGATATTTGTAGATTTTACATAGGCAGAAAAGGAATTTACATTTTAAAAGATGGGTTACATATTAAAGGATTTGAACCTTCTCCGAGAGTTAAACTGCTGAGCTAGCAAGAAATAAAGATGTTAACAGGCCATTACCTTGTTGGAGATCTGTTGCACGAAGAAAGAGGTGCGTCCCGCCCCCTGCTACATATCCACACACTAAGAAAGATGTTACTGAAGTGGCCCTAAGACAAGAAAATCAGCAGTTTTTATACCCTCGTGGAAAGTTCAAGGCCTTTCATGAATGATAACAACCCACCCACAAACTTTTATTGGATAACAGCAAAAACTAATACACAAGACGAGGAAGAAACACCTTATTGGTGGAAAATTAATTACATAAATTCCTGATTGGTTACATTCAAAACAGGCGGAAAGAAAGGATTTATATTGCCAACCCACAAACCACAGAACAAAATTTAGTAAAAACAAAACTTAGGAATACAATAGTTCTTCAAGAAAGTTCATTCCATTGTACCAGAGTGTGTTACCATAGTTTTGGGTAGAGACATCTGTTAGAGATTGTCCACACTCCTTAATCGTTGAAAAACAAAGGCAAATAAAAAAAACACTCAATGACATCTTCTGAATAACCGTGGAATTAGTTCAGTAGTTAAAGTTCCAAGTTTCTCCAGTAGAGAAGTTTCAATTGGCGCAATATTTGAATTAGCGGCGTGGAGGTGTACCACCCGGTACAGTTATAATAAACTAATACCTATTGAGTGAGCATGGACATGAGTACATAAACACATTATATGCCACATCATAAGACACTAAAAATATAGCACATTAAATACATTAAAACATGGTATATTTTAAAAACGTCTATTAAAATTTGAGTTCATGTTGCGTAGCATTCATTCTTCAATCCTCTTGTAGTTCTTGTGTTGATTAAGTTGTATTAGGTGATCAACGAGAATGTTCTATGGCTGATATACTTTTTATTGGTATGTTATAAGAACTCTTGTCATTAAAATTTGAAAATTGAGTACTGTGCAATTCAACTGTTGATGTAGTCCAGTAAGATTTATATATACAGCGAGACAGGGTTTGATTTTAGAGCAGTTGGTGGCGACACCTCTCTCGTCTATGCACGTTATATGGTTGTTATCTGTAAAGAAAAGCTAATATGAGTATAGCGTGCGTATGAAGGAATGCCTGGATGTTGTGTACCGATATGTTTGGAGATTAGTTGTGTTCTGCTACGAGTAAGTCTGGGGCTCATGTTAGCTGTGTGGAGGGATGTTGGTGGAGGGGTGCTCACTCAATAGGTTTTAGTTTATTATAACCATCACCACTTTTAATGAGAGATATTTTAATGCAACATATTGCAATATATTTTACTTCCATTTTTCATTAGACATCCGGATGCTCTAACGTAACATCTTTGTAATTTTGTCTAATGACTGTAAATATTGTGTGCTAGCTGATGATGGCCAAGAAAGGCCAAAACCGGTACTAGTGCAATAATTCACTCACAATAAATAGTATTGATCGGTGGAACATTTTTCTTGTCTATTACACTGAATTCAGTGGCCTGCAATAAGTACGCTTTAAAGAAGTATGCTGTTGCATAAAGAAAATTCAAAATGAAAGAGAACATAGGAGACTTACAAAGAATATTTTACTGGGAATTGAACCACACCCAACCTGCACGAAACTCCCCGATAAATAATAAAAACAATATCGGCGGAATACAAAGCGCGAGTACAAACCATGGACCGTGACTGGGAAAAGCAGACAAACCAAGGCCCCGAGCTGTAAATCGGGCTCTTATCTAAGTGTTATAAAGAGTCCAAATGCTACTTGAATGAGTTGAGAATGAACAAATAACAAGGTTTATTCAATCAAGGTGAATCAAATTAAAAGAAGGTGAATTAAATTATGAACAAGAATAGTGATTGAAACAAATACATACGTAGAACAATCGCCGGTGTGGGGGTAGTATCCTGGTCATTCACAAACTAAAATTCCAACATGTTTCCACATCGTAATTTGAAAATATTCAACGCAATCGCACTGAGGGGTAAAACCTTTTTTTTTTCTTTTGAATGTTCAAAGACAATTTCTAGTAATTGTAAAACAGGGCCACGAAGGTCACACTTTCCTGGGCATATGCTATTCCTCGAAAACATGCAATTCCCTCCACCCGCAGATTTTTTTTTTTTTCAACAATTCCCTCCACCCGCAGACATCTTATCTTTTTTTCAACAATCTATCACCTTCCTTTTCTGCCCCCGCCCCCATCAAGGAATAAGCAAAGGTAATATATGTTCCGAGAGCTCCAGGAAGTTAAAAAAAAAGGGTAAACGAGCTTGTTAATCAAAAGACCAAGCAAAATAAATGAGGTCAAAACAGTGCGAAAAATGATGGGAACAACTAAATTAAACGAGTTGGCAATAAAAAGAAATAACATAGTGAGAAGCCAACACTGGTACAAAATTACAAGCCATGAATCAGCATTAAAGATAAAATGCAAATGAAAAATCCAAATGGGTAATCGATATGATACATGTACTCCAAAACACCCATGCACTCACCCACACCACCATACATTTCGGCACTGATAAGCAAACACAAGACGATACACAGATCCAACAGTAATATAACATCACAAATATCGTGACCTCAAGGTCACCCAAGGGTCACTCAGATGGGCAGAGGAACATGTGTAAGGAGCGTGCACGAAGAATACGGCAGCAAGACAGTTTAATCCAACGCACCAAAGTATTCCCATCACGACCGCAATTCGTACAAGGCAAGAGTGTTCTCGCGATGACACGAAAGGCAATCACAATCTGATGGTTCATGGCAAGCGATAAAGCTGACAATTATACCGTATATGCTGGACCATCTCATAAGCAAAAAGCATATCAATCAAGTACCAAGATCACAAGCACACATTCCGTTCATACAACGGAGTAAACATTGCATATCGAAAATAAGAAAAAGCCAAATTTAAATATAAGATAACCTACTAACACAAGAGCTTTCAAGGAGTAATTAATACCTGGAGCTATCAAAGACTCAAACAGAAAAATGAAAGGTAGTGCAGATTCACTTAAAGCATTTAAAAACATCCTGATAAATCGGAAATGCTACTCCAATATGCAGGGAAGCCATTTTTCTTACTGTCCCCAAAAATAACAACCAACAAAGTCAAGGAGATAATAGATTCCCAGGTGGCAGGAAGTTTGACCTTCGGCGACCAACTCCGAGATGTCCGCCATCTCTCATACACACATGGTACTATTTAACTCATACAAAGTGGAGTGGCAAGATGCCATTACAGTAATACAATAAGACTACAACTTCGTTTGGAATAAATTGAACTAACATGTCGACATGACAATAGCCAATGCAAATGGCTCAGAATTTTACATTTTATTTTATTCTACACCCATTATTACGAGCAATTAACCGTGTACGATTTTTACCGATATTTATGCACTCCAGCGATTATGTTGCATGCAATCGATCATCTTCGGTATAGTTACCTCTGTATGTCCACTAGCAAGCCATTTCCTAGACATTGAAGGCGATGTTGGAATCGATTAGTAATACTCGTTGGCTGCTGTTAGATAAAGAAAATTCAAAATGAAAGAGAAAATAGGAGACTTATCAAGAAAGATTTTACTGGAAATGTTACGTTTTTGTGTTAAAATATCATAAAAACCGAAGTCATTTTATTTTGAGCACGTTACATTTAAAAAGTTTGTATCATTTCCCACTTGTACTGACTTCGCAGCGAGTGCTCTTTCCAGCCAAGCTCAAGGTCACGAACATCCGTAATTTCTGTAATTTTGATGATATTTTTCCCTCTTTCCAATTAGTGATTAGTGACTGGCAGAATTGAATATAATGCATTCACAAACTTTTGGGAATAGATATTTATATTCAAAACCATATTCTTGATTTCAACATAACTTGTCAATGTTGATGAGGCCTAATTTGTGCGGTACAAGATTTCCAGAAGCTGACTATGAACAGTACACCGGTAACCAAATTAGAATGGTGGATTAAGGGGGGGGGGGGGGAGGGATTTTGCCATTATGTTGGGCGCTTTTGTATCTAATGTGCTTTATTTTATTAGATTAGAAAAACTACTTGTGGTCAATTGTTTGGCTTGGCGTTATTCGAAGTGTTTGGCTGATGAAAGTTGCAGAACTGAAAGAAGTTTTCACGGAAAAGTAACAAAGTTTCCCAGGTAAAATGAATATAAAGTATCGAGATTTTCAACCCTCATACCAGTAATTAATGTTTGAAGTCAGTGCCATGGTCTAACTTGCCTGCCTCTCACCCGGAGGGCCCCGTTTCAATTCCCGGCCAGGGTCTGGCATTTTTCCCTTAACATAAGGGCTAGTTCAAAGGTCCACTCAACCGAAGTGATTATCTTTAATTGAGGAGTTATTTAATGATGAGATGGTGACCCCGGTTTAGAGAGCCAGGAATAACGGCTAAGAGGATTAGTCACACTGACCATGCATCACCTAGTAATCTGCAGGCCTTCGGGCTGAGGAGTGGTCGCTTGGCAGGCAAAGGACATTGGAACTGTAGTTTGGTTTGGTTTACGAGTGTTTATAAGATTATAATTATAGATATTTCATTTTTGTGATGTTAAGCCAAACTTGATGGTTTTCATTCATTCTCGAATTTACCGTTTACCTGGAGAATTGAGGTTCCACTATAGCTTCCCTTATCAGTAACAAGCCCTCCAAGGCCCCCGGGAAACCAGTCGCATTACTAAATGGAAATTTATAACTTAGGTTCTTCAGGCTGTCAAAACTAAAATCAAGTTTAGAAAATACGTGAAAAAAGAAAACATTACCGTATTTCCTGAATCCAAGTTGACGTTTTTTTCTGAGAATTTCACCTGAAAAGCTAAGGGTCATCTTGCATTCATAACATAACAGTACTGAACACCACTGGGAGCTACAACAGTAACCATGCTGCTTCCCTCCCTCCGCACTCAAAACTCAACCTACAACGTCCGTGTCTTTACTATTCATCGCTAGTCACGGCAGTCGATTTTATAGTGCCTCTGCGTAATGTCACCGATTTTCGGAAAATAGTGAAGATAAAATGACATTCTATTAGCCTCTAGTAAAATGTTTCTGAAATATGAAGAATGGCATCAAAACATTAGGCCTACTCCCTTGAGCTAATTGCAAACTCGACTGTAATGCACTTCCGAGGCCTAGCTGCGCAGGAAATGTCGTTCGAATTGGAATAGCAAGGATACAACCCTTCAAATCCTTAGAATGCCCTCGGTTACTCAGAGATAGAATTCTAACGCGTCTGCTGTACCCGATGTTTAGTAAAAGTAACCATTTTATAGACGACAGAATTTTAGCAATGGATTGTCTCGTAAACACACATGGGACGGGTATTGCCAGGAAATTTTCAATGGCTTCAATATTATGCCAATTTTAAGTTAATGGCTATTAAACATGGAGAAATGAAGAATAATTGTGCAGCTGCAAGAAAATACGGCATAACTAAAGACAATGTTTGGCGTTGGCATGAAGACAGAGGTAGTGAAAAATGCGTAACGTACAAGAAAGGCATTCAGTGGCCCGAAACAAGGACGCTTTGAAGAAGTCTAACAAGAAATTGTGAGGTATGTGCGCGAAAAACACAAGGTCGGAATGGACATAAGGAAATGCAATATAAATGCGGGCTCACAAAGAGGAATTCCCTGAACTTTCAAAGGCAGTACCTGTAATGAAAATGATTAGGGAAAGCAGGTAGGATTTACACAATACTTTTGTGTGTATTTCTCAAATTAAATTTGAAATTTTTTACTGATATGATTTCACAAAGCACTTTTGAAGGAAAAGTCATCTTGGATTCGGAGAAATACAGTAATAACAAATTATATCAGAAAAAGAAACAAGATTATTAAAACAGAATGCAACTTTTCATTCTTGAAAGATTATTAGATTCTGTCAAATCATATATAACTTATGAATTAATATTATTAAGAAGTGTAAAACCATTTATGTTAAAACTCTATGTAACTAATACTTACAATTACAGACCAAGGACTTTCCTAAGCAAATCAGTGTAAAACTATCTAAATGAGGTCCAAAAGATAGAGACCTGTTTTGTGCAATAATTTACACATACCTTTCCATGTAAGTAAGGGAAGTATATGAAAAACATAGGAGACTTATCAAAAAAGATTTTACACCAATTAAAATTGTGGGGCTTATAATCTTATTATTACCACTTGAAACTACAATATTCCTTGAAACTTAAGTTTTACTGCAAATCAGTATTGTTCCAAATCCGTATGTGGGTGTCTGCAACACACACTATAACTTCCCAGCTTCACTGAATAAGTGTACACTTGTTTGGTCCCTATCAGTTATTTGGTATAATACGGAAGAACAAGTACAGTACAGGTCCGCTACAGCAAGAATGGCATATGAGAACCCCGTTATAACTACAGTTTTTGTCTGTCCTTTCAAAATTCCTATATTAAACTGTGTATTATCCTTCGGTTACAGCAAAAGCCCCATCACTGACGCATCCGTTATTACGAGCGATTAACTGTGCGCGATTTTTACCGATATTTGTGCACTCCAGCGATTATGTTGCATGTGATCGATAATCTTCGGTATGGTTTCTTCTGTATGTCCATTAGCAAGCTCTTTCGTCGACATTTGAAGGCGATGTTGGAGTCAATCAGTAATACTCATCAACTGCCGTTGCGTACAGAAAATTCAAAATGAAAGAGGAGAACATGTTTTCATAATACATGCATAAATAACTTCTCCAATGGCAGTTGTTCACTCATTAAAAATAAAGACTGAATAAACGATCGCTTAATTTTAATGCTAAATTACTGCAATTAAGAATGGGATACACGTCAAGATATGGCAGAGTGCATCATTGACTTCAGAGGTTAGTTTATATTTTCTTGCGACTGGTTAGATTTCAGAAAGGCTATTATCATGTAAATTTATAGTGAGAAGGTTATAATTTCTCTACTGGCGCTTGAAGTATGTTTTCATCATACATATAGTACGGTTAATTTAGGTTAGCTGACACAGTTTGAATAAGAAAATTGAAACATTTGCCACAAAATTCGATCATCTTCGGTACAGTATCATTTTCTTGCTATGTGCACTATAATTAGTAATACAAGTCGACTGCTGTTCCGTAAAGCAAAATCAAAATGAAAGAGGAAAACATTTCCGTAATAAATGCGTAAATTAAATGGTCGAGAGCATTTGTCAACTCGTTAGATATAAAGACTCAGTATCGCTTATTTTTAATACTATACACTGAAATTGAGCAAGTATGCGATACACCTTAAGATCCGGAGAAGCGCATTGCTGATTTAGGAGGTTTGATTATATTTTCTCGGGACTGGTTAAATTTCACAAAGGCTATTCCCATGTAAATTTATAGCGAGAAGGTTATCACTTTTCCACTGGCGCTTGATACACATTTTCATGGTACATATAAGGTTGAATTAGGTTACGTGACACTTTGAATTAAAAAACTGAAGCTTTTGCCTTAATATGGGACCTTCGGTATCGCATTCTCACTATGTGCACTTAAGAGCTCTCTCGTCGACATTTGAAGGCGATGTTGGAGACGATGAGTAATACCCTTGAACTGCTGTTCCATGAAGAAAATTAGAAATGAAAGAAAACATGTTTTCATAATAAATACGTCAATAATGTGGTCGATAGCAGTTGTGAACTCATTAGAAATAAAGGCTAATTAAACGATCACTTAATTTTAATGTTGTACACTGAAATTAAGTAAGTATGCGATAAACCTGAAGATACTACTATAGAAGGAAAGAAAAAGGCTTTGACCAGAGAAACAAGCAGTTCATACAATGCAATATCATTGTGGCATTCATGTAGTAATTCTAAACGACACATAAATTGAGATAATTGCAGACATCTTGGAGGTCTGATAGAAATTAGAATTATGCAAAGCAATCTTAAACTTTTTTTTCTTTTTGCTAGTGGCTTTACGTCGCACCGACACAGATAGGTCTTATGGCAACGATGGGATAGGAAAGACTTAGGAGTTGGAAGGAAGCGGCCGTGGCCTTAATTAAGGTACAGCCCCAGCATTTGCCTGGTGTGAAATGGGAAACCACGGAAAACCATCTTCTGTGCTGCCGACAGCAGGATTCGAACCTACTATCTCCCGGATGCAAGCTCACAGCCGCGTGCCCCTAACCGCATGGCCAACTCGCCCGGTAAACAAAATCTAATTGTTACAGTATCTTAGAAGGCTTTGATATCATTCATATGCTACAGCTGATTTCATCAATGTATTTTATCTTTGTAATTGAGCAACTGAAGACATGCCCGGAAAAACGGGTTAACCCTCACTTATTTGAAATGGAGAAAATTTGAGGTTTGTGAATGAGGCTGAAAAAAATATAAGACATTATCTTCATTCATTTTTGTAAACATAAGGTCCAAGCAGACAGTTTAATTTGTAATATTTTACCACCCAACATAAGACATTATCAATAAACAAAGAGGAACTTTACATTAAACTTCTTCCATCCTTTACACACCTATCACAGATGGTAATGAAAATAGATATATTTTTTTAATATCTCGAAAGTAATCATTACATCTTTCATTAACCCTCTTTTTAACATGTTACACTTCGTTTATTGCATTTACAAAATAGTATAACAGTATCTTATCCCGGAAATTTATGGTTAAAGGTGTTATTTAACAGAGATCAGTACTATGGTCAAAAAATGGTTCATCAGGAATAGTCTCAAATTCTGGAACAGATTTAAGGTTTTGGTAGTATTCATTATAAACTGGTGGAATATATTCCATCAGTTCCTTTGAATCTTTAAGTTTTTCAGGATTTATAGCTCTTGGACCACGATATTTGTGGTGAAATGTCTCGCAACTAAGTGAAGGTCCACCAGGTTATGTTTTTTTCTAATGTCCACACAATAATAACTCTCAATTTCACCATAACTATACTTAAAAAAAGAGCTTAAAAGGCTGGTTTTTAGTTACTTTCAAACAAGTAATCTTGCTCAGCAGTACCATTTGACCAGATTCTGACACTATTTTTAACTGGACTTTATCGAGAAGACAACACTGAAAATATTTTTAACTCAAGTTTTCTTATCTAGCTCAAACCATTGATCAGGAACATAATTATAAGACACTTGCCTCTTTTTTCTCAATAAGACCGAAGTCCTGGTCACATGGTAAAACCGGGCAAGTTGGCTGTGCGGTTAGGGACGCGCAGCTGTGAGCTTGCACCCGGGAGATAGTGGGTACGAACCGCACTGTCGGCAGCCCTGAAGATGGTTCCCTGGGGTTTCCCATTTTTACACCAAACAAATTCTGGGGCTGTACCTTAATTAAGGCCACGGCCGCTTCCTTGCCACTCCTAGCCCTTTCCTATCCCATTGTTCCCATAAGACCTATCTGTGTCTGTGTGACGTAAAACAAATTCTAAAAATATCAGATGGTAAAAATGTATGTCCGGGTACCAAATAATGACTGGACTGAGCAAGAAAACTGTTGGTGAGAGCTTGAACAAATTCCAGGTTTTCATCGCTGTATTTACTTGGGCGATTGCTGCGACATCCTCTTTTGTCCACCTTTAATAAGTAAAATGTGGTATTTAATTTTAAAAATTGGGTTGTATTGTAAAACACTGCAAAATTTCCATTACTGTGAGTTTACTGCTTTACCTAGTGGTACATAATAAAACATGCAAGCTTACCTGAGGAAAACCTATGTTTTTCTGTTTAATTACTCGAGACATTCGCCCACTGCATATACCGAAGATGTCAGTTGTAGCAGTGGGTTACCCCGTTCTTGACATTACAGATAGAGAAAATCGAGAAACGCAAGAACATTCGCCTTTTGTACTTAATCTAATATGATCCCTGGAGGATAGCCCTATATCACAAATGATAGCTCTCGTATCCAACAATAGATGGCAGCGCATAACTCAAATATTTTAATTTTGAGGGTTAACCTGTTTTTCCGGGCATGTCTTCAATTCAAGATCCATATGGTTCTCTAAGAAGAAATGAGACAGACTACCTGGATAAACCTGAGCTGGACCAACACCTCGGATGACACCTAGATGACCAGAAACGCAAGATGAACGTCGCCCATGATTGCGGAGGATGAACGAACAATAATTTCATTCCAGAAGTGAAGGAAAATGAGAGAAGTTTCTTAAATAAAATGTATATAGATTGGTACATATTAACATGAATTGACGAGTTATAGTCAAAACTTGATATGTTTTACCATTACTGTCTCCAAAATAACCTGGGTTAGATTCTCGCAAGCATTATATAGATATAACAGGAATGGAAGGGATTAGGTAGTCTTCTAAAGAAACATAATTAACCCAAGTCAGGAAGTGCGATATATTAATGCGATAATAGTATTTCAGTGAAAGCAAAGAATCCAAACATATTATGCCATGTCATATTTTAAATTCTTATGAGGAGAATATGTTAAGATTTTAATAGTATACCAAGTAATATGTTAATGTGTATATAGGTGATATGTTACCATAATGAGTTAGAATCGCACTAGATATGGAAAAGACAGAAGACTGAAGAAATGTTGACATTATTTAAGAAGATAGTGATCCAATGATATGAATATATATCAAGAAAAGGTTATTTGTGTGTAAAGAAAGGTAAATACGTGAAATATGTGGAATAAGAAGAAGGGATATGATTTGAAATGAGTAATGAAGAAGATGTAAAGTTATATGAAAGAAATAAAAGATGAACTGAAAGAATGTGTTGCTACGATGAAATAATAGATGGAAAGGGATTATATGAAGAGAGAGATGGGGTGATTGACTCAAATTAAGATCACAGATGTTCACGATTTAATCACATTATACTTTGTCGAAAATCCATATATAATGATAACGATGATGTGTTTTGATTTTCATTGAATATTATGATAGGATAAAATCATTTTAAAAAATCCTGTAAGATTGAGTATTCATTCACTTGGACAGTTTTTAACTTAGAATTTCCACTGAAAATCGCATTCTCTTTAACCCATTCACTGCCAAACCCGTATATATACGTTATTGGACGCCGTGCCTCGTCCGCCAAACCCGTATATATACGTTTTGGTGCAATGTGTACTTCATCGATCTTACAAATATACGCGATATACTGTCATGCTTTGCTTTGAGATTCCATGGTAATGCTAAAGGAAGTTCTGTACGGCAGATATACCACTCCATTTCGTGTGTTTTGAAAGCGATCTGGTGTTATTTGCACTTCGTTGGAGTGGAACATCTTTCCCACTTACGTGTAGCCATCATGGCGTCTTGAAGTATACATTCATCTCTTGTTGATGAAGAAATTGAATGTTTCCTCATAAATAGTGATTCTGGAGTGCTATATTTTAATAATGAAGATGGAGAATATCTAAGTGGCAATACTGAACTACAAGAAAGTGGGAGACAAAGTAGAAATGATGAATCACATGCGGAATTGTCACCCCTTCCTAAAATAATTTTTTTCCCCCAAATGTAAATGATTTTGATAATACCAGTTTCTGGATCAACAATTTTATATTATATTTCAGTGATAGTATCACCAAGCGGAGTAGCCGCACGTATTGACATGCTACGGCTAAGCTCTGCACTCGGCAGGCGAGTGGGTTCAGACCCCAACGTCAGCTGTCCTGAGAAAGATTTTTTCGTGGTTTCCCTTCTGCACTCCCAAGCAAATGTCAGGACAGTTCCTATTCATAAACCACAGCCGATTCTTTCATCTTTCCTTACCCAGTTTCATTCACCTTCATTCATTTCATATTCATTATCTTCTCAACCGTGATTTGCATCGGGAAGGGCTTCTGGCCGTAAAAATATGATGTAAAATATAATCTCACTTCATCCCCGACCCCGTATTAGACTTCGGCGCTAAAAAGATGATGTGCATTCCATTAATTCTATCAGTAAACATGTATCTGTGAAAGTGCTTCTTTCTTATAATAATAATTTTAAAAAATTTAAAAAAGCCCGGCCCAGAGGGCTCGCCTGGTCGTCAAAACTCTGCAGTGGAAAGGTCAATTATGGCATACTTAAGATTGATATGGATGGTTATTGCTACTTTGTGTAGAGGTGTAACAGAATTGATATTGCACAATGCCTTTGAAATTGATGTTCCCTAGATATCTGATTTGATTTGCGCGAGGTCACATTGATATTTAAGCACACTTAAGGATCTGAAAACCGTGTTATACTCTACGATTATTGTGTGTTGTAAAGGGATGTTAATATAAGACATGAATTTGGATTACAGTATATAGTAGCTTTAATTGATCACAAGCAAACTTTTGCTAGCAAATAAGAAACTTATCGCTTTTCCGGATGCTTATAGTGGGATATTCCAACGATATCTCGAGATAGTCCAACCAGAGATCAATAAATCTTATTTTAATAGATTGTCCTAAGAACAGCTAAGAATGTTAACAGTAACAGAAGCTGATGTGTACATATAAATATTACATTAACATAACCATTGATTTCTCATGCAGATTGTGCATATTTTACCAGTTTTTTAAAAATGATTATTGTAGTGATTGTAAAATATTTATCTGACCTTGGAAAATTGGATGTAGAATGATAGTGTGATCTTGTATGTTCATATGTTTACTTGTTGGACTCTAAAAAAGAAAGTGACTGGGTGTGTAATATTTAATAGGGAACATTTTTTTAAAAATGTTTTCCATATGTAAAGTTATCTAGGGTTATTACTGTGAAAAATTATATTAGGTCTTATGAACATCTGAAGGTAAGATAACAAATTTGTGGGGCACGGTGTGGTGCACATGCCAGTTCTGGTAGGATGCTTCGAGGAATTTCCGGCTACATCAGTTTCGAAATTTCTCCAAGCTAAGCGCGGTATTTTGTCAGCAGATTTTTTTTCTCTGGGCCCTCATTGGCCATAATAAAACTATTTGCTATGGCGAATGCGAGAAATGCGTTGCGCTCATTGGTTGTTTCGCAATTTCACCATTTGCGGCCGCGGAGCTCTTGGCCAGAGCCAAGCTCATTCCGGCCGCATTACTTGTTTAACCAGCGACGGGAGAGGTTGCCTCCTCCAGGTGATGGGTCTGTTGGCCCCCCCTATAAGGTAAGCACTGTCTATTTCTTATTTCAAGTAGTAATTTCCAATTGTAGTGTTCAATTTAATTTTCTTTCACTCCGGAGCTTACCCGTTTTTCTCTCAGTCGCCAAATTTAATTTCACATGACTTAGAACTTGCGGCTAGTCATATCATTTTTGTTTAGAGGCAGTTCCCTTTTCCTTTTGGTTTCATAAAATCTTTTAATATGTAAAATTTTCCAATTCCAGTTTTCTTTGGTTGTAGACCCATCGAAGTGAGTTCCGGAACGCGCGTTCTAAGACGCGGAGCAGATAAATTTCGAGTTGAAATTACTCTGTAACATACTATTGTTTTAAAATGTAAAGGCATTTTCAAATTAAAAGTCTGAATTTCGGTAATGGGGCCGACATTATACTTCGAATTATGAATTATCCGCATTTCGAATTAAACAATTGAAATAACATGCAAAACTGTATCTCATGTTTCCGGGAACGAGAGCTTCTTCGAATTAGGCGGGATTTTGAATTAACCGATTTCGAATTATCGAGGTTCTACTGTATGTAGGCCAAATAGAATTGTTAATGTATTGAATTATAATGAATTAGTACATGTTCTGCCAATGTGTCGTAATACATTGCGATTTGCTGCCAAATTTCTCCTGATTTTTTTTTTTTACCTTTAAAAGTTGGCATGTCTCTGTACACCTTAATCTTTTCTTGCTTGTTCTTAGGTTGTTTCCTGTTAACCTTTGCTGTAGATTCCACTGTTGTTGTCAAGAGAAAATGGTCACTTCATATTTCGTAGCCACGGTAAGCTCAACAATCTGTCACCTTCTAGAGGTAATCTCTCTTCACTAACACAATCTATGATGGAGTTCTCATCTTGGCTGGGTGTACATATGTATCATCTTATGTGGGAACATGGTGTTCACTGTGACGAGATTATTGGCAACGCAGAAATCAACAATCCTCTCACCATTGTCGTTAACCACGTGTTCACCATGTGTGTTCGAGTATCGTCCACCACATTCTAGAGCTCTTCATGGAACCTATCCTTCTCCTCCTTTCTTACATCGTCGTTCACTCCATAAACCACAATAAACAACATTAGCTCTATCTGAGGATCTAATCATATGCTGACCATAAGAATACTATTCGCGTGGGATTTCCATTCTTGAATCTTGTTTCTTAAGTTCTTGTGGACCAGTAGTGCTACACCTGATTTGGCCCTTAGTCTATTGCTAACTCCACTATAAATGAGTACACGATCGTTCACCATTGTATCCACCCCTTGCCCTTTCCATTTTGTCTCCGTCAGTGCCTGCACTACAAGTCTTGCTCTCTCGAATTCTGCCACTATACTGAAAGTCAACTCAAGAGCTGAGGAAAAGTATCCTTCCGCGTGTGAGCATGTCCCGTTTCCCCTTCCTGTCTTGATTCTCCTTCTCTGCCACAACCAGCTTATTATTAAATTTGAGCATCTGACAAATACTCCATTTTCAAATAGCGTAGCATCGAAAGAAATTATTTCTTTTCACATCGTTGTACTTTGATTACCTACAGTGCCTATTTATTCATTCATTATCGTGTAAAACCTACAGATTACCGAAGAATACCGAAGCAAGAGAAGCAATGTTTATTTTCATTTCATAATGCAATTTGTGTGAGGTACATGGAGACTTACAACGAAAAGTATGGCGACATAAGTATACGATTCCGCTCCCGTGCCACGACTGTCACTGCCAGTTTCTCACAGTTCATCAAGCTAAAAACCAATCTTGAGTGGGATTGCAAAATGCAGTGTTCCTAGGAATGTTGTAAATATTTTAGCCTCGTCATTCGGAAGGTAAAAACAAACTAATGAACCCCACGACATTTTTTACAGGTAGAGAACAGTTACGAATATAAAGTTAAGTACAAATTATTTATTTTTATTACTATTATTTATTTATTTATTTATTTCGAGTACGCTAAGGATTCTATACCCATATCTTGTACGACCCTTCCTGTTTTACTTACGGCGAGTGTATAGTTCGAACTGAGCTGACACATAGGCCTACTGACGAACAGCCGAACGAACAAACGTTTTCTGCCACATAAATCTGGCATGCAGCTTAGTTGAGTTACGTTTTGTTTCACGTTCCTTATCGCCTTGATTGCTTGTTTCCATAATTCAGACACTTTCTTAAAACTAAATTTTCGGCGACTTTAGGTACACGTGTCATCAGAAACACTCACGACATATATAAACAACCACAGGACAGCATATACGAAACAGTACTACAAGAAAACATACAAATTCCTTTAAATTACACCCGAGCCTTATAAACACTGTACATAGAAACGCTGGTCAGCTGTGTGTTTTTTTTCACCACTTCTTCAATAGTCCACAGCGGATTCTCATCCCGTAGGCTACTGTAAATATTCAAAACAATTTGTTCAGACTTCCTACTTAATTTCTCTGATAATTCTTCTCTGATTTTGTTGGTTCCCAATCAGAGAAGAATTATCAGAGAGTCTGAATTATATCCAGAGTTTGAACATTGAACAAGCATGAAATGTAAAAAATAAGGGTCTGTGTTTCAACAGCCGCGTCCACGTTGGGCGTCAAATTTTCTTTTTACGGCCCTTCCAGCCGCAGTTATCAAAAGAATGTTTCCAGTTACAATGTATTACATTCAGAAGTACAACTCATAACATACGCTAGTTATCAGCTGATGGTTTGGTATGCCTTCTACAGCTCGGCTTTATTCGTAAGGAGTGGCTTCTGCTACATATACACCAACTGGTAATATCAGAGACAATCTCCAGAAACCATTTGGGAATAGATTCACAATGTTTGGACTCTATAGTCGGGAAAAAAACTATTTTTAACACTTTCAACACTATCATATTTTAACATGGATCCTGGCTGTGAACTGGGTCTTTCTGCTAATTTTTAACACGTTATTATGGAGCAGCGGAACATATTAGATGCCTGATTTTTGTACCGTACGAAGGTGTCAACCATCCAAAATGAAGATGTTAATCAACAAGTGAATATCTGAAGTAATTTAATTATACTAGTCTTATTAAAAACATGGAAAAAAATACTACAGAATTTTTTTTACATTGAGGTTATACCAATAAGTTTGCTCAAACAATAAAAAATAATCATTTAATGCGACTACTTAGGCCACAAATAAACACAAATGTAGTGGAATAAAATATTTACCTATTTAGGAATAGTTTGTTTTTGTATGGTAGTCCTGAAAACATTGGACTATACACAGTCCTACTTTGCACTCCTTGCACCACCATCTACTCTCTTTTCTGACGCGCTTACCACTTTCAGTAGACCAATAATCACTAAGTTTGGGTAGCTTCACCACACACATATGCAAAATTGTTGCAAAAAACAATAAATTTCGTGAAGTTTTACTGCAGACCACCGGTGCCACATGGAATTTTCCTTCAGTTTGCCCTGACGTTTCATTGCAGCAATTGTCGTACCTGCATATCTGTTAGTTTCTGCTTTTATATTTTTGATCACATCGTCACTAAACAAATTACTGAAACAATCCATTTCGTCACTCCCCGCGCAAAACTGAGTAGAACCAGATGCCGACTGGAAGACAGGTACCTGTGGTTGGTCATCTGTTTCTGACCATTCATCATCAGGTTTAGATGATCTAGCAGATGTTCCCGGCACAGGTGAATCAGCAGCCTGCGTCTCTTCGTCTAAACGAAAAAAAAATAAACCTAGATTTCTGTAGGTGAAGTATTTCTATCGTTTGTATTCGGAGTAAAATAATACAGCTAAACACTTACGTTCCAAAGCGACGTAATAAATAAAAATCTCACCTGAACTATCACTTGATACGTTATCCGGTTCGTAAGCAGGGCTGTTGTCACTTTCATTCATCTCTGAACCCGCTTCTCCCGATAAAATATCCAAAATATCACTATCATTGAGCCGGCGTGAAGACATGTTTACACAGTAACACAGCTGACAGCGTGACACATTTGGCACGCGCAGCACACGGCACACAGAGAGCTTCGGTAGAGGTCACGGCAAGGAGAAAATACCCTGTTTATCATTTCAGTTCGAAATTCCCGATAACTGCTGCATTCTATTGGTTACTAGATGAACTATTACCTCCAACCAAGGGACGGGAACCGTACGTGATACGTGCAGCTGGATATAAACACACGAGAAAATCACGCCCGTATCACATACAGGCGCCGTCCAGAAGCAGGAAAGCAGCGCGCCCGTATCCCGTACGGGCATAGTGTAGAAAGTGTTAAAAGGTTCAGACGGGACCTCGTATGCTCTAAATTGCAGTGCATGGCTCAAAGAGAATGACATGACTGACAAGATGGCAGTGAAGATGACATCACTTGGTATGCCAACACGCCAGTAACAGAGCAGGGAAGTTGGCGGCGCAAGGCGATAAATCAAATGAAACCAATGATCGGGTTTACTGTGTGGTAGGCCTACTGCTGAACTGACAGCGACAAATGACTGGCCATTTCTTTTCTATCAGTATTTAATTATATGATAAAATGATACCCTTATCCCTGTTCTCTACAGGGTCGAGTATGAAGTGAGACGAATCTTTGTAGGAAGTTTTTACGGCCGTATGCCGTTCGTGACATCAACCTCACCAGAGGAATTAATGAGATGCAACGAATGACCTGATATGAGTAACTAAAACAGACTGTTATATGTACCGTAGGCCTAAAAGTCATGTTCACCATTTATTGTCTTTTTATGTTTAGAAATACTGCCTTCCGACGAAAATAGCCAGTTTAACTTAAATACATTCTAAGTTTGTTAAATAATAGAACAGAATGTTTACACGTACAATTTATAGCTCTTTATAGCCTAGAAGTCATGTTCGCTGTGCAAAATTTTGAGGTTATCGCTTTACTATTTTTGGCTGTAAAAGTGGGAAAAAAATTGGTCTAATACGCAAGTAAATACGGTACTTCATGCGCATGACTACTTAAAACTTTGAAGTACAGAGTATGTTGTTACACATAATTATATAAACAAATTATTTACATTATTTACACCATCACACCCACATCTTTCACACTGATTTAACAGATAAAGTTGTAGCTTGCTCTGCTTTCTTCACAAAGTCAATAGAGTAAGTGTTTGTATAACACGCTTCAGAATTTCTGGTCTTCAAAATGGAAGAACAGACAGCATGAATCTGGAGATCCCACCATATTTATTATGTTCCTCAGCTCCACGGATATTCAGCAACTTCCAATTTTGAATCATTGTAGCTTGGTTACTTACAGCACTAGGTAAGTCTTCTATGTGAAGAGCCGCAAACTGGCTTTGGACTTCATACTCAACATCGTTTTGTTTCCTTTTCCCTTTTACACAAAGTAACATGAAACTTCACAAACAGAAATTAATGGAAGACTCCTTCAATGGTATCAATTTTAGCAACCTGTGCACGTTTTAGCACATTATTCTTGAAAGGGAACTTGATAACCATCTAGTCACAGGCCCCACAGAAATAATTTCTGACTGATGAGAAAAACAGATTTGTCTTTATCTTGTAGCATCTTTAACCAAGTTTGATGTCTGAATGCCAATAACCAATTCATCATCATCCTTCTGATTCTGGATTGGGTGATACTGGACATCAAGAAATGAAGACCGTTTGCCTACACTTGGCTTGACAAACTTAGTGATCATCTGTTTCAGTAGATGCATTATTAATACAGAAAGTACATGGATATATCAACTGATGGGATAATCACATTGCACAAAATGCCTTCTTTAGGTCAGACGAGGGAAACAGTTTTTCTCCACAAGATGTAGTGGGATTCCCATTTCTGAAAACAGGTGAATCAAGTTTGGAAGAACACACCATCCTTTTGACAGAATATGACGAGGAGGAGGAAAAATAACCACAAATGCTCTTCATTTTTTATCAGATCTACAGTGTCCTGCTTTGGGAACAGTAAAAAAAAAACTGGCAGAAATATCTGGAGCATACACTACCTCACGATTATTAAAAATTGAAAGAAGTGGATCCCACTGATCTAATAATCTGTCTAGACACCTGGCTAGGGATAACCATCTTGTGCACACATGGAACATATTTGTTTCTTTCCCATGCATACCTTGAAATTTCTGAAGACAATTTTCTTTTGGCACTCTTCTCCAACAAATAGGAAATATCAAGAAGAATCATATCAATTCAAAGTGGTAAAGCTGCAGCAACTTTTTGAACAGCCAAGTTAATTAGATGGCAGGTTCAACCAATGCAAAAAAATAAGGAAAAACAACACGAACATACGACAAAATACGCAACGAACACAATTCACGTTACAATAAATATGAAGCAAAGTAAGCGACAAACAATTCACATGTTATTCCATAACTATAACATGATTTGTTAAGAATGAGTCATACTTTCCAGTGTTGACCTAGTTAAAAGTAACATAAAACATAAAAACTTTCCAGTCTGTCAACACAACTTAAGACATGTTTCGTTCTCACATTCTATCAAATCACTTAAACCATGTGTATATATGTACAGTATTGCTTACGTAGTGTAAACTCGTCAATGATAGAGAGTTTAGTGATAATATGAAAAATAATGAGTTTACAAGTATTAACATAATGAAATAACTTCTGTACTTATCTAGACTGCCGATGCTACGTCTGTTGTCACCAAACACGATTTCAGGACTGTGGTCACAGAGAGGCAAATGGAAAGTATTGGGCATAGCACACAGATTGCAGAAAGAGAAGGGGAAGAACGGGAAGAGCGTGTGGAATGCTGTGTTGCCAGTTTTTATGTTATATTTACTACAACATGACCTATGCTTTGTAATTCGTGGTAAAGAACAAAAGAACTATTTCCTATACAGGACAATAACAGTTATTGAACAAATCACTGCATTAAAGAACAAGCGAACAGTTATCCAAGAGTAAGGTCTCTTTCAACACAAACAAATTCGTATCACAACTAGGATTCAGGACGCAACTCGTATTCCAATATAGACCAGAACAATTTCCCGTCGATTGGTTGAAGGAGGCCTGCACTCCCGGCGTCCGCTCAGAAGACTACCATTGACTCCACAGCATAGACGTGCACGCCTGGCATAGTGCCGGGCTAGAGCGACTTGGGTGAGGGAATGGCGGAACGTCGTGTTCTCCGATGAGTCACGCTTCTGTTCTGTCAGTGATAGTCACCGCAGACGAGTGTGGCGTCGGCGTGGAGAAAGGTCAAATCCGGCAGTAACTGTGGAGCGCCCTACCGCTAGACAACGCGGCATCATGGTTTGGGGCGCTATTGCGTATGATTCCACGTCACCTCTAGTGCGTATTCAAGGCACGTTAAATGCCCACCGCTACGTGCAGCATGTGCTGCGGCCGGTGGCACTCCCGTACCTTCAGGGGCTGCCCAATGCTCTGTTTCAGCAGGATAATGCCCGCCCACACACTGCTCGCATCTCCCAACAGGCTCTACGAGGTGTACAGATGCTTCCGTGGCCAGCGTACTCTCCGGATCTCTCACCAATCGAACACGTGTGGGATCTCATTGGACGCCGTTTGCAAACTCTGCCCCAGCCTCGTACGGACGACCAACTGTGGCAAATGGTTGACAGAGAATGGAGAACCATCCCTCAGGACACCATCCGCACTCTTATTGACTCTGTACCTCGACGTGTTTCTGGGGGCATCGCCGCTCGCGGTGGACCTACATACTACTGAGTCGATGCCGTGCTCATTGTGTAACCTGCATATCGGTTTGAAATAAACATCAATTATTCGTCCGTGCCGTCTCTGTTTTTTCCCCAACTTTCATCCCTTTCGAACCACTCCTTCTTTGTAGCTTTTTTCACACCCAGCAGCTGCTTTTCGGTGTAGGTTTTCTTGTAACATACTTCCCCCTGAGATGACATTTTCGTCTTCAGAACCATAAGCGATTCCAGTGTAGATGTACTTAGTGTAGGCCTGAATTCTGTCTGATTTTTCCTAACAACACTGAAAACTCTTTCTATGGGAGAGTTACTATGAGGTACACTTAGTACTGCAAATACAACATTACTTAAGGTTTTATACTTAATTTGTCCACTTTCATTTTTAAGCTCTGCAATCTTGCCCCAATTCACATCAATGTTAGGTCCATGTATAATATACTCCGGGAAAGTATCACACTGGTAAACTGCAAATTCCTCTTCAAGTTTGTCATGTTCACTTTCTTTGACCAAAGTTGGGAATCTTCGAACAAAGTATTCAAGAGATGAATAGGAAATCTTCGTTCTGAGAGAGATGTCTACAACTTCGGCATGATGAAGAAATTCATCATCAAGGGGAAATTTCCTGGTAATGTAACTGCAAGCTGCCATATAAAACTCTCTTACAGAATTATAAAACATCTCTTCATCACAGTCATTATCTTTCAAGTATGCCCTAGCTTTTGCTCCAATTACCAAGTCCTCATTGGCTTTCTGGTATTTCCTCCTCTTGAATTCAACACTCAAAAGGGAGGTAGATTCTGACTGAAGAGAACATGGCTGAACAAATCTGACCAATAGGTCAGTTAAAAGACCAGTAAGTTTGCTCCTAAGAAGATGTATGGCTGGAGCATCTTGTTGCAGAAATATATTCACAGAGTTAAAAACAGGAAGTGTACTCTGAAGAAAGTAGCAAAACAGTTGTGTGTGGGTCTTGTATGAAAGATTTCACAGTTTCAAACTCCTTGGTGGTCTCACTTTTATGGTGGGTCTCACTACAAAACATGAGTGTCAAAGCTTCCCACTGCTCAAGAACTCTATCAATAGATTGAAGAAGCGAGAGCCAACGGGTACTAACATATTTCAAAATTTTGTGACCCTCTGTGCCACAAATAGCCTGATAAACTTTCAATGTGTTTTGTCTTTTAGAACTCTTGTCAAGATAGTAATATAATTGAACCAAAAAGTTCTCTACATTGACTGGCAATTGGGCTGCTGCTTTTTGTGCACAGATGTGTATGAGATGACATGAACAACCCGGGACATAAACAGAAGAATGCCTGTCCTTCACAAATTTGGCAACACCTTTATTTGCCCCTATCATTGTGTATGCATTGTCCGATGAAAAAGATATGCAATTTTCCCATGGAATGGCTAAAGAAGACAATTCACTATTTATTACAGAGAAAATTCCCTCACCAGTATTGTGAGGACTCTCTAACAATGACAATAGAAGAGTTGATATTTGACCTCTCTGAGCATTAAAGAAAGAGACAACTATAGGATAAAGTTCAACTGCATTTGAATCCGTACTACCATCAGTAGTCAAGGAAAAAGGCGTTATTTGCAAAAGTTCACTTAATTCCTGTTTTGCCTCAGATGCCGTGTATTGAAATAAACAGAGGTTTTAGTTCTTGCACAACCATATTTCTGAGATATTTTTGAGTCAGGGAACATTGATCTAAACAAATTTCCAGCGTGGTCTGAAACTGATAACGGAATATTATGCTCCAAAAGAAATTATGTGAACAATAATTCGGCATTTGTCACCGCAGTTTCATTACTTTTTACGAAGAACGATGGAACAGACTGGTTTCGTAATTTTGATTCACCGTATGTGTGATGTTTTTTGGATTCTATGTGTCTTCTGCAATCATATCGTCCACCGTGAGCCACAGAGAAATCACACGAACACACACTACAGAACACGTGGTTTTCACTAACACGTGAGGCAAGCAAGCATGGCCATTCCTTTGTGTAACCGTCTCGATGTTTCTGTAACACTGCTGTCTTCTTAGAAGAAGATACAATTTGACAATTGCTCCGCTTCATTTCACAAAACCAATCACTACTTTTGGAATCAACGTCTAGGATAATTAGAATTGAAATGCGCTAAATATATACAGTAGAAGTCCGTTACAGCGAGAATTCATAACAGCAAAAAATTTACTCGCTATAGCGGATTGTCGTTATATCCGATTTTTGTATAAAAGTCGGAAAACCCTTCATGCACTTTGAAATCGGTATGAAACGGCAATCAGTTTGTTCAAAACTTGTGTTTCCGCAGATGATATCCACACTACGGCTTACTTGTTTGTTATTTTTCGTAATTCGATACTACGTGAAAGTGTATGTTTAATTTCATCTGAAAAAAATATAATACCGTATTTCTCCGAATCCAAGATGAACCCCACTTTTTCCTTCAAAAAATTTAAATCAGGCTCAAAAAGAAGTTTGTAAAATCATATGAATGCATTGTTGTACAATAGGCCTAACGCATTTTCGACTGTTTTTAGACGCCGAGCATTGACTTTCGTCATGTCGTATTTCTTTTTTGCGGCTGCACAATTATTCGTTATTTCCGCGGGTTTCAGGACCATTAACTTAACATTGGCATCATAATACCGAAGAGAACTCGTTGAAAATTTTCCGGCAATATCTATTCCATCCGCCTCTATAATACAACGATCCATCAGGAAATTATTCTTGCTGTCTATAAAACTGTTACTTTTACGCAGCGTCAGATAAAACCGGCTACCGCTACACGCACGTTTCGCTTGTCGGGTTCGGCCAAATTCAGCGGCTAGCGATGTATAGGCCTAATCGGGTACGCTGAAAGTCAACGAACGAGTTTATTGCGCCACATTATGGGCATTCAGCCCTTGCGTCTTTCGTGCACATACCTCACAATTTCATCTTCGACTTCTTTAAAAGCGTCCTTGTTGCGGACCACTGAATGGATTTTTTTTGTATAGTACGCATTGTTTTAGCTATTTGTCTTCACGCTAACGCCAAATATTGGCTTTAGTTAGGCCTATGCCGTATTTTCTTGCGGCTGCACAATTATTCTACATTTCCGAGTGTTTAATAAACATTAACTTAAAATTAGCATCATAATATCGACTAGAACCCGTTGAAAATTTGCCGGCAATATCTTTTCACGTATATTTACAATACGACTATCCATCACGAAAATATTCCTGCTGTCTATAAACCTTAATTTTACTAAGCGTAAAGTACAATAGACGCGTTATGACTCTGCCACTGAGTAGCCATGGCTTTTCTAAGAATTCGAAGGGTCGCATGTCTTGATACCATTCTACAGATTTGAGAAACACACAGGCACTGTACAACGGTTGTCGCGGCTAGCGATGTGTAGTAACGAGGCGGTTGTTTATTGTCAACGAGTTCTGTGCACGTGTGAAAAGAAGCAGCGTGGTTACCACGGTAGTTGCCAGTGGGATCCATGTTAGGCCGCGAATGCAACAACCCTTGAGTTTTCGCATGAGATTCTGAGAAAAAAAAGTCTTGGATTCGGAGAAATACGGCATCACTCCAGAGATTTCTGTGGCAAACACCTCAGCTTTCTTCTTCAAACAGCGTCACCTAACCTAACCGTATATGTAGCCTATCATGAAAACATAATTGAAACGCAAGTAAACAGCCATAACTAGACGCGAGAAGACATTAAATATCCTCTGAAATCAATGATGTACTCTGCCATATCTTGAGGTGTATCACATTCTTACTTAATTTCCGCATATAACATTAAAATTAACATATCGTTTACTTCAGTCTTTATTTTTAACGAGTTAACAACTGCTATCGGCCACGTTATTTGCGCATTTATTACGAAAACGTGTTATCCTCTTTCATTTCGAATTTTCTTTAGAGAACAGCAGTCGTTGGGTATTACTAATCAACTCCAACATCGTCTCGGATGTCAACGAGAGAGCTCGCAAATGCTCAAAGTGAGAAAACTATACCGTACGGAAGATGATCGATCGCATTTTGTTGTAAACGTTTCAGTTTTCTTATTCAAACAGCGTTACGTATCCTAACTTAACCGTACCATACGTACGATGAAAACACACTTCAAGCGCCAGTAGAAAAATTATACCCTTCTCGCTATAAATGTTCATAACAGCCTTTCCGTAATTTAACCAGGCGCGACAAAATATAAACTAACCTCTGAAATCAATTAAGCACTCTGCCATATCTCGACGTGTATCCCATTCTTACTTAATTTGCGTATGTCGCCTCAAAATTAAGCGGTCATTTAGTCAGCCTTAATTTTTAACGAGTTAATAACCGTTATCAGACACGTTATTTACGGATTTATTACGAAAATATGTTTTCGAATTTTCTTTACAGAACAGTTGTCGACGGATATTACTAATCGACTCCGACATCGCCTTCGAATGTCGACGAGAGAAATCGCTGGTGCACATAGCGAGGAAACGATGCCGAAGGTAATCGATCGCATGCAGTATCATCGCTGGGGTGCATAAATATCGGCAACGGAAAAATCGCGCGCGCTTAATCGCTCGTAATAACGGATACGCCAGTGACAGTGTGCTCGCTGTAACCGAAGGACGATACACAGTTTAATATAGGAATTTTGAAGGGACAGAAAAAAGTCGTCGCTGTAACGGAGTTCTCGTTATATGGCGTACTCGCTATATCGGACTTCTACTGTAACATTCTTTCTACGAACACAACAGAGAGCCGAATGTGCGCACTGGAGAACAGCAAGGCAAGGAGTAGCGAGTAGCAAGGAGTAGGGCCTACCTCACGGCCGATTTGATACGTCATTCCCGCGTCATTCTAGCTAAGAGAGCAGCGTATATCTATGTAGCTGGCCGTGATTTCACAACGCTCGCAGGAAACAAATGGAAGTGACGACCAAATAACTGCCAAATATGTTTGGTAGCCAACGTACAAGCATTGAAACGAGGCGGGTTGACCAGTAATGCTCTAAGAGATTGAACATTTTTTACTTCTTTCCTTTTTCCCGCAGAAATTAATTTTTATTGTGACAAGGTTGCTTTTCCGTAATAATTTCCCCTTCGACCGTAATGCCGTAATTGCGAAGTGAAATCCGTAATCATTACGGACAATCCGTAATAGTTGGCACCTCTGCTGGTCAGACAGCACGTACTGGCTGCCTGCAGAAGCATTTTCTGGCATGGATTTCAAAAAGAAGGTTGACAGGTATGAGAATGCTATGCAATGGGAGCCACTAGAAGACAAGCAGAAACCAGGGAGATCATGCAAAATGTGGCACCAAATATTCAGAGAAGACCACAAATATTTGACATCAGGTGGGACAATATCGGGTACACAGCTTCGAACAAGACTCGTTGGTAGAACTTGTTGCCCTATGTGCTTCGCGCAGAAGGGACCAATGTTGATACTTTCCATTCCTTACAAGCAATGAAAATGATCATATAGGAACAAACAAGGGAACTAAAAAGCAACTGACACTTACCGAATAGGTTTCACCATCTGGATTTTCCCAAATTCGAGGGTTGCCCGGTCTGTCAGTTACTGATCTTTCTGACGGAGTTTCATTTATTTCGAACTCTCTATTACTTGGTAGATGCTTTTCTACTCTGCTACGGAAATCTGCCTCTTCTTTCTCCTTGTCTCGCTTTGGGCAGCTACAAATGCGAAGCTGCATCACCTGACGACCAATGACTTCACCACTGTAAAGAAAATAATTTCATAAGGCGTTACATTCTACAAACCAAGCACTAAACAATAACTCCTTTTAAAATCTTGCAGAAATTTTGATAACTGATTCTGATAAAAGGAACCGTGGATATCCAGGTTGAAGTTTACACACGTTGAGTCTTTTCTGATTATAAAGCAAAGAGGCAATAAGAAAAATAAACGAACCAAGATATAGTACAATTCACTAGTGTTTTTGTACAACCATACACCACTAAGACAGCAAATGAGCAACCACGCCTGCATCTGATGACGCTAGAGCAACTGTCAGTCCTTAGTAACAATCTTAACGCACACAACTGAAGTGTAAGTGCGAATAGTGGGTGTGTACGAGACCTTTGTGTTCTGCAATGTGCTGGCAGACTGTTTATGAACGGATATCGTGTAACTGGGTCTACGCCGGGCCGGGCCAAGCCAGAAACAATGTCACAGCAGTTAATGCAAGTGACTTCCCTTGGCATGCTACAGGCAACACAACATGACGCACGTTCTCTGCCAACACTGTAAGTAACTAACAGTAGTAATGTACTGGACTATTATTTTTGTAATGTTTTCCTCTTCTTTTAATTTAAAGAATGGTTACAACCAGTGCTTCACCCTTCGAGTACATTGCAGGATAATCAATATCGAAAGTACATATGAAAGTCGTTTAATTACGGTTGTCGAGTTTGTCTCATATATCTCACACATCCCCCCCTCCTGACTCTTTTTAACATCACACTAACTCATCAGAGGTTTTTGGTGTGATGAATGTGAAGGTAGGGCCGTGGCCTTAATTAAGATACAGCCATGGCGTGCTATTTCTGAGGTTAAGTTACACGCTTGACTCGCTTGCAAAGAGAATGACTGTATTATAGACCAAAGAGGAGCACGACTGGCCACCGTGCCCTATACTGCCATCTGGTATCATTATCAGAACTACTATCAACCAGCCATACTCAGCCATATATCGACAGAACGAAGAAATCCGTGGGAGTTTAAAATAAGAAAATAACTGATACTGCTCTGAAAATCGGCAGATTGGTCCCGGTGATCGGGAGGAACGATGAAAAATCTGGAGTCTCCTGCTCAAATTGGGCGACCAGTCACATCTGCACTATCATCAATCCCCATGCTAAAGTAAATCGAGATAATTGCAGAAATCCTGAATCTCTGGAACAATTCATAGAATTCCCTTATACCATACTCTCATTTTAATTGGTGATTTCAACACACAAATAGGTAGACAAAAGAAGTATTCTGATAAGTTGGCCAGTACCCGGCCTATAAGAAAATTAAACTCAATGGTAAGAGTCAGATACTTGCAGAATGTTTTCTGACAATGAAGTCCATATGGTTCAAACACCTTCCAAGGAAACAGAAGACGTGGAAGCCGCAAGGTTCACGTTTAGAAGAATACCGAATTAGTCACGTAGCCATTTCATACATATCTCAAGAGAGATTTGGAATGTAAAGGTACTCAGGAATGTCATAGTGGACTCTGATCTCCAAAGTGAAACTAAACTTTATCCCCAGAAGTCATAAAATTAACCAGAGGAAAGCACAGAAACGCATCCCAAAATATTATATAGTAAAAGTCAAAGACCACACAACTTTCAAAAAACACTTAGCCAATGCATCAGAAATTCACCTCCTGAAACCTGGGAACTGCTGAAAGAAGCAGTAATCTCAACCACATAGGAAACAATCCCTCTTAAGAAGAAATATAAACATCCGTGGTGGAACCCAGAACACAAGGACGCCATAAAAGGGAGATAAGAAGCGTGGGAAAGGTGGAACAAAACTAAAAGTCGACTCTACTTCCTTGAAATAAGAAAGCAAATTATAAAAGTCATCCAAAAGACGAAAAGGACCTTTGATAAAAATAGAAGGCAATTCGGTTTTAGGAAAGGTTATTCCACTGAAGCTCAACTTGTAGGATTCCAGCAAGATATAGCAGATATCTTGGATTCAGGAGGTCAAATGGACTGTATCATGATTGACCTGTCTAAAGCATTTGATAGGGTGGATCATGGGAGACTACTGGCAAAAATGAGTGCAATTGGACTAGACAAAAGAGTGACTGAATGGGTTGCTATATTTCTAGAAAATAGTTCTCAGAGAATTAGAGTAGGTGAAGCTTTATCCGACCCTGTAATAATTAAGAGGGGAATTCCTCAAGGCAGTATTATCGGACCTTTATGTTTTCTTATATATATAAATGATATGAGTAAAGGAGTGGAATCGGAGGTAAGGCTTTTTGCGGATGATGTTATTCTCTATAGAGTGATAAATAAGTTACAAGATTGTGAGCAACTGCAACGTGACCTCGAAAATGTTGTGAGATGGACAGCAGGCAATGGTATGTTGATAAACGGGGTTAAAAGTCAGGTTGTGAGTTTTACAAGTAGGAAAAGTCCTCTCAGTTTTAATTACTGCGTTGATGGGGTGAAAGTTCCTTTTGGGGATCATTGTAAGTATCTAGGTGTTAATATAAGGAAAGATCTTCATTGGGGTAATCACATAAATGGGATTGTAAATAAAGGGTACAGATCTCTGCACATGGTTATGAGGGTGTTTAGGGGTTGTAGTAAGGATGTAAAGGAGAGGGCATATAAGTCTCTGGTAAGACCCCAACTAGAGTATGGTTCCAGTGTATGGGACCCTCACCAGGATTACCTGATTCAAGAACTGGAAAAAATCCAAAGAAAAGCAGTTTGATTTGTTCTGGGCGATTTCCGACAAAAGAGTAGCGTTACAAAAATGTTGCAATGTTTGGGTTGGGAAGAATTGAGAGAAAGAAGAAGAGCTGCTCGACTAAGTAGTATGTTTGAAATAATAACATTAAGTTATTTATGTTATGTATGTAGAAATATCAACACTTCATGTTATTATTTCAATCAAATATCATCAATACGGACCAAAATGATATTTATTACATGTAATAATAAGTAGTATGTTCCGGGCGGTCAGCGGAGAGATGGCGTGGAATGACATTAGTAGACGAATGAGTTTGAATGGCGTTTATAAAAGTAGGAAAGATCACAATATGAAGATAAAGTTGGAATTCAAGAGGACAAACTGGGGCAAATATTCATTTATAGGAAGGGGAGTTAGGGATTGGAATAACTTACCAAGAGAGATGTTCAATAAATTTCTAATTTCTTTGAAATCATTTAGGAAAAGGCTAGGAAAACAACAAATAGGGAATCTGCCACCTGGGCGATTGCCCTAAATGCAGATCAGTATTGATTGATTGATACCCTTGAATCCATCGAACAAGACTTCAAGAAGAGCAATACCAGAAATTTCCACAAAACATTCAAAAGAAACACCCCGAAATATGAGCTGTCGTTGCTTAGCTTCAAAGATTCATAGTTAACCAACTTCATAATTGTTCCGTATTGAACTGAGAATCACAGTACTAAAAAGAAAGTATAGAGGTTCCACCTTTTCAATACAATGTTATTAAGTTGTACCAACATTAACTTACAACATCTTAACTTTGGAACCGGTTTCGATACATTTAGAGTGTCATCATCAGCCGATTAAGAGAACAGGGCAAAAGGACTAAATCAAACAATTCTAAACATTCATAAGAAATATAAGACATTATTCACAGTCAAAAGGGTGTATGTAGAAATATCAACACTTCATGAAGTAAAATTCAGGATCCCACCAGCGGCATCGCTGACGGACTGAATATACATACATTATATGAATACTGTATATGCACCTTGTTGGATACATGTTGGAAATTGTCTTTTTCATGGCATTTGAAAGTTTTAAACTGTGAATCAATGTTAATTGCATGCAGTAATGGGTATTAGAATATTTTGTGACGTAGCAAGGGTTGGCATTTCTGAATTACAAGTTGGCGGTTAATTCGAAATCACGCAATTCAAAACCTGATTTCTGCGTTCGTAAGACTTTGAGTTAAGGAGATTTTATTTTATCGCAAAACTAACATCCGAATTCGCCGGTGGGCGTCTGTTTCAAGTGTTTACATTGCACGAAAATAATTATCCACTACCAGTCGTGTTACTATCCAAGTAAAAGAGACAACGTGTGAGAAGTGTTTTGGACATCGAATCTGACAAAATTGTAAGTCATTTAGGAGAAGATTCTAGTGATGCAAGAGACAACGAATCTTCCAATCTACAGGGAATTGAGCCTATTGCAAGTTCAGATTAATTAAATATCTGTCACGTAAGTAAACCTACTAGCTAATTTTCATGGCAAATATATTTCAGATCAGTGATAAGGTGTTTTTTTCATCTCAGACATAGTACCTATATCCGTAAATTTACATGTTCATTTTTGCGTGAAGACCACGTGGACCTCACAGAGTGATATGAAATGTTTGTTTATGCCTACGTTACTCTTTTGATGGAAGGAATTTTAGTTTATTTAAATTTTTTCCAAAATGAGCCTTCCTAAAATTAGGGTGCGGGGATTACTTGGGTAAATACGGTAAGCAAAGGAGCAAACATATCATCGCTGCTGTGCCAAAACTGCGAAAGTGACAGTGCTCCTCCTAACTATTAATATGCCTCCCAGCCATGTATTGATATGCAGTCCATCAGAACAATTTTTGTTGAGTTCATCAAACGTCTGTAGAGGAAAATGAACCTTGCTGTACCATACTGTAGGAATGTATGTTTGCACAACATATTTACCCACTCCTACAGTATAATGTGTTTTAAGGTTCATTTTCTCTTAAACGTGCAAATAGGGAAATGAACTCAACAGAGACAGTTGCACAAATAGCAGAAGCGGACATAGCAGGAAGTTATAAGTTTTTTTTTTTTTTTAATCTATGTAGGCTACGTCAAAACCCAACCTGAAAATAGGTGGGCTGGAAGCAATAGGTCCCGAAGTTTTATAGTTTACTACAAATCGAAAGACGAGTAAGAAGATACAATCAGAGAGAAAGGGGAGAATAAATTAAAGAGTGAAACGAAGACTTTACCACCTGATTATCATCCTATGAGATCATCATACAGAATTAAAAAATGAATATTCGTATAATGCGAGATCCGAATAGCGATAGGTGCCCTTTTAGGGTCCGGACCGAACTTATGTGAAATGTGTGACCGGACATGCAGAGGTGAGTAATAAGGCCTCGCACGGTAAATCTGATACTGATCGACAAAATGCGGACCAACTTCGCAAAGGTAAAACAATAGCTACATGAAATGTGAGAGGGTTACTTCAGACGGGAAAACTTCACATTGTAGAAAAAGAACTAAAGAAACATCAAATCGACATTTGTGGACTGTCAGAAACTCACTGGAAAGGATGTGGGCATTTTGAAACAGATGACCATGTAATGTACATCGCCAGGGCAAATGATCACAGACTTACAGTAATTGAAAATCTTCCGCCTTTTTGATACTTTTTATTTGCTTTTTTAGTAAATTAATTAATTATAAACAGTACATGTTTCGTTCTCACTTGAGAACATCTTCAGCAGTTGTTAAGCTTGGGTGAATCTCTAAGTTTCTGAGTATATTATTTTCAGGTACATTGTTTCTCTTAAACTATTTGAATACAAATCAAATTAAAACGATGTTAAAACAATGTGGGGGTTAATGGGTTGATAAAATGAGACAGGATGAATACATAGATAGCCTACTTAAAAAACTATATCTATTCATTGGAATAGATGTTAAAAGTTTCAACTCTGTTGCACTAAAAATATCTGTCTTCCAGTTAAAAGGTTCTTTTTTTTTTTTTTTTTAATGACTGACTTCTCGACACTTATAATTATTCTTGATTGTTAATTTCTTTCACTTCTTCCAGGTTGGCTGTTATTTATTTTGAGCTTGCTAATTGTGCCCTAAATTGAGTCTAATGCGGAACTATGAAGCTGATTGCCGTTCACATTTTGAGAAGGGAGCTTCGTCTCAATTTCTGAAATGAAATGAGGAAAATAGGGATTTGTTTTTATAATGAAAAATGGTCTTTACATGATAACTTAATGTATAAAATGGTTCTATACCTTACTGTTGTTAATCTCCAATTCTACCATGACCCTGGGGGGGAGCTACGTTTGAAGCTGTTTTGCATCTTGTATAATAATGGTGTGTGTGTTCCGTTGTTTGATACGGAAAATGAAGCTGATTACTTGCAAGGGCAAATGATGCCGGTCAGAATGGAGTCACATTTCATGTTTATAAGTGGATATGACAATTCAGTGAAACCTTGTTAGTGCGTTTCCCATTAACATGTTATCCCGCGTAGCATGTCGTAAATTCGAAGTCTCAATTCTCCTTGTATTAAATCTATCTCACTTATCACATCACGAATTTTCACTACTACCGCTTAGTACGATCATGTTTTTCCTGGCCCTGAAAATGCTATTTGTCACCCCTCTTGGAAGGAACGTGATTTCCACAGGTAAGAGCCCTCACCCCAGTTTCGAGATAATGGGAAAAGGCCTTGAATTCTTGAATTTCACAGGATAAACTGCCAATAGCCTCAGAAATGCTCAGTTTTGCTTGCCGATTAGCAGTGAAACTGCAGAATAACACAATGAGCCTGTTTGTGCTTGTATTTCGCATTCCATTCAGAAGTTAGAAATGTATTTCGTGTTTAGTTGTACAGCGAATATTTGTCCCGTGATAGACTACATCTGGATCATAATCGTGTAAAGTTGAACAGCATGGTGCATATTTGTCTTGTGATAGCCTAATTATGGATAAGGAAAAAGTCGTGCAATTCCTTACTACTGAAGACAAAATTAAAGTCTGTCAGCAAGTCCAGTGGCACACATCTTTAAGCGGGCAAAATTGGTGTGAATGTTGAAACTCGTACCTTCCAGTTTCGACCCGATCACTCAAATTAGTCTTGGACGGTCAAAATGGCGACCGAAGCCATTCTGTTGCAGTCACACATGGTCGTGTATAACCTCCAACTCCAATTCATTGTCTAAGTGTGCGACCAGAAAAATAATGTTTCATAACCCACTGGTCTGAAACAAAAGTCTTCCACTAACATTTGTTTCGAAAGAGTGTGATCTACAATAATACTTCAATGTTTTAATGAGACCTGTTCAAATGTGTTCAAATCTGTTGTTTGGTATTTTTAACACTTTTCAATGGACTATTATTCTAAAAGCCTCAGTGGAATAAGTTTTCATATTTGTTTTATTGTGTTTTTCACACCTTTTAATACTCTTCTCATAGAGTTTTCACTGTACTCGCGAACATGCCAATATGCAACGTAAAATCCCATTATGCTGGAAAAATCGTATCTAGTGTTTCCATACCTCTGGTTGAGAGTTTTTTGTGTATTCAGTAGTACGTTTTCTCGCTTAACACGTTATTTTTCCTTGTCCACTGCAGAAACATGTAAATGAGATGTTACTGTATGTTGAGGAATACAGACCTATCAATGAAAGAATACTGACCCCTCACCCTCAACACGAAACCATACAAACTACATCTGATCCAGGTATACCTACCCACCGTTGCTGCAGACGACCAAGAAATCAAAGACTTCTATGCAAACATGGAAGATACTATAGTATCACTTAAACCAAGAGGTATTACCATCATATTGGGAGGCTTCAATGCAAAAGTAGGAACCACCTTGATGGACAACCACTTGCGAGAAACTGTAGGACAGTGCGGCCTGGGTGCACGTAATGAGCGAGGCAATCGGTTGATACAGTTTGCAACTGAAACGGTCTTTCCATTATGAATACCATGTTTAAACACCACACACATCGTACGTGGACCTCCTCGAATGAGCATTTTAAGATCCAAATTGATTACATCCCTGTCGATAAAAGATGGAGAACCTCCTTCCGTAATGTGAAAACAAACCCTAGTGCCGAATGCGGATTGGATCATCGTCTACTCTGAGACTACCTTAGAATCAAACTGAGCAAGCCAAAGGTCAAAATAATGTCAAAAAAGGTAACGGCTCCTGAGCCAATTACTTTCCAAGAAACACTTCAAAGCACTGGACCACCTGACCCAAAAGGAAATTGTGACACGGCTTGGAAGAGAATTGAAGAATGGATCACAGATGAAGCGAGCAAGGTCCCAAAGATGAACACCATAGTGAAGCGACAACATTGATGACGGACGAAACTCAGGCACTGGTTGAAATGTGACTTAACACCCGGCTCACAGTTACAGATCCAGAACAACAAGGACGACTAATGGAAAAAATGAACAATGATATCAAACAACTGTAGAAGAAATGAGAATGAACATATTAAGAAACTGTGTGAAGAACTAGAGGCACATGCGACCAAAAATCACAGAGCAGAACTATACGACAAGGTGCCTAAGGCTCAGATTATTAAAGAAGACCAAGGGAATATCATCACAAATGCAGTGACATAGCCCTCTAGTATACCTCTTACCCTTCCCACTTCGCTCGGTTTGCGTGCTTCTTTGCGATCATCACGTAGGGACTACTTTGGCCGCTGTGGCGCTAGAAGCGTGGACGAGACCCGCGCTGAAGGCACGTTAGGAACAGTAAGAAAAAGGGAGTAAACAATGTGTCGAGTTTTGATATTAGTGGAAGTACAGACTATTTATTTCATCAGAAGAAGGTATGTAATAGTAGTAATGTATTAAAAGAAGTAATTACAAGGCATGCTTAAATCTCGTGCACCGTTCGAGTTTCTCATAACCCTTTAATCTAATCTCTTACTTCACTGAAGGCTATCGTAACATATTTGCTTTAATTAGTTATTATTTACGATCTTGCCATAGGCTACATTAACTTGGCATATTAATGTCCTATTGCAGGTTTCTATCTATAAATAGCAATAGTGTATTGCTGCGTGCCTTGCTGCACAAGCTGGAGTAGTAAAGTGGAAGGAGTATCATTTCACGAATTTCCCAACCGAATTGACCTCAGAGAACAATGGCTTAAAGCTATATCAAGAGCAGACTTCAGGCCCAATTTAAATTTTAGATCTCCTGTGGTATGTAGCCTTCATTTTCGTGAGTCTATCGACCTGGATTGAAAATTAAGAAACTGCAGGATGCTGCTGTTCCCTCTGTTTCCCTTCTTATCCATCTTACGAAGTCCAACAGATCAAAGCAGAACGTAGACCTATTATAAAACATTCAGTCATTGCCAAAGGTAAGAAACGGAAATATGAATCAACTGAGCCAAGCTGTGACGAAAGTAATACTTCAGGTGCTTCCCTGCACGAGTGTCCCACAAATCATGACTTTCATCGTTCCGTTGATGTCCAGTGCGACATTTTAGACAAGAAGCTACTCAAAATATAAACAAATAAATTGCGACTAAAACTGTGGAGAGCGCGGGCTAAACTTTCACGTCTTGAAAACGAACTGAATAAAACTAATCAGGAGTTGGAGATTTGTAAGAATAATTATCATAAAGCCTTGTCACGAATAATTAAAACAGCCAAGCATGATCCCTCAAATGCCAAGTCTTCATTCCTTCTTGAGCAAATAGCGAATTTTGAGAAATGCTCTCCGAGATGGACAGAATCCACGGTAAAACAGTATAGCTTGGGAATGCATATCGCCCAAAGGTTATAGGTATGCTAGAAAAAATATACTAAAGTTGCCTTCTAAGAGCACATTGTCCAGGTATTTGGGTGATACTTCATGCGACACAGGAGTTACGAACCTTGTGAAAGAGAGATTAACCTTAGAATCTGAACGTTTGAATGAGGCTGAAAGAAGAGTATGTTCCTTAATAGTGAATGAAATGGCAATAAAACAACTGCAATATGACAAAAAGCTACATACTTTCTTTGGTCACAAAACCACATCTATTCCAGATACTACTATATTCGAAATTAAGAACGTCAAGAATGTGAGAGAATCTGAAATTCTCGCCAATAATTTACTTTGTTTTATGATAGCGGGGTTATGCACTAAGTACAGACTTCCAGCTGCGTACTTCTTTACCAAACGAATCTCAGGCAAGGAACTTTATAATTTGACACCATCTGTTATCAGAGAGCTTGAGGCTTTTGGATTTCTTGTAATATGACTAGTTTCCGATAATCATAAGATCAATGTTAATATGATGAGACGACTTTCCAATAGCAAGATTGTTAAGCCACAAATTACTCACCCAAATGACACGAACCAACCCTTATTTCTTCCATTTGACCAATGTCACATTTTAAAGAACGTAAAAAACACATTTTTAGAGAAGACCATGTTTGACGGAGAAGACACAATAAGTGGCTCTCACGTGAAGAATTTATATGAATTGCAAGCAAGTCAAGTGGTAAAACCTGTTCGCTTTCTGACTCGAAAACATGTAAGCCCAAAATGAATGTGAAGGACATATTTTTTACACCAGTAATAACAGCTCTGGAATATCTCCAAAAAAAATTCTGGACATCCAAAAGCCCACTTGTTCCAAGACTGCACAGCGACTATATTCTTCATGGAAATGATTCAGAAATGGTTCAATGTCCATGATGTTAGCAGTCACAACAACGCTAAGTTTTGCCCTGACAAGGTCCATTTTTTCAACACATATGATGACAGGCTTCAGCGGCCTTGAAAAGATTGTATTCATGACAATCAAGTTTATGCTTGTGTACACGCCCTCATGTCGTTGGCATTTTATTACTACCACTTTGATTTTCCAATATTTTATATGAACTGTTTTAATTAGAATTTTAATATAAGTTTTAGTCTCCGACAAGATTATAGTTTAATCATAAGACAGTTTTCCATTAGCATCTTTTTATTTTATCATTTTTCACATTTTTATTGTTCCGAATTTTAATAACAGACTAAACTTTTAACTTCCACTTTTTATTTTAGTTGTATTTTTGATGATTGTATTTTAACTTCCACTTTTAATTTAGTTGTATTTTTGATTATTGTATTTAGGCTGAAGATGCCCTTAATTGAGGGCGAAACATGTCCCATGTAACCAAGAATTTAATTATGTAACAACTATAAGTGAAAATATAAGTATTGAATAGGTGGAATAAATTAAAACACCTTTATTATTGTTGAACTGTTAAAAAATTTTCAATACGGACCTAAAATGAGGTTTATAACATGTAATAACTACGTGTTCTACAGTTCTCTGTATCCGATACTTATTGTCATCTGGCTTTCATTTTGTGCTAACTAGAGTATTTAACAGTGATTCCCTAGAAATGTTCTTTAGCATTTTGAGGAGAACTTCAGGCAACAATGACATGCTGGATTTAAGGGCTGTAGTACTTGCCCTCAACAAAATTTTGAATATTGGAATTCCTTTGAAACGGCAAAATTAACATATTCGTGAGATGAATGTCATTAGCTGTGTCAAGTCATCTCAATCAGTCCCATCGGAAGTGATCCCTAACATTCCAGGAACAGTGACCAAAATCCTGCAAAATCTTCACAAGCCGCATTGTACGTATACTCACTTTTACAAAATTTATTTACTGTTGGTTATTAGATAATAGTATTCTATATGATAACCATACTGTTATTA
Source organism: Anabrus simplex (assembly GCF_040414725.1). Classification (NCBI taxonomy): domain Eukaryota; kingdom Metazoa; phylum Arthropoda; class Insecta; order Orthoptera; family Tettigoniidae; genus Anabrus; species Anabrus simplex. The sequence continues at coordinate 689,266,866 of NC_090265.1, read as the reverse complement.
TGCAGTATACTCAATACCCTTATTTCTTTTACAAGTCTGGAGGTAGTGTCTATTAAACTTGCATCGCTTGCTTTCCTCAGTGGTTTCGTTGTGAAGGAAATAAGAAAAGAAGTAACTTGTGAATCATGCCGTTGCCTAACTCAACAAGAAAAATGCAGTTCTCCACTAATAGACATAATTTTTAAGCAAGATCGGTGTAATGTCGTCTTCTATCCATCAGAACGGTTGGTGTGGATTATAAACATTGTTCATGATTTTGTGCGTGAAGCTGCAAAATTTGTTAATACAGGAGCTTGTAGGACTTTAACTACCGTAGTTCTGCCTGTTTTGAAGAGTTCGGAGGTTTGAAAGTGCGACTCAAATGACAGTTCTAATCATGCTGAGAAATTAGGTCAGGTAATCTGCAAAACTCTTATCCCGAGTATCTTAAAAAACATTGGAGATGAAGTGATTGGACATTTTGAGAGGGTGAAATACTTAAACAGTAAGCCGATCAACAGGAAAATCATCAGAATGTAGGCCTAACAGCTGTGGGGAACTGCGTGCTGCTCGTTTTGACTGGCCACGCTTGCAGCGCTCCGGTGGAGAAAGTGAGGACTTCTTGATGTTCGCATGTATTCTTAAAGTGGGGAGGCTGATGTATACTAGAGGGTGATGGCAGTGGGCATCACCAAGTATGGAGAGAATACTGCATCAAGCTGTTGCCTGATGACCCACAACCAATACAAGGTCATCAAATCCCAACAGACACGGAAATAACCATCCTTACAGAAGAAGCGGAACGTGCAATAAAAATGCTCAGGAACCGGAAAGCACCAGACCAAGATGGAAACACTGCTGAAATCCTAAAGAGCATGGGTGACCACGATGTCGACATCCTCCACAAGATATGTCAGAAGATATGAACATCTGGTAATTAGCCGGACCAGTGGTGCCACTCCATCTTTGTACCACTGTTCAGAGCAGACTATCGAATGATAGCCCTCATCTCCCATGCCAGTAAAATCATGCTCACAGTGCTGACGGAGAGGCTGAAGACCTTACTTCCACAAATATCAGAGGAACAAACCAGCTTTTTCCCAGGAAACAAACTTGTGAGCAGATCCTAAACATCCAGCAGCTCGTAGAGAAGACAAGGGAGTACAATATCAAGATGTTCCTGTGCTTCGCGGACGACAAGAAAGCCTTCAACAAGGTGAAATGGTCCTAGCTCTGGGCTGTGGACACTGAGATGGGGATGCCGAGACATTTAGTGTACCTGATTCAACAACTGTACCCTTCGAGCACTGCAACAGTGAGAGCTAATAGCAGATTCTCAGACACCTTTTCTACTACTGCTAGAGTGCGACAAGGTTACATTCTCTCCCCCACCTCCTATTTATTGTACACAATGAGTACATTACGAGGGAGAATCTTAAAGATTGGGGTGACGGCATCACAGTTGGTGCCAGGAAAATTAACAAACTCAGATATGCGGATGACGCTGTGATACTTGCAACAGATGATCATGAACTAGAAACCATCATGCAGGGGTTAAACGAGCAAAGCAGAGAATATGACCTAGAAATCAACAATAAGACCAAAGTGATGATTGTGAACCTGAGATCTGTAAGTGCATTGTGAGTGTGAGAAAGTAAGTTTTGCTGTCGAACTTCTGTACATTCTGTTCCCTACATTTATCACACCACGATTCACCCAAACAGCTGTAAATGACATAAGAGAGACCACATTGTTTAGTTTAGGCATGGTATCAAGAGCCTGCATACGGTCAGAAGTCCCACAACGGCAGGATTAAAAATAAATTACAGGAAAGTTTGCTGCATTTGTAGATATCTACAGGTGTGGCGGTATTGCATTTTACCACAACAATGGTTAATTTCGTATGATGGTTGTCTCAATTTTTTTATTAACACACAGTAAGTTTTGTTTGGCGTCTACAAAAACGTAAAATATTATTATTATTCTTCGTGAGGTACATTGGCGAGTAAAACCATTGTTATGATCGGATTGTTTTTATCACATTCTAAACCTACTCCTCTCCCAAAAAAAACCTATATTGACCTGAGTTACGAGATATTAAACTCACTTTGTTAACCCTTTGCCCATGAATATTTTCCTAACCATAATATCTCCCAACTTGTAATTATTTCAGGTAGTTTTTGTCATACTGGGAGATTTATTATGAAACACTTGTATATTTACAATTGTACAGGTTCAAAATGCAAAAATATTGTACACAAAGACATAAGAAAGACAGAGATCTGTTTTTTCCCGACATTCTCATTGGAATTACTGGAGGGTTTGAAACTTTTCGAAGCACAGTTCTAGGTGAAGTCCTAGTTGCTTCTCACAGGCTTTTGCAGAAGTAAACCGTTTCTCACCTCCCCAGCTCAACTTTCCTACTGAAGCCTTGCAGTCCTACTGTGACTTCCTTCCATGAACACCATATAGACCGCTTCTGAAGCGGAGTGTTTCTCTGAATGTTTAGTTTCACGTATTTGTTAGTCTCAATCGTAATGGAGGTTAGTAGCCGGTCCGTAAAAAATAATTGTCAGTACCGGTACAGTAATTCTGTAACAGGCCTATTGCCATGGCTTACAAATCCACTTACTGGCCTAAAAGGGAAATTAGGCAGGCCTACATCACCTGTAGTCCACGATCTCCAAGCAGTATTAGAATTTTGTACATGCAATGGGTTTGGGTCACGGCAACAAATTATCACCTCCCACAACATTAAACGCATCGATGTCATTATTATCACTCAGATCACTTTCTGAAACATTTTCATCACTTGTCTCGAAAAGTCCATCACTTTCATGGTCATTACCCATAAATTCAGTCGAAATTGTCAACAATATTTAATCCTCCATCAAGCCAGGCACCACCATTTTCCCCGCAATCGCTTTCCATTGACCATACACATAACCAAGGAAACAGAGTAATATTGCCTTTGCATTCTAAAAGAAGTTGTCTGATATTTGTTTTCAGGAGTGCCCAGATGATATGATAGCAGCACTCATTTAATAATAAATAGAAATCGTAATGTACTCCACAAGAGTACAGTAGAAGTCTGTTATAGCGAGAATTCATAACAGTGAAAAATTTACTCGCTATAGCTGATTGTCATTACACCCGATTTTTGTATAAAAGTCAGAAGAAACCCCAAGCATATTAAAATCGGTATGAAAAGGCAATCAGTTTGTTCACAACTTGCGTTTCCGTGGATGGTATTCACACTACAGCTTACTTGTTTTTTTCGTGAAAGTGTGAGTTTAATTTCATTCTGAAAAGAATTATAATACCGTATTTCTCCGAATCCAAGACGAACCCCACTTTTTCCTTCAAAAATGTAAATAAGGCTCAAAAAGTGCTTTGTAAAATCATATGCATGCCTTTGTTTTATAGTACGCATTTTAGACGCCGAACACTGGCTTTCGCATACCTGCCAACTTTACAAAACCAAAAATCAGGAGATTTTGATATGAAAATCAGGAAAAATCAGGAGATACAATTGGTCAAAACTGCTGATTCTACATGTCTTGCGCAATACAGTACTAAGATATATTTATAATATTGTCTCAAAGCCCGACTGTTGCTATACAAGGCTACAAATTACACATCTCTATTCCCTCACAGGAAGTATGTGAGTGAGATGATTGGTCTCTGATAAGCCTACCAAAAACAGTATGAACTCATGCACTTACATGCCATCACTTAGCAAATGCATAGATTAATATATTGCATCAAGCACCCGTGCGATTATGCGAAGCGCAATGCTGTTTGTATCAAATATCTAGCTGATGTACCCTATGTTTTGCCATGGAATTCTCAGAAAGACTGCCCTTCAACTGAAGTCAACATAGATCATTACAATGCCACCAGTATGAATGTCACGATTAAAAGCAATGCTGTCATATGAAATATTCGATCAAATGAAAACAGCACATTTTCTCACTTTTAGCGAAAAGTACTACGGTTGAAATAATAACATTAAGTTATTTATTTGACCACTTAATGTTATTATTTCAATCAAATATCATCAATACGGACCAAAAATGATATTTATTACATGTAAAGTACTACGGTGTCGATCTAACAGTTCAAAGTTTTAAAGCTTGAATGACCAGGCTGCAGACAGTCGCGAACACTCCTGTGTAATTATTTCATTTAAGTGTGCACACTGCTCATTCTAATCACTGCCGCACAGTAGGGATCAAATAGCTGGAATACTATGATGATCCAGTGTTTTACGTACCAGCAGTATCAGAAAATTTATGAACTGGAGGAATGGCATGCTAAAGAAGAGAGAGATCTAACTCCCCACTCCCCAGCTACTTCCTGCCAATATTCAGGCAGGCTGTTATACTCGATACACAGCAGTAATCCCATCTATCGGAGATAAATGGCAGCAGAATAAACACATCACAACAAACAATGGTCAATGTAATGTTCTTGTTGATCAATTTTATGAGCCTTCTATATTGGAGGCCTTTACATTTAGTTTTCTTCCGAATTTGTGATTTTAGAGGATCGAATGTAAAGTGAGTCGTCTTTCATGACTCCCTCTTGTGTTATTATTTAAGCGATCGTTCCTTCACGACTTTTTTCTCATTAATATGTAACATATTTTTCATTGTAATCCATGTATGAATATATGTTTCAGACATTTGACCTTAAGGTTACCTACCGGCCGATGCCCTTAACAAGGGGCGAAACATATCCCTGAGAAGTGTATACAGTATTATGGAATTTCATCCATGAAGCACGTGGCTTGTACTGAATAGGTGGTGATAACGGAATAAATTATTTTTGTGATAATCTGCTTAAGTCAGTTTCAATACAGATCAATCATGACAACTGTCTCTTGCAAACCTGAATAAGACATAAATAATCGGAAATTGTATTCTCTATAACTTTTGTTATGTAGTACCTACTTTTCAATATGACCAGTAAGACAGGTAATTAAAAATTAAATTTTTGGCACCTTCCCCTAAACTACCATTTCAAATAGAGTGAATAAAATTATTTATAGTATAGACTGTAGTTCCATATTCCCCGACTTTTCATAAAATTCTGTTTACACATTTTCTCGTACCTCGGCGCTGATATGGACTTAGCAAAAAAAAAATCCAAATTCATGAATATCTCTCCATAGCCAGTACGGTAAAAATGTATAAGACATAATTGATAGGAAATTTAATAATATATAACTTTAATTATGCAGCATTATCGATATGGCCAATAACAACATACATATTTGAGAAATAAATTTTAGGCCTTTCCCTAAACTACCATTTCACTGTGTGAATAAAATTCTTTATGGCCTAGATTGTAGCGACTTATTCCGCGACGTTATATACCGAGTTTCATTAAATTCTCTTCAGCCGTTTTCTCGTGATGAGCGTGCGTACGTACGTACATATAATATACAGGCAGACAGAAATTACGGAAAATTAAAACGTGCATTTCCCCTTGTTACTATGGTCGCGACCGGTACGGAAATATTTTAAAATTCTGAGCAATGTACAGACAAAACTCTTATTTTATTTATATTGAGATAAATTAAAATTAGTCAAAATTGTCTTCAAATGGCTCCTAAAATCTCTAAGAAACTCAGTAGTCGTTCCATCATTGAAATTCTGTCACTAAATTACTAAGCAAGACTGTATTTGGTAAGACTCAATATCTAGCGACTATATAGTCTCTGGAATTGACCAAAGAGAATGGAATCGACTAGACTGATGCGTTGCGAACGAACACGAACATAGTACGCGAAAACGAGAGATTGACAATCGATATACAGGTTTCAATAAACATCGCACATTCGCGCATTAATAAACGTCGATATTTCATTTGAAAGCAGCCAATGAGTGAAGGACTTCCGGTCACTGGCGTAAATAAGCTGAAATGGCAGGATGTGAAAACAAATGTTTGAAGTTCACCAAAAAATAAGCTAAAATCGGGAGAAATAATAGAATAATCGGGAGGCGGGAGAAACTCTCGAAAATCGGGAGTCTCCCGCCTAAATCGGGAAAGTTGGCAGGTATGCTTTCGTTATGCCGTATTTTTTTGCGGCTGCACAATTATTCTTTATTTATGCGGGTTTATTGACCTTTAACTTAAAATTGGCATCATAATACCGAAGAGAACCCGTTGAAAATTTGCCGGCAATAACTATTCCATGCGTCTCTACAATACGACGATACATCAGGAAAATATTCTTGCTGCCTATAAAACTGTTACTTTACTCGGCGTCAGATATAACCGGCAACCCTACACGCACGTCTCGCTTGCCGGGTTCGGCAACTTCAGCGGCTAGCGACGTATAGGACTAAATTGAAGGTCAAGGAAAGATTTTAATGCGCCACGGTATGACAATTCTGCCCTTGATTTTTTTGTGCACATACCTCACAATTTCATCTTCGACTTCTTTAAAGCGCCCTTGTCGCACTTTTTGTACAGTACGCATTTTTGAAGCTATCTTTGTCTTCATGCAAACGTCAAATATTGGCTTTAGTTAGGCCTATGGACAATTATTCTACATTTCCGAATGTTTAATAACCATTAACTTAAAATTGGCATCATAATACCGATGAGAACCCGTTGTCAATTTGCCGGCAATACCTCTTCCGCGTATCTTTACAAAACGACTATCCATCACGAAAATGTTCCTGCTGTCTATACAACTTAATTTTACTAAGCGCCAGGTACAGTAGACGCGTTATAACTCTGCCACTGATAAGCCGTAGCGTTTCTAATTCGAAAGCTCACATGTTTTGATGCCATTCTGCAGATCTGAGAAACGTTTTTGTAGAGGCTAATAGAACATCGTTCTCTCTTCACTATTTCCCAAGAACCAGCGACGTTACACACAAGCACTGTACAACCGGTTGATGCGGCTAGCGGTGTATAATAAAGAATAATATATAAGTAATAATAATAACAACGTAAACGTTTCCACCTTTTCAATACTAAAATATATTCACAAAATTATAAATTACACGGTGCTAGTTTCGACCCATCTAGGGGTCATCATCAGCCGTATTGGAGCAAAGATCATTTTTGGCGAAATCCTAAGAAAATGTTATTTTAAAGAATAACAAGTGAAATGAGATGTTATTATGGTAATAGTTAATAATACAAGGAATATACATACTAAGAGGTTTTTAACAAAGAATAAAGTATAAATGGGGTGTTGTAAAAATTATAATCATGGAAATCAATAAGCTCTTGTATTGAAATGAAATATGGCTTAGGAAGAGGGCTTAAGGTGGGGCTGAAGGGTGCGGGAGAAAGTGTAATTGTCTTGGAAAAGTACCTTTGATTAAATTTAGGATTGAGTTTAGGTTGGCTGCATTATTGTTTCTGAGGAAAGTGATAAATAGATCGAAGAGTATGTTGGGTTTCTCTGAGATTTCATTGAGATTGTGACTGGCATTAAAGTATTGGTCTAGGTGTATGTAGTAATTTTCCATTATGTTGAGTAAAGGGCCCTTGTTTGCTAATACGAGGATATCCATGTCTTGTTCAATATTGGTGAAATTATGGTTATAATCTTGCATGTGTTGGCCGATGGCTGAAAACCTGTTGTATTTTATTGCGTTAGTGTGCTCGTGGTATCTGATAATGAAGTTTATTGTCAACGAGTGTTGTGTATATATCACTGATCTCTATACAGAGATATAGAGATCAGTGGTATACCGGAATATACATGCACGCGCGGGAGTGAAAAGAAGCAGCGTGGTTACCACAGCAGTTGCCAGTGGTATTCGTTACTGTTAGTCCGGGAATGCATGACAACCCTTGATTTTTTCGCATGAAATTCTGAGAAAAGAAAACATCGTCTTGGATTCGGAGAAATACGGTATCACTCATAGGCTTCTGTGGCAAACATTTCAGATTTCTTTTTCAAACTGCGTTGCCTAACCTAACCGTACATGTATCATGAAAACATATTTGTAATGCATGTAGAGAAATGATAACCTCCTCGCTAAAAATATTACATGTGAATAGCCTTTCCGAAATGTAACTAGACGCGAGAAAATATGAACTATCCTCTGAAATCAGTTATGTACTCTGTCATATCTTGAGGTGTATCACATTCTTACTTAACTACAGCCTTTATTTTTAACGAGTCAACAACTGCTATCGGCCACGATATTTACGCATTCATTACGAAAACGCGTTATCCCCTTTCATTTCGAATTTTCTTTAGATTACAACAGTCGACGGGTATTACTAATAGACTCCAACATCTCCTTCGAATTTCGACAAGTGAGCTCGCAAATGCACATAATGAGAAAACTGTACCGTACCAAAGATGACTGATCACATTTTGTGGCAAAGGTTTGAGTTTTCTGATTCAAACAGCGTCACCTATCCTAACCTAACCGTACAATACGTATGATGAAAACACGCTTCAAGCGCCAGTAGAAAAATTACAACCTTCTCGCTATAAATATACATAACAGCCTTTCCGTAATTTGAACAGATGCGAGAAAATATAAAGTAACCTCTGAAACCAATTATGCACTCTGCCATATCTCGAGGTTATTCCATTCTCACTTAAAATTGCAGTATTTAGCATTAAAATTAAGCTATCGTTTAGTCAGCCTTTATTTTTAATGAGTTAACAAGTTATCGGACACGTTATTTACGCATTTATTACGAAAATGTCCTCTTTCATTTCAAATTTGCTTTACGGAACAGCAGTCGACGAGTGTTACTAATCGACCCCGACATTGCCTTCAAATGTCGACGAGAGAACACGCTAGTGGAAATAGCGAGGAAACGATACTGAAGGTAATCAATCGATTGCATGCAACATAATCGCTGGGGTGTATAATTATTGGTAACGGGAAAAATCGCGCGTGCTTAAGCGCTCGTAATAACGGATGAGTCCGTGATAGGACTCGCTGTAACCGAAGGATAATACACTGTTTAATATATAAATTTTGAAGGGACAGAAACAAATTGGTGTTATAACGGGGGTCTTGTGATATGCGTTACTCGTTATAGCGGACTTCTACTGTAGTTATGCGAAGCAAAACCGTGTGTCGAGCTCTGGTCAACACACGAGCGTTGGCGCTGAACTGCGTCTCTCGACCTGTTTCGACACACGAGCATAAAGAGTTAATGATCTTGCCTGCTATATTAATAGAAACAACCGTGAATATTTCTTAAAGTAAACGCGTTTCGTCATCCCGAGGTGGTGCAGCACTTTTTAGACATCCCCCAGTGGAAAGGAGTTGCATTTACCATTTTTATCGCATATCAGTCTTCCTGCCACTTGTAAATCTCTGGCAATACGGAACCGGGAATCGAACTCAGGCTCACAAGAACTGCAGCTAATTGTGCTAACTATTACGCCGGTGAACATTCTTAACTACAAAACACAGACATATATATAACAGATGCATGCTTGCAATGCGCAGGTCGGACATGAAATTATTCACCTATTTGTGGAACGTCATCAGAGCTGCAGTAGGCCTACGCTACGTAGGCGGACATTTCTTAATTACGAAACACAGATGTACAGCAAGACTTCCAAAGCGTTTTCATTGCGCGGGTCATAAGGACGAAACTATTCACAAATTTCTGTGATGTTATCAGAGCTGCAGTAAGCCCTGTACCCACAGAATTGTTCCTCTCTGACGAATTACGTTGGGGGTCCTGTATGCGAGATTATATTCTGGGATTTATTCATGTTCTAGGATATAGTCGTGAATTTATTTTATTATTATTACATTGATTACCATTTTCTTCATTGCGAAAAACCACGTATTACACGAGTAAATACGGTATGTGCATCCAGTAAAACAGGGATCATTCCTACAACCAAAATCTAAGAGATAGGGTAAAGAGAAAATATTAAAGGAATCCCATCAGTGAAAACTAGATACAAGAACACTTGGAGATACTCTATCAAAAGCTAAAAAAAAGAATTAGCACTAAATTATTTCACAGTGGATTACAATATTAATACGTCAAGTGCCAAGCAACCCCATTTGGGTACGTGAGAGAAGTCAAGTTTTTGAGCTTCACGTCCCCATATGGGATCGTACGTTCTAAATCGGGAACTGTGCAAACCCATTTCGTTGCATAGTAACTATGTGCTTCGAAACTGTATAAAGTCTCTTCCTGCCATCTGTTGGTTGTCTATTTAAGCACGTGCATAGTCCACCTTTCATTCGTCAATTCCTGTTTTGGCGCAACCCCATATGGGTACGTCAAGAGTGCTTTGTAGGGTGACAAAATCATTGTCTATCTCGCGCACGGATTGTTTACGTGAGTGCGCAGTGCTGTGAGTTTCCTTGTATTTTTTAAGTCGCTATGAGTAAATCGAGCAGTAAAAGACTTAGTGCAGATAGTCGGGACGATATACAGAACAAGTCAGACAATGGTGATATAGACAAAGTACATAATTACAGTGATTTTGAACCCAGTACAGAGCAAATGGCAATCTCGCACATTCATCCACACTGATGAATTACAATCTTCAGCATACAACCCACTGTACTCCGGGTTTCCAAGCCAGCTGCTGCAACAATTATGATCATCTTCAACGATATACTGCAGTCACTGGTTCCCATGTTGCACAACCATCGCTGCTACGTTCTCTTACCGAAACAAAAAGTTATACAAACAAAATTATATACTTACTCAATATTCCATAACAACTAATTCTTCTTATAATATTATTCTCTTACATCCTAATTTACCAAATTCACATGATTTTCACCACTTTATATAACAACATTTTATACGAAGATTTCGTAACTTCAAAACAGAAGATCGTAATTTACAAACATTTCCTGACCTAAAACCGTAGATCGTACATTTTTACGGCTCCAGTATGAACAAGCTAACACATCTCTCATAATCAACTGCATATAACGCGTCCCTGCAAAGGGAAAGGTAAGTACGACCGAGCGTAGGGACAGTAACTCGTGTAAAAGTGCGACCCCATATTGGGGCGCGTGTACGTGTACAATTCATAATGACCAATACGACCCCCTGTAATATTTTACCTAATATACATAATAAGTTGACTTAATATATCACAAATATATCCTCATTTCAGCGATCATTTGCTTGGTTAAGCCTGTGAACGTTTTGGCACCAGGGAGTAACTTGATCTTATTAGCTCAGGCACTACATGGCAATCCTATGAATTTCGGTCTGGCACTCAACGTGTTAAAGTTCTTCATAATTACTGAAAGGGGGAGAAATGTACTTCCCATTTGATTGAGAAATGTGCACAAAATACTTTAAATTCCTAACTGCACAGTGGTGGGGCAAATTGATGTTTACCCAAGGATAATTTAAAACCCTGGAAAGGTTGCAACGGAAAAATTGTTTCACTGTAAGGTTTAAGTTTTGAAATGCATTCACAGTAAGATTTTATATCCAGTTTTCTTTTTTTTTTTCTTTTTCTTTCTGGACAAGAAGTGGGATGGTCAGTTTTTTTGGAATAAAAATGAGTTTTAGAAAACGAAAACAAAAATAGGCATACTACTTCTTCCTTACTGCACTGCATAATGATTTCTCTTTGAAACGTATTAGGTCAACGTTAAGTGAAAGTCATGTATTCGGATGTAGTTCACCAAGCGATTCGTCGTGGAGATTTTAAAGGTTCTTTCTGTCCTCTTATCCTAAAATACATGCAGAAGTGATAGTGGGAAGACCAGCTCAATGTAAAACTGAGTCCCCCACCTCGACCGCAACACACCAAAGGGACTGAAACTCAAACTTTTGAAGGAGCATAACTCAATATACAATCGTTGCAGCGGAGTGGAAATGAGGCAACACATGCACACAAGGAGCTCAAGAATGCAGAACATTTTTCAGTGCCATAAGTGGAAGGCAAGGTTCCTAAGTGGTGCATTAGTTGTTCACTTCACGCAAGTTTGGATGTGCAAAACATGTAACAAAGCGGCGAGTAGCAGGTTTAACGCAGCAGCAGGCAATGACTGGTAAGTAGGATCACTAAAAAATAGCAGGTCCTTTTGTGCTTCCATGTTTGTCCTCATCTCTTATTTCTGTTACTCCCTCTTCCCACACTGACCACGCATTCGATTAATCCTATTATATGTTTCCTTTCTTATCACCACCACCACCACCACCAACCTCCCCTCTCTCTCTGAGAGAGATGTCATGTCTTAATTTGTTCTTTTGTTGGCTGTTCACCTTCTATTTCAAATTCCTACCTATCAGATTCATATATAGTTTTTGAAATAAAGACAGAAGTTACTTATACTTACTTGCTTCTTTCCAATGTGAAAATTATGGCAGTGGAGCGACGATTCATACCAACAGGACAACTGTTCTTGCATGTGAATGTGAAATCCACTCTTGCATAGTCAGTACCAGGAGATGGACCACCAACTGGCACTACTATACTTAGCCGATGGCTCTCTGGATCTTCATGATACTGTGTGAGTTCATGATCTGATCGGATGATATGGAGCAAGTGCTGGAATCCTGCAAGCAAAAAGAATATGACCCCACTTACATATGCAACATTTTGGTTTGATGTCATCAGTATCATTTCAGTAAAACATCGTTAAGACGTTTCTGCAGGAGATAACAAAAATGAACGTGTTAAGCGAGAAAATGTAATACTGATATATACGAATAAAAACTATCCAACAGGGATATGGAAACACTAGATAAGACTTTTTCCGACATGAGGGCATTTGAAGTGGTGTATCCGCGGGTACAGTGAAATCTACCATTTCTAAAGATGAGAGTTAAGTACTAAAAGGTGTAAAAAAATACAAAAGAACAAATATGAAAACCTTTTCCTTTTCTATTGGGACTTATAAAATAAGTGTAATGAGATGTGTGAAGAACACCAAACAAATATGAACATATGCACAGTGGCCAATGAAAATATCCATTGCAGACCACACTCTTTCTAAAACAAATGTTAGTAGAAGCTTTTTATTTTGGAACAGTGTGTTTATTAAAGATTATTTTCTGGTCACACTCTTAGACAATGAACTGAGGTTACACTCAACCATGTGTGACCGGGAGGAACCAGGACGAATGACTTTGACCCCGGGGGTGAACGTGATATACGACAAAACTATAACAGGCTGTACTTCAGCGCCATGCCACTTGGAAGTGCTGCACATTTCTTTCACAAGGGATGACAAATAACATTTTCTGAGCTAGGAAAAATGTGATCGTACTCGTAGTAAGCTGTAATAGCAAAAATTTGTGATGTGATATGCATGTTTATATGTTCCTAATCCAGATATAGGCTACCATATCACGCAGCAAATATTCACTACACTTCACCCTACCACTCAACACAAAATAAATTTCTAACTTCTGAATGGAATACAGAATACAAGACAAATAGACTCTGTGTTATTCAGCAATCTTGCTGCTAATCGGCAAGCAAAATTGAACATTCCTGAGGCTAACTGCTTGCTCCCCAAACATGCAACTTACCCTGAAGTTCAGAAATTTAAGGCCATTTTCCATAATCACGCAACTGTGGCAACAGATCTTACGCAAGATGGAGATCACATTTGTTTCACAAGGGATGAGAAATAACTTTTTCAGGGCTGGGAAAAAGGTGATCGTACTAAGTGGTGATAGAGAAAATTCATGACGCAATAAGTGAGGTATTTTTATATAGATTTAATACGAGAATCGGGACTTTGAATTTTTAAAGTGCTAAGCGGGAAAACATGTTAATGAGGATCGTACTAACGAGGTTTCACTGCATTATTATTATTATTATTATTATTATTATAATACTTGCTAGTGGTTTCATAATGTAACACATCAAAAGATTTTGGCAAAGCGTAGATGGGAAAGGGCCAGGATTGGGAAAGTAGCAGTCATGGTCTGGCCTTAATCCCTCAGTGATTCGGAACCATCTAAGTGCCGCCTTACCCTGTGGACTGGGGTGATTAAGATAGAGCACTAAGAAATTGCAGCAGTCTAATTAAAAATTCACTGTTACAACATTTTAGCTCTAATTATTTTCAAGCATTTACAGTAGAGACTCTACAGAATGTATTTCACATTTATTAACTTTATATATATATATATATTTATCTTTTACCTTATAAGTTTACTAATGGAGAAGAGAACTTCCATATTTTATATTAAATGAAAGTGGTGTTCTTGTATTTGCACGGGTGGTTTCAGAATACAGTGAAAATTAGTTTGCTGCCTCAGAAACTTTTAGCAGAACTGGAAATAACAGTTCAAATATTCATTTAGCACAAATCCCAGGTTAATGGGACCATTAGTACGTGAGAAAGAGGGCATTTATTTCAGTGTATTTTGTCGTCCATTACTTGGTCTTACAAACAATGCACTCTCATTCCTTATGTTTTTTCTATTTTGTTTTACGTCGCACCGACACAGATATATCTTATGGTGGCGATGGGAGAGGAAAGGCCTAGGAAGTGGAAGGAAGCGGCCGTGGCCTTAACCCCTCAGCGCTGACCTCTATACGTGGTATAGACACCCTTTCCTTCCGTAGCCGCCGACCTCTATACGTGGTATAGACCCATACAGGGTTTCGCATTTACGGCTATAGCGCGAAGAGTTTTGGTGTTATGGATATGCAAATTGTTTTGTTTCCAAGAAGACATTTTTGGGTTTATCAGTGTTCTAAATAAGAATTGAAAATCGTTAAAGTGTAGTTGCTTTTGCAAGGATAAGTATTTGTCAATTATGTCTGAGCACCAATCCCTGCTTTTTTAATAGTCCGTTTTCTTCATTCTTTCCCATAGAATAAAATAAAGATATGATGATCTGAGAAGTTTGTCTTTTCGTGTGATGTTCTTTTCTCTAATTTTGTATTAAGAGTGCGGTTTATTTATTATATTTGTCTTTATTTCTCAGCTTGTAGTCTTTTCGTAACTCTCCACGAGTGCTCTGTGTAGGCATCCGTTAGTGCTGCTTTCTGTCATACGGCACGAGAAGCAGTTGTGCATGGTATATATCTCATTTGAAAGACGATATATCGAACTTTTAATCTGAAATATGTATCGAGTTGGTTTGATTCGTCATAAATGTTATTCCCCTCATTCAGTTTCGTCCCGCCGCTTTCGGTCCCGCTTCAGCTTCATCAGCTTGTGTGACGCACCGCGCTCAATGACTAGCTCCTGCTGAGAGTAACGTGCTTGAAATATTGTATAATTCAAATGAAAGTTTAGTCGGAAGTAGTAGTGGCAGTATTAGCAGTAGTGATAATGAAATAGATGATGTGGCTGTGGCCGATGCAGTGGTAAATGATGAGAGTGACGATGAGGAGGAACCAGTACTTGGAAATTTCGTGTAGGAGACTATAGATACGCATAGAGGTCAAAGGGAAGTTTTTAACAGTGAATTATGATTCCTAGATTCTCCAATAACATTTAGACAAGTCACAGGGACACACATTGAGCAGTTATCTTATCAGTTTCAGCTGATGGAAGGTTTGTTTACGTAGTACAAAATACACTTCTCGGGCGGGAAACGAAATATTCAAGGCCGGCGCGCATCAGATAATACAGTTCCAAGGTTGCAGGAAATACGTTTTATCAGGAAATTAGCACCCAAGAGTGAGAAATCCAAACCTCAGAGACGTTGTATCGCGTGTTCAAAACACGGTGAAAAGAAGACATCGGTGTACTGCTGCCAGGAGTGTGCCTTGGGTCTCTGTCTCGAAGAGTGCTTCGAACTCTATCACACGGAACTAAATTACAAAGGAAATGTGAAACAATTATGTAATTATCTTCATGTACATAGTTCTACCATAAGGAATTCCAAATTTCGTGAATATCGGCTACTCTTATACTAGTAGTAACGTTTTAAGTGAATCAATGTATTTCAGTCGCGCGTAGTTGAAATCTCATCCGGCCGCGGGGTAGGAAGCTCTTTAAACGGCTGCGGCACTGAGGGGTTAAGGTACAGCCCTGGCATTTGCCTGGTGTGAAAATGGGAAACCACGGAAAACCATCTTCAGGGCTGCCGACAGTGGGGCTCGAACCCACTATCTTCCGATTACTGGATACTGGCCGCACTTAAGCGACTGCAGCTATCGAGCTCGGTATTCCTTATGTTATTGTTACATTTCTGTTATCGCCTGATTTATTCCAACTTGATTTCTTCACTTTTGTTCAAACTGTAACTACAAGCCATAAGAGGTATCAAGGCGTTGAAAGAATTTTAGAAATCCTCACCAGATCACGTCAACATGCATACAAGTAGACTCTACAGACTGATGTCCATTCGCTGAGGCATCATGAATGACTAAGCATCTACCATGCTACCAATTTAAAGTATTCCAGGATGTCACCACTAACTGGTGTGCTCAAGCAGACCTGATCTTCGATGCCAGGCAACATCACCCACAGTGACCCGCTAATCGGCACGAATCGTGGCATCCACAAGTTCGACACTAGGCTACTGCTAGTCTGCTACATTTTCATATTAGTCACAAAATTGCGGACATCATCGCTGAACCATGTCTGGACTATACACCTCATCCAACCAAGCATGAATTTCTGTACCACCGTTGCCTTAACAATCTTTGTAGTGCAAGTGCTCATGGCAGTGTAATTTCTTCCTATGTACATTACTTTCTAAAATATGTATATGTTGCCCCTTTTCTCTATGAGGTCGGGTATGAAGTGAGATAAATCTTCGTAGCACATTTTTACGACTAGATGCCCATCCTGATGTCAACCTCCTCAAAGGAATTAATGACATGAAACGAATGATATACGATATCTGGAAGAGAGTGAAACCAGATGCCGGCACATAGCCTACTCCTGTTGAATAACACCAAGACATCTGCTGAAGGCTTCACATCTCCGTCCAACATACGAACCACCCCCAACAGTGGCAGCACATGTCCTTACTCCATGTGACCACTGCAGAGAAATCTAGAATTGAATCCACGGCCATTGGCACACAATCTAGTGATATAAATTGTGTACCACCACCTCTCCTACCCTGCTAGCCAACCTTCTGATGGTGAAATTTTGTTTGACCATTGGACCTCAAACCGAGAAACTATGGTGTCAGATAATATAGACTTGATGCCTTAATGATCATGGCCACCAGGTGGGCTCTATTACTGCCCAACATATAAATGTAAGGAACATTATCATACGTATAGTCCACACATTAATAATAATAATAATAACTATTATTATTATAATCCATTTGTGTTGGTGTCCACCAGGGATTGGCCTTTTAACACTTCTTTTCATATTGTATATAGACACAATTACCTTCGGTATCCAGTCATCACCCCCCATATTCATTCCAGTACGCTGACTAGGTACTACAGGCTGCTGAGCAGCATCACCAATTCAAGAGAAGGTTCAGAAGTGGAATGAAAGACTAACAGCAAATTAACTTTGACTACATACCAAGAAAATGGAGCAGTGATCTCCCCAGAAATTTTTGTCAGCCGGGTTGCAGAAATGAGTAGTCGGGTGGGGAATACTATGTAAGAAATGAAAAATGAATATCCACGGTCTGTTTCCAGTGGCGGCAAACTAATGGTGTTCGCTATGATCCTCGGATACCAAGTCCAAGGTTTACAGGACTGTTTGCCCAGTCTCTCTGTATGGCTCTAACTGCTGGGGCCTATTCCACAAAAGTAAGGTCTTGTAAGTAAATTCTCTAGTAACTAGTATAAATAACAGATTTTCTGTTCCACAAAAGAATTTTCTACAGTTGTACTTTACTACTCCATACTTACAAATTACCAGTGAATTTTTATGGGTGTGTTCCACGAAGGCACTAGTGAATTGCGAAGTATTCTCTACCAGTGAAAGGACAATAATATGTAAATGTACTAGTGCTATTTAAATATGCTTATTTCAGAAACATTTTGTTAAATATGTGGTCTAGCTGTAGTGATAGTGATGAAAATTAAAACTACCATCTGTACAAGGAAAGAATAAACTTCCAATTTAACACTGTATTTCAAAACAACGAATGTTTTAGGTTAAGCACAATACAAGTGGAAGAACTTTTGATAGATATTGGGCATAGGTTAAAACATCCAACGAATAGAAATAACTCTCTCTCTGCTAAACAACAGTTACTAAAAACACTACATTGGCTAGGAAATGAGGGTCAGTACCATGGTATTGCAGATATGCATGGGAGGGTAAAATCTCTGGTCTGTAGGTCAATACATTCTGTGATAGCTGCAATAAGTGATATAAAATTTCCTCAAATTGTTCCTTGGCCTGAAAATACTGAACAAACATGTTCCAAGAAGGACATTCCTAGAATCATTAATGAGCAGAATATCTCTTACATAAGTCCAACTTTTCCCCTTAAAAGCTCCATGAGCTTTTCCCAAGTCAAATAATTCCATCCAACCATTTATTTTGTCTTGTTTTTTCTGAGTCTCGCTGAATGCACTGAAACAAAGATCTTTCCTTCTTTCTATTTCCATCAAAATGAATAACTTTGTTTCTCTTGACATCATTTTAACAATTCACGCAGAGTTTGCAATTTCGTAACAATTACGTTTGGCAGCCGAATATCGTTAATAGCGGTAATTGATTCTTAATGACAGACAAAGGTATGTCAGACTATCGTGGAACATTTGCGGAAGAACAGAATGGGAGATAATTACTAAGTAATTTCTTATCATCAAAGAAATAAACTGAAAAATAACATCGTAGCATTAAGAAATTCACAGGAATATTATTTCTTTGAATATTTGCTGCATAAGTTACCTTAAAATACAATATTACGATAAATGAGGCAAGCATAACCTAATTCAACGAATGGAATACGAAAATAAAAAAAAGCTGATTCATGCTATGATGTAGTATGTTTATTGATATATCGTCACTTGTAAAACTTGTAACAATTCACTGGTAATATACAAGAGACTTTCAATCTTTTGTGGAAGAGAAATGTACAACTCCATACATTACAAGAATCCACACTAGTAACTTGTAATGTACAAGACCATACTTTTGTGGAATAGGCCCCTGGCCGGCAACTGTCAAGCACGAATAAGCACTTCATGTCATGGAATGCACATTCTTTGCCTGGCCTGACCCAGCTAGATAACGTCACCAACATAGATGTCCGAAAAATCATAGCAGTTGCCCCCTTTGTAGATAAGATGGATGAGGCCAGACTTCGGTGATATGGCTATGTAATGCATAGAGTAGGCACATTCTAAAATGGAGCAAAGCAAGTGTGTGTCCCGCAGACTGCACTCGGAGACGGCAGGATACAACGTTTGGTTTCGGCTCTCAAGCCAGCCAGCTCTTTGTTTTGATCCTGCCAGTAGTCCTATGCTTGTCTCAAAGATTAAGCTATGCATGCCTCAGTGCAAGCCAAATTAACCTGAAACTGAGAATGGCACATCAAATCAGGTATGGTCCCTACATCATACCACTTTACTTATTAACTGTGGTAATTCTAGAGCTGATACATGCAGAGTCTCGACCAGAAATGGAAGGGACGCTTTTATTAGATCAAAATCAATCGACTGGCTCGTCTGGTCCGTTTGCCTTGGCGGCTCTGAATAACTTTGGGCTGATCGCACGATCCACACACCGGCGACGCATCTTTCAAATGTCTGCCTTATCAACCGTCGATGATAGGTACTGTGCTTACCAGGGTTGTAACGGGTACCCAGGGTTCAATTCCGGAGAGGGAGCCTGAAAAACGGCTACCATATCCAAAGGAAGGCAGAAGGCGTGCAAATTACCCACTCCCAGCACGGAGAGGTAGTGACTAAAAATAACCATACGGGACTCACGCAAGGCCCTGTAATGGGAATGAGTACACTTTAAATCCTTTAACGAGTATCCATTGGAGGGCAAGTCTGGCAACAGCAGCCGCGGTCATTCCAGCTCCAATAGCGTACATTACAGATGTTGCGGTTATAAAGCTCACAGCTGGATTTGTGTCCCACGCTGTTGGTTCATCGCTTGTCAGAGTCTAAATGGCATGGTTTGTGGGACGCCCTGCCAGTGGTAGCAAGTCAAAACCATGCACGAATGAACAAGTCTGGTTCTTGCCAGTTGATCTAAAGTCCCCAACATAAGTTAACATCTCAGCGGTCAAAGGGAATGTGGAATTTCATCACACACTTGGCTACCCACCGATTGACAACAACGCTCCCTTTCGACTAGTATGCTCACCTCAATACGTTCTACAACAAAGAGCCACACCTATCACTACTCTTCCTACAAATACGACATCAAAGATGGCCTAATGACGTCTACACAAACTTCAATATAGCCTACGGCACCAGCATTCCAACTAATACTATCTTAAAAAGAACCAGGCCATATGAAAATTCTTCAAAATTTATAAGCATATAAATGAAAATCAATACTTACTTTAACTTCAAGAATCAACGACCGTTACCAATGCGCAACTTTCCTCAAGTTTTTAACAACACACCATTTGACAAATGGAATGTCTTTCTGACTTTTATCTTTATTGTAATATCTTAATATCAAGAACCAACCACCTATGTTGTAATCTTCAAATAATTGTCATGTTTAGACTCGAATATTAACACAATATTGTTAAGTAAGAGTATACCACATTTTATTTTGTAATAGTTGTTTAACGATCTCCAATCCATTTTACAAGACACAGTTTTTAACAGTATTCATAAGTCATTCCCAATCAGGTACCTGATCTATTCCTAAGGTAAAAAAAATGGCTGATGATACTAGTGTTATTTAATACAAATACTTTCAATACGGTCCAAAACTGAATTTTATCACATGTAACACCAGATGCTATCGTAGGAAACTTCCGACAGACACAACAGCTCTAGGAGATGGGAGGAGTGTAACCTTCTGTGAGGAAATCCCTTCTACGGTGGAGTTTTTTCTCACAACAAATTTAAGGAAGAAGAGGAATTCAGTGAGGTACTACAGAAAATTGGAAATGCAATATGCATTCAGATGATACTATTACAATTCCAGTTTCATTGGCCAACACTGTTCAATCAGAACCATCTTTTGAATAAAGTTAAAACATTAGAAAGATAGTAAATACCTTTATTTGAAGATTCCACAGGTGAAGAATGACGAGGACATCTCAGCACAGGATGCTCCAAATACTCTTGATTTGTGTACACTGGTAATGCACGAATGAAAAGGTCTGGTTCTTGCCAAATCCACTTGAAATTCACTGATATCTTGGTGAACATATTTACAAACAGCTTATTCAGAAGTGTCGAGAACTGTTGGAATGAAACATACTGTTCATTAATGACTAGGATAGTTTTGTCATACAGACACAGATAGGTCTTATGGCGACGATGGGATAGGAAAGGCCCAAGAGTGGCAAGGAAGTGGCCAAAGCCTTAATTAAGGTACAGCCCCAGCATTTCCCTGAGGTGAAAATGGGAAATCACAGGAAACCATCTTCAGGGCCGCCGACAGTAGGGTTTGAACACACTATGTCCCAGATGCAAACTCAAAGCTGCGCGCCCCAAACCGCACGGCCAACTCGCCTGGTAATAGTTTTCATGAAGGTAGAATAGTGTATATGCATATACAGTTGAACCTGGTTAAGTCTTTTTCTTATGTAATGTGATGTTGAAAAATCTTCTGTAATAAATAATAATTGTATGGTCTCGGATACCATGTGCAAGCATTTTAATTTGATGGCATCTGGCTGCTTGGTTGTCAATTTTGAAGTTTCATTTTACCCGAGGCCTACTAGATGGCAGAGTAAACCAAATCTCTCTTCGCAATGTGGTGGGGAATTTTAATTAATTTTGTCAGATAAACACCAAGAGTATTACTAGAGATCCTTTTCAAGCTGACCTTGTACACCAGGGAGTGTCAAATGCAATTTTTTCTGCCCTTCAAAAAGCAGACTACCTCTGCCATGTTTGAAGCCACTATCTTGGGATCCAGAGGCCGACGCTACCACTGATCCACAGGAGGAGCTAATCTTCTGTAACTCAATGTTATTTTCGGTGGGAAAAGTCGCTAGATTTGTTGGTATTTTGCAGCGGACTGTTCAACGTGTCTACAAGCAGTGGTATAATACACGACGCCACAAAACACCACGTCAGCATTGTGGTCAGAAGATGCTGACACAGGCATCGGAGACTAGTTTCACAGCTTGTGAATCAAAACCACTTCTAAATCCAACAGGAATTGCTTCAATCAGTGAAAGAAGGTCCATACAACGTCATGCTATGACAACACGGACACCAGATGCTCACTCTCACCTTGTGGAATCAAATCGAACCCATCAGTCGAAATTTTCACTCCACCATTCCATCTAGTGGAATAGAATCGAACGGGATTCTACGTGGGAAACAAAGCATGCAATGGATGGTTTGATAAAACTTTAATGCAGTAATTTGCAGGCCGCGACAGGGTGAAGTCGTTAATTGAGGTGGCCTAAACATTAATTAAAAATCGTAAAGTGTATTTGTCCACAACATTACTGTTAATCTACCACAAAATTGAATATTCTAACCTGTTTGATTTTTCATTTCCTTGCTTATTTCCTTCCAGGCATTCTCTCTTACGTTGATGCAATAACACTCATGGATCTTGTCGTAGAGGAAATTACATTTTTGAACTAAACTGATAAGATTTTCTGTGTTCATTATTAGTGAGGTGAACAAAAACAACTTCGCGACTCTATGCAGGAAACAGCCAACGCCAGCAGCCAGCCGATACACATGCCACCAAACATCCGGCCGAAGGATCCCGATCGTCTACGAAGTTGAACGAATGTTGACAGCCTAATGGGTGTTGGTGGGAGGCACACGGAGGCATTGCAATACCACGTGTTGGCATAAAATTGAAAGTTATTTTCAATTTTACCTTTATACGAGCTAAACAGTGTAATATCGTGTCACTCGTAATTATTACATCGCATTATTAGAACGTAGCTCAAGGATTAGAAGATATGAAATAAAATTCTCGTGGGGAAAGAAACTGTTTACGTTCAGGTGTGCTAGCGTTGCTACTACGCCTTTATCACTCCCATGTAATACCCCAGATACTTTTCCATGCACTTATTTCTGCAACTTCGAACCTGTGTTTCTTTTCTTCATTACCTATAGCATGAAGAGGATTGAAGCGGGGAAAATAAACACAATACTGGCTTGGCCATGCGGTACTTGCGAAACAGCCAGAAACTACGCCCGTTGTCGTGACAACCAGTAGGAATGCAGGAGCAATTTAGGCCTAGGTTCTAAGTATCTCTAAGAATAAGTTGCCAGATTTCCCATTTGCTGCCGTTATCCTTGAAGCAGGTGTCAGGGGCGTGAGGAAGATAGAAAGCACGTGTTAAACTGTAGTACACGTCTTGTTTTTGCGTGTTGTATGCCTAAGCTACGGATTGCCACGCATAGTGTAGCGTCGTAATTAGTATGAATAGGAGTCGCGAAGTTAGTTGCGCTTGTAATATCAACGTACAAACGTTTTAAGTGAAAATGAGCGGAACTCACGAGGAAAGATACCAAGCGAAAGGTACTAACAATAAAAGACAAGGTGGAGATTATAAGGAAAGTGGAGTCATCTACACTTTCCCGTGTTGCTTTGGCAAAGGAGCTGGGGATGCCGCTCTCTACTTTGAACGGCATTGTAGCGAAGAAAGAAGAGATCTTTGCTTCTGCAGGGAATACTTTAGCAAATTGCAAGGAAGTTAAATCTGAAAAGTACGATGAAATAGAACAAGCTCTGCTAATATGGTTTAAACAGCCGCGAAGTTTAAACATACCTTTCATTGGGACTACTGTGAAGGAGAAAGCCGAAAAATTGCATACAAATTAAGGGTAACCTTGTAACGCATCAAGCGGGTGGCTGGACCACTTTAAAAATCGAGCCGGCATCGTTTACAAAAAAATTTGCGGCGAAGCAGAGAGTGTGTGTGTGGAGGAAAGGGAAGCGTGGAAGGAAATGGTTCTGCCTGCTAAAATAAGCAAACCTTGCAACGTTCTTAATCTCGATGAATTCACACTTTTTTACCAGCTTATTCCGGATATGTCTAGTTTTGAAGGGAGATCTTGCCACGGGGTAAAATTAAGTAAAATATATTTATAATACGATATGTTCAATTATTTTAGTTTATCTCTAAAAATATTGTCATGACAATCAAATGTTTATATTGTGGCTTTCTGTTAGGAGCTTTTATATATCGGCCTATTTCGGTATTGTTCACAAACAAGGAAATCTGTTGGCTGTGTGTTTCACATGTATTTCAAAGTACAGAATAAGTTTTTGGGCATTACCCCTTTCAAGAAATTTCCTGCTTAAGAAGTTTTCATTTTGTAGTCCCTTGAAAAACTTCTTAACAGAGTTTCACTGTATTTTCTAGAATGATGATCTGAGAACGAACTCCTTCCATGTCAAGGGCAAAGAAGGCTAAATCGATCGGAAATCCCACGCAGTTTGTTCTTATTGAGAGTTTTACCGTAATCTTGATTTTAAGTGGGTTTCCCTTCTACCAAAGTTTCATGATGTAATCGAGAGCCATACTAAAATTCACAATTAAGTATTTATTTATTTTCCACCTAGTCGATAAATAAATAAATACTTAATTGTGAATCTATTGAAGTGCGATACGGACCATGAAGCTGATTTTATGTAAGTCATACTAAAACGCGGTAGGGATGATCTGCCACCTTGTCTGAGGCTGGTTTTTATTGCAAAGCTTCCGACACTTCTCGTTTGAAATTTTCCTTGATATATTGTGTTGGTTAAAGTTAGTTTGATCATTTTTATTAATCTGGGGTGAAGACCATATGATCTGAGGATTTTCTAAAGTGTGGGGTCTATGGTTCATAACACATGCTTTTACTGGGTAAGTTGGCCGTGCGATTAGGGGCGTGCAGCTATGAGCTTGCATCCGGGATATAGTGGGTTCAAACCCCACTGTCAGCAGCCCTGAATATGGTTTTTCGTGGTTTCCCATTTTCACACTAGGCAAATGCTGGGACTGTACTTTAATGTCATTGCCTTTACGTTCCACTAACTACTTTTACGGTTTTCAGAGACACCGAGGTGCCAAAATGTAGTCGTGCAGGAGTTCTTTTACGTGCCAGTAATCTAGCAACATGAGGCTGAAGTATTTGAGCAGCTTCAAATACCACCAAACTCAGCCAGGATCGAACCTGCCAAGTTGGGGTCAGATGGCTAGCACCTCAACCGTCTCAGCCCGGCTGTACTTTGATTAACATCACGGATGCTTGATTCCCACTCCTCGGCCTTTCCTACCCCATTGTCGCCATAAGACCTGTGTGTGTCGGAGCCCTGTAAAAACCAAGTTGTAAAATATGCTTTTTAAAATCTATGAATGAGATAAAGAGCTGTTTATTTCTGAATTTGTATAATTCCATTATTAGTTTTAGGCTGGGAATTTGGTCTGGGCAGCTTCTGTAAGAATGAAATCCTCTTTGGTATTCTCCAAGGCTTGGAAGTAAGGAGACTAGCTGCTCTACTAAGCGGACCATTTATATTGGTATTATAAATTTATTCATTCGGGACAAATATTTCAGATTCCCTATGGGAATCAACATCTATATCATCTGATGGCCAAGCAGGCACCAATTTTTGGTAATGAGACAGTCTCTCATAGTGCATTGACACTGCCGGTGGCTTCATGTAGCCTACGCAGTGCCCTCTACGGTGTGCACTAGCCATGCATCTTGGTAGATGTCCTAAGTACCAACTGATGAGCCCAACCTAGCACACGGGGGCAAAACGCTGGCAACCAGGAATGAGTTAGCTGGAAAATTTATAATGTCCACCAATGGACCATTTATATTGGTATTGTAAGCGATATGTTCCAAGCTTCACAATTAAGTATTTAATTTATTTTCCACCTAGTCGATACAATGATTGCTTAAGGCAATTTTTAATGGGCAAAAGTGGTACATGTTTCGTATATTATCAACATCTTCAGCCACATAACACTGTTTAGATGAAAAATATATAAAATTGACAAAGTAATGCTTTAGAGGAAGTGTCCTTAAAATTAACATAAGATTGACAAGATTAAAACAAACAAATAACTCAAGAGAAAATATATAAATTATTTCTACAATAGAAAGCAGTCGTCAAGGAAACACTTGTACAATATTCCATAGAGAAATTGTCCTAATAAATATTCTTTTCTTAATAATTCATGAAAAAAGATCAATTTATAAATTATAAATTATACAATTTATAAGTAATTATCGAAACGAAGAAATCCTGATATCACAGTGCGGCTCTTATTATTAATGTAGATGAAAATATAACTAATTCCTAGTTGTCAAATCTTATTAAGCCTGCTTTCCTTTGGAACAGTAACTCCTGTCATTCTTTCACAGTTTGCGCCGGGTGTAATATTGATGATGCAATCTTCCTTGCTCTTGCACCTGAGGAGGTGGAGGAGCGGGGGATATAGGTGTGTCAAGAACTTCCTTGCTGTCACCTATAGCTTCAACTGAGGAGGAACATGTGAATGCTGAAAAACATAGAAGATTCTCAGCAATGGGATCACACATGACTGCCACAGGTCATAAATTTACCAACATAGAACAAGACCTGACCATCATAAAAAAGTTAAAAAAGGGCAGCTTAATGAACACATATGAAGACCTGTACATTCATCTAGACCAACTTGTAAAGAAAAATGATAACCTTAATGAGGCTGTAGAATATAAGAATCCATTATATTATCAAATTCTAGTATATTTGAAAATGCTTGAGAAGGATCACGAAAAAAGAATTGGAATTTCTCCACCTACAGATAGCCCTACAACTTGTTCCTCCTCAGTTGAAGCTATAGGTGACAGCAAGGAAGTTCTTGACACACCTATATCCCCCGCTCCTCCACCTCCTCAGGTGCAAGAGCAAGGAAGATTGCATCATCAATATTACACCCGGCGCAAACTGTGAAAGAATGACAGGAGTTACTGTTCCAAAGGAAAGCAGGCTTAATAAGATTTGACAACTAGGAATTAGTTATATTTTCATCTACATTAATAATAAGAGCCGCACTGTGATATCAGGATTTCTTCGTTTCGATAATTACTTATAAATTGTATAATTTATAATTTATAAATTGATCTTTTTTCATGAATTATTAAGAAAAGAATATTTATTAGGACAATTTCTCTATGGAATATTGTACAAGTGTTTCCTTGACGACTGCTTTCTATTGTAGAAATAATTTATATATTTTCTCTTGAGTTATTTGTTTGTTTTAATCTTGTCAATCTTATGTTAATTTTAAGGACACTTCCTCTAAAGCATTACTTTGTCAATTTTATATATTTTTCATCTAAACAGTGTTATGTGGCTGAAGATGTTGATAATATACGAAACATGTACCACTTTTGACCATTAAAAATTGCCTTAAGCAATCATTGTATCGACTAGGTGGAAAATAAATTAAATACTTAATTGTGAATCTATTGAAGTGCGATACGGACCATGAAGCTGATTTTATGTAATGTTCCAAGCTGTCAGTGGAGACCCTCCCAGAAGGCTAGCATAGTTAGACAACTGGTGATGAACGAGAGTTCCATTTACAATAGACCAATGGCAAAGTATTCTTAAATTCAAAGTCATTATTAGAGAATTCTTCCTCATGAACAGACAAGATATTCTTCTGAAGACGTGGATCAAAGTTCTTGGCAAAACGTAACGAATTCCACTTTGTTTTGTGGACAGGGCAAAAGCCCAAAAGCTATATTATTGTGCTATAATTATGGGCCGTGAAAGCGACAATCTAAATAGCTAAACAACTTATAGGAAATCTGCCACCTGAGTGACAGCCCTAAATGAGAATCAATGATGGACTGAATGAAGTTCAAACCCCTTCCCAATGTAGTCACAGGCCGCTGTTTACAACGAGAGACAGCTTTCTGTGGACAGTTATGTACGTTGGGTCATCACCCCAGATTAGCGACCACCAAAATGGAGGAAGACTGAGTAAAATTAAGTGAAGTTAAAAAACTGTAAATTTACATAGCCAGCCATCAACACATCGTTATCAAACTATGTATGTAAATTCACGTAGTCTGTCATCAATGAGTTAAGAAATACAAGTAAAAGTAAACCACTACGACTAATAATAAATCACGAAATACAATCCCATAGTTCATAGTGTGCCCACTTGGTCACCCAGCAGAAGGGTAAGAGCAAGGACACACTGGTTATGTAACTTCTTACCTGCCATTTTGTCCGGTCCGATGACTCGTTCCTTACTTCAAACTGAAAATCATATGGCCCTGAATATTCATTCAAGCATGGCACTTTGCAGGTTGGTGATGGTCCAGGTACACGGCTGACCTCTGGCAGACTTTGTAGTGTTGATACAGCGCTGTCTTCTGGCAAATTTGGTATCATCATTGGGCGAGAAAATTCCAACTCGGAATGAGGTGAGAATATCTGCCAACATGTACAGTAGTTTTACATCAACAAGGAACTGCATACCATTTTAGTTAGCATTATGTATAATAGGTACACCTGATCAAAAGTATCTGGACAACTATCTGCAACCGCACTTAGACTTTACCCGTGTCACGTTCCCTATTATAGGACATTAGTATAGGTGGGTCACCCTTCGCCTTTATGACTGATTTAACTCTGCTGGGGACACTTTCAATGAGGTGTGAAAGAATAGCAGCCCATTGAGCTGAAAACAGAGAAGGTAGTGATGTTGGACGCTGGCTCTGGAGCAAATTCGACATTCTACCTTATGCCAAAGGTGTTCCATTGGGTTCAGATCGGGACTCTGGGCAGGCCAGTCCATTTCAGGAAGGTTATTGTCCACAAAACATTACCTGACAAATGCAGCTTTATGAAAGGGTGCATTGTCATGTTGATACAAACAATCGTCTCTGAACTGGTCCTCTACTGTACGCAGTACACAATGGTTTAAAATGTGTTCATATCCTTCCCCATTTAGAGTGTTCTTAAGCACAATAAGGGGACCACACCCTAACTACTAAGAACACCCCCATACCATAACACCATCTCCTCCACACTTCACTGTTGGCACTACACATGATTGCAGGTAACATTCTCCAGGCATTCGCCGATCCCAAAGCCTTGCCACAGAGTATAGTGTGATTCATCACTCCAAATCGCTCATTTTCAGTCATCCACTGTGCAGTGGCATCATTCTTTACACCATCTCAAGAGTCGCTTAGCATTGACTACAGAAATGATTGGCTTATGAGCAGCAGCTCTACCACTGTACCCCATTATTTTTTAACTCCAAACACACAGTCATTTTGCTGGCTGGACTGCTGTCTGCTTGGCCTTGGTTAGATGTGGTTGTTCCTTTGCATTTCCATTTCACAACTATAGAAGGGTTGAAATGTCCCCGATGGATCTGTTACTAAGGTGACATCCAATGACTAGTCCACATTCGAAGTCATTCAGCTCTTCTGACTGACCCATTCTGCTGTTACTGTTTCACTACTAACAACTGGCGGGTCTAAATCTCATGACATCTAGGGTTAAATTCTGCATTACATAGGTGTCTCCATACTTTTGAACAGGTAGTGTAGAATCATTTCATTCTTGTTAAAGAACATACAGTTGTAACTGGCAAAGTGATTCACATAAAAAAATAATTTAATCTTCCATGTATACTTGCATGCAGAAAATCTGGCCCATACCCATAGACTGCAATTTTTTTTTTTTTCCTTCTGCAAGATTTCCAAAGACTTCATGTTAAGTTCTGTATTGACACTAACTATTCATGTACTGAAAGATGTTAGAATGGCCCTTTCAATACAATTTGTGATGCATGAGATTACTAATTTACCAAAACATGATAATATAAACACACTAAAAAACATTTTTTATTCAACTTGACTAATAATGGTACGTGAGTTGTGTTCAAGTCACATTAAAAACATTTGAGTGGCTGTGTATCTGATAACACTGTGATGAAATCTAATATTGTACAGTGCTCTGTTATATGCTGCGACACACTAAAAACTTTCCTGAAATTCCATTGTTAGTGGTAGTACAGGAGTTGTGTTAAAATCACGTTAAAATGGTCTATTGTTGAGCAGACTTAAAATAGTAAATAATTGAATTGTCTAACAATATAAATGTGGGGTTCCGATAGTAAGGAACATCTCGTACATGACAGTGAACGGCTTCCAGAAGATTTTACATGTAATAAATATCCAGAAGATTCTCGAATAGGTAACTTTTGAGTTCTGAGATGTGAACTGATATTGTAAATCTTCCATTCCTTTGTCGATTGTACACATTATAGATGCGCCCCACTTCTGATCACTGTATTGGGAGTTATGGGCAGTTTTGAAACTTAATAACTTGCATATAGTGCCTTGGAACCATTATCATTCTAAGCTGAAAGTTTAGTTGATATTCTCATTGATAACTCCATAACTGTTTGTCAGTATATCCAGCTGTTGAATACAATGTCTCAAAACTATTACATAAAACAAAATCAGCAACAACAAATGGAATATCAGACTGTCCTCAGTTTATTAAAATCCATTTCAACTTTTAGTTCAGGAAAATATGTTTAAAGCATGTTCACTTACATCCACATCCTTCAATACATCTTCAATGTTGTTGTCCCTGAGGAGAAAAAAGAAAAAAAAACTAAAATTATTTCAGAGCAAAAAATAATAAATTATGAAACTATATTATAAAATTTTAAAAAATTCCACATATATCTGTTTAGTCCTCAGGCCAAAGGCATGTTGCATCCTGAACAGATCAGCCATCAGCTGTCAGGTTGCAGAGTAGTTCGCCACTCTATTATAAATAACAGTGACTGTTGGCAAACCTGCAATTTCAACCAAACTTGGTCCACATATAACCTAACATTATCTGGAGAGAGATACTGTGGGTGTAAGACACGCTCAGCACCCCTAAGGGTGGAGTAGGGAGAGATTAACATGTGAAGATAACAAAAACAACCTGTATTAGTGTCGAATCCATAGTTTTCAGAATCACCAAGATGAATAGTGACAATCCCGACAACATTTACGTCCATGTTCAGCTATTGTCGCCATAAGGGGGAAGACGGGGTGAAAATGAAATCGTCCAAAATGACCAAGATTATGTATGTTACAGCACAGCAGTCATCCAAACATGGTACACATACAAACACATACAACTTACTATCTGGAGAAAAGTGCTATGAGGTTTATACACCAATAGCACCCCTACGGCGGAGGTTAGGACGGGGCAACTTAAAAATAATTGAAAACCACCAATGTTAGTGTCAAATCCACATTTTTGGGGACGAGACAGTTTTCGTGTTCGATACGCTGATTGGTGACCGTTCCAATGGTGTACATCATATCAAAAGGGTGGTACGTAAATACAGACAGTATTCACTTATTTTTGTTATCTACTGTATTTGAAGGGATCAGCTACTTCCCAGAATATATGAGCTACAAAAAGGACAAAGCTCCACGCAAAATAAAATAATCTCAAACTAAAACTTTTAACTAAACACACAACAATAACTCAAACTACAAAAGGGTTTGTAAAATATCAATCATCAAAATAAAGAAATATACAAAAAATTACTAGACACATAACTAACAGGTAAAACAAATCCTAAAAGTAGACATTCAAAAAGTACCTGAGCAGCACATGGATCCAATTACATATCAAGACACATTACCTGACCTATTCAAAAATAATGCTGCGGAGCAGGACGGCTCCAGTAGTCTGCATTAATATAACAAGACCTCCAGCATTTATCTCCAGAGAATCTGGGTCATGAATTGTATTTATTATGGCAATTTATTAAAAAGCTAAAAAATTAAATAAGGAAAGTAATAAATATAAAACTAATCAAAGTCATTGGTATTTACACTGACTGACAGAGCAAATGAAACACCAAGAAGGAGTGGTTCAAAAGGGATGAAAGTTGGGGAAAAAACAGAGACGGCACGGACGAATAAATGATGTTTATTTCAAACCGATATGCAGGTTACACAATGCGCACGGCATCGACTCAGTAGGATGTAGGACCACCGCAAGCGGCGATGCACGCAGAAACACGTCGAGGTACAGAGTCAATAAGAGTGCGGATGGTGTCCTGAGGGATGGTTCTCCATTCTCTGTCAACCATTTGCCACAGTTGGTCGTCCGTACGAGGCTGGGGCAGAGTTTGCAAACGGCGTCCAATAAGATCCCACACGTGTTCGATTGGTGAGAGATCCAGAGAGTACGCTGGCCACGGAAGCATCTGTACACCTCGTAGAGCCTATTGGGAGATGCGAGCAGTGTGTGGGCGGGCATTATCCTGCTGAAACAGAGCATTGGGCAGCCCCTGAAGGTACGGGAGTGCCACCGGCCGCAGCACATGCTGCACGTAGCAGTGGGCATTTAACGTGCCTTGAATACGCACTAGAGGTGACGTGGAATCATACGCAATAGCGCCCCAAACCCTGATGCCGCGTTGTCTAGCGGTAGGGCGCTCCACAGTTACTGCCGGATTTGACCTTTCTCCACGCCGATGCCACACTCGTCTGCGGTGACTATCACTGACAGAACAGAAGCGTGACTCATCGGAGAACACGACGTTCCGCCATTCCCTCATCCAAGTCGCTCTAGCCCGGCACCATGCCAGGCGTGCACGTCTATGCTGTGGAGTCAATGGTATTCTTCTGAGCGGACGCCGGGAGTGCAGGCCTCCTTCAACCAATCGACGGGAAATTGTTCTGGTCGATATTGGAACAGCCAGGGTGTCTTGCACATGCTGAAGAATGGCGGTTGACGTGGCGTGAGGGGCTGCCACCGCTTGGCGGCGGATGCGCCGATCCTCGCGTGCTGACGTCACTTGGGCTGCGCCTGGACCCCTCGCACGTGCCACATGTCCCTGCGCCAACCAACTTCGCCACAGGCGCTGCACCGTGGACACATCCCTATGGGTATCGGCTGCAATTTGACGAAGCGACCAACCTGCCCTTCTCAGCCCGATCACCATACCCCTCGTAAAGTCGTCTGCTGGAAATGCCTCTGTTGACGGCGGCCTGGCATTCTTAGCTATACAAGTGTCCTGTGGCACACGACAACACGTTCTACAATGACTGTCGGCTGAGAAATCACGGTACGAAGTGGGCCATTCGCCAACGCCGTGTCCCATTTATCGTTCGCTACGTGTGCAGCACAGCGGCGCATTTCACATCATGAGCATACCTCAGTGACGTCAGTCTACCCTGCAATTGGCATAAAGATCTGACCACTCCTTCTTGGTGTTGCATTTGCTCTGTCAGTCAGTGTATAAAGAATACAGAGAAAATCTAACTATGGATCTTAGATATTGTTTTGTTTACCTGTACTGGTCTCAGTTACTATAAATTCGATGCCATGCAGTAATAATAATAATAATAATAATAATAATAATAATAATAATAATAATTTCAAACATGCCAACTTTCAAAAGTGAAAAAAATCGGGAGAAAATTGGCAGCAAATCACGGCATATTACAACACTTCACTGATGGCAGAACATGTACTAATTCATTAAAATTCAGTACAGTAACAACTCTACATATATATTAATTATATGTGAATACTAAATACTGTACATACATGAACTTTAGGAACATGCAACTTAAATCCTTCAACATGCTGAACACATTACGACTAATTGTTGTTAAACACTCCCGTAACTAACTTAGCCCTCTTCAGAAGCTTTACAAGAGGTTTTCTTGACACCCAAACAACCTATACTTTACAAGACATCCTTATTATGCCCCGTGTCCATGCACATGTCTAGGAACTTCGCAAGCTGACAACAAACGGAAAATTCCATGAAAGTACATTCTATTTCACTTTACAATGGCAGATCTGTTAAAACAATCAATTTAATAGCAAAA
Source organism: Anabrus simplex (assembly GCF_040414725.1). Lineage (NCBI taxonomy): Eukaryota > Metazoa > Arthropoda > Insecta > Orthoptera > Tettigoniidae > Anabrus > Anabrus simplex. Next base: position 689,233,040 of record NC_090265.1, on the reverse strand, counting down.
GAGATTCTATCTTAACAGTATAGGATCATCGCAAGATAATACTATTAGTTATAAACAAAAATATACGCAAGTTATTTCTATGTCGGTAACACTTTCTTTACCAGAAGTTTCTTTTGTCCAGGGGGATCCGGGTTAAATTCCCAAACAGTTCGGGGATTTTTATCCTTAATTGGTTACTTCGTCTGGCACGGGGACTGGGTGTGTGTGTGTGTCGCCTTAATCATTAGAAATCATCGCAGGTAGGTCCCAATCCTCACAGACGTACAGGTCGCCTATAGGCAAGTCAACTACAAAAAGTCAGCACCAGGCAACTCCAGAGGCTATATGCTATATCCTTGAGAACAGGATTAGAAAATATGTTGAACCTACACTTGAGGAGGAACAACATGGATTTAGACCTCATAGATCAACTATAGACCTCATTTTAGCCACCAGAATGCTCTTTGAGAAGTATTGGGAGAAAGGTAAAACACTTATAACTGTTTTTCTGGACATCGAGAAAGCATATGACCACGTACCTCGCAGGCACATATGGGAATGTTTGAGACATAAGAAAGTGCCCAATGACATCATAGCACAAGTACAACGATTATATGATGAAACCAAATGATGTGTCCAGGTCCAGGACGGAAGGTCAGGTTGGTTTGAAACGAAGAGTGGAGTCCAGCAAGGAAGTTGTCTTTCACCACTTTTCTTCATAATCATAATGGATGAAGTTTTAAAAGCAGTTAAGAGAAAGGATCCAACAACTAATGCTCTGGTTTTTGCTGATGATGTAATGGTATGGGGTGAGACAGAAGCAGAAGTACGAACTAGACTAGATCTCTGGCATGAAGCTTTTAAACCTTAGGTCTCAAAATCAGAAAAACGAAGACAGTTGGCTTAGTGAGACGAGGAGATGGATATTGTAGACAACTTCCAGTATTTACGTAGTGTTCTGTCATCAGACAATACCATACATCAAGAGATTAATAACAGAATACAGAAAGCTTCCAAATTCTATCACGCTGTACATCAAATAATTTGGGACAAAACATTTCCGTTAGTTTCCAAGATCAGCTTGTACAAAATATATCTAGTACCTATATTGACGTATGGCCTGGAAGCAGCAACACTTACTGGACCAACAAAGAGTCATCTTCAGGCAACAGAAATGAAGTTCCTCCATTCTTGTCTACAAAAAAACAAAAATGGATAAAAAAAGGAATGTGGATATCTGACAACTTGGATTGGTAAGAAGCTTGCTGGAGACTCTAGAAGTGAAGAGATTGCAAGGTATGGTCACATGAAAAGAAAGAACCCTCACAGGACTCCTCGAACATACTTTGACCACAATGTTCCTGGGAAGAGACCAAGAGGAAGACTTTGTGATGTTTGGGAAAAACAGATAATGAAGGACCTTGAAATTAGATATGTGAACTGGTGTCGCATATATGAGCAGCATCTGCGGATGGATAGAACAAACTGGAGGAGGCTCATACACAACCACACCTGGCTTGCTGGAGCGAAGAAATAATCATGATGATGATGATTATTATTATTATCTTAATTCCTAGACTTTCACGACCACTAAATGACATAATTATTTGGGGATATTATTATTATTATTATTATTATTATTATTATTATTATTATTACTATGAAACAACCTTGATGTGAATGTTAAATTTTTTTTAGGTAAATTTAAGTATAATACTACAGGCTAAACTTGCATAGTATTCGCTGTGATAAAGGCAACCAATATACTGTAGGTAAATTAGGAAGCAATTAAATTACAGCAAACATTCAATTATCCGGGCTAATCACTGGACAAATTTGCACGGATAACTTAAAACACAGATAATACGACTTTATGCATTTTAATTCACAACGAAACTTTAAATAATACAGAACGTACAATACTGTTTGAAAATGCAATAATTTCAAACAATGAATACATTCAATAGCCACGTATACCAATCAAGTAGGCTAAAATAAAATTGACTTGTGTCTATTGTTGGCAAAACACTCATAGGTACAAAAATGACTTATAGTTATGAATTTCATTGGGTTCCGTATTGAAGTGGGATTACAGTGAATTAAAATTCTTTCAAGGTCCACCTATTCAATACAATGACATTTTATTGTGATTGAATAACATGTCAAATGGTACTAGTTTCAGCATCTATTTGCCTTCATCAGCCGTAAGTACAAATTAAACAATTATATACATATGCCTAAAACATCTAAAAAACATTTCTGTAATGATACATGAGATAAGTTAAAATTATGTTACAGTTGATTGCTGTACTATAAAATTCTGGCAATTCGTTATATAGTCCAGTCTGTGTACATCCGGGATAAGTGAATTTGTGCTGCTGTTTTTTTATATACAGAATGTGTTAAAATGTGCTTTAGATGTTTTAGGCATACATATACAATTGTTTTATTTGTACTTACGGCTGATGATGGCACATAGATGCTGAAACTAGTACCATTTGACATGTGATTCAATCACAATAAAATGTCATTGTATTGAATAGGTGAACCTTGAAAGAATTTTAATTCACTGTACAAAAATGATACAAGATAAGTTTTTGTTGTTTGGCAAAAAATGATCAGTAATGTTCTTTCGAATAATAGTACGAATGTTCGAAAGTGCAACAACATTACTATAGGCCAATTAAAATCTCCCTCTTCAACATAGCATACGAGAGTTTCAACACTTTTCACTTTCCAATGTTGAAACATGTCACACATGTGCATCAATACCGTAATCATTCACTAATATCTTTACTGTTTCTCCTTTCTCAGACTTTTGAATTAATTCAAGCCCTTTTTTTTTTAAATTAAATGCACTTTCTTTTACTTCATAGCTATGACTGCTATCACAAAACACCAACAAAGAACTGCTAAACAGTACATAGTTTAATGTTTAGTTCTCAAACAAAGCATGCCATCAGCATGAGCACGCAGTTCACACATATTCAAAATGCCATGACAAAAATAAAGGAAATGATAATACGATAAACTTCATGGGTGCACAGATAACATGCAAAACGGATAAATGGGAGTTTGCTGTAATTTTAAAACCAATCAAAAGCCTCAGAAATAATTTTTTTTCATGAGATGCTCACAAAACAATAAGGGAAATTCCAACTGGTAGGATTAAGATCAATAACAATCATCACACACCCTAAACCATTAGAATTTAACATGAATTTTGAAACTCACCCCACATAATCTACCACTTCCCTCAATGTTCCTTCAGAAAGGAGAGAATTCTGGCTCATACCGCTGTCACTTCGGTCCATGGCTGCACTGTAACAGAAGGATAACTCTTCAAAAAACATTATTCCAATAAGTACGGTAGATCTGTTGTCTCACCATATCACCAAATTATACTATATCCTATCCAATGGCACCAAAGCTAATATTATCAAACATCAATGTAGACAGTCATTGTAGTACCTTAAAAATGCCTAAAGGCGGAAACACATTACTGTCACTTCACGTGAGTTTGCGCGTATCGTGATGCAATCGAACCTGTCAAGAAAGATGTGCTATGCCTTTTCCACACTGTATGAAATGTAGAGTGATCACACTGCACTCATGTCATGGCTGTTGACGTCGGCTGACGTCATTGTGACGTAGAATCTGGTGACAGCGCTCTTCGCGCGAAGCACATTTTTCTGCTCTAGCACATATCTGGCGACGTGAAGTGTGAATAGAAGCAGTTTCTTTTAGCGATATGGAAGAAACGTTAATTGAATAGGTGCATGTGCATGAGAATCTGTATGACATAGGTTCGATTAACTATAGAAATCAGTAAATATGGCACAAGGCATGGTACAAAATAGGAAAGAAATTAAAAGATCACACGTACTAATTTTAATACGCATTCAGTTGTTGAAAACAGTCCACAGTTGTACTTATGATTATTTTATCCCAATATAATGATAATAATAATAATAATTGAAATGGCGTATGGCTTTTTTAGTGTCGGGAGTGTCCGAGGACAAGTTCGGCTCGCCAGGTGCAGGTTTTTTATTTGAGGCCCGTAAGCGACCAGCGCGCTGTGATGAGTATGAAATTATGATAAAGACGACACATACACCCAGCCCCCGTGCCAGCGAAATTAACCAATGATGGTTAAAATTCCTGACCCTGACGGGAATCAAACCCGGGACCCCTGTGACCAAAGGCCATCACGCTTACCACTTAGCCACAAAGCTGGACATAATAAATTAAATACTACACAACTTACAAATAAAAATTACCCTGTTCAATTAGAGATCAGTGAATAGATATTTATTGTATGATCCATTCACTACCGCACAGTTCTTTTCTTCTTTGTTCAATTTATTCTTCACGACAAACTGTTGATAATACCCATGGCACAGAGCCTTCAAGCGAGATGAAGTAATTTTTTGAAATTTTCTGATATCTGAAAAGCCTGTGTAGGATTCCTCCGAATTAGTTTTAAATGCAGAATGTACTTCGGCCAACAATTTCTTTGATGAGATTATGAAAGTAGTTTATTTACATCTTTGTTCAGCCTGAAGTAAATCTGAAATTTTTCTGGATGCCCATTTATCTTCCTTACTAAGTTGTGGTATTCACCGCATTTACTTTCATGTACCAACAGTCATTTGTAATAGATAGTACTCATGGCAACAGAAACATCACAGGCAATTAAAAGATCATCAGAATCCGAAGAACTGGATGTACTATCGTAGCTTGCCATCGGACGAAGTATACTGTGATCTGTGAACATGAGGAGAGTGCGTTTACTGTCTTCACGCCACATGCAGTGACATCATCAAAACCTCCCATCCACACCGACTCAGCTCGGTGCAGGTTCACACGAAGTGACAGTAGTGTGTTTCCGCCTTAAGAGTGTTCTTCCAATCCTTATACAGGCTTACATTCAGATATGACAATCAACGTTTGAGGTAGTTTCAACATTTATGACTATCCTTCTCCCCCACCTTGTCCTAGTGTATCTGAAATAGGACAAAAGCTAATATTCAGGTCCAAGGACGCACTAGGCCTCATGATCAAATAATTATACTTTGTTCCGTTCTCTTCCCCGTTCCTTTCCTATATTCTGTAGCATATGGAGGCTTTAAGAATAGACACTACTATTCTCTACTCTCCCCCAATGAATGTTCAAATCAAAAATTATGGATTTCTGTGATGTGTCACCGCCTTTTCAACTGCCAGTTTCCGTTAACCATCACATTGCTAAAACCATGTCACTTCCTTCCCTCCTCAACATACGTATGGTTTGCATCACATTCCTGCTTTTTTCCTTTTCTTATTTAACAATGCTGTCACCAATTTGACCCAAGCTGCTAAAATGGCTCAGAAAGTAGTGTCGACATTATCCTAGAAAATAGAAATTAATGAACGTCCGTTTAAGGAAAGGTGAAAATGCTACAAGTATTCCACTGATTTACAGTATGGAGTGAACGATGGTTGATGATATCAGACGTGAAGCAAATGAAACCGAAAGACATGTTTCGAAAATTTAAACCACAGACAGTAATGTGCAAGCTCGCAAAACTGTGAAACTTATGAAGAAAGCTCAGTTGGGCACTGTAAAGCATCAGTAGTTGTAACCTTTCGAGACTAATAATTGCAAAAGCCACTGATATGGACAACAAGCTTGGTAGAGATCTGTTCCTCAAAGCAAGCAGAGCCTGGCTAGATAAATTTATGTTTTATCATGACAAGAGAGTTGGACAAAATGGACAAATAACCATGTGCAGACAGTGTAGTGATCATTTTCTCATTTTATTTTCTTATCTATTCTCAAAAATATCATGGCCTTGGTCCCCACCCCTGATGAATAATAGTGTGTCTATTAGATGTATTCTGTCAACGTTGTCTTAAAAGGCAACTTGCTATCTGTTTCCTAAACATTTATATAGTGCTCTTGTTTTCTTCTTTTTTCTTGAATACTGTACTTATTCTTCCATAAATAGTTCCTGTACTATGATGTCTGTTCCTATCAGTAAGGTTGTGCCAATAAACAACACCTGAACTGAAGTAAACAAACAAAAAAGCAATTATGAAACAAGATCCCACCTCTTGGCAACAGCGTGGGCAAGATTATGGCAGTGGGTTTAACCAAATGGTGTAATTTGAAGAGTTGTGGTCGCACCAGGTTTTGTGGCACAGCTCGCAGTGGTACAATGATTAGTACATGCTAAAAGTAAGCAGATCTTATCACAACCCATGTATGCATTCTTAAACGAACTGTAGACTAGGGTGACTTTGGAAATTCCTCAACTAACGCACACATAAAATGTCTTGGTCGAGGAACAAGTTTCTTTCCCTAATATTCAAAATGCATAAATTCTCCTCTCGTATCAACTTCTCCAACCCCTTTCCTCTACGGCAAGGCATTTCAGAGCCCCATAATAGGCATTAAAATCACCTAATAAGAGGAAAGGAGGTGGGAGCTGATCTATAAAGTCATTTATATCTCTGATATACAGAGGCTGGCTGGCCTGGTTTAAAATAATCATTACAAACTGTATGATAGGCAACAGAACATGTACCGCTACTGCCTCCAGCTAGGTTCTTAGTGGAAGTGTTTCACTGTAGGTGTCAGAACATGTGCAAGTACCAACACCACCGGACATCTGGTTGGCATAATCCCGTTCTTTAGATTTTTTTTATACAGACTATACTCACAAACTGACTGATTAGCGGCTGCAGCTAAGTAAGATGCCTGTCATAACTGTTACAATTCCAACATAATAGTGTGACAGTGTGAACTTAAAAAGGTTCTAAGTTGTAAGCGGTGAGACTCTTCCTAACCTAAAACCTTCATCTGAGGATGGGGATAAATGCTCGAAGTCCTTCACCAGACGAGGTGATGGATGCCAAGTGCTACTTCCACACTTTTCGGCAATGAGCAGTCCCTCTACAAGGAAAGCGTGTAGGTTTTACAAGAGGTAAATATGCTGGCGCTTACTAAAACCCTCCAGATGGAGGGCATGTTTCGCCTTTTACAGAAGGGTGAGTGAGCACCTGGGAAGGGCTCCCGGAAGTCTCCCTTGCTGTGCCGGTTTAGGTTTCTTAGCTGACACAGGCTTCTGCATGGTTGAAGGATGGGTTGTGCCCACCTTCGAGCTTTTACTCTTTGCGGTTTTGTTCACAGGAGCAACTGCTGCCTAGTGCGCAACAATCTTCACAGGTGTTATTGGAAGAAACTATGAACCTGGTAGACTCTGTGCACTAACCCTTAAGTCTAGATGCTTGGCAGGTACATTCAAAGAATTAAACTTACGGTGCACTTCCTGGTATGAAATACCATCCAGTGTCTTGATCTCCTTGATCTTTTCACTTCTTGTTCTTCTTTTATTCATGGAGTCTCTTTAAAAGTTCCTTTCAGCATCAACCTCCAAGATCTTTTGCTACCATGTGTTTTTCATTCCCACTTAGGTATACCCGATCGCTTCAAAACGTTGCAGGTCCTCAAATTGGGTCTTGGATGTTTCTTCTCTTCACCAGATTATTCCAGTGTGGAGATTCTAATTCTTCCCAGCACCTCACATTCAAAGTGTATGTGTTCAGCTGATCCTTCTGCATAGTTGCATTTCCTACATACATTGTCTCTTATTACTCCAATTCTATGTACACTAGGTGTTTTTTAAGATGGCAGTGTCCAGTCAGCAGTCCTGCTATCCATCTTATATTTTCTCTGCTGAGGTTTTTACAAATTGTTTTACGTCGCACCGACACAGATAGGTCTTATGGCGACGATGGGACAGGAAAGGACTAGGAGTCAGAAGGAAGCGGCCATGGCCTTAATTAAGGTGCAGCCTGGTGTGAAAATCGGAAACCACGGAAAAACATCTTCAGGGCTGGTGACAGTGGGGTCCCTATAATTTACTTCATAAGATTTATTTCTTAATTAAAATCACTATGTATTGAATAGGTGGAATTAAATAAACAATATTTATTTGACTTTAATGTACAATTCAATACGGACCAAAATATGAGAATTATAATTATAACGTGTAATACCAGATACTGACCACACTTAAGCGACTGCAGCTCCTGCCGAGTTCCAGAAGTTCCTTAGTATGTTTCTTGTTTGGGCTCTTCATTAGTTCTTTTGTAAGCCTGAATCCTGGAGATTTTTTTCAGTTTTCCATTTGTTTCTTTTGTACCCATTTATGTCTGTAGTAGCAGGCTTGACTATAAGAGATCCCACATACTGGTTCTGGGCCCACAAAAGGTGTTTCTGACCCTTTCCTTGCCAGTTTATCTGCTTTTTCATTACCTGCTATGCCTGCATGCACAGGTACCCATATTATTTTAACAACATTGTACTCTGAGAGCTTCAGGAGAAGTGTATGACAATACCAAACAATTTTGGATGTAACCTGGACAGCTTCAAGTGCCTTAACCCTTTCGCACTCAGCGCGCCAATCTATCGGCGCAAGAGGTTATGGCGAGAAAGCTCACAGCGCCTATACATCAGCTCTGTCCTATTTAGGGATTTAGGTAATTTGCGTGGCTGTTAAATGGTAACAGTTGATCGTGACAGTAACTTAAAGCATTGAATTTGCGTTTTACTCTACAGATATATCCACCAGCCCTACAAAATATTTTTATTTTCGACAAATGAAATCTGTTGACCATGGATGTTTATGTTGTGGTTATTTGAAGTTGTTATTGCGTGGATCTGTTTTGGTTGGCTTATGAATACAACAATTTGATCTTGCTATCAGTTTAGTTTAGAGTTTATTTAGTTTCTTTGGTATATCATATGTTCGCTGTACTTCACAAACTATAATTTTACACCTTCTTATTGCTCCATTGTTGCATGTGCTCGAGTCATCTTTTTATCATTATGGCTAGGCCATATTCAAGGCCAATATCCTCGAATTTTCAGATGATTTAGACAGTAATAATGACCTCCTTTTGCCGAAAGAGATTCCTGTTATGTGGGAAGTGACACATTCACAGCTGCTTACCGTGCATCGGACCGTGAGGACCTGACATCGAAGACAGTTACGCGTACAGTGAATAACTTTGTACCATGCTTCATGAGAACTGCAGCACACACATCATACTGATATCAAATTATTCAGAATTAAATGTTCTTTCTTTCAGATGTGAGAGTAAGGAAGAAAAAGGCAAAAATGTCTGATCATTCTGTCATTGAAAACCATTATTTATTTTCTTAAATTTTTTTTTTTATAGTTTAATATTTGTCTTGCCTTTACCAATAATAATACAACCAAGGTATATTCATTTCTGAAATGCTCCTTCGTTTCCGGTTTTAGTGTGATTTATTTTATTTTAATATGTGTTAAACTGTTTAAGTATTGATTTTTCGTAATTTGGTTGGGAAAAAAAAAGAAGAAAAAAAGAAATTAGTTTCAGCTTCTTCGAGCAAACCCCTGCATATAGGCTGAGTGCGAAAGGTTTAATGGCTGCTTGGCTATCTGCACGATGAAATGCTCTTATCTCTGAAGTTCGTTTTCAGGTTTTCCTCTTTTCCTCAAGGCATGTAATGATTATCACATCAGCTTGTAAAACTGTATTGTCTGCCCAGGCTCATTTGGATTGATCTCTCAGGTCTTTCCCCGATGATCCCTCCTCGTTTTGCCTTCTCAGTCCTTGAGTCATCTGTTCACCACATATCTTCCCTATCAGCTTTCCATCTGTTAGTCCCAGTCTTCCTTTTTAGTTATTTGGGTCTCAAATGGTTCCTCAAAGATATACTTTGGAATAATATAATCAACTGGCATGTGTAAAACTTCCCCTGTTATTACTCTGTTAATTTTACAGTGACCAAGATTGAACCTTAGAGCCTTTCAGCATCCATTTTGCTCAAATCATTAAGAGCTCATTCTAGCCTGTCCCTCTATAAAGTTACTTAATGGAGAGAGATACAGTAGTGTGTTCAAGGCTTCTGTCGGCGTAATTTTCATTGCCACAGTTATGGCTATGCATGCCATTCTCTGAAGTCTAATAAGTTTGCTAGGCCTACTGACTTTTCCTTTACTTTCTTACATCCACCAAATGATTGCTGCATAGGTCATCAGTGGTCTAATGATCACTGTGAATATCCACATTGGTGTGCTTTAGTGCAAGACAAATAACTGGGCAAATTTTTTTTGAAACAGTAAATGCAGAGAGATACCAAGATGCCATTTTTCGATTGGTTAAAGGAAGGGTAGAAATATAGTAAAGGGGCCTCAAGGATTATTACATATAATATTACTTTAAATGCTGCTATTTTCACCTTAAAATGATCGTGGATGAGAGATGTGTTCCAACCCATCCGCCCCTAGAAGTACATTTACTTTTATAACAAATTTATAACAAAAATCCTGTTTTAGACGCCATACTCCATTGCTTATAACGGTGACTGGTTCACGTATGGATGAGGATGACTTCACTGACACCTAGAATGAGATCGAGATTTTGTTACCAACCATTGCAGAAGAAAAAAATTATGAATAAAGGTCATTTATTATAATTTATGCATTTTTGCACATCCAGGCCAATCTCTGTCATGAGAACAGTGGCCCCTTCAGGACTCCCTTCGAGAGGCTCTTTTCTATCGCCACGGCGAATACAGTCCGCACGGCAAGAATAAAAGGTCTTTATTAGCTTTTAGGTATTTTTGCACATCCAGACCAATCTGTCATGAGAACAGTGGCCCCTTTGGGGCCACACTCCCTTCAAAGTGCTTGTTTCTATCGCAACGGCGCAGACTGTCCGCACAGCAAGAAAAACGGCCATTTAGTAGTTGTAAAATGCAAGAAATACTGTAGGATAGAAAGGGTCCCCAAGCAACAGTTGGCAGCATTGTTGTTCCTCTGGGCGCTCCCTCCCCGCGCTACTAGTACAACTGTCAAACTCACATGTGCCTAGTGGTGACTCGTGTTACTAATCCTTGAGGCCCCTTTACTATAGTTTTGCCAAAATTTCAAGAATGGGTATGAAAATTAGCACAATAAGACTTCAGACTAGATCAAATAAATGATTCAAGCTATTACGGTATATTACATGTTGGACATACACCAAACACAACAAGAAGAAATGAGATGGCTGAGAATTGGGAAGAAAAAAGTATTAGAAACCTAATCTTTGGTATGAAAATCTGCAGAACACAACTTCAGAGCAGGTCAAATAATTTTTTTCAGAATTGTCATATTCCCATACAAAAAAATGCAAAAAGAAAAGGTGAAATTGATAAGTATGTTAAAACAAACAAGGAGGAAAAATTGTATAAATAAAAGGAGAAAACATAATGTGATAACGTAAAGAAAAATAGGGTGGAGTGTATCAAATATAAGAAGAAAAAATGTCAAAACAAGAGAAGTCTCTATGACATGGTCTAAGAATAGCATAGGACAATCAAAATTAGTAGCATTATTGGTTTATAAGTAATTGGAAGAACCACATATGCCCCCAACTTAACTGTATTTCGAAGAGGAAAAATGAAGATAACTATGATGGATAAGATGTTAGTGATTTTATTTTTTCCCTTGAAAACAATATCCTCAGTTCCCAAATTCAGCTGAAGTCCTACTGTTGAAATAAAATCCTGCCGATTCTGACTCAAAACTATTAACCAAAAGGTCAACAATCAAATATGTACAAAGTGTAGCCCACGTAAGAAGTAACAGAGATTCTGGATATGAACAACATGGGGTAACTAGATTAATCTTTTGATTCAAATTACATTCCAAACTTCTACATACAATTCTGCTGTTTTATCACCTCAAAATAAGTCCTCACTATACGGCAGATTCTTATACACTAAAAACAGCAAAATATGCATGCATCTATGCACTAAAAAAAAACTTTATGCACTACTGCATACTATGCAGATTACTTGTTTTTTCCAACATGTATAAAGTTGGTTCTCCAAATATCTACTGCTAAAGTAGAATACTTGTATCTGCTTTTCTTCTGACATGATTTCTAGTGGTTGCTTGTCTTCATACAATGAAGAAATGAAAGTATAGGTTATAAACGCAACATAGCGGTGGCTCCATCGAGCTTGCTATGCAATGAACAGGCTTGCCAACGTCGGTGCATTATCCACAGTGAACAGCAAAGATGAAAGATAGGTTGGAGCTACAAATTATTGGTCTGGACACGACCAGTGGTCTGAATTGGTTAGGTCCTGCTACTGACAAGACCACAGCATCTTTTACGATTTGCTCTACGTCGCACCGACAATATAGATCTTATGATATCCATGGGATGGGAAAAGTCTAGGATCTGGAAGGAAGCAGCCGTGACATTAAGGTACAGCCCCAGCATTTGCCTTGTGTGAAAACAGGAAACCACAGAAAACCATCTTCAGGGCTACCAACAGTGGGATTCGAACCCACTATCTCCTGGATGCAAGCTCACAGCTGTGCGCCCCTAAACGCATAGCCAACTCGCCCAGTAAGACCACAGGAACAAGGAAAATGGTGGCATTATTTAGTTTCAGGCTCTGTCTGTTTTAATTCTTTTATATATATAAGAATACTTTTTTGGTGGGGACAGGCAGGTTGGTCCCTGGCAAGCATCGAGGAAGGACCTCTCCTCTCCACATTATTTTTCTATGATTACAATATCCAAACCGCATACTGAAACGCCACCACAAAAAAAAAAAAAAAAGAAAGAAACACTACCTACTGTCAAGCTCTCGTTAACATACCTGCCAACTTTACAAAACTAAAAATCAGGAGTTTTTGATATGAAAATCAGGAAAATCAGAAGAAACAATTGGTCAAAACTGCTTATTCTGCTAGTGATGGGACATTCGATTCATTTTACTGAATCGATTCATTTGATTCCGTTCACGTTACTGAATCGATACAGTGATCCGATTCACGGCTCATTGGTCACCGCTCCTACTGCATCTGTGTAGTATGTGCTGGTAAGACAGCAGCAACAGCATTCAGTGCTCGTAGCTGCCATCTGGTCTTCATACTATGAACTCCTTTCTTAGAAAAAATGCTAGTTACTCTAATACATCGAAGATTTCCGGCGACGCAGGGTGGGAAAGGTTAGGATTAGGAAGGTAGCAGCCATGGCCTGAATTAAGGTACAGTCCCAGCATTTCCTGGTGTGAAAATGGGGAAACTACGGAAAACCATCTTAACGGCTGCCGACGGTGGGATTCGAACCCACCATCCCCCGAATGCAAGCGCATAGCCATGCGATATTAACCGCACGACAACTCGCTCATTCATTTTTGAAAATATGTATTTTTCTATCAGCTGAGGATTTTTTTAAATCGTCATATTTTGTATAGGTTACCCGAGATGTACAGTAGCCCGCTGATTTTCTGATTCAACATACTGTTAGTGCGTCTGTCCACATATGATTGAAGTCTTGTGCAATGATGTGACATATGAACTGAGAGAATACTGAGCCGTTCTTCCCAATATAAAACAGGTACTTTTGAGTGGTCATGAGCATGACTCATAGTCATAGGACAGGCTAGACTCGAGTTTAATTGTCAAAAGTCAACTAAGTTTTAATACTAAGATTCATTAAACTAATAAATAGTATAACCTAATAGTCTAGCTACCTACTTACTAGCTACTTCAGCATTATGTTGTGACTACCCTTTTAACTCTGCAAATAAATCCATCTATTATTTAAACCTCCCTGTACGAAGAGGACAGTGAATGCGAATGGGTATTATTTTCAAATGAACTGAGCTCGAGAGTCCATTATAGCATAATAAGGAGCCGTGTGTATCTTGTGTATCACTGAGCCGGCTCGTTCACGATTCTTTCGGTGTGCTATGAGCCACTGTCTCGCTGCAGCGGAAGCTCGGCTCTCCGCGTGTCCAGTGAGCCGATAAGGAGCCATGTGTATCATGTGTCTCACTGAGCCGCGCTCGTTCACGATTCCTTCGATGTGCCATGATTCACTGTCTCGCTGCAGCGGAAGCTCGGCTCTCCGCGTGTCCAGTGAGCTGATAAGGAGCCGTGTGTATCATGTGTCTCACTGAGCCGCGCTCGTTCACGATTCTTTCGGTGTGCCATGATTCACTGTCTCCCTGCAGCCGAAGCTCGGCTCCCCGTCGAAGTCCAGTGAGTGCGCCACTCAGCACTGTCCGCTGGGAGTAAGCTGAATCGTGTGCCGTGAGCTCGCCGTTCCTGTGAATCGATTCACTCGGACACTTGAATGAATCGATACACTGCTTCGAATCTTGCATTCAGTAGTCAACACTATATTCTGCATGTCTTGTGCAATACAGTACTATGATATATTTGTAACACTGATTGTCTCAAAGCCTGACTGCTGCTGTATGAGAGTACAAGGCTAAAAATTACACATCTCTATTACCTCACAGGAAGTACATGTGTGAGATGATCGGTCTGTGATAAGCCTTCCGAAAATAGTATGAACTCGTGTTCCACACGTGTGAATCAGTCATGTACTTAGATACCATTACTTAGCAAAAGCATAGATTACTATATTGCACGCGATTATGTGAAGCTCAGTGCTATTTGTATCATATAACTAGCTGTTGTACCCGTGCTTCACTATGGAATTCTCAGAAAGAATGTCCTTATAGTTTTCCCAACTGAAGTCACTATAGGTCATAACAATGACATCATTATGAATGTCATGATTAAAAGTAATGCTGTCATATGAAATATTCTATAAAATGAAAAACAGCACTTTTTCTCACTTTTAACGAAAAGTACTATGGTTGATATAGATGTTGATTCCCATAGGGAAACCAGAATATTTGTCCCGAATGAGTAAATCTATAATACCAATATAAATGGTCCGTTATTGGACATTATAAATTTTCCAACTAACTCATTCCTGGTTGCCAACGTTTTGCCCCCGTGTGCTAAGTTGGGCTCATCAGTTGGTAAATAGCACACCCACCAAGATGCATGGCTAGCACATACCATGGAGGCCACTGCGTAGGCTACTTGCAGCCACTGGCAGTGCCAATACACTATGAGAGACTTTGTCTCATTATCAAAAATTGATGCCTGCCTGGCCATCATGTGATACAGATGCTGATTCCCATAGGGAACCTGAAATATTTGTCCTGAATGAGTAAATTTATAATACCAATATAATGGTCCATTATTGGACATTATAAATTTTCCTGCTAACTCATTCCTGGACCCTGATTCATAAAACTAACTAATAATATAGAACTCATTAAAATAATTATTAGTTAGCCAAATTCAGTTTCATAAAGATTTACACATGACCAATAAAATATATTCATTCATAATAATATTAGTTAATTAGTCAGCTGATACAAATGGAGGTTAGAATTGGTCTGTTCAATATTCAAAGACATAAGCTTCATTATTGTTTCTGTATTGAACTGAGATCACAGAGATAAGTTATTCATAAGGTTCAAAGGTGAAAAGGTTGAACCTTATAAATAACGTATCTTTGTGGTCTGTTGCATATGTTCTTGGTTTGTGTTTGTTCCTAGCAGTAGGCTATTACTTGAATACAACTGGTTATTAATCCGTATGTTCGATAGGCTCACTTGATATTTTCGTTGTTGTGACTTTGATACATATGAGAGTGGAAAAAAAAAAGTGAAAATAATGTGAGAGAAGAAAGTTACTTCGCAACAAGTGACTGAGATAAAGCGTCAACTATTCGCAGCCTTGTGCACACTATAACCGTCCTTTTTTTAACTTTTTTATTTTATGTGCTCTTCAATTTTTTTGAGATGGACTAGCAAAATCTTGGTTTACTACTGTGGGTGGAGATGGTAGAATAACACCCACGGTATCCCCTGCCTGACGTTAGAGGCAACTAAAAGGGGCCCCAGGGACTCACAATTTGGGAGCGTGGGTTGACGACCATGGGGCCCTGAGCTGAGTCCTGGTATTGTTTCCACTTACTTGTGCCAGGCTCCTCGCTTTCATCTATCTTATCCAACCTCCCTTGTTCAACTCTTGTTCTTTTCCGACCCCGACGGTATTAGGTTGCGGGACCTAGAGAGGTCTTTCATTTTCACGCCCTATATGGCCCTTCTCTTTCTCTGGCCAATACCTTCAATTTTCAAAGTGTTTGATCCCTTCCATTTTTCTAACTGATTAGTGTTATATACAGGATGGTTGCCTAGTTGTACTTCCTCTTAAAACAATAATCATCATCACCACCACCATCTTGGTTTCCTGGTGGTATAAGACAAGATTTTAAAAGATAGCTGGAGTCTCCGAGAAGAACTGCACTAGGGAAACACAATACTGTATCACTATCAACTCGTGGAGTGCAATGTGAAGCTGCTGTTTTGAGGTTATGCTTCATTTCTTGCAGTGGAACATTCTATCACCAATCCTATCAAGCAAATACTCAAAAGTTCTGTAATCTAACCTAAATCTCTCATTCTATTCATATGTTTGCCACATACCAGTACAGGCTATTTTTGGCCTAACATTTATTGAACTGTGAATACCTACACTCGTTCCTCATCACGATTTAAATCAGAGTCGACCATTTCACTGATTTTCAAGACTTTATGCCAAAATATTAAAATACCGCTCACTTTGGTTTCACTAATAATATGGATTATGAATCAAAATACACTCATGGAAATTAATCCCAATATTATGAGTAACTTTTATAAGTCATGCTGTCTATGAAACAATTTACTAATATTATTAGGAATATCTACTAATAATTTTGACTGATAAACTAATTACTAATATTATTAGCTAAAAACTCTATGAAACATAATACTAATATTATTAGTTATTATTAGTAAATATTATTGGTTTCTTACTAATAATTTTAGAGAAAGATGTTTTATGAAACAGGGCCCTGGTTGCCACCGTTCGGTTTCCCTATGGGAATCAACATCTATATCATTCATCATTCATTTTAAAGCAAAAGCTGGAGACAATAGCAGCAGCAGAATCAAAACCGTATAGAATACTAGAACCCCACAGAACGAAAGTGAATCCCACTATACCGATGAAAATATGGGAGGACCATTTTTCAAGTATATATCAAAGGACCCAAATGGCCATCACACAGACTCGAACCACGCAGCAGGATCCAATCATGCCAATCACAGTGGAATAAGTATGGAATGCATTTCAAAGATGTAAATAAGGAAAAGCGCCAGGTCCGGACAACCTCACAAATGAGCTTCTAAAAGAATCAGTTCCCCTAACTGTAGTTATATGGACAGCAATATTCAATGAATGCATCGTACAGAGGAAAATCCCTAGGAGGTACAACATAGCAAATAGAAATGCTCGGGTGTTGTGAGCACCCCACATAACGACTGCAGGGTTAACAGTGTCAGAAATAGTAATGTAACAAGGCGCAAGGTGAGGGAAAATCTCACTGAAGTGCAAGGATTATAACAATGCACCACATACGAAAACAATGAACCATCACCAACAAGCAACAGTTTCAGACTTACGCAGAAAACAATGAACTTGGAGTACCTAGAAGGAGAGACTTGTGTGCGCAACTCGATTGCACAATGGGATATGACGAAATCAAGGAGTGATATATTCCCTTAGCACATGCCTGTTGCTGGGTTAACTATGGCAAGTCATTGAAGCGAAGACAGTAGTCTATGTTTTATGAAACAGGGCCCTGGTTGCCACCGTTCGGTTTCCCTATGGGAATCAACATCTATATCATTCATCATTCATTTTAAAGCAAAAGCTGGAGACAATAGCAGCAGCAGAATCAAAACCGTATAGAAACCCCGATGGTTACATTAGTGACAGGTTAGATTCTGGTTTGCTGGAAACCACTGTTAGTAACAAGGTTAAGCTAGAGTTTGGTTAGGTCATGCAGCAACCTTACTCTTATTACAGACACTGTCAAATTATTGGTAAGTAGCGTTAGATAAGAGTTTGTGAAAAAATTACTGAAAAGGACTGGTTAGGTTCTGGTTTACATGAAAGCACTGTCAGTGATAGGATTAGGTTAGAGTGCAATTAGGACAGCTTATAACCCACGCAGGTAGTATTGGCAGTCATTGTCAGACCTGCCAATGCTCCATGCCATAGGACTGGGTGAAGGGAATCTACTATCCAGGTGCTATATAAAGGAAAATGGCCAAAGGACTCTCCGGATTCCTATCGTGGGATAGCCCTCGAATGTGCTCCTTTTAAAGTATTTACCAAGTTAATATTAGACCGCATCCTACCACAAGCCATGATGTACATAACAGAAGAACAGTATGGATTTACTGCCGTTAGATCAACAATCCAAGCAATTGAGAGGGTACTTAGCATCATATGGGATGCTACAAGCATAACTGGAGGCTTCGTCTACGCTATCTTTGTGGACTACACTAAAGCGTTCGATGGAGTTAACAGAACCATTCTACTTACGAAACTATCTTTTATCTTAGGACCAGGGAATCCACTATTGCACTTATTGGAAGATATACTAAGTTCTAACTGGCTTACGGTTAGTGATAAAGTAGGCCGGTCTGGACTTATAGCCCAGACTAATGGTGTACTCCAGGGAGACCCTCTCAGCCCAATGCTTTTTAATCTGTTGACTCACGATGTCATCAGTGAGGTGGCCTCGGAAGATATTGCAATGGTCATGTACGCTGATGACATGATATTGCTATCAAAAAACAGAAAATCCCTGCAGCAAGGACTCAATAAGCTAAACGAATGGTCACTGAGAAATGATCTAGAGACAAATACCAGCAAAACAAAAGTTATGAAATTTAGGCGAGGAGGAAATACCTCCACAGAAGATGTCTTTGAGTGCGGCAATAACAAAATAGAGCTGGTAAACTCGTACCGTTATCTAGGCTTAACTTTGCAAGTAACTGGGAAGACGTTTACTAAACACATAGAGGAACGTTGCACCGCAGCGATCAAATCCGTATTTGAAATAAAAAGCATTGAGAAACTATCAGTAAGATCCGCCCTCATTCTCTTTAATATTAAGATAGCTCCAATAGCCTGCTATGCCATCAGCAAAATATGGAAGCACCTCACTATGGCCAACCTGGGGAGACTGGAAGCTGTGAAAGCCACCTACTTGAAAAGAGCACTACGACTACACAGAACAGTTCGGACATGGTTAGTGTACAAACTGGTAGACACGGACTTTTTCATAAGGGAGATAATGATAAGCAATAATCTAGAATCCACCCCAGCATATGAAGCCCACATCGAGCAAAGACAGCAAAAGCTTGCAGCAATAGATCCAGACTTCTATGAAACTCCAGCAATGAACACAGATGTATGGAAAGAGTCCAACTTTGAACTCCGACATGTCTTCACGCGGACTGCAGCGCATGGCTTTCATCACAGAATTTGTCACCAACGAGGTTACCATCATGCTTCAACCCAGTGTTCCTGTACACTCTGCGGCTTGTATTGCCCTCAGTACCACTTGATCGATTGTAAGGAGAGGATAAATTCCCTGAACTTCTATGCAAACGATGATAACTTTCAAGGGACCTTATAACCACTATTTGTTAAAAGTACACAGTGTGTTTAATTCATCATTAATATCATCTGATGGCCAGGCAGGCATCTATTTTTGATAATGAGACAAAGTCTCTCATAGTGCATTAGCACTGCTGGTGCCTGCAAGTAGCCTACGCAGTGGCCTCCACGTATGGGCGAGTTCTATGCGAGTTACAAACCCCAGGGACTGATACAGGTTTCAATAATCATAGCACATTCGCGGACATTTTACGCATTAATAAACGTCGATATTGCATTTGAAAGCGGCTGAAATGGCGGTATTTGAATACACATTTTTGAAGTTCACCAAAAAATACGCTAAAATTGGGAGATATAATAGAATAATCGGGAGGCGGGAAAAACGGTTGAAAATCGGGAGTCTCCCGCCTCAATCGGGAAAGTTGGTAGGTATGTGTTAATATTGTGAATGTCAACAATGCATTGTATAAATGCTTCTGGCGACGAATGGAATTGTTTACATGTCTGTAAAGGCGTTGTTTTATACAAAATAATAATTAAAACTGCAATTATGCATTTATATGCTCATATGTCAAGAACATGTGTGTAATCCATATATATGTGTTTATATGCACTATATAACTTAGCCATTGGATTTCAAATGTTATGAATCACCTTTATTTCTTATGGGCATATTATATCTTGAAACAAAACATGCAAATATGCCAAAATATACCCTCTAGACCTAGTCATCATCACAATTTTCTCATGCAAATTAGTAACTACATTTGTGTTTCCAATACTACAAACCACCTATATCTACACCACAGATGTCAACAGTGTTTTAATGATCTCATGGAAATTACAAAAAACTGTATTGTCTAGATGTGTAACAAAAATATACACAAATATGCAACTCCTTGCATTTTAAGAGGAATAAAGGGAAAAATGGAGACAAATGAATGTTAAATTAACCCGTGAGGGATATCATCCGGTCGTTTCAACCATTTCTGTTTATTTTGACCAACCCTTCTGCGAACACTGTTTATTACTTCCTCCACCTCAGTATCTTTCAATGGACTTGTGCACACTTCTGTCACACCAATGTTATCCCTCTCCACTACTTCAGTAAGTGACAAGCTGGTTATCCGGTCGTTTCGTTCACACGCAACTCCTCACATTAGTTACCTGTCTCCAGTCTATTCAACCACACACGACTCAACGCGTAGACTTATTTATCATGCGGAAAGTGCACCGTTATCATTCACTGTTGAGTAGAGGGAGAAGGAGCCTTGTCTAGATGTGTGTTAAATGAAAATAAACATAATTTTAAAAGTATTTTCCATAAACAGAACTTTTTTTTTCTCAATTTCAACAGCAAAAGGCAATCTCATTATTATAATTATGTTAAAAAGTGTCTGTGTATAAATAGTATTTCCTTACATTATTGTAACAAATAGCATATTAAGTAAGCGTTTGACGTTTATTATTTAAACTCCTGACGTTACACTCGGCATGCGACCCCTCGCAGGTTAAAAAAGGCATTTCTTGTAACAACATTGACAACACACCATCTTCCCTCTCACTCTTCTACTTCCACTACTCTCTGACTAGCATGTTTGTTTTTAATAATAGGTCTTATGGCAACAACAGGATAGAAAAGTGCTAGGAGTGGGAAGGAAGCGCCCGTGGCCTTAATTACGGTACAGCCCTAGCATTTGCCTGGTGTGAAAACTTGAAACCACAGGAAACCATCTTCAGGGCTGCCGGCAGTGGAGTTTGAACCCACTACCATCTTAATGAAAGCTCACAGCTGCGTGCCCCTAACCACACGGCCAACTCACTCTGTGACTAGCATTCTGATGGTTACCAAAATAAAAAATCATAATGCACTAACCACAGAGTGAACATATATTACTGTTCGTCATAACAAGGGACCGGATTTTTAAAAAATGCATATGCAAGTGCATATTTTGCGGGTTTGTTGGATTTATTGCATAATCTAACTACAACAGCATATTTCAGCTAGTTCATTTGAAATTAAGTATAATTTAAAACATCTCTAACAAAACTGGTTTAGCCTGAGTGTTTGACATCTCTTGCAAGCAATTTTCTGAGTAACAGTCACGAGATAATAGTACAGCATGTTGCCTGGCTATTTCAAGAAAGAGATGGGGTGGGACATTCCTTTCACCACCTGGGCAGCCAGCAGCCTGGGGTTAGTTTTGAGGAGTTTCTTCAGTTAATGTGTTAATTTATTCTTAATCTGCATAACTTTTATTGAAAATCCAAAATCCTAAGAAGAGCAGCAAAAAGTATTTATTAAATCAGTAGGTGTCAGGTAATATTGATTATTCAACTGATGATGTTACCATCTATCATCAAGTATGCTCAAAGGAAGTGAAATGTAAAAAGAAATTTCAACTTGAACATGCAAAAACGATTGCACATATTTCAGCAAAAGAGCAAAAAAAGAACAACACACTAAAACTACTTCTTACGCATGTAAGTAAATCCAAAGCTTCCAGTGAATAGAATTGTTCTTAAATGAAAATTTTTCCATTTTTATGCATATTTTCTACATTTTTAGTGCATAACTGCATGCATATTTTAATCGTTCTTAGTGCATAAAGATCCAGTCATTAGTCATAATGCCTCCCAGGGGGTCATAAGACCCCATAATAAACCCCGATGGTTACATTAGTGACAGGTTAGATTCTGGTTTGCTGGAAACCACTGTTAGTAACAAGGTTAAGCTAGAGTTTGGTTAGGTCATGCAGCAACCTTACTCTTATTACAGACACTGTCAAATTATTGGTAAGTAGCGTTAGATAAGAGTTTGTGAAAAAATTACTGAAAAGGACTGGTTAGGTTCTGGTTTACATGAAAGCACTGTCAGTGATAGGATTAGGTTAGAGTGCAATTAGGACAGCTTATAACCCGCGCAGGTAGTATTGGCAGTCATTGTCAGACCTGCCAATGCTCCATGCCATAGGACTGGGTGAAGGACTGGAGGCAGTGCGTGACATCAATGCTATTACTGTGCCAATTACCAAATTAACTACCCGCACTACTGTAAAGATCTGCTTACAGAAAATTATTCTCCCGGCACTACTTCAGATAGCCAACTGTCCAATTACTGGAGCATGATCTGATCACAAAAGTCAAGTCTTTGTTACAACCCTAATGATTAAGTTAATTTGGCTAAGAGTTGAATAAACAAAGAATACTGGTACTAGTAAAGAAACAAGCTGAGCTTTTCCAAACATGTTCTGAAGAAATAAGAGCAAATACCTTATTTGAATTGAATATGCTACTGAAAAGCATAAGCAGCGAATATGTAACGAAGGCTGGTGGCGCTTTCATACCCTTCCCGCAAGTTTGGGAAGAAGGAAAGAAAGCTTAGAAAAGTTTAGTTAAACGATACCCGAGGTCGCAGAGAGGAGAGATCATTCCTTTATGCTTGATATGGACTTACGAGCCCGCCCCCCAAAAAGTCTTCTTACTTATACAGAATTAAAAGCGAGACTGTGTGTATCTGCGAAAAGCTACAATTTTCTGCGTTGCTACTGACCAGTTGTGAGTTGTGATGAAGAATGTTCATAGACTACTGTCTTCGCTTCAATGACTTGCCATAGTTAACCCAGCAACAGGCATGTGCTAAGGGAATATATCACTCCTTGATTTCGTCATATCCCATTGTGCAATCGAGTTGCGCACACAAGTCTCTCCTTCTAGGTACTCCAAGTTCATTGTTTTCTGCGTAAGTCTGAAACTGTTGCTTGTTGGTGATGGTTCATTGTTTTCGTATGTGGTGCATTGTTATAATCCTTGCACTTCAGTGAGATTTTCCCTCACCTTGCGCCTTGTTACATTACTATTTCTGACACTGCTAACCCTGCAGTCGTTATGTGGGGTGCTCACAACACCCGAGCATTTCTATTTGCTATGTTGTACAGTTACTACGTTGGCTATGCTGGTGGCGTGCTCAGTACCTCCATACCAAACACTGTCACTTGAAAGCAGCTCATTGTCAGCCATAAACACTATGCTATAAACTTTTATCGACACTGGGGTGCTGTATACACCCCACCTAACAACTTTTGTAATACATTTGTTGGCAAAGTAGTTTTTAGATTATACAGCCAGTTCTGTATGGAAGCTTTGTTTACCTTGCCATGTCTTCCGAAAAGAAGCAACAGCGTATAAGGAGAATGCTTGAAGAAAAAACTGAAGAATCACGAGGCGATTCAAATTTTCAGGAGTCAGATGATGGTGAGTGAAATGATTGTGAACTTAGTGATAGTCATTCCATCATTTCAGTGAACACACGATCAGTATTATTGTCAATATTTTTCGGTACTGACAGTTTTATTGAACGTGTAGGGTCTGCTTAAGGTCTGACGACGTAAATGATCGTGCGCAACGTAGAGAACTGGATAAATTAGCTCTGATCAGAGCAGTTTAGTGTTTACCGAGAACCAGCCAAATATGGGATCAAGATTCTAACACTCGTGAGATGCAAGAACTCGGTATACATCACACATGGAAATTTACTGCGGAAAACAGCCCGACAGTCCTTTCAGAGTCTCTAAATCAGCGAAGATGATTTTCTTAATTCATTTCATGGACGAGAGAGAATCTCACCACGCGCCCGTTGCACGGTCAAGGAAACATCCCCTTGTGCTTGTGACTATATTAATAAGTACGCGAACCTTTTCTTGATCCAAAGATCCCATTCTGCACTATGGAGCTCAGAGATCAAGAAAGGGTTCGCGTACTATACTTGTGACCACCCTTTTGGACTTGAACCATTAAGCAACAAAGAAATAACAAGTATCTGCAAGATTGTTTCGTCCCATCTTTCAAAAGAAATAGAGACTATCTTCCATAAAATGCACATAGCATTTGATACAAATATACTCACATTCAGTGATCCACTTGTGACGACAAAATGAAAGCAGTGATACAGCAATAAAACACTCAAAGTGACAAACACAAGTAGCCCAAGTAGCCAGTCCGAAAACACACAAACAAACAGTGCGCCCTGCGCCAGGAACAAGATTCAACAAGTCCACATCCTCTCACTGCCGTCTCGATCTTCTCATTTCCTACACTGCCTCCTCTATGCTAGGCTTTTTCGCGAATGGGCCGCCACAAAAATTCTCCGCTAGATGTCAGGTACATACGCACACAGTTCTTAAGGCATTGTTAATGAAAAATTCCAAGTTCCCATAAGTTCACCTGCATACACCCTAGCGTCAGTGGGTAGGGTCTGACACACCCCACTCTGATGAGTCTAGTGTCAGACCTAAGACGAAACGCTGGTTAATAGAGCAAACGCCTGAAAAGCCACACATCTAATCTTTTATCTAAGTCATTGTTATCACGACAGCCTAAAATACACTATGCAGTATAGTAATGTGTTCAACGAAGCTCGTAAATGACATCAGGAACATTAAAAATCGGTAATATTAACTCTACGAATATGTGATCGACCTCTTCATGTCACAATTGAAAGATTTTCCTGGACGAAGGCTTGGAGTGATACACTGCGCGGATAATATTTTGTGATCTTGCCAACGCAATGTCAATTAATAATGGATATGTATTTCGCACAGTGTGCACAGATAAAGTTACGTGTTATTAAGTACAGAGTTCGGTCAATGTTACTCTCCTTCTTTTGGAATCTTTCGCATGCTAACGATCACACTGTGTACATATGCAGCTTTGGTCGGGATCATGGAAATATTTCTTATGGCATAGTTTATAATGGAATCCATGGATTGCGAATCGTGTTATGGCGTGTCTCAGTTCGTACCTTGGCTTTTCCACTCGAATGTCGTCATTGCATCTGCTAGATAAAAGTCTCCCCTGATATCTGTCTTCTTCCCTCCTAGTACTCGGAGTACGCTCTGATTTGGGGCGTGTAGATGGTAAGCACATTTTTGCTCTTATCTCCTCGATATAAAAATGTTCTCTCGTGATCTCATATGTTAATCTTGATAGTGCAGTCTTTGCTATGCGCGCGATCGGTGGTGGGAGGTGGGGTTCACCGCCGTGGGTTAAAACATATATTTTATGCGTTCCATGCATTTATAAGCCAGACGTAATAGAGACTGGCGATAGTTGTCCACATTTTCCCTGTCACCGTCTTTGAATACGGGAACGACATTTGTTTCCTTCCATTCTTCTGGCACAGTCCCACTGTTATTGAAATGTTAAATATTGCACAAAGAGAAAGTGCTAATGCTTCCGCACAGCGATGGAGAATTCCGGCCGGCACGTTATCTGGAAATTCGCAGCATGAGGTCTAGTTCTCCGAGGACGTGTTGCGACCTCGTTAGCAGCGAAGTACAAGCTAGCTAGGGGCGGAAATGGACGGATTGTCCTTGTGGTGAACATGTCTCCATCCTTTTCAGCAGTGGTGAAGTTAATTTTAAATTTACTGTTAAATGTGTCTGCTTTTTCTTGGGGAGATAAAAGTGTTAGTCCGTTGTACTTGAAGACGGATGGAGCATTGTTGCCGCTTTTGCTTCTGATGAAAGCCCATATCTCTTTACTATTGGAACTAAGGCTGTGGATATATGCACTGTAGGCATCACGGATTAATGATCTGAGTTTGTTCCTAGCCAGTGTGTACTTCCATCATCTACTGTCACTTGGGTTTTCCTTCCATTTCCTGTATAACCAATTCCTAATACAATGGATGCATAGCTGAGTGCACACAAATTTTCTCTATGCATAATGAACTGTAGTAACTGTGTATACTGAGCACTGCGCGTGGAACACAGTTTACACTTGTCTTGCTGACTTGGTTCTATAGTGACATTGACATAGACACGCCGTCGCTGTTTACGCCAATTGCTAATAGTTCATTCTTCCGTGTGTTAGGAGCTTTATGAATACTGAACGATCTTGTTGTGAAGTGTATAGTGATAGTTGATAGTGATTAGTGGAAAACTCACGCATTATGTCGAAAAGTTATCAGGGGAAAAAAGGAGAAAGTTACACAAGAAAAGTGAGTTATCGAATGAGTCTTTATTAAGAAAAGAGAGGAAACTGGTTTCTTTAAAACTAATACAACACAAAATGTTGCCGCGGCTGAGACCAGTAGGACTACATCAGCACCTACCTGTAGTTCTTCCAAACAAAGTAGCAGTCAAGAGGCCAAAGACGTTAGTACCTGTACCTTCCCCTACTAATGATACCGTTACAAGTTTTCGTGACCACAGTGATCGTGATAGTGATAATGGCAATAAAAGAGTGATAGAACTGTCAAAAGACACTGAAACACTGAAAATGAAATTGAATTTATTTCCAAATCGGAGCAAGTGCCGGTGATTACTTTAGATCCTGCAACATGGCCAGCGCATATTATACACATTCAGAGTGATTAGTTTGTTTTGAAAGGGCCGACCGAATATTCTAAAGAAGATCATGATTACCCTAACACTTAGGAAAACAGGCACTTTTCAAAGCAATTTCGGCGTCGGGTTTTGGAAAATGGAGAAAAAATTTCAAGGCGATATTTGATTTATTCAGAAAAATCAGATTCTGTCTACTGTTTCGGTTGTAGATTGTTTAATCTTTCATCAAAGTCACATTTAGGTCAAGCAATGGGTTTTAACAACTGGAAAAATTTGCCAGACCGTTTAAAATCCCATAAGTTGTCACCAGGCCATATCAAAAATATGGATACATGGTTTGAATCAGAAAAAAGAATTAAAGGAGACACATCTACCAACCAGCACATCACGAAGTAAATTGAAACTGAGGGTCAACATTCAGAAGAAGTATTGCGACGGTTAGTGGAAATTACTTTATATCTAGTAGGGCACAATATGGCTTTTCGTGGGTTATCTTCAAAGTTTTCACAAAAAATGATGGAAACTTTCTTGGACTTAAGCAACTTTTAGGAAAATTTGATAGTATAATCATGAAACACTTAATACGTATAACTAACAAAGAAACACAATTTCATTTATTAAGTGCGTCAGTAAAGAATGAGTTAATAACTATACTAGGTCAATCAGTATCTTGACGAAAACAAAGGAAGGCAGACATTTTTCCGTTATCCTTGATTGGACTCCAGACATCTTCTTCTTCAAAGGTGTGGTTGGACTCATGTGTTATCGTCCAGTCACGAAAAACATTAATTACTTAAACACTGACACATGTATCACTCGTATTGTACTTTACAATGTAACTGATAGAAAAAACATACCATAGGAGTCACACAAGAGACGATGATAACATATAGACAGAGGGTAAAGAGATTTATATCCTACCAAAATTATGATAAACATTTTGCAATGGAAGAGTGAGCATAAAGAGACTGTCAGAGGATTATAATATAATATGTGCATCATCAAGAAACTGATTTATGCTGTTCACAAGAGTAGGAGTTAGAGAGGATAATAAACACGAAATACTTGTAGGGAAGGGGATGCCTATGTTAAGCAAAGAGGATAGGAAGCGCTGGCGGGGAACATCAAAAGCAGGACATTGTAACAGAAGGTGATTACTGTCAGTATCAGACAAGCCACAAGCACAGGAAGTTGGGGGAGGAAGATGAAAACGATTTTTATATTGGGGAGTAAGGGCATGATTAAAACGTAGACGTATAATAGATGTGATATGGTGCCGAGAGTACTTACCATAATAAAACCACGGTTTAAGAGGAATAACAGGTTATAATTGATGATAAAAACATCCCTTTTCTCGTGACGTTTCATTCCAATCGGACTGCCAATGTCGATATGCTATATCCCGCACTTCATGAATGAGATCAGAAGGGGGGATCGCAAGAAAAAGAGGGGGGGATTGTTGTGATGCTCGTTTAGCTGCCTGATCAGCAGTCTCATTCCCCATGATACCAGAGTGACTGGGAACCCAAACTAGAGTTATATAAACACCAGAACGAGTAAGAGATACTTAACGCTATATAAGTACCAATTAGGGGAAGAGAGAGGCGAGCATAAGGCATGCAGAACATTTTGTGCATCCGTGAAAATCGTAACCTTATCATAAGCATGTGACCTGATGGTAATGAGGGCTTGTCTAATAGCAAATAATTCGGCGGTAAAAACAGAAAAGGCAGAAGGGAGGGAAAACTCAGAGAGAGTATACGGTTGGGGGATATAAAAGGCTGCTCCAACGCCGTGTGCTGATTTTGATCCGTCAGTAAAAATGCTTACTTCCCTTATGTAGAGGGAAAGTCGAATACGTTACTTGAGTCTAGGGAATGTCGAAAGAGCAGCCATCATCGGCTTTGCTCGTGACTGCTCGAGAAACCTCGGCGTTTAGTACCGCCTACCTAGCTATAGCGCCACGTGTGGGGCAAGGAGAAGAAGAAGCTCTGTTTTGTTTGTTGTTGGTTGCAGCTTTTCGCGAAGCCACTATTGCTTTTAAATCGTGCTGCTGTGTTCTTTTAAATCGTGCTGCTGTGTTCAGACTGTGTTAATAGACTTCTGCAGTATTTGGAGGTCCACTTCATGAAACAGTGAATTAGTTACGTGCATTAAGTGGTTTATTGCGCATTGTAGTGAACTTTTTGTGCTTGCACAATGGACAATTTCGTATGTAGTGAGTGTAATCAATTTTTCAATTACAGGAAAAATTTAAATCATCACGTAAGAACAAAGCACACTAACAAAAACCCTAAATTTTCGTGTGATTTGTGTAGTTTTACCTCTCACACAAAATACAATTTAAAACGACATAAAAATTCACAACATAAGACTGCGAAGTGTGAACAACCTCAAGTAAAATGTCCGCTTTGTGTAGAAGAATGTGCTACAAAATCCGATATGGTGGCACATTTTATTAATTTTCATGAGATTCGTATCGCAAAGGAAAGTTTAAAATTTGCGAATGAAGAGGATTTCCTTAAGTGGAAACGTGAAAAAGAAAGTCAGCAAGTGTGTGAATTTGTTGTATGTCGCTCCAAGTACGAATGTAAAGATGGTTCTTCTAAAATGAAATACAGGTGTCACAGGGATGGGACCTTTAACTCAAGGGGTAATCATGAGCGTCACCAGAAAGTACTTGGAAGCAACAAGATAAGTGGTCATTGTCCAGCAAATATTGATGTTACTTTTCAGTCTGGAGAAGTGCATGTTTCATTTTGTGCAACACATGTAGGCCACCAAGAAGAGTTAGGTCGCATGAGGTTATCGCTGTCGGAAAGAAATGACTTAGCGAGGAAGATTGCGATGAAAATTCCTTTCGATAGAATCCTTGATGAGGTTAGAGATTCTATTGGTGAAACTGACATTGAACGCATTCATTTTCTGACCAGAAAAGATCTATTTAACATTGAGCAAGAGTACAATTTAAAATCTGAAGCTGTGCGGCATGAGAATGATTGTACGAGTGTCGAAGCATGGATTCGTGAAATGGACGAACGTGGAGGAATAGTACGCTTTTACAAGGGTCAAGACATGTCTTCTATGCTGTACCCTCAATTAAAACCAGAGGACTTCGTTCTAATTATAATGAATGAGGCGCAGCAAGGAATGTTACTACGATACGGCGACAAGTTCATTTGTATTGACAGCACACATGGTTTAAATAAGTACGGATTTGAACTAACTACCCTCCTAGTCGTAGATGACAAGTTCCAAGGATTTCCGTGTGTGTTCATGCTATCAAATATGACGGATGCATTTGTGATGGAAGTGTTTTACAGAGTTATTAAAGAGGCTCTGCAAGTGACACTACAGCCAAAAGTGTTCATGTCAGACATGGCAGAAACATTTTACAGTGCCTGGCTATGCGTAATGATGCCTGCCAAATTCCGCCTGTTCTGTTCGTGGCATGTTGACCGTGCTTGGAGGAAAAACCTTTCTAAAGTTAAAGGCCGAGAGAAACAGGTGGAGGTGTACAAGGAGCTCAGAGTATTGTTGGAGGAAAGAGACGAGGCTGCTTTTTCGAGAATGCTCTATCAAGAAATAAATAAATTAAAAAGTGACCCTGACACAAGAGATTTTGGTATTTATTTCGAGGCCAATTATGAACACTCTGCAAGTAGCTGGGCTTATTGTAAACGTCTCAATGCCGGCCTTAACACTAACATGCATCTAGAGCGCATGCATGGAGTAATTAAACACATATACATGGAGGGTAAGAAGCCTAAGAGACTGGACATCGCAATCCATATCCTCATGCGATTTGTGAGAGATAATATGACCGCCTTATTTACATGAATAAAGGCAAACTTACAAATAAACTCTCACAAATAAGACTAAGGCATGCCAATTCATTATCGTTACAACCAGGAGAAATTATTTGCGGTGAGGATGTATGGACTGTTCCATCCACGAAGAAAAGTGAACTGTACGAGGTCAGAAGAACGGGTGAAATGAATTGCGGCTGTGACCTGAAGTGTACAGAGTGCAATACCTGCATTCATTCGTACGTTTGTACATGCCACGACTCTTCAATTAAATTTAATATGTGCAAACATATACACCTAGCGGCTAAATATATTGGTGGTGCTAATGAACACTATTTAGAATCAGATACAAATTTAGTCATTCAGGAAGCACTTTCAAACGAAGAAAAGGACATTATTCTGAAGGAATTGCATAATCCCATGAAAAGAAGGCTAAGTGAGGACATAGAAGAGCACAAGGCCAAGCTTCGAGAAAAATTTGAAAGCATTCTCGCAACAATAGAATCACCAAAACATGTAGATATAATTGAGAAACAGCTCCAACCAATAATCCCAACTATACATGCCCATAGCACAAAAGCAATGATCAGCACAGCACCTTCAACTTCAAAGGGGATAAAGTTTGAAACACAGCGACGATTATTTTCCACAAAAAAGCCCCATAAGAAAACTTCTTCGTTCTTGTCAAGGCCTACCGAGAGTGAACAGCAGGCAATTGCTGCAAATTTGTTACTCCAGTAAGAAAAATGTGTTATAGGCCCTCCGTCAGTAGAATAAACTCTTTCTTCTGCTTTCCTCAAGGCAAACCAGTGTAAGTAAATTCCAATATTGTGAAATATTAGTGGCGGTGCAGAGATTGCACTCATAGGTTTGACTTTAATTTGGCTTTTTTTTATGTTTTAGGTGTGATCAATGGAAGGGACCTACCTACATACATACAAGATATGTTGAGATCACTTCCAATCCACAGATTTTAGGAATCCTCGGCACTTTAGTCAGGGGTAAGTCATGAATCAATCACTCAGTCTCTTAATCTGCATTTAGGGCAGTCGGCCAGGTGGAACATTCCCTATTGTTTTTTTTCCTAGCCTTTTCTTAAATGATTGCAAAGAAATTGGAAATTTCTTGAACATCTCCCTTGGTAAGTTATTCCAATCACTAACTCCCCTTCCTATAAATGAATATTTGTCCCAATTTGTCCTCTTGAATTCCAGCTTTATCTTCATATTGTGATCTTTCCTACTTTTAAAGACACCAGTCAAACTTATTCGTCTACTAATGTCATGCCATGCCATCTCTCCACTGACAGCTCGGAACATAACTGAGATTCAGTATGGACCCAACATGATTTTTATCACTTGTAACATACCACTTAGTCGAGCAGCTCGTCTCCTTTCTCCGAAATTTTCCCAGCCCAAACTTTGCATTATTTTTGTAACGCTACTCTTTTGTTGGAAATCACCCAGAACAAATCGAGCTGCTTTTCTTTGGATTTTTTCCGGTTCTGGAGAATCAAGTTATCCTGGTGAGGGTCCCATACGCTGGATCCATACTCTAGTTTAGGTCTTACCAGAGACTTATATGCCCTCTCCTTTACATCCTTACTACAACCCCTAAATACCCTCATAACCATGTGCAGAGATCTGTACCCTTTAGTTACAATCATATTTATGTGTTTATCTCAATGAAGATCTTTCCTTATATTAACACCTAGATACTTACAATGATCCCCAAAAGGATCTTTCACCCTATCAACGCAGTAATTAAAGCTTAGAGGACTTTTCCTATTTGTGAAACTGACAGCCTGACTTTTAACCCCGTTTATCATCGTACCATTGCCTACTGTCCATCTTACAACATTATCGAGGTCATTTTGCAGTTGCTCACAATCTTGTAACTTATTGATTACTCTGTACAGAATAACATCATCAGCAAACAGCCTTATCTTTGATTCCACTTCTTTACACATATCATTTATATATATAAGAAAATATAAAGGTCCAATAATACTGCCCTGAGGAATTCCCCCCTTGATTTTTACAGGGTCAGAAAAAGCTTTGCCTACTCTAATTCTCTGAGTTCTATTTTCTAGAAATATAGCCACCCATTCTTGTTTTCTTCATGGGGCCTCTAAATATTAGTTCCTAATTAGTGTCGACCTATAAGATCTTTTGCTACCATGTTTTTCCTTCATTCCCACCTAGATATACCTGCTCCCTTCACAAAGCAGCAGGTTGTTCTTATTGGGTCTTCTTGGATTTGTCCTCTCACTTCACCTGGTAGTCCTAGAGTAGAGAGTCTGATTCTACCCAACGCCTCACATTCGAAAAGTATGTGTTAGGCTGATTCCTCTGCTTCATTGTATTTCCTACATATGTTGTCTCTTATTACTCCAATTCTATGTAGGTTTTTTTTTTCAGATGGCAGTATCCTGTCAACAGGTCTACTACCCATCTTAAATTTCCTCTGTTGAGTTTCAACAACTCTTTAGTATGCTTCTTGTTTAATCCTTTTTCAGTTCCTTTGCAAGCCTGCATCCTGGAGTAATTTTCCAGTTCTCCATTTGTCTCTTTTGTACCCATTTTCCTATGTAGTGTCGGGCTTGTCCATAGGAAATCCCGCATACAGGTTCCGGGCCTACAAAATGTGTTTCTGCCACTTTCCTGGCCAGTTTATCTGCCTTTTCATTTCCTTCTATACATTTATGCCTGGTACTCATGTTATTTTGACAATGTTGTACTTTGAGAGCTTCAGAAGAAATGAGTGGCAATACCAGACAATTCTGGATATTATCCGGAGTAGTATAATTGGACAGTTCGGCCGCCTCCTCCTCCTCCCGCCGCCTCCTCCTCCGCCGCCTCCTCCGCCGCCGCCCGCGGGAAATTTGAATTTTGGCGGGAAATTTGAATTTTGGCGGGAGATTTGAATTTGTAAACAAAGCCACGTGCTTTTTGACAGCTGTCATCGACAACAACGCATCGCTAACCTCACTGCTGCCATCTTGACGGGCCTAAACCTCACTAGTGCCAACTTAACCTAACTAGCGAGAGGTAAACAAACCCACGTGTTTTTTGACAGCCACGTGCTTTTTGACAGACAACAACGCATCGCTAACCTCAGTACTGCCATCTTGACGGGCCTAAACCTCAGTAGTGCCAACTTAACCTAACTAGCGCGAGGTAAACAAAGCCACGTGCTTTTTGACAGCCACGTGCTTTTTGACAGATTTGTAAACAAAGCCACGTGATTTTTGACAGACAACAACGCATCGCAAACCTCAGTACTACCATCTTGACGGGCCTAAACCTTAGTGGTACCAACTTAACCTAACTAGCATGAGGTAAACAAAGCCACGTGCTTTTTGACAGCCACGTGCTTTTTGACAGATTTGTAAACAAAGCCACGTGCTTTTTGACAGACAACAACGCATCGCTAACCTCAGTACTGCCATCTTGACGGGCCTAAACCTTAGTGGTACCAACTTAACCTAACTAGCGCGTGGTAAACAAAGCCACGTGGTTTTTGACAGCCACGTGCTTTTTTGACAGCTGTCATCCGCTATCTTTAAACCACAAAGCACTGTGCTGCCCTCTATATCGCAGTAGCCGTAAAATTCGTCACCTGTCATCAGCAGTGCTGCCATCTTGACTGGTCTAAACCTTAGTGCTACCAACTTAACCTAACTAGCGCGAGGTAAACAAAGCCACGTGCAGATGTCATCTGCTATCTTTAATCCAGAGAGCATCGTGCAGTCCTCTTTAGCTACTTACCTTTGAAATGTGGTACGTCACAGCTGTCATCCGCCATCTTGCATCGCAAACCTCAGTGCTGCCCGGTGGCGGCAAATTCCACATGCTCTTGTTTGGAAACAAAGCTACGTGCAGCTGTCATCCGCCATCTTTAATCACCGTGCTGCCCTCTTTAGCTACTTACCTTTGAAATGTGGTACGTCACAGCTGTCATCCGCCATCTTGCATCGCAAACCTCAGTGCTGCACTCTATGTAGTGGCGGTAAATTCCACGTGCTCTTGTTTGGAAACAAAGCCACGTGCAGCTGTCATCCGCCATCTATAATCCAGAGAGCACCGTGCTGCCCTCTTTAGCTACTTACCTTTGAAATGTGGTACGTCACAGCTGTCATCCGCCATCTTGCATCGCAAACCTCAGTGCTGCCCGGTGGCGGCAAATTCCACGTGCTCTTGTTTGGAAACAAACCTATGCGCTTTTTTGTCAGCTATCATCCGCCATCTTTAATCTAGAGAGCACCGTGCTGCCCTCTATGTGGTGGTGGTAAATTCTACACGCTTTACAAACCTATGTGCTTTTCTGACAGCTGTCAACCGCCAGAGAGCACCGTGCTGCCCTCTTTATGCCGGTGGCAAATTCTACATGCTTTTTGACAGCTGTCACCCGCAAGAGAGCACCGTGCTGCCATCTTTAGCTAGATACCTGTGGTAGCGGTAAATTCCACGTGCTCTTGTTTAGTAAACAAAGCTACATGCTTTTTTGACAGCTGTCGTCCGCTATCTTTAATCAATAGAGCACTGTGCTGCGGGTAATTTCATCAGCTGTCATCCGCCATCTTTAATCTACACAACACCATGCTGCTCTCTGTAGTAGCGGGCAATTTGAAAAGTTCTGTTAGCTATCATCCGCCATCTTTAATCAAGAGAGCACCGTGCTGCCATCTATGTGGTGGCGGCAAATTCCACGTGCTCTTGTTTAGTAAACAAAGCCACGTGCAGCTGTCATCCGCCATCTTTGAGCACCGTGCTGCGGGCAATTTCGTCAGCTGTCATCCGCCATCTTTAATCTACAGAACACCGTGCTGCCCTCTGTAGTAGCGGGCAATTTGAAAAGTTCTGTTAGCTATCATCCGCCATCTTCGAGCACCGTGCTGCCCTCTATGTGGTGGCGGCAAATTCCACGTGCTTTACCAACTCACGTGCTTTTTTGACAGCTACCATCCGCCCTGCTCTCTGTAGTAGCGGGTAATTTGAAAAGTTCTGTTAGCTGTCATCCGCCATCTTTGAGCACCGTGCTGCCCGGTGGCGGTAAATTCCACGTGCTTTACAAACTCACGCGCAGCTGTCATCCGCCATCTTACATCGCAAACCTCAGTGGTACACTCTTTAGTTGAAAAATGGTGGCGGATCATTTAAAAAAGAAAAATTCTACAGCGGCCATCTCTCGACGCTAATTGCACAAGATGGTGGCTATACATGACTCCTTAAAGGTGCTTATGCGAGATGATCGCTATACATAGACGCCCTTGGGATGCTTGCGCAAGATGGCGGTTATACATGGCTCCTTATGAGGGATGCTTGCGCGAGATGGTGGTTGCTCTTATGAGGCGGCTTAAGGATCCTTGGCTAGAGCCTCCCTAAGGATGCTTGCGCAAGATGGCGCATGCAAGATGGTGGCTATACATAGCTCCTTATGAGACAGCCAGTACAACATGTGATCAGAACATTGATTGATGTGTTCAGAACACAAAATAAGTAGAATCGAACACTGTACTCGATACAACATGTGATTAAAACATTGTTTGGTGTGTTCAGAACACTAATCGAACGCTGTACAACATGTTAGGGGATACCTTTGTTTAGATTGAAACATAACAAGACTAGAATTGAACACTGCACATTGATTGATGTGTTCAGAACACAAAATAAGTAGAATCGAACACTGTACTCGATACAACATGTGATTAAAACATTGTTTGGTGTGTTCAGAACACTAATCGAACGCTGTACAACATGTTAGGGGATACCTTTGTTTAGATTGAAACATAACAAGACTAGAATTGAACACTGCACATTGATTGATGTGATCAGAACACAAAATAAGTAGAATCGAACACTGTACTCGATACAACATGTGATTAAAACATTGTTTGGTGTGTTCAGAACACTAATCGAACGCTGTACAACATGTTAGGGGATACCTTTGTTTAGATTGAAACATAACAAGACTAGAATTGAACACTGCACTCGATGACGTTACATGTGTTCAGAACAATGATTGATGTGTTCAGATCACTAAACAAGTAGAATCGAACGCTGTACAACATGTTAGGGGATACCTTTGTTTAGATTGAAACATAACAAGACTAGAATCGAACACTGCACTCGATGTCGTTAACCTTAACATGTGATCCGATACAACATGTTAGGGGATACCTTTGTCCTAAGAACCGAACACTGTACAACATGTTAGGGGATACCTTTGTTTAGATTGAAACTAACAAGACTAGAATCGAACACTGCACTCGATGTCGTTACATGTGATCCGATACAACATGTTAGGGGATACCTTTGTTCTAAGAAAATTAGATTGAAACATAGCAAGCCTAGAATCGAACATTGTTTGATGTTTTCAGTACAACTTCAATGATTAACACACACACACTGTGCACATATCGCATAGCTATCTCGCCTAGTGTGAAAATCAAAAAACACACTGTGCACATATCGCATAGCTAACACTTCAAATGATTTGCTTAGTACGAAAAAAAATCTATACCGCGTAGCTAACTCGTTCATCACACTGCTCAGACGCTTAGTAATTGTGAATACACTCATACGAAAATCAAGAAAGCACACTGCGTAGCCAACTCGCTCGGCTCACTCGCTTAGTAATTACAACACTGATACACACACGGATAAGAATGTTCCGAGATACTACATACTTACATGTTTTTTTAAGGGGGGTGAAAGATCATAAATTATATGTACACATATTGTCTCCTCCAAGTTGTAAGATGAAATAGACGCAGTACTGCGAGTTTCCGCTCTAGCTGGCGAACGGAAGTAGCATGATATCTCAGCAAAAAATAAAAATACGCGTGAGCTTGCAAGTCAGACACAATGATGGATACCGCGATTCAAATCCTGGTAACTTATGCCGTCGGGAAGGGCATCTAGCTAGATCATGTAATGACGATCGCGCAGGCCCCTCGCCTAGCATTTACAGCTTCTAGTTCGAACCCGCTATCTTCCGAAGTAGTGTGAATGATTGAAGAGTGTTGAGGGTGATTCATTCGTCGGATGGAGGCGTTAAGCTGGCTTCTTCGGTAGGAGTAGGCTATGTCGGGACATCGATTTAAAATCCTAGTCAGGAGGGGTAACCGGTCGTATAAAACTATGGTGTGAGGCGGGGTGTGCAAGAAAGCCAGCATTAAGTAAGGGCTGTTGATGGGGGCGTTAAACCTTGCGCTGACTCCTTCGAAAATGATTTTTTGAGTACAAGACTTGACGGTGATTCATTTGTCGGATGGAGGCAATAAGCCTTGTGCAGGCTTCTTCAGCGGGAGTAGGCTATGTGTCGGTACCGGGATATCTAGTTATAAAACCCGCTACAACAAATTTATCGCGTATACTGCGATTTAAAATCCTAGTCAGGAAGGGCAGCCGGTCGTAAAACTATGGTGTGAGGCGGGGTGTGCAAGAAAGCCAGCATTAAGTAAGGGCTGTTGATGTGTTTTAACCTCTCCGTACAATCATAATAGATTACGTTAGGAACTTACATAGGCTAAATGCTACACATCCCGTAGCAGAGCCGGGAATCGAACTCGGACCTCCGAGGGTAGCAGCTAACTACTACACCACAGAGGAGGACTATTTCAGAATATTTTACAACCTTAATTAGTACTGTGTTTTAAGAGCTTGAATGGTACTCAGCTAAGAAGACCTTCGCGAGTTACAAGCCGCTTATCAGTGTCCTCGTTCAAGGTTACTACTACAGCAGGAAGATACGTGTACAATTTCAGCTAACACACGCATTCCGCGGCTCGCTCTGATACAACTTCAAGGACTGTAGAACAAACCCATAGCCTACAGTATGCATGCCTCTCACCCGGTAGTCACGGGTTCGATTCTCTTGGGAATAAAAATGTGTTTAAATCGCAAGAATGTGTTGAGTTGTCCTTCCTGATGCAAAACTAGCAGTATCTAACCTCTCACACTATAGTTTTCAACCGGTTGCCCTTCCTGACAACTCGGATTAAGAATCTGTTTTGTTTTAAGACTAGTTATCCTTCCTGACGCAAAACTGGATGTATCTAAGCTCTTACATCATACGCTATTGTTTTCAACCGGTTACCCTTCCTGACGTCAAAGAACTCGGATTAAGAATCTGTCGAGAATCGGGGGTTTTACAGCTAGATGCTCTTCTTAGATTTTAAATCGCTGTATCACTACTGCCGGTTGCCCTTCCTGACTAAGATTTTAAATCGCAAGAATTCGTTTTAAGACTCAAGTCTTGTTATGTTTCTTTCGTAATCTGCAAGTCTAAACAAGCATATCGCTGCACACTCTTGCCTTCGCGATGAGTGTTCGATAATTGTTTTCAACCGGTTGCCCTTCCTGACGTCAAAGAACTCGGATTAAGAATCTGTCGAGAATCGGGGGTTTTACTGCTAGATTTTAAATCACGAACTATTGTTTTACTACCGGATGCCCTTCCTGACTAAGATTTTAAATCGCAAGAATTTTGTTTTAAGACTCAAGTCTTCTTATATTTCTTTCGTAATCTGCAAGTCTAAACATGCATATCGCTGCACACTCTTGCCTTCGCGATGCGTGTCCGATAATTGTTTCCAACCGGTTGCCCTTCCTGACGTCAAAGAACTCGGATTAAGAATCTGTCGAGAATCGGGGGGTTTTACAGCTAGATGCTCTTCTTAGGTTTTAAATCACGAACTATTGTTTTACTGCTGGATGCCCTTCCTGACTAAGATTTTAAATCGATGTCCCGACATAGCCTACTCCTACCGAAGAAGCCAGCTTAACGCCTCCATCCGACGAATGAATCACCCTCAACACTCTTCAATCATTCACACTACTTCGGAAGATAGCGGGTTCGAACTAGAAGCTGTAAATGCTAGGCGAGGGGCCTGCGCGATCGTCATTACATGATCTAGCTAGATGCCCTTCCCGACGGCATAAGTTACCAGGATTTGAATCGCGGTATCCATCATTGTGTCTGACTTGCAAGCTCACGCGTATTTTTATTTTTTGCTGAGATATCATGCTACTTCCGTTCGCCAGCTAGAGCGGAAACTCGCAGTACTGCGTCTATTTCATCTTACAACTTGGAGGAGACAACATGTGTACATATAATTTATGATCTTTCACCCCCCTTAAAAAACATGTAAGTATGTAGTATCTCGGAACATTCTTATCCGTGTGTGTATCAGTGTTGTAATTACTAAGCGAGTGAGCCGAGCGAGTTGGCTACGCAGTGTGCTTTCTTGATTTTCGTATGAGTGTATTCACAATTACTAAGCGTCTGAGCAGTGTGATGAACGAGTTAGCTACGCGGTATAGATTTTTTTTCGTACTAAGCAAATCATTTGAAGTGTTAGCTATGCGATATGTGCACAGTGTGTTTTTTGATTTTCACACTAGGCGAGATAGCTATGCGATATGTGCACAGTGTGTGTGTGTTAATCATTGAGTTGTACTGAAAACATCAAACAATGTTCGATTCTAGGCTTGCTATGTTTCAATCTAATTTTCTTAGAACAAAGGTATCCCCTAACATGTTGTATCGGATCACGTGTAACGACATCGAGTGCAGTGTTCGATTCTAGTCTTGTTAGTTTCAATCTAAACAAAGGTATCCCCTAACATGTTGTACAGTGTTCGGTTCTTAGGACAAAGGTATCCCCTAACATGTTGTATCG
Source organism: Anabrus simplex (assembly GCF_040414725.1). Taxonomy (NCBI): domain Eukaryota; kingdom Metazoa; phylum Arthropoda; class Insecta; order Orthoptera; family Tettigoniidae; genus Anabrus; species Anabrus simplex. The sequence goes on along the minus strand of NC_090265.1, from coordinate 689,192,782 downwards.
GATCACATGTTAAGGTTAACGACATCGAGTGCAGTGTTCGATTCTAGTCTTGTTATGTTTCAATCTAAACAAAGGTATCCCCTAACATGTTGTACAGCGTTCGATTCTACTTGTTTAGTGATCTGAACACATCAATCATTGTTCTGAACACATGTAACGTCATCGAGTGCAGTGTTCAATTCTAGTCTTGTTATGTTTCAATCTAAACAAAGGTATCCCCTAACATGTTGTACAGCGTTCGATTAGTGTTCTGAACACACCAAACAATGTTTTAATCACATGTTGTATCGAGTACAGTGTTCGATTCTACTTATTTTGTGTTCTGAACACATCAATCAATGTGCAGTGTTCAATTCTAGTCTTGTTATGTTTCAATCTAAACAAAGGTATCCCCTAACATGTTGTACAGCGTTCGATTAGTGTTCTGAACACACCAAACAATGTTTTAATCACATGTTGTATCGAGTACAGTGTTCGATTCTACTTATTTTGTGTTCTGAACACATCAATCAATGTGCAGTGTTCAATTCTAGTCTTGTTATGTTTCAATCTAAACAAAGGTATCCCCTAACATGTTGTACAGCGTTCGATTAGTGTTCTGAACACACCAAACAATGTTTTAATCACATGTTGTATCGAGTACAGTGTTCGATTCTACTTATTTTGTGTTCTGAACACATCAATCAATGTGCAGTGTTCAATTCTAGTCTTGTTATGTTTCAATCTAAACAAAGGTATCCCCTAACATGTTGTACAGCGTTCGATTAGTGTTCTGAACACACCAAACAATGTTTTAATCACATGTTGTATCGAGTACAGTGTTCGATTCTACTTATTTTGTGTTCTGAACACATCAATCAATGTTCTGATCACATGTTGTACTGGCTGTCTCATAAGGAGCTATGTATAGCCACCATCTTGCATGCGCCATCTTGCGCAAGCATCCTTAGGGAGGCTCTAGCCAAGGATCCTTAAGCCGCCTCATAAGAGCAACCACCATCTCGCGCAAGCATCCCTCATAAGGAGCCATGTATAACCGCCATCTTGCGCAAGCATCCCAAGGGCGTCTATGTATAGCGATCATCTCGCATAAGCACCTTTAAGGAGTCATGTATAGCCACCATCTTGTGCAATTAGCGTCGAGAGATGGCCGCTGTAGAATTTTTCTTTTTTAAATGATCCGCCACCATTTTTCAACTAAAGAGTGTACCACTGAGGTTTGCGATGTAAGATGGCGGATGACAGCTGCGCGTGAGTTTGTAAAGCACGTGGAATTTACCGCCACCGGGCAGCACGGTGCTCAAAGATGGCGGATGACAGCTAACAGAACTTTTCAAATTACCCGCTACTACAGAGAGCAGGGCGGATGGTAGCTGTCAAAAAAGCACGTGAGTTGGTAAAGCACGTGGAATTTGCCGCCACCACATAGAGGGCAGCACGGTGCTCGAAGATGGCGGATGATAGCTAACAGAACTTTTCAAATTGCCCGCTACTACAGAGGGCAGCACGGTGTTCTGTAGATTAAAGATGGCGGATGACAGCTGACGAAATTGCCCGCAGCACGGTGCTCAAAGATGGCGGATGACAGCTGCACGTGGCTTTGTTTACTAAACAAGAGCACGTGGAATTTGCCGCCACCACATAGATGGCAGCACGGTGCTCTCTTGATTAAAGATGGCGGATGATAGCTAACAGAACTTTTCAAATTGCCCGCTACTACAGAGAGCAGCATGGTGTTGTGTAGATTAAAGATGGCGGATGACAGCTGATGAAATTACCCGCAGCACAGTGCTCTATTGATTAAAGATAGCGGACGACAGCTGTCAAAAAAGCATGTAGCTTTGTTTACTAAACAAGAGCACGTGGAATTTACCGCTACCACAGGTATCTAGCTAAAGATGGCAGCACGGTGCTCTCTTGCGGGTGACAGCTGTCAAAAAGCATGTAGAATTTGCCACCGGCATAAAGAGGGCAGCACGGTGCTCTCTGGCGGTTGACAGCTGTCAGAAAAGCACATAGGTTTGTAAAGCGTGTAGAATTTACCACCACCACATAGAGGGCAGCACGGTGCTCTCTAGATTAAAGATGGCGGATGATAGCTGACAAAAAAGCGCATAGGTTTGTTTCCAAACAAGAGCACGTGGAATTTGCCGCCACCGGGCAGCACTGAGGTTTGCGATGCAAGATGGCGGATGACAGCTGTGACGTACCACATTTCAAAGGTAAGTAGCTAAAGAGGGCAGCACGGTGCTCTCTGGATTATAGATGGCGGATGACAGCTGCACGTGGCTTTGTTTCCAAACAAGAGCACGTGGAATTTACCGCCACTACATAGAGTGCAGCACTGAGGTTTGCGATGCAAGATGGCGGATGACAGCTGTGACGTACCACATTTCAAAGGTAAGTAGCTAAAGAGGGCAGCACGGTGATTAAAGATGGCGGATGACAGCTGCACGTAGCTTTGTTTCCAAACAAGAGCATGTGGAATTTGCCGCCACCGGGCAGCACTGAGGTTTGCGATGCAAGATGGCGGATGACAGCTGTGACGTACCACATTTCAAAGGTAAGTAGCTAAAGAGGACTGCACGATGCTCTCTGGATTAAAGATAGCAGATGACATCTGCACGTGGCTTTGTTTACCTCGCGCTAGTTAGGTTAAGTTGGTAGCACTAAGGTTTAGACCAGTCAAGATGGCAGCACTGCTGATGACAGGTGACGAATTTTACGGCTACTGCGATATAGAGGGCAGCACAGTGCTTTGTGGTTTAAAGATAGCGGATGACAGCTGTCAAAAAAGCACGTGGCTGTCAAAAACCACGTGGCTTTGTTTACCACGCGCTAGTTAGGTTAAGTTGGTACCACTAAGGTTTAGGCCCGTCAAGATGGCAGTACTGAGGTTAGCGATGCGTTGTTGTCTGTCAAAAAGCACGTGGCTTTGTTTACAAATCTGTCAAAAAGCACGTGGCTGTCAAAAAGCACGTGGCTTTGTTTACCTCATGCTAGTTAGGTTAAGTTGGTACCACTAAGGTTTAGGCCCGTCAAGATGGTAGTACTGAGGTTTGCGATGCGTTATTGTCTGTCAAAAATCACGTGGCTTTGTTTACAAATCTGTCAAAAAGCACGTGGCTGTCAAAAAGCACGTGGCTTTGTTTACCTCGCGCTAGTTAGGTTAAGTTGGCACTACTGAGGTTTAGGCCCGTCAAGATGGCAGTACTGAGGTTAGCGATGCGTTGTTGTCTGTCAAAAAGCACGTGGCTGTCAAAAAACACGTGGGTTTGTTTACCTCTCGCTAGTTAGGTTAAGTTGGCACTAGTGAGGTTTAGGCCCGTCAAGATGGCAGCAGTGAGGTTAGCGATGCGTTGTTGTCGATGACAGCTGTCAAAAAGCACGTGGCTTTGTTTACAAATTCAAATCTCCCGCCAAAATTCAAATTTCCCGCGGGCGGCGGCGGAGGCGGCGGAGGAGGAGGCGGAGGAGGAGGCGGAGGAGGAGGCGGAGGAGGCGGCGGGAGGAGGAGGAGGCGGCCGAACTGTCCAATTATACTACTATCCGGACTGCCTCTAGTGCCTTAATGGCCGCTTGGCTGTCCGTTAAAATGAAAATGTTCTTATTCCTATAGTTCATTTTCAGATGTTCTTCAAGACATGTGATTTATATGGGTTGATTTCAGAATCTTCTGGAGCCTTGCTGTTTCATTGTGTGCTTCCACTTTCTCACAGAACGGTCTCCAAGATTTTCTTTTTGCTTTCCATATCTCTAGGTTATACTCAGTGAGTTTCCTATGATATACGTCCCACATACCATTTCTAGATGATATTCTATACAACATCCTAACCTCTTTTTTCATTTTGGCTAGTTTGTTGTTCCACCACCTTACTTTTTGGTGTGTTTCTTTTCTTTGAGAGGACAGTTGTCATGGAATGAGTCTATTATGGCCTCTTCTAATACTTTCAGTGCCCATCCAATTCTTTCTGTCCTCTCACATTAGTTTGAATTTCTTGTACAGCCTTCCCTAGAACTTCTCTGTATCTATCCCAGTTAGTTCTTTTTTTACTCTGTACATGTCAATCCCACATAGTCTCGTATCTATTGCAAATTGGATGTGCTGGTGGTCTGCCAATCATGGATTCTCCAGTACCTTCTTGCAATATGCGTAGTGCTGAGTGTAATGTCTATTACCTCCCGACGATTTTTATTTATAAACGTAGGCTTGTTTCTTGGTTTTAGTGTCGTCAAGAGTTCCAATAATAAACTCTAGTAAGGACTCACCTCTTGCATTGCTGCCCCATGCCGTGTGATGTGAATTTGCATCTGCTCGAAGGACTTAGTGTTCGCCTTTCCTCTTTGCGTTGCAAATTAGGTTCTCAACTTCTTCTGGTGGGGACAGATTAGTTGAGTCATATGGGAGGTATGCAGAGCCTATGGTTATATCTCTGGGAGCTTCCCAATTTCCAAGTTTTATCTTTTATCTTGGCTGCCAATAAGTCATTGGAACAATGTTCCTGCATCAGAAGGCATTGTAGTCTTCTGCTCACAAGTAAACATGTTCTAGGCATATTCGATGTAGTATCGTACATTAACTTACCTCCAGATTCCGTGAGTCCTGCTATTCTGCCTTAACTACCCGTTGCTTGTGTATAAAAGCCACATCGATAGCCTCGGACTTGAACTTCCTGACGAAATTGGCAACAGCTGACTTTTTATGTTGTAGGTTGGCCTGTAGAACTTTCAGTACCATCCTTGCCAACGCTAGGTTTTGTTTTTCCCTTGATTACTTGAAAGTTGATCTGCCCAAGTCCAAGCTTGGCCTTAAGGCCTCTCTTCTTGAGCTCTTCAAAAGCTCTTTCATTAAGGGCCAGTAGTTGTTGCATTCAGCACTCTCCACTCTTTCGTCGGAAATTTGGTGTCATGCTCATGTATCCTGAAAGGCACATCATCAACCTTCATCTTGTCATATGGAGGAGGAAACTTGGCGATGACCTTTGTAGTATGATATAGATGTTGATTCCCATACGGAATCTGAAATATTTGTCCTGAATGAGCAAATTTATAATACCAATATAAATGGTCCGTTATTGGACATTATAAATTTTCCAGCTAACTCATTCTTGGTTGCCAGCGTTTCGCCCTCGTGTGCTAGGGTGGGCTCATCAGTTGGTACCTAGCACACCTACCAATACGCTAGCTATACTAGACTTAACTAAAGTTGGCGTCTGACAGGTAAGGTTAGAGGGAGGAGCATTGCACGTGCCATTTCACGATGTTGCCACATTCCAGCATTCTTTTCTACATGCTCTTACCCCTCGCATCCGGCTCACTTGTTCCTTCCTTCATTCTGACCGCTGTGATCTGCTGTAGACTACCTGGCCAGCCGGTGTCGTCCCATTTGCGATCACTCTTATACAAACAATCAGGTTCTTATCAGTGACAGTGACAGGTTTGGCAACTCCCAGCAAGACGAGCTGCCCTGAAGTTTTATCTCCATGGCAACCGCAGTCGCCCCACCCTCGTTTCCACGGCAACCACACAGCCACTCCCTTTATCCCCCCTCGGCAGGCAGTAAACGGACCTCCCTCTAAGAAATGTCACACGCCAACTCTTATTAATAGCAGTATAGTGCATACCGTGGAGGCCACTGCGTAGGCTAACTAGAGCCACCGGCAGTGCCAATGCACTAAGAGACTTTGTCTCATTATCAAAAATTGATACCTGCTTGGCCATCAGATGATATAGATGTTGATTCCCATACGGAATCTGAAATATTTGTCCTGAATGAGCAAATTTATAATACCAATATAAATGGTCCGTTATTGGACATTATAAATTTTTCAGCTAACTCATTCTTGGTTGCCACCCTCGTGTGCTAGGGTGGGCTCATCAGTTGGTACCTAGCACACCTACCAATACGCTGGCTAGTGCATACCGTGGAGGCCACTGCGTAGGCTAACTAGAGCCACCGGCAGTGCCAATGCACTAAGAGACTTTGTCTCATTATCAAAAATTGATGCCTGCTTGGCCATCAGATGATATACTTGTTGATTCCCATACGGAATCTGAAATATTTGTCCTGAATGAGCAAATTTATAATACCAATATAAATGGTCAGGTATTGGACATTATAAATTTTCCAGCTAACTCATTCTTGGTTGCTAGCGTTTCGCCCTCGTGTGCTAGGGTGGGCTCATCAGTTGGTACCTAGCACACCTACCAATACGCTGGCTAGTGCATACCGTGGAGGTCACTGCGTAGGCTAACTAGAGCCACCGGCAGTGCCAATGCACTAAGAGACTTTGTCTCATTATCAAAAATTGATGCCTGCTTGGCCATCAGATGATATAGATGTTGATTCCCATACGGAATCTGAAATATTTGTCCTGAATGAGCAAATTTATAATACCAATATAAATGGTCCGTTATTGGACATTATAAATTTTCCAGCTAACTCATTCTTGGTTGCTAGCGTTTCGCCCTCGTGTGCTAGGGTGGGCTCATCAGTTGGTACCTAGCACACCTACCAATACGCTGGCTAGTGCATACCGTGGAGGCCACTGCGTAGGCTAACTAGAGCCACCGGCAGTGCCAATGCACTAAGAGACTTTGTCTCATTATAAAAAATTGATGCCTGCTTGGCCATCAGATGATATAGATGTTGATTCCCATACGGAATCTGAAATATTTGTCCTGAATGAGCAAATTTATAATACCAATATAAATGGTCCGTTATTAGACATTATAAATTTTCCAGCTAACTCATTCTTGGTTGCCAGCGTTTCGCCCTCGTGTGCTAGGGTGGGCTCATCAGTTGGTACCTAGCACACCTACCAATACGCTGGCTAGTGCATACCGTGGAGGCCACTGCGTAGGCTAACTAGACCCACCGGCAAATATTTCAGATTCCGTATGGGAATCAACATCTATATCATCTGATGGCCAAGCAGGCATCAATTTTTGATAATGAGACAAAGTCTCTTAGTGCATTGGCACTGCCGGTGGCTCTAGTTAGCCTACGCAGTGGCCTCCACGGTATGCACTAGCCAGCGTATTGGTAGGTGTGCTAGGTACCAACTGATGAGCCCACCCTAGCACACGAGGGCGAAACGCTCGCAACCAAGAATGAGTTAGCTGGAAAATTTATAATGTCCATTAACGGACCATTTATATTGGTATTATAAATTTGCTCATTCAGGACAAATATTTCAGATTCCGTATGGGAATCAACAAGTATATCATCTGATGGCCAAGCAGGCATCAATTTTTGATAATGAGACAAAGTCTCTTAGTGCATTGGCACTGCCGGTGGCTCTAGTTAGCCTACGCAGTGGCCTCCATGGTATGCACTAGCCAGCGTATTGGTAGGTGTGCTAGGTACCAACTGATGAGCCCACCCTAGCACACGAGGGCGAAACGCTGGCAACCAAGAATGAGTTAGCTGGAAAATTTATAATGTCCAATAACGGACCATTTATATTGACCTTTGTAGTATTCAGCACCTTCTTGACTTCTGCCACCTCCAAATTCTCCCCTTTCCAAGGGTAGCAATTGGCCACTGTCTGTTCCAGCCAGCTTTTAGTTTCTGGATTTACACAGATCAGTACCACTGCTCCACTTTCCAGCCTCGGAGATTCGAGGAAGCCTGAAAGGCATCCATCTGACAGCGGTTTCATTTGCGCTATCAGAGCAAATGTAAGTTCCTTCACGTCATCCTCCTTCAGTTTCCCATCTGGAGAGGTTTAAGGTATTATTGCTACCTTGATTGAAGTTAGTCTTTCCGAAAAGGACATGACCGTCTCTTCTTTCTGGTTTTTGGCGGGCGATTTTGTAGCCGAACTTGATGGCATACTATCCCCTGGCCTCAGCCTTTTGGGCATTGTCGGAGGGATAGCCTCTCGCCGATCCCTGTTCCTTGGCTTCTTCTCCGTCCAAGTTCCAGTCGCTATTTTGGCCTCCTTCCTCGCTCCCTTCCTTTCCTTGTAATATGCACTGTTGCGAGGTGGTCTGTCGATATGAAATCTGTTGATTTTCGAGGCAGAAATCTTCAGTTCTGTTTCTATGGACGTTCTGCTTTGCTTGTAGTAGCAGTCTGCTCTACTGGAGCTTCTGTTGCCATTTCTTGTTTTGAGTCAGCGACAGCCTGTCCAATTGGGACTTCTGTCTCCATTTCTTCATCTTGGGCTTGCTCCTGGATATGCTCTATTGGAGCTTCCATGGCTTCCCTTGATATCGAAATTTTTGAAATTGGCTCTTTTTAAGCAAACATATTTCAATCAATCATAGGTTTTTTGGCCCTTCTAGGGTCCTGAGCGTCGTTCTTATCATCCGTGGTGAGCCATACAGCCATACATTGTCCTCCCACAACTTAGGCTCTCCGTAGCAGAGACCACGCCCCTCAGTCGTCCATCCAGCGGTCCGCCCCTGGCCCGAACCTAGCCAGGTTTGTTCCCCCTTCAGTAGGCCTACTCACGTGGTCTCCACTTGGCATTATCATGACTGAGTTCGGGCCAGGCTACGTAGAGCAAAGTGATGTGTTGGTTCCAGCGCCCCGCAGTGAGCCTTCACCTCAGTCACCAGCCCCACTTCACCTGAACCACCGTATCACCCAGGTGGAGGAACCAAGGATGCCTCTCTAGCATGTGTGGGCGAGGCCTCCACTCCAAGCCTTGACTTGGGCTTGTAACAAAAGCCACCCATTCAGTCACTCTTTTTTTTCTAGTCCAATTGCACTCATTTTTTCCAGTAGTCTCCCATGATCTACCCTATCAAATGCTTTACATAGGTCAATCGCAATAAAGTCCATTTGACCTCCTGAATCCAGGATATCTGCTATATCTTGTTGGAATCCTACAAGTTGAGCTTCAGTAGAATAACATTTCCTAAACTCAAACTGCCCTCTATGAAACCAGTTATTAATTTTGCAAACATGTCTAATATAATCAGAAAGAATGCTTTCCCAAAGCGTACATGCAATGCATGTCAAACTGACTGGCCTGTAATTTTATGCTTTATTAAGTTAAATAGTTCTTGTGTATAAAACTTAACTTCCCTTTATTGCTTGAAATAGAGAAAATGAATATTACATACATACATAGCTACAGGCAGTTAAGCCCTTCAGCGTTCAGTCTGCAAGCCTCTGTGAGTTAAATAATAATAATAATAACTTAGTATTTTATTGCAGTCAATGGTCATAAGATTAAATTACAGTTCATAAATCCTTTAAGTTACACTAGAAAAACATGAGCATAATTTGAACATGAATATTTTGCACATTACAGCATAGTATCTTGCAATTTATTATTATTATTATTATTATTATTATTATTATTATTATTATTATTATTATTATTATTATTATTATTATTATTATTATATAATAAAGGCACCAAACAACATTTCACTACTAACAACGGGGAGTAAATATTAGTTGCAGCAGAGACATGTCAGCAATTATTTTCTCTGAGGAGAGATAAGTGTGCGATACCTATGACAAGCTCCACCGCATGGAGCACAGATACACTGAGGACTTGGCCCGTGGTAACTGAACGCTGAAAACTGCCTTCACTCTGTCATTCCGACAATATTTTGCTTTTCACTACCTTTAGAGAGGGTTGTTCCTAGGCATTTCCTTCCTGCTTTTACTGCTGCGTCACTGTATGCCACCCATTCTTTCTCTATTGTATGCCTGTATCCTGGACTCCGTTACTTCCATAGGTCCGAGGCTTACTTGAAATGTTCCAAGGTAGGTCGATTCTGTGAAGCAGGATGCTACCTTACTTATAGTCCTAGTGACGACCTCTCCCCTGACGGGTCCTAGCCACCTGAGCACAAAGCAGGCCATGACTTGGAATATGTTAGGGTATCTCGAGTCTGAGGACCATGTTATAGGCAACTCAGCCGTTGCCTGTGGTTCTCGAACTAGGCGGTGACTGCAGTAACCCACACCATGGACCACAAGAAATAATAATATAATAATAATACATCTTGGGCTGTTACACAACTACTATGAAATTGATTGGTATTTCATAACAGTTCATCATATTCTTGTAATTTATATGCTGTATTATTATAGCCTACAGTTTTGCATTTCATAGTACTATAGCATGGGCTTATTCAAAAAGCAATGTGTATAATTAATATGAATATTAACTTAGTTTCAATAAACTTTTTTTAGGCTAAAACCCAATTCTGTGCCAACACAGAATCTTCCCAGCAGCAGCATGAAGGGCGCTTTGGGATCAAGAAAAAGAGGGAGTCCACACAAGAGGGAGAGAGAAGTAGAAGAAGAAGAAAAAATGGAACATCTCCACCAGTACTGCTCAAGTGCAGCCAACAATTGTACTGAAGTAGGGCCTATAACACATTTTTCTTAGTGGAGTAACAAATTTGCAGCAATTGCCTGTAGGCCAGTAGGCCTTTACAAGGAAGAAGAAGTTTTCTTATGGGACTTTTTTTGTGGAAAATAATCGTCACTGTGTTTCACACTTTATCCCCCTTGAAGTAGAAGGTGGTGTGCTGATCATCGCTTTTGTGCTATGGGCATGTATAGTTGGGATTATTGGTTGGAGCTGTTTCTCAATTATATCTACATGTTTTGGTGATTCTATTGTTGCGAGAATGCTTTCAAATTTTTCTCGAAGCTTGGCCTTGTGCTCTTCTATGTCCTCACTTAGCCTTCTTTTCATGGGATTATGCAATTCCTTCAGAATAATGTCCTTTTCTTCGTTTGAAAGTGCTTCCTGAATGACTAAATTTGTATCTGATTCTAAATAGTGTTCATTAGCACCACCAATATATTTAGCCGCTAGGTGTATATGTTTGCACATATTAAATTTAATGGAAGAGTCGTGGCATGTACAAACGTACGAATGAATGCAGGTATTGGACTCTGTACACTTCAGGTCACAGCCGCAATTCATTTCACCCGTTCTTCTGACCTCGTACAGTTCACTTTTCTTCGTGGATGGAACAGTCCATACATCCTCACTGCAAATAATTTCTCCTGGTTGTAACGATAATGAATTGGCATGCCTTAGTCTTATTTGTGAGAGTTTATTTGTGTTTGCCTTTATTCATGTAAATAAGGCGGTCATAAAGTTTATCTCTCACAAATCGCATGAGGATATGGATTGCGATGTCCAGTCTCTTAGGCTTCTTACCCTCCATGTATATGTGTTTAATTACTCCATGCATGCGCTCTAGATGCATGTTAGTGTTAAGGCCGGCATTGAGACGTTTAAAATAAGCCCAGCTACTTGCAGAGTGTTCATAATTGGCCTCGAAATAAATACCAAAATCTCTTGTGTCAGGGTCACTTTTTAATTTATTTATTTCTTGATAGAGCATTCTCGAAAAAGCAGCCTCGTCTCTTTCCTCCAACAATACTCTGAGCTCCTTGTACACCTCCACCTGTTTCTCTCGGCCTTTAACTTTAGAAAGGTTTTTCCTCCAAGCACGGTCAACATGCCACGAACAGAACAGGCGGAATTTGGCAGGCATCATTACGCATAGCCAGGCACTGTAAAATGTTTCTGCCATGTCTGACATGAACACTTTTGGCTGTAGTGTCACTTGCAGAGCCTCTTTAATAACTCTGTAAAACACTTCCATCACAAATGCATCCGTCCTATTTGATAGCATGAACGCGCATGGAAATCCTTGGAACTTGCCATCTACGACTAGGAGGGTAGTTAGTTCAAATTCGTACTTATTTAAACCATGTGTGCTGTCAATACAAGTGAACTTGTCGCCGTATCGTAGTAACGTTTCTTGCTGCGCCTCATGCATTATAATTAGAACGAAGCCCTCTGGTTTTAATTGAGGGTACAGCATAGAAGACATGTCTTGACCCTTGTAAAAGCGTACTATTCCTCCATGTTCGTCCATTTCACGAATCCATGCTTCGACACTCGTACAATCATTCTCATGCCGCACAGCTTCAGATTTTAAATTGTACTCTTGCTCAATGTTAAATAGATCTTTTCTGGTCAGAAAATGAATGCGTTCAATGTCAGTTTCACCAATAGAATCTCTAACCTCATCAAGGATTCTATCGAAAGGAATTTTCATCGCAATCTTCCTCGCTAAGTCATTTCTTTCCGACAGCGATAATCCCATGCGACCTAACTCTTCTTGGTGGCCTACATGAGTTGCACAAAATGAAACATGCACTTCTCCAGACTGAAAAGTAACATCAATATTTGCTGGACAATGACCACTTATCTTGTTGCTTCCAAGTACTTTCAGGTGACGCTCATGATTACCCCTTGAGTTAAAGGTCCCATCCCTGTGGCACCTGTATTTCATTTTAGAGGAACCATCTTTACATTCGTACTTGGAGCGACATACAACAAATTCACACACTTGCTAATTTTCTTTTTCACGTTTCCACTTAAGGAAATCCTCTTCATTCGCAAATTTTAAACTTTCCTTTGCGATACGAATCTCATGAAAATTAATAAAATGTGCCACCATATCGGATTTTGTAGCACATTCTTCTACACAAAGCGGACATTTTACTTGAGGTTGTTCACACTTCGCAGTCTTATGTTGTGAATTTTTATGTCGTTCTAAATTGCATTTTGTGTGAGAGGTAAAACTACACAAATCGCACGAAAATTTAGGATTTTTGTTAGTGTGCTTTGTTCTTACGTGATGATTTAAAGTTTTCCTATAATTGAAAAATTTATTACACTCACTACATACGAGATTGTCCATTGTGCAAGCATAAAAAGTTCACTGCAATGTGCAATAAAGCAGTTAATTCACATAACTAATTCACTATTTCATGAAGTGGACCCCCAAAACACTGCAGAAGTCTATTAAAGCCGATTATGGCTGCTCCTAGACACAAGTCCGGTATGTTTATTTTGATGATGAGGATGATGCTTGTTGTTTAAAGAGGCGTCACATCGAAAGTCATTGGCCCTGTTTATATTGTGTATTTTAAGGAGTGCTCTTGTAGTTGGTATTTTGGGGTTCATGTTAATCAATTGCAGTGTCTGCTGTTCATTTAACAAGAACTGAGGATTTTTGAGTATTTATTTGAGATTCTTTTGGATGGTATTAGTGCGGTCTTTCTTGACAATATTGAATTTATCATCTCTGAAAAAATGCTGTCTTCAGTTTTATCCACAATTACTGTACAGTAGTATTGCCTTTATGTAAGTTGTCCTTGATTTTTTGTTTTAGGTGGTTAAATTGTTTGTTAGCTACTGATTAGTTATACATTTCCTGTTTTTTGTGAAAATGAAGAAATTTATGTTTATATATTATTTGATGAAAAATTTAAAATAAAATATATAAAACAAAAAATATTCTTCTTCTTCTCCTCTTACTGCTTTTCCCATATATGTGGATTCGGGGGTGTGACATGTCTCGCTTCATGGCGCCAACTCTGTGGAGGGATGTAATCACCAGCCCTCAGATTTTAGGGAAAGACGTATTTTGTTCTTGAAGAAATGACTAAAAATGAAGTTGTATATACACGTTTCATGTATTTATTAAGTTAGAAACTGTACTCCTATTGTGCTTAAAAATGTCTGAATTGACGTTAAAACCTATATAATTCTTATTTTTATCCCTAAATCGGTTAAAAATGCCTTTCAGTATATTTCGAGAAAATAAAATATTTGCTGGCTTATGTTCAGTCTTTACGAAAATTTTAAAATCGGGAAGCTATAAACCACTCTCTCCGAAATGCCTTAAGAACCTCCTGCAGTGAACACTCCCGTAGTTTGTCACAAGGCAGAAGATGACACAGTATCCGTTGACTTCTGGGGAAAAGAACTGCATTTCATTCTGTGAGAATATTTTGGTGTTTCCGTTTGTTCAGTGTATGAATTATGCTGAAAGTGTCAGGTTACAACTCGTCTTTAATTAAAAAGTGGTTACAGGAGTTGCTCCTGTGACGTTTGCAGCAAAGAGGTGAATAAAGTTGTTTATTTCCCCGTAACGAGTTATTAACTGCAGTTAAGAATTGTTTAATTCTTGTGCGTTATTCTGTTTGCAGTAATAACCAGCAATTTTCATCCTGTTAGGGTGTTGTAGGAATTTAAAAAATCACACAAATAAGTAGTATAGTAGTAGCCTATATTAATTAACTTATTAACGGGCGAGTTGGCCATGCGGTTAGGAGCGCGCAGCTGTGAGCTCGCATCCGGGAGATAGTGGGTTTGAACCCCACTGTCAGCAGCCGTGAAGATGGTTTTCCGTAGTTTCCCATTTTCACATCAGTCAATCGGCAGCTCCGCCAACTCGGCACTTTGAACGAACCAGCTCAAAGGTGGTGTTAATGCAGACATAATGAAGCTGAGGAGAGTCTGATGTCCTTATATACCTACGCGGGGTATTAATACTCTCTAAATTATGCAAGAAAGCTTTCTAGAAGTGACCTTTTAACTCTGCCCAATTTCCCCTACCTTATAGTACAACTGAAATCCGTCTGCGAGCAAGGCTAACGTTAGCGCAGCCCGTCGCCAGCCGGGCCAACGTCAGCGGTGCCCGCAGTAGCGAGCCCGGCCCCCGTCGCCAACGGTGCCAATTTAATATATATAAAACAATTGTTGAGGAATGTAAAAATAGGTTTGTACCTTTAAAGGTAGTAAGGAATGGTAAAGATCCACTATATTATCCGCTGGCTGGCTCGACTGCTGGTACGGATCTCCCAAACATACGCTCTCCAGATAGTCGCATGCAGTGCTGTGTTTTGTTATAGTTGGAGACCTTTGTCTATCCTGATTGTTTTTAAATATTTGATTCTCAACAAACAAGTTCATCTATTTCTTCGGTTGAGTGGTTTATTTTGTGTGTGCTTCCATGTACAGTATACTCATTTCAAGACTCATGCCGCCTATTAGACGCGGGCGGAGCAACTTTGGTCGAAGAACTCCACATACTACAAGCCAAGCTAATTTTCAGTTTAATCGAACTGCACAACAACGTGAAGAGTGAAATGAAACTGAAAGGATTGGGATATTACAAACCTGTGCAGCGCGTCGTTCAGCTAATAATCTTGCAACTTTGAATCGAGCTGCTTTCAGTTACGATGTTTCGATTGACTACAGTGCCTACCAGTGCGTTGCTATTGTATCTATGAACTCAGTGTGCCAATATTGTAAGGCAATGAAATACAAAAATGAAGCCGCTGGATTGTGTTGCGCAAATGGCAAAATGAAATTAGTGCCATTGATTCCACCACCAGATCCATTGTACTCATTAGTTTCAGGAACAAGAACAGATTCCATATATTTCCTTACAAATATCCAAAAAATATAGACCTGCTGAACAGTTCACATCTATGTTAGTCTATCAGGGTAATTTCTAGGTAGTGATATGCTGTGACCTATTTCAGCATTTCCTTATTCACAATCAAGATATTCATATTGCAGGTAATGAAAATACATTTTTCCAGTAGTTTGTTATTAACTTTTGGTAGCAGTAGAAAATTAACTCATTCGATGTTGATAACGTAATCATTTGCATTATTCTGATTTTTGCGTGCAGTACAGACTGAATTCGAGTTCCTTCCATTGTAATTTATTTTTGACAGAACAACATTTGTCGGGTCAGCTAGTTAAAAATAAATGTGTAAGAAAGGAAGATATAAAAATTAGGACTATTAAGCAGTACCATATGGCTGATAAAACAGGCATGAGGGAGTTTTTAATAAGTAACTATGATTGGTGGGAAACGGTAAATAAAAATGTAAACAGACTCTGGGATGGGTTTAAAGCAATTGTTGAGGAATGTGAAAATAGGTTTGTACCTTTAAAAGTGGTAAGGAATGGTAAAGATCCACTATATTACGGTATAACAAAGAAGTAAAGAGACTAGGAAGGAGATGCAAGTTGGAAAGAGATTGAGTTAGAAATGGCTCTGGAAGTAAGGAGAAATTGAAGGAACTTATTAGGAAATTGAATCTAGCAAAGAAGTCAGCATAATTGACAGCCATACAATTTTAGTGAAGAATGGAA
The DNA here is from genome assembly GCF_040414725.1 of Anabrus simplex. Lineage (NCBI taxonomy): Eukaryota > Metazoa > Arthropoda > Insecta > Orthoptera > Tettigoniidae > Anabrus > Anabrus simplex. The sequence continues at coordinate 689,176,817 of NC_090265.1, read as the reverse complement.
GAGTATGTATAGGTACTTTAAGGCAGAAACAGGTTCCAGGAATCATTAATGAACAAGGAGAGTGTGTATGCGAGGATCTTCAAAAGGCAGAAGTATTCTGTCAGCAGTATGTAAAGATTGTTGGTTCCAAGGATAATGTGCAGACAGAGGAGGTAAGTGATACTAAAGAAGTGTTAAAATTTACCTAGGACAAGAATGACATTTACAGTAAGATACAAAAGTTGAAAACTAGAAAAGCAGCTAGAATTCATAAGGTTTCAGTGGATATGCTAAAGACAATGGGTTGGATATAGTACCATGTCTGAAGTACTTATTTGATTATTGTTTGCATTTAGGAGCTATACCAAATGAATGGAGAGTCGCTATAGTAGCCCCTGTGTATAAAGGAAAGGGTGATAGACATAAAGCTAAAAATTACAGTCCATTCAGTTTGACATGCATTGCATGTAAACGTTGGGAAAGCAATGTTTCTAATTATAAAAGACATGTTTGAAAAATTAATAACTGGTTTGATAGAAGGCAGTTTGGGTTTAGGAAAGGTTGTTCCACTGAAGCTCAGCTTGTAGGATTCCAGCAAAATATAGCAGATATCCTGGATTCAGGAGGCCAGTTGGACTGTATCACGATTGACCTATGGTGGGCATTTGATAGGGTGGATCATGGGAGACTACTGGCAAAAATGAGTGCAATTGGACTTGAGAAAAGAGTGACTGAATGGGTGGCTCTGTTTCTAGAAAATAGGACTCAGAGAATTACAGTAGACGGAGCTTTATCTGTCTCTGTAATAATTAAGAGGGGAATTCCTCAAGGCAGTATTATTAGACTTTTACGGTTTCTTATATGATATGTGTAAAGAAGTGGAATCAAAGATGAGGCTTTTTGCAGGTGATGTTATTCTGTACAGAGTAATAAATAAGTTACAAGATTGTGGGCAACTGCAAAATGACCTCGATAATGTTGTGAGATGGACAGTAGGCAATGGTATGATGATAAATGGGGTTAAAAGCCAGGTTGTGACTTTCAAAAATAGGAAAAGTCCTCATTTTCAATTACTGGGTTGTTGGGATGAAAGTTCCCATTGGGGATCATTGTAAATACCTAGGTCTTAAATTAAGGAAAGATCTTCATTAGGGTAATCACATAAATATGATTGTAACTAAAGGGTACCCATCTCTCCACTTGGTTATGAAGGTATTTAGGGGTTGTTGTAAGGATGTAAAAGGAGAGGGCATATAAGTCTCTGTTTTTTTAAATTTCGTGTTTGCTATTTCTAGCCGAGTGCAGCCCATGAAAGGCAGACCCTCCGATGTGCGTGGGCGGCATCTGCCATGTGTAGGTGACTGCGTGTTGTTATGGCGGAGGATAGTGTTATGTGTGATTTGCAGGGATGTTGGGGACAGCACAAACACCCAGTCCCTGGGCCATTGAAATTAACCAGTGAATGTTAAAATCCCCAGCCCGGCCGGGAATCGAACCCAGGGCCCTCTGAACCGAAGGCCATTACGCTGACCATTCAGCCCACGAAGTCTCTGTTAAGGCTGCAACTAGAGTATGGTTCCAGTGTATGGGACTCTCGACAGGATTACTTGATTCAAGAACTGGCAAGAATCCAAAGAAAAACAGCTCGATCTGTTCTGGGCAATTTCCAACAAAAGAGTAGCGTTGCAAGAATGTTGCAAAATTTGAGCTGGGAAGACTTGGGAGAAAGGAGACGGACGAGCTGCTCGACTAAATGGTATGTCCCGAGCTGTCAGGGGAGAGATGGCGTGGGAGGACGTCAATAGACGAATACGTTTGAGTGGTGTCTTGTCTTTAAAAGTAGGGAAGATCACAATATGAAGATAAAGTTGGAATTCAAGAGGACAAATTGGGGCAAAAATTTGTTTATAGGAAGGGGAGTTAGGGATTGGAATAACTTACCAAGGGAGATGTTCAATAAATTTCCAATTTCTTTGCAATCCTTTAAGAAAAGGCTAGGAAATCAACAGGTAGGGAATCTGCCACCTGGATGACTGCTCTAAATGCAGATCAGTAGTGATTATCAATTTAGCAAAATAAGTATGGCATTTTAATTAACTTAATGTCTATCAAAATACGTACAATTGAAGCTGCCTAAAAGTATTTTAGAAACTACTTGACAGTCTTTTAGGTAGCTAAAATGACCTTTTAACACCTAAATATCCGAAGTCTAGTAATCACTATTGCAGTTTCTGTGGTGGTTGGGAGTGCAGTGTGTGTTGTCTGAATTTAAAAAGCTACCTTCTGTTTTCCTTGACCGGATCAAGGATGAAATGAATTAAGCATATTTAGGCTATTAGTACGATGGGATCGCCACTCCCAAGGTGATTTATTAATGACTTATAGATACTATGAAATGAGAATGGAGAGTGTTGCTGGAATGAAAGATGACAGGAAAAAAGCGTAAGTACCCGGAGAAAAACCTGTCCTGCCTCTGCTTTGTCCAGCACAAATCCCTCATGGGGTGACCGGGATTTGAACCACGTTTTCCAGCGGTGAGAGGCCGACGGGATGCCGTCTGTGACAGGGAGGCTCAGTGTGTTGTCGGAATATTAAGAGAAAAGTGGTGGAACAAACACTAACACCCAGTCTATGAGCCAGAAGTAATTAGGCGTGATTAAAATCTTCGATCCGGATGGAAAACAAATCCGGGACCTTCTGAAATGACGGTCACAGCCAAGGATTCGAACAAAGTGAAATCCTTATTGAGTTTTATTAGTATTACTATCAGTATTAACATTCAACTATTGTAATAGAAAGAAGCAAAAATCATTATTTACTTTATCAATTTTAAACACGTACCGGTAACGTTCCTTGTTCAATCTTGCCGCCTGATTATTTTTTAGGGACTTGAAAACGCTTTAAAAATATAGTTAAGTACCGTACTTAAAACTCTAGGCTTTAAAGTTATACAAACATGTACGGCGTCTGGAGGGACAGATTTTATTTGTACTATTGCTCAAGAATGAAAGAAATTCATACTTTAAAACGTGGGAGCGGCTCCACGCGCTCGACAATGCCTGACAGCAAAACAAAGCTTCTTCTTCTTCTCCTGCTCCACACGTGGCGCGAAATCGCCATGATAGGTAGGAGGTGCTAAACGCCGAGGTTTCTCGAGCAGTCACGAGCAAAGCCGATGATGGCTGCTCCTTCGACATTCCCTAGACTCAAGTGAATACGTTTAGTTGCAAGAGGGGAAAGAGGAGTAGAATGTGTTAGACAAGAAAATGATTCAGAAGAAGATATAATTACTTGAGGATAAAAGGACTGACTGTCATAAGGGATAGAGTATAAAGGCAATGTGGGTAAACGGAGGAGCTCAAATTCTCTTGGTATAAGAGAACGAAATGCGGTATAGTTGCAAGAGGGGAAAGAGGAGTAGAATGTGTTAGACAAGAAAATGATTCAGAAGAAGATATAATTACTTGAGGATAAAAGGACTGACTGTCATAAGGGATAGAGTATAAAGGCAATGTGGGTAAACGGAGGAGCTCAAATTCTCTTGGTATAAGAGAACGAAATGCGGTATATAAAGCAGGGACACGGTTTCCACGGGGAGATTTGGAAGAATAATAAGAATGTAAAAGTCGTAGCTTGGGGATAAGCTGAGACCGGGTGACAGTAAAATGTTTGAGGACATACTTAGCGGCAAGGAGCAAGTTTCATTAACGATCCGCTACGTCACTGAAGATGATGATGGGAAGATCAAAGAGGAAGAAAGCTTTATAGCCTATTGAGTTCGCAAAGAAACCACTGGTGAAGCTCTTGCTGACTTGCTGTTCAAAGAAATTGAAGAGTGTGGTTTGAACATGACAAACTGTCGGTGTACTGGCCGACTTCACTTTGGCTGTATTCATTCATTCATTCATTCATTCATTCATTCATTCATTCATTCATTCATTCATTTCAATTAATTCAAACGAGCCTGCAGGGAATTGTACAGGAAATTACATACTGGCGGGCACTTACACATCAAAATATAGTTTGTGTATATAAGATAATTAGTAAATGGTTGAGCATATAAACACATACAATATATAAAATATGTACATCATCAATATGAGGATTACAGAGAATTATTTCTGACTGTATTTATATTTACATAACATGAAAGATGCAAAGGTACAAGAATAGATTACAGAGTACATTCATTTACATAACATAAGAGTTGCAGAAGTGCATCCGGTCATAAAAACCCGCCACGACAGATTCATCTCACCTCATACAAGACCCCTTAGGGAAACGGGGCAAGGGTTGGACAAACAACAGCAAGAGTTGCAGAAGTACAAGAATAGATTTCAGATTATTTACAATTACATAACATAAAAGTTGCAGACGTACAAGAATTGATTACAGAGTATTTACAGAACATATACATAAAACAGAGTTGCAGAGGTACAAGAACAGATTACAGAGCCTAAACCTAGTAACTGCTGATGGAGCAAAATCATCAGTTAAGTCTACATCTTCATTTGGTATTTTACAACGCATCTTTACCATCTTCTCTAGTTCAACGAAGCGCTGGGGTGCAATAAGCGACCGTACTAAAGCACATACTTTAAAGCAAGTGTGTGAAACGCGTTGGGAATCACGCATAAGTGCTGTTCAGGCTGTTAGATGCCAATACGCGGAAGTTAGGGAAGCATCAGTTGAGTTAGACGAAAAAATTGATGACCCCCAAACAGCTTCTGAAGCTCAATCTTTGACTAATCAGTAACTTTGATCTTATGGAATGACATTCTTTTTGAAGTTAATATGATCAGTAAAAGCATTCAAGGGAAAGAGAAAGACATCAGCGACTGTTCTGAAAAGTTCAATAAGTGTTTGGGGTTTTTAAACAGATTTAGATAAAATGGATATGTGGACGCAGTAATCTCCGCCAAAGAAATAGCTGCTGAACTTGATATCGAACCTGTTTTCCCCGAGAAAAGGAAAGCGTGTTTTTTGTGTTAGTCTTCTAGGGAAGTGCAATCGTCACCTGAAGAAACCTTTATGAGAGAATTATTTTATCTATTTTTATCCATTAGTAGATCAAGTTTTGAACTCACTTAAGAAGAGGTCAACTGCATTGAAAGAACACCAATAAGTGTGGGGAGTTTTTGGGTAATGTTGTTCAACTTCCAGGAAAAAAAGATCTAAAACAAAGTTGGTTGGACATTGGCAAAACAACCAAAGTGTCTGATATCAACGGCAATGACCTGTATCTTGAACTTTTACATATAAGTTCGATTTTGGACCATGGAAAGAACAAAGTCACACCAAAATATGTCTTGTGTATAATCAAAAACACAAACAGCAAAGATTTGTTTATAAACTTGTGGGTCGCATTAAGAGTGTTACTAACAATACCCGTGACAGTTGCTAGTACCGAACGATGCTTTAGCAAGCTTAAGCTTATTAAAACTTATTTACGCTCTACAATGGCACAGGAAAGGCAGAACTCACTCGCCATTCTAGCAATAGAATATGACACTGCAAGAAACATAGTCTTTAGAGACATTCTGACAACAGGTGAGTGCCTTTCAAGGTTTGAAGTTTGTATATAGACGACAAAGAAGAGCACCAAAGAACAAATAATGAAAAAATCAAATACTGTATTTTGTATGTAAATAAATCAAATCAAATGTAAAATATGTAGTGGAGGGTGGGTGGTCCGTGATGCTGTTATTTATAACAGCTGCCATTTTCTCCAGTCCGGAACACGACGGGTTCATAGGTGGTGGATCATGGAGTGGCTCTAAAGAGCTAGGGTATTATTCCCCCGAACCAAAACTGAAACGAACAAAATTAAGAGTTTTACCGGGGGTGGGGCCACGAGTTAAGCCTTGCCTTGGGCGCCTACATACCACGCGACGTCCCTGCTCCCATATGACATGTATTGGGTATGCAATGATAGGTGTATTCTTGATATGAAGTAAGTACATTGCTGTCGTTATGGAAAGTTGTCGCAAAAGGCCGGTCTCCACTGATTAACATTTAACGACAACATGTTAAATGTTAAAAGTCTTAAATGTTAACTGTGACACAATCAACATGTCAAATGTTGAATAATGTTTCATTTAAAATTGTGTCCACACTTAATAAACATGTTAAACTTGACTTCCTTTTTCTATATACAGGTAGTTTATTATATCAAATTGTGGTAATATATTTAGGTGCTGTCTAGTGTGTTGAAACAAGGACAATGGACTCAGATGAAAAGGATTACCGGGCGAGTTGGCTGTGCGGTTAGGGATACGTGGCTGTGAACTTGCATCCGGGAAATAGTAGGTTCGAATCACACTGTCGGCAGCCCTGAAGATGGTTTTCAGTGGTTTCCCATTTTCACACCAGGCAAATGCTGGGGATGTACCTCAATTAAGGCCACGGTCGTTTCCTTCCAAATCCTAGGAATTTCCTACCCCATTGTCGCCATAAGACTTATGTGTGTCCGTGCGACGTAAAGCCACTAGCAAAAAGAAAAAAAATGAAGAGGATTTGGCGTTTGTTATTGCCAGTGTTGCTTCTTGTTATGATTTACAAATGCAGTTTTATTAGGTATATTTCATCCCCTCATCTTGCTCATTGCTTCAAAAGCAAACCACTTTGAAGTATAAACTTCGTCCGTAACCCCCCCCCCCCCGACTTCCGACTTTTCTGAACTTTTTACAATTCCCGACTGTGCTGGGAGCGGAGGGACGAAGGTTTTTTTCGGTGCACTAGCGGGAACAATAATAGATAATTTAGAGTTCTTGGAAACAGTCGGCTTTCTTCGCTTTATCTCTGCATTCCTTTGATGAGACATCCCACAAACAAGGCATTTCTATTAAATCATTAATTAAGTCCAGAGTAATCTCCTTGCTCCACTCCGTTTCTGACTATAAATTTTAGTGCCGGTTTAGTGCAGAGAGAACGACATAGATGCGCGTACTGTATTTGTAGCTTATAAAAAAAATGAGTTTTCTATAGTGTTGTAACTATAATCCTACTTCACGAGAAGTACGTCGTTAGCGTCGTTTAGGTTACCTGTTGGAATGGAAACAACACGGAATTTGCCGAAGCTGTGCCGACATATCACGAACAACGAATTGACTCTGCATGTTTTTCACTTGGAGCGGAAAACACGCCAACATGTTAAAAGTGTTAACCTCAACATTCCGAGTTAATATGCAAAGTCAATTCGAAGACACAATCACTCTATACATGTCAATTGTAACATGTTATATTTAACATGTCGGTGTAAAATGTGAATCAGTGGAGACAGGCCTTAAGACCTAAATCTCGTTCATAGCCACGATCGCCGCAGTTGTCCTGTCATCGATGTGAGATGCAAAGCTTGTGCCAGGCGTTTGTAATGTCAACCCCAGGTGTTTGAATGTGTTTACTCTGGTTAGTGCTTCGTTCTTGGACATGATCATGGTTGACGATGGAATTATTCCGCCTTTTCTGAATATCATGTGTACCGTCTTCCTTGGGTTCAGTGTCATGTTATTGGCGTGTGTCCAGCTTACGGGCTTATAGCAAGCTTCTTGCAATTTGTGTTGTGATTTCGACACCAACGCAATGTAGTCTGTTGTCTCTGCTGTTGCTGTCACTGGAATTACGTCCGCCGATGCAAAACTGAACATTAACGGGCCTCCTTGAAGGACCCCTACAGTCTGTTGTATTGCTTCTGATCTTGAGAGGTTATCGTCTAAATGCAGGTAATTTCTTGACAGCAGGCTGGTTGACATTTTATATAAGTATTGCTCTGGACCTGTGATGGATCCTAACTTGTCAATCAGTGTGGCTCGATCGATCGAGTCGAATGCCTTGGTGTAGTCTATGCACACTACATGCAGTTTGCATCTTTGAAGGCGAAGAGCTTCTTTAATGTCTCCATTAGGCATTGTATGGCATGCTCTGTGGACCGTCCTTTCCGGAAGACTAATTGTTCTTCTGGTAATCACTGGATCTATTATGGCCATTGGCCTCTTCATCAGTAAGGACGTAAGAAGCTTTAGACCTGTGTTTTCTAGCGCTGAGCATCGGTAGGTGTTTGGGTCTTCTGTCTGGCCTCTTCCCTTGTATAGTACTTTTACGATGGCGTATCTCCACTTTTCTGGCACTGATGTTTTATAAGGCATTGGTTGACGAATGTCGTCCAAGCCTCTGCAAGGAATGAGCTGCTCTGTTCCAGATGCTCATAGAAGATGCCCTCAATCCCATAGGCTTTCCCATTCTTCATTTCATTGATTGCATTAACTACTTCTGTAACAGTGAAGCGGTCTGTAATTGCTCCATCTTTTGATCCTTCCGATAACAGAGCATGTATTCTTTTTTTGGAGTATGGATTTGAAGTGCATGGTCACACTATTCATCGATATGTGCCTCAATAACGTGGGTTTATTCTGTTGGAGCGCTCTGTATGGTTCTTTTCTGGCTTGTTCGACCATATCGGTCGCTTTTGCCCGCGAAACGTCTCCTTTACACACTTCAGAGTTTCTCTGTATATTTTTACTTTATTAGGTAATCTTCCCTTGAGTCTTCAGTATTCAAACGTAAATTTCTGGGCAGGGCAGCTAGTGCACATCTTCTGGCTTCGTAGCATGTCTTATTAAAACACAATTTTGCTTTTTTCGTGTTGATCTTGAATGATTCTCCAGCTTCATGAAGGACTGCCTCTATTTACGTTAGAAATTCCTCTGGACACACTGGTGTTTGTGTGCGATAATAGCTTTTCTTTCTTCTGTCTTTCCTCGTAAATATTCAATGTTCAATCTCTTGGAAACTCTAGGCTGTTGATGATTGGGTCATGGAGTCTGGTTGTTGGTGTAGAATACTGTTTCAACTAGCAGGTGTTTTCTTATGGCATGTACTTCTGTACGTTGTGACTGGCTACTGGCATGTTGGTGAAGGCCAGATCTATAACGCTGTATCCATTGTGGCAGATATATGTCCATTTTGTGGTATTGTTGATTAGGGTGAGACTTTCTTCTTCTATATTATTTAATAAGACTTTTGACTTGTCGTCTACTTCATCAACTCTAGAGTTGAAGTCTCATGCTAGGACAAGTGGTGCTCTTTTGTCTACGTCTACGAATGCTTCACTCAATTCACTCAAGTACTTATTTGATTATTGTTGGGTCGAAGGGGCTATACCAGATGAATGGAGAGTTGCTATAGTAGCCCCTGTGTATAAAGGAAAGGGTGATAGACATAAAGCTGAAAATTACAGGCCAGTAAGTTTGACGTGTATTATATGTAAGCTTTGGGAAAGCATTCTTTCCGATTATATTAGACATGTTTGCGAAATTAATAACTGGTTCGATAGAAGGCAGTTCGGTTTTAGGACAGGTTATTCTACTGAAGCTCAACTTGTAGCATTCCGACAAGATATAGCAGATCACTTGGATTCAGGAGGTCAAATGAACTGTATCGCTATTGATCTGTCTAAAGCATTTGATAGGGTTGATCATGGGAGACTACTGGCAAAAATGAGTGCAATTGGACTAGAACAATGAGTGACTGTATGAGTTGCTATATTTCTAAAAAATAGATCTCAGAGAATTAGAGTAGGCGAAGCTTTATCTGACCCTGTAATAATTAAGAGGGGAATTCCTCAAAGCAGCATTATTGGACCTGTATGTTTTCTTATATAAATTATATGAGTAAAGACGTGGAATCAGAGGTAATGCTTTTTGCGGATGATGTTATTCTGTATACCGTAATAAATAAGTTACAAGATTGTGAACAACTGCAACGTGACATCGATAATGGTGTGAGATGGACAGGACTCAATGGTATGATGATAAACGGGGTTAAAAGACAGGTTGAGAGTCTCAAAAATAGGAAAAGCCTTCCCACTTTTAATTACTGCGTTGATGGGATGAAAGTTCCTTTTGAGGATCATTGTAAGTATCGGGGTGTTAATATAAGGAAAGATCTTCATTAGGATAAAAACATAAATGGGATTGTACGAGTAAATAAAGGGTATAGATCTCTGCACATGGTTATGAGGGCGTTTAGGGGTGGTAGTAAGGATGTAAAGGAGAGGGCATATACGTCTCTCGCAAGACCCAAACTAGAGAATGGTTCCAGTGTATGGGACCCTCACCAGGATTACCTGATTCAAGAACTGGAAAAGAATCCAAAGAAAAGCAGCCCAATTTGTTCTGGGTGATTTCCGACAAAACAGTAGCGTTACAAAAATGTAGCAAATTTTGGACTGGGAAGAATTGGCAGAAACAAGATGAGTTGCTCGACAAAGTGGTATATTCCACGCTGTCAGCGGAGAGGTGGCGTGGAATGATATTAGTAGACGAATAAGTTTGAGTGGCGTTTATAAAAGTAGGAAAGATCACAATATGAAGATAAATTTGGAATTCAAGAAGACAAACTTGGGCAAATATTAATTTGGAGGAAGGGGAGTTAGGAATTGGAATAACTTACCAAGGAGATGTTCAATAAATTTCCAGTTCCTTTGAAATCATTTAAGGAAATGCTAGGAAACAACATATAGGGAATGTGCCACCTGGGCGACTGCCCTAAATGCACATCAGTATTTATTTCAGTCTTGAATAAGCAAGTGAACGGAACGGATGTGCTGAGTGAGTGCTGCGGAATGCGGAACACCGTGCAACAATATAGAGCTGCGATAGGAAGTTGACAGAGCAGATGGAAGGGTAATGATTTAAAGGACAAGAAGACAAAGTTTACGAAAGAGGGGATAATGGCAGCGATGCTTGTAGCAGCGGTGGTGGCAGTGTTGCTAATGATAGGGGAAGTGGAGACAAAACCAGGACCAGGTACAGGCAATGTGGGCGTTCTGGGATGGGAAGGAATCGAGGCAAAAAAGGAGCTGGTGAAGGAGGCATGTCAGGCAGTCCAAGTACGGGATCTGATAACGAAGCAGGCTGAGGATATTAAGCAATATATCAAGGAGGAGATAAAACATCTAAAGGGAAAGGTGGAGGACAACGGAGAAGAGGTAGAAATACAGCGGAGATGGTCAAAACTTGGAGGAGTAGCTGGTAAATGTGAAGATGGAAAGATTTAATGGTGATCAGGAAAGAAGAAGGAAAATATTTTATATATGGAATTCAAGAAAGTGCCAGGGAAAATAAAGTGCACTTAGTTTACAAGGAGGTGGATTTGGTGCAAAACAAAATGAAGATCAACTTCAGCGTGGTTGGCATTGATGATGTTTACAGCGTGGGTAGAAAGAAGGGCAATAGGCCCATTAAAGTGTCGCTATTATCCACCCTGATGGCGGAAATTGTGCTAAGGAACTCAGGAAATTGAATAGGGGAGGAAGTATGGTTGAAGAGTGATATTGGCACTGAATCAATGAAAGAGTTTAGAATTCTGAGGAAACATCTTTGGGTAGCGAGAAAACAAGGTTTGAGAGCATATATTAGAGATCGACAGTTGGTAGTTGGAAACGGCTGGTGGTCACGCGTGTGGGGAGTGAATAAGCTTCAGGAAATGGATGACAGACATCAGCAGGTTAGCGAACAAGTACCGGGTGAAGGTGAAAGGAAAGTCGAAGCAAGTGCCGAGTGTGCTGACGCAGTAGTGATTAACTATGACGAAGTGACAGAAGTCCAGTCCCCGGAGGAGGAAGGAGCAACGGGCAGATCACCGAGTGAGGAGAGTCTGGTGCTGTCACAAGCAAGTGGAACTGGGGAAGGAGAAGAAATAAGAAGCCGTGAAGGTATGGGTAGGGGAAGAAATCTAAGCTTAAAAGACTTGTGGAGTAAGAAAAATAAAAAAGGTCAGGATGACAAGGCCAGTAAGGAGAGTGCCAAAATGAAGAAAAAGGAAAGCGTACCTGAAAGAGAAAGAGCTCGTTTAACGAGTAGAATGATCAACACAACAGAAGGAAGTAAATTTACGGGAGGAAGGGAAAAAATATGGAGAGGGGAATAAATAATTTTATTGGAAAATAGGATTTGTAAATATTGAGAGTGAATTAAGTAAATTGGGAAACGGGGGAGTGATAAAAGTAGTGGAGAGCTTTGAAATTGTTGCCCTTTTGGAGACATGGTTAAGGGAAGGAAGGAGTTTGAAATGGAAAGGGTATGTGGTAAGGAACGTGACGAAGAAAAACTTATAGTAATCGCCACGTAACGAAATACCCCAGAAAGTAAATATCGCCGCCCGATGCTCTCCTTTTCTCTTTTTTGTAATGGCTGATCACTGCTGCCAACCTGCCTGGTTACATATTAAAATCAGCAGACATAACCATAACAAACTAACCTCAATGTAAACACCGATAATAAATGTTTCCCTACCCTAGTAAATGATAAAAGTTAAGATGAAATAAATCAAGATATTCATAATTAAGTCGGTTTCCACGCTCAATGAGAAATTTAGGAAATAAACACCCTTTCTCACTCAAATTAATGTTACATATATCTGTCTTTATTTTGATATGCAGTAGGCGTACTATAACCATATTCTTGAAAATAGGGGCGTGTTAAACGATGCAATTTGTTTAATAAGTCTTTGCAGTGTGATTTTCGAAAGTCCAATGACTTCCCTTTCTTTTGCGCGAACATTTCCTTCTCTCTTCAATACCGGTAACCAGTAGCCTAAGGAGAGAGATTGGGCATATTTTCAGCCTGCAGGCTGGTTATATCTTCACGGTTATCAGGAAACATATAGGAATACTAATGTGCCAAGCTACGTGAACGGAAATTAGGTCAGCTTTCAAGCTCACTGCAGAATTGAATATTAGTTCTACTATCTACTTCTATCGTTTTCACATACACCGAGGTGCCAGTATTTCGTCCCGCAAGAGTTCTTTATGTACCAGTAGATCTAGACATGAGGCTGGAGTATTTGAGCACTTTCAAATACCGCCGAACTCGAATCCGCCAACCTGAGCTAGTCATACATTCTCTCCTTCACTCGCTTAAAATAATGTTAAACATTTCCTGCCTTTATTCTAATTCTGATGTATGCATTACTATAACGGCATTCTTAAAGGAAGGGCGGAGGGAATATAGATTGAATAATTCATTGCGATTTCTGCAAGTTCAAGGACTTACCACATAAGACATATGTCCTTCCTTTTAATAATAATGCTAACAGCTTTACATCCCACTAAGAACTTTTACGGTTTTCGGCATTTGGCATTTTAAACATATTTTCAGCTTACAAGTTGGTGTATCTCAAGCTTTCAACATTACGGAAACCAATGTACAGGAGCACTATGAGTCAAACAACATTACCAGATTTTTACATATATATTGGCTTAAATCACATGAAGACAGGTTGTGATGCAAGAATTGGATAGGAAAGAGGGCTAGGATTTAAAATGTAAATAAGCGTACAGACACAGCACTAGCCTGAAATGAAAATGACGGGCAAAGAAAACTTCAGACCTGCCAACTGTGGGGTTCGAATACATCACCATCTCCTGAAACCAAGCTCACAGCAATGTGATCAAACTGCACAGCCAGTTCACTCAGTTTCCTATGACGCGTAATAGGCCTACCACATGGGCGACCCACTTACCTGTATATGGATCTTCAATTCTTCAATTATACATGTATGCAAAAACATTATGCACCTTAGTAAGAGGTACTTCCCTAGTTGGTTCTCTGATTGGTGCACGTATAACAAATATGTTTGGGAAGAAATACTTTTATTTTATATTTATTTATATCATAAAGAAGTCATGTTGTCATAGCAAAACGAATATGCAACGAAGAAATGAATCCGAAGAGATAAGCATTATTTACTGCATTAAATATTAGTTTATTTACATGTTAAGCGATATGTAGTAGTAATAATAATAACAACAACAAACGTGTGCAATAAGGAAAAAGGAAATAAATACAAGTAAATATAAGTATAATTTACAACATTTAGAGCCATTCCATGGTCACTGAATTACAAAGCAGGGGTATGAATAAACAAACATAATAAACATGAATACTAATATTAAAAAGCAAAAAGCAAAGTCATCTCCGTACAAACCATGAAAGCCATTGGAAGGGGGGAAGGTGAAGGCTTCCACTATCCATGACGTTAGCACTTGGTGGGGTGGGGTGGAGTGGTTAGCTCAACGCATGACCGCCTTTGCCCCCAATAGTTAACTGGTACTCATTTATCATACGCAAAACATTCCTTCCAAATTACGTTAAACCTCTGTCGCTCATTATTATTATTATTATTATTATTATTATTATTATTATTATTAATAATAATAATAATAAATTGCAAATGGGAAATACCCCGGTGGCAACGGTCACTTACAGTAATGTGATAATAAAGTTAACATAATTACCCAACTACAACAAACAAACAAACAAACAACAAGAGTACAAGAAGCAGATATATGGAAGGAAAATATAACAAGAATTACTGCTAGTTTAATATTCTAAATCGAGCAACATCATATACAAATTCACACACAACTTAAGTATTTACAGTGCTTAACAATTTGGCTTACAATATTATAGGTTGACCTTACTACTAGCTTAACATTATAAGTGATAATAAAGTGAAGTTAAACCGTAATTACCCTACAACAACAACAACATTACAACAAGCAAGAAATACTACTAATTTAACTTTCTAAATCCAGTGTCATTATATACATATTCACACACAACTTAAGTATTTCCAGTACTTAACACTACAAATTACAATACTATAGATTGAACTTACTACTAGCTTAACACTACAAGTGATAATAAAGTTAAATCATACTACCCAACAACTACAACAACTCAAGTACAAAAAGGAATTCCATGGAAAAAAATATTACAAGAAATACTACTAGTCATTCTAAATCCAGCATCATGTACAGTTTCATACACAATTATTTCCAATACTTGCCACTGTGGCTTACAAAATTACAGATTGAGCTTTTTACTAGCTTAACGTTACAAGTGATGATAAAATAAAGTTAAAAACATTGTTAATTAACCAAGAACAACAACAATTACAAAAACATGAGTACAGCAAGCACTTCCCTGGAAAGAGAATACCACAAGAAAAAGCCTCCCAGTTTCAAAATCGAAACCAAGCAGAAAATCACAAATTCAGTGCCCGTAATTTACAACTTTTACTTTTCATTTTACACAAATGGTCTTCTTAAATGACTTGATACCAGAAGGGAATCTATCAAAGACTGCCGCAGGTAATTTATTCCAATCTCTTATGGTCCTGTTGACGAAGGAAAACTTGCCCACATCCGTATGCTGGTTTCTGGCCCTAATTTTATGCTTATGATAATTTCTCGATAAGTATGAGGGAGGTTATAACCTATTCCTAATACAACTCCAAGCAGCCCTTCCCGTATAGCTCTTATAAAGACCACACAAGCGAACTTTAGTTCTTCTAGATTCAAGACTTTCCCAATTAATGGTATTCCTTCTATTCCCAGTTACGAAACGCATCGCTCTTCTTTGAACTTTCTCTAGGGAATTTATTAAACCAACATGGAGATCCATATTCGAGAATGGGTCTTACAACGTATTTATAAGGTTTATTTAAACCTACTAGGGTGGTGAGCACATAAATAAGAATTCCAATGAAAGTATTTTCCTTCTGGACCTTCATACCAGACAGATATTTTTTTTAACAATTTTTGTTTCACTATAATATGATTTATCTATAGAGCAAAACCGCTATGCAGTGTGCGTATCATAGCAATCGAGATGGAATTGGTAATGTACTATGTATCTGTAGAGCCTATATACGACTTTTTACAATTACTTCTAAAGTGAATTTCAGCTGTGTGACAATGCTAGAAAGACTATGAACTTAGAGATTGGCATTCCTGAAGAGGGTTTTCTACACTTTCCCATTTTCACACATTGATTCAAGAGTCTGTATTGACTTGTGACAAAACCACTGTATTCTTCCGAAAACCACTGATAGGGACAGGTTTGGTTGTGATCCACCGAATACAAATGATAATGCCTGGTTAGGTAGTGATCCATCGAAAACCACTGATTGTCGCAGGGTAAGGTGAGGTTCGACAGGATTTGTAATTGAGCGACTGTTGTCATTGAAAAAACTGTCGTGACGACTGAAGGCAATAAACATAAAACTGAATCCATTGGTCTACAAAGTTTTCATTCAGTAGATACGCTAGGAACTGGCGAACCAAAACCGTACATACAAAGTTTACAGGAATCAACAAAACAGGATATTAATTCGTGGTACTCACTGTTCTTTAAAGAAAAGAAATATCCTGTCAACAATAGCTGCAGTGAACATGCTTTTTCACTATTATTGTCTGGCCCCATGGCTAAATGGTTAGCGTGCTGGCCTTTGGTCACAGGGTGTGGGTTTGATTCTCGACAGGGTGGGGAATTTGAACCACCGTTGGTTAATTTCTGTGGCACGGGGGCTGGGTGTATGTCGTCTTCATCAAATTTCACTATTATTGTGTAAAATAGAAACTTACTAGTTTTGACAAGTACAGTATATTCAACAGCGACTCCTGAATGATGACGGGCAGGATGTCCAACCTCACTAATCTATGTTCCAGACTATTTCTACTTAAAAAATTGTATTTGTCCTTTAATGTGATTTTGCAATTTTTGCTGAATATTTATGTGGCTGAAATGAAGGTGGATAAGCTACATGGTCTCCTTTATATAGGAAGAATGTATCGTGGAAATTAAACTCAAATTCGGTTTCATGTACATTACAGTTTCTCTAAAATATATTGATAGTAATTCAGTCATGTACGACGACGATGTATTTCATGGTAAAGACAGCTGCCTCTGTGGATCAGTGGTAGAGTGACGGCCTCCGAATCCCAAGATAACGGGTTCAAACCCGGCAGAGGTAGTCGGATTTTTGAAGGGCAGAAAAAAGTCCATTCGACACTTCATGTCGTACGATGTCGGCATGTAAAAGATCTCTGGTGACACATTTGGTGTTTACCCGACAAAATTCATTAAATCTCAGCCACAGGCGCCCAAGAGAGTTTCAGTTTACTCGGTCTGCCATCTAGTGGGCCTAGAGTATAACGGAACGTCAAAACTGACGAGCAGACAGCCAGATGGCGTCAACTTGAAATGTCTGCACATGGTAGCTGAGGCCGTACGATTATTATTATTATTATTATTATTATGGTAAAGACGAATTACTTTGCAATGCTATCTATCTTAATGGTAATGTACTATGTACCTCTACTAGTGTAGGCTACTGAGTGCATGATTCGAAGCAGTGTTTCGATTCATTCAAGTGTCCGAGTGAATCGATTCACAGGAACGGCAAGCTCACGGCACACAAATCATGCACAATCACGGCTCAGTGAGCCACACGACACACACGGCTCCTTATAGGCACACTGGACACTGGCGGGGAGTCGAGCTTTCGCTGCAGCGAGCCACAGTGAATCATGGCACACTGAAAGAATCGTACGCAGTCATGGATCAGTGAGACACAACACACACACGGTTCAATATCGGTACACTGGACATTGGCGGGAGCCGAACTTCCTCTGAAGCAATACATACAGAGTCATGGTACACTGAAAAAATCGTATGCTATAATGGACTCTCGAGCTCAGCTCATTTGCTATTGGCTTTACGTCGCACCGACACAGATAGGTCTTATGGCGACGATGGGACAGGAAAGGGCTAGGACTGGGAAGGAAGCGGCCGTGGCCTTAATTAAGGTACAGCCCCCGGGCTGCCTACAGTGGGGTTCGAACCTACTATCTCCCGAATACTGGATACTGGCCGCACTTTCTTACAGTTACGACTTCTCCTGTGGGAAGAAAAAAGAGAGTTACAAGGGACTCAAAAGAGCTGTATGACAATACATGCACAAAACATTTCTGGGAGCTTATCTCACCTGCGTGCCAATTTCTATAAATAATGTTGCAATAGATTCCTTATGAAATCACCTTACCTTTATGTAATTTATCATAAATAAACCTTGCTATCGCTTCCTTAGAAAAACTGTCTATGCCGGTCACTGGATGTTCACGCTTTCGGCGTTTACCTGGTGTAGAAAATTCAACTCCCTTCTTGAAATTTCCTATTACTTTTCGGACTAAACCGAAACTACACTGTAAGAATACACACACAGAAATATATTACATATACATATACCGTAAGTCAACATGAATACACAAAGGTTAAGTCTACAAACCGTATCGAAGTCGACACAAGACATGGTATAGGCCTAGGCCTACATGATCAGGTTAGGTTAGGTTAGGTTCAGAATGAAATACTGCTCCATTTCAACTGATTGTCATTATGCCAGAAACTTATCATAGAAACAAGATAAAAACGAACACTTACCCCATTTAATAATGCAACTCTTGCCATTAGCTTCGTATCACTACGACTGATACCTTCTTCGTCGTCTTCCTGTTTCAATTGCTCGTAGCAATGTACAAGCATTTCTTGACCTGAAGCTTGTAAAGGACGTAACCTTGGTTTCCTTTTCGGAGGAGTTTTTGCAGATTTTTCTTCCTTCTTAGACATCCCAATCGAATTCTGTTCGTATAGGTATGGGACGAAATAGGAACGTAATTAATAAAATGATGTGCTCATCATTTCACACAAACTATGTTATTAAATGCATTATCCGAACATGCCACAATTCTACTTACCTGGTATTAGCCAAATAGATTTACAATCCCACAGAAAAAGAAAATATGCTTTAAATATTCTCGCAAATGTATCGCTAGTGACTTTAGAGACAATGCGGTGGCAACACGCAATTCACGCTAGAACAGTGACTGAACGTTGCCAACGTGCCAGATTAACGGTAACAGTAAGACGTCGTATCGGCAAGTAGGGTCCCTAAACTGTATGGTTACCGACACTGAAAAAGACCCAACAGCAAGAAAAGTACCTATAAATCAATACCTTAATATTACAGGGGAGAAAGGGTAAGGTTGCACCCTTAGTGTACGTCCTTACACGCCCGGGACTATAGAAGGAGGGGACGAAATCTAGGTTGGAATAGCATTACTAATAAGAGAAGAAATTTGCGACATGATCGAAGTTTTAGAAAATCAGATGGAAGGGGTTATTTGGTTGAAGGTTAACCTAGGTGGGGCGAGCTTTAAGAGGTATGCCTGGCCTTTTTATACAAACCACCCCAGTGGTTCTGTGTATGCAACTGATAGTTTCTTTGAAGAGCTGATAGTGAAAATTAGTGGGATAAAGGACAAATACGAAGAAGCGGGGATGATATTGATGGGCGACTGGAATGCGAGAATAGCGAACATAAACCCATTATATAATAAAGATGAGAAGGGAATCAGGAGGAATGAAAGAAGGAGTAAAGTTAGTGGAATAAATGGGTATCGGCAGAAACTGCTTGAATTATGTTCGACAAGTAATTTATACATTCTGAATGGATGGTGGACTGGGGATAACGAGGGGGAGTTGACATATATTACAAAGCAAGGAGGGAGTGTTATTGACTTGGTAATCAGCTCGGAGGAAATGTTGGCGAACATAAATAAATTGGAAGTGATTAACTGAGCTGAATCACATCATGCCCCGATATCTATAAACCTGAGGAGAGGGGAACAAGGTGATAGGTTGGGAAAAGGAACGAGTGATAGAGAAAAGGGCATGAGTCTCATTAAATATAAATGGACAGAGGTGACTAAAACAAGACTTGATGAGTGTTTACAATATTAATTCCAAATTATTAATATATGGTGCAAAGTAGCCTTGAGATGTAATAATGTGGTTAGAGCTAGTAGAATACCCCATTAAGAGGGCAGCAGGGATGATACGTCATAGGGGGAAAAGGGTAGAAGACCAAGTGCGGTGGTTAGATAGTGAGTGTTATGGATTGAGGAGAGTAATTCTAAGGGCACTGAAACACTTTAGGAAGCACGGAGGGGAGAAGAAAGGGAAAGGTTCTGTAGACTGAGGAGGGAATACAAGCTAAGATAATTGAAAAGAAAACTTATGGAAAAAAGGAACAAGTGGAGGCGATCAATAGGGAATGCAAAAGTAAAGAACGTGAAAAGGTATGGGAGAGAAATATCAAAATTAATAGGGGTCAGAGGGGGGATAGTAAACCTAAAATTGATTACGAAATATGGATGGAATATTTCTGTAAACTGTTAGGAGGGAAGGATAGATGGATGAGGGAGAGAGGGATGGAGGCGATGGGGAGGGGACTGGCAGTAGGGAATTATGAGTTGGATAAAGAAATATCAGGGTAAGAGGTATTGGAAATGCTAGGCAAATCCAAAAATAGGACAGCTGGGGGTGGGAACGGAATGACAAATATATTTTGGAAAGAAGCGATAAAGAATATTATGATGAGGGAGTGTATAGTGATTTAATAAGGTGTTCGAAGGTGCCAATTTCCCGAAAGTTTGGCAAAAGGGATCATATGCACTATCTATGAAAAGAAAGGACCGAGGAACAATCCCAGTAACTACAGGGGCGTAACTCTATTAGATGCATTGAGTAAGGTGTACACGGGTGTATTAGAGAATAAATTGAGAAAATGGGCGGAAGAGTCTTCTATTTTATCGATCTACCAGAGTGGGTTCAGGAAGGGACGTAGAACAATGGATAACGTGATGAGAGTGAAGACAATAATTGATAAGTATGTGAGGAAGGAAAGAAGCAAGTTGTATATAGCAGCGGTTGATTTTGAAAAGGCCTTCGACACAGTGAGTAGGCAGGCGCTGCTTGAGAGACTGTGTAGGGTGGGAATTTCCAAAAAGGTGAGACATGCTATTGAGGCCATATATGAGGCTGTAAATTATATCCTATTTTTTTAAAATATTATCAATGATATATTGGAAGGGCGTGGGAAGGAGTGGGCGAGCCCTGTGTTAGGTGATATAGAGATCCCTGGTCTGATATTTGCAGACGATGTATTATTGATGACGCTGACGTGAGGAGGAGGAATACAGAGAAGTTTTAATACATTTTCGGAGTACGCCAGGAAGTAGTCGTTGAGAGTAAATAGTACGAAGACAAAGGTAATGGTATGTAGGAAAAGCAGAAATTGGAAGACAAAGAAGCATTGGGTGATACATGGGGAGGTAATAGAGGAGACAAATAAGATAGAGTATCTGAGTGTTTGTATAATTAGGAATGGCAAATGGTCCGAACAAATTAATCAAACCAAGTGGAAGGGCCTAGCAGCACTTTCAGTTATAAGAATACTGGAAATTAAATTCCCAGTTGTCGATTACAGAATACAGAAAATGGTATTTAATGCAGTGGTTCCAAGTAGGGTGTTATATGGAGCAGAAATATGGGGGGTTGAAAAGGATTGTTTTATATTAAAACGGATTGTTAGTAGATTTGGCAAAATTGTAATGGACCTCCCAAATTGTACGGCTAACGCAGCGGTCAGAGTCATGTGTAATATGTGCTTAGAGGTTGATATCATGAAGAGAGTTTTGGGGTACTGGAAAAAATTGTTAACGGGAGGGGGCAGCCTACTCTTGCAAACGGTCTACCAGCACCAAATGAAGAGTTTTCTTGGAGACTATTGGATTGACAAGGTGAACAATATCATTGAGAGATTGTGTTTAGGAATTTATTGGGGAAGGGATTGGGAGAGAAGGAACGCAGTTTGTTAGAGGAACACGTTAAAAAGGATTAAAGATATTCACTTACAGGAACTGGAGACTGAGTGCGGTAAAAGGGCGTCCATAAACCTGTTTATTAGAATCAAACAAATAGTAAATGTAAGAATAGATAAGGTGAGTAGATTAGAGAGAAGAGCAATAATATGGTGGATGTTGGGTGCTTACAAAAATAAAGGATGGACAAGAATGAGCGACAACTCGATTTGTTTACTGTGTGTGGAAACAAGAGGGGAGTTCCACTTGTTGATAGCATGCAACGGAACTCGTGCAAAGAGAGAGAGAAATTCATGAGTGAAGGACACTTGGAAGCCATGAAATTGTCGGACAATGACCGGAAGATTATTAACTGGGTAGCTAGAGAGTGGAAAGAACCTGGGAACTTAAACAAGTTTTTAGACGCTATCAAAAAACGCTGCATAAAGAGATTAAAGGAAGCTGAAGTTAGTAGATTGTAGTGAGATAGATGTATATATTGTTCTTCCTGTCGTAGCGATTGTGTTGCAGAGGAGATAGGTCAGCACGGAGCGATAAGATAAGCAGCAGAAAATTAAGATCCTCACGCTGCTGGTTAGCAGAGTGGGGGTGGGGGAGATATCGGGTGTGCACGAGCGGCGTTCTAGGTCAGTGCTCAGCTTCCTGACTCTACTGGAAGACTCGGACGGCTGACCAAGGGTACACCCGCTCAGGCACACACCCATTTTAGTGGACTGCTATACTTAGCTATTTCTTGTGTGTTTTTGCTTTGTTTGCCATGTTGCCGAAATACATTATTCAATCGGGTTTTCCATTATGTACATCTTGTCTTGATTGTATTGTAGTTTGTATCGTCGTGTCCGCCCCAGTCTTGAGGTCAGGACAACCACTCTTCCGAGGATCGAACCTGTGATCGGGAACGTTGGAGGATGGTGTCACTGAGACATGAGCAGATGTTAAAGGGGAGAATATGAGGATATATTTATACCTGCGTAATGGCAGTGATGCCAAAATAATATGAATAATATTAGAGGAGAGATTGAATGTAAAATAAGAAACATAAGGGTCTTCAAACATGAAAGAATACTGAGTGTAGAAAGGCATCATAGTTGCGCAACTAGAATAAATGGCTTGGTCGAGCAGTGGTTAGTCACGAATGCAGGAAACCGCACCCTCCCAAGTACGTAGATTTGCTTCTAGAAAAGACGAAAACACGTTGAACGAAAATGGGAGTTTTCGTTCTGATTGGCTGAATTCAGTTTCCACAGGGTGGAGAACTTCGATTCTTTCCAGAAATACGGGAGTGACGAGAAGTAGATATAAAACCAAGTCAGCGCTTTGAGGTTTTCAAATAATAATAATAGTAATAATAATAATAATAATAATAATAATAATAATAATAATAATAATAATAATAATAATAATAATAATAATAATAATAATAATAATAATAATAATAATGTCTAGCACTTCGAGGTTGGACTCAGAATGATATACTACTGAGAGTCGACCACGCCAACTCTTCGATAAACATCTCATTGGAGGTTGTGGAGGCACTTGTAAATACAGTATATATTATCAACGCTGATATTAAACGTGGTATAAGGGAAGCTGTGGTCTTCAATCAAATAATACAGTAGACACAATACGCGACACTCAGCGAGATATCGAGGGACAGCTGTTCGAGCTCTCTCTAGCGGGTAGACCTGAGAACTACTGATTCTGCCAAAAAAGCACATATATTTGTGTGTGAAGTTTTTGGTGTTATTTATGAGTTTTCTGTGAGTTGACATAATTAAATAGTATCGTGTGTCATTCCTTGATATCTCTTTTCAACATGAGGAGAAAGGTATGTGCTGTGTTTGGCTGCAGTAACTATGAAGTAGAGAAGATTGCACGACCTTCCTTTCCTACCCTCCTGAGAAGAAAATGTAAGCAATATTGTGTTTGCATATATATTCTTCCAGTGACAAAGAGATTTTTATAGTACTTCTTAATTCTTCTGACTTTCTCGACCCATATTTTAACTGGCTTAAAATATAATACGCATATTTTATTGTATAGTGCAGCAGTTAACCTGCAATGCCGATGTGTTGTTGTAGGTTTGATCTGTGGGTTTTGAAATGTCACAGAAGTGATCTGGATAAGGTGTACAAAAATTATAAGAATTATAAGATCTGTTCAGATCATTCCAGGCCAGCGACTTTCAAAATCCTCCACTATACAGCCAATGGTATGTTACATTTTTACTCCAACTGTACGTAAATATTCCACAAAGCATCACTATCGACATTTTCATACGGTACTTTTTTTCCTCTTCTCAGATTAAAGCCGGGATTTTATAGATTTTCTTTCTGTTAGTAGGCTTCATGTTAAGAGGGAAATTGTTAATTCATTGCATCATGTGTGCAAGGAACGTGCCGATATTTTTATTGACAAGTGTCTTAATGTGATGATACAATGTTCTTAAATGAGAAAAATGACAAATCTAACCGTAAAAGTTCAGGCAGGAATTTTTAAAGCAAAGAAAATAATGCATATAAGAAAGATCAACCGATTTCACAGCAGTCCATTTCACATCTTGTTTATATGTCTAATTGCAGTCTTTAAATAATAATCTTTTAAATAATTTTTCATTAATTTATCCATAATTGCTTTAGCAACTTCGAAGTTAATATCTCAATAATACTTTCTTTCTAGACGTAATTTATTTATCCATTTTCGTATATGCATTTCCATTGTTATTTGAATAGCGCCACTTTTAGGTCAAGTCACTAGGAACGCCACCGTCGAATTGTCTCCCATTTTAACAAGGCTAAATCCGTAAGTGTCGCGTATTGTCTCTACTGTATTTGTTTCAATCTATTCACAAGTAGCGGCATTTCCCAGGCCATAGGTTAATCTCGCCAACGGCCGTAGCCGTGTTGAAACACCGGATCCCGTGAGATCTCCGAAGTTAAGCAACATTGGGCGTGGTCAGGAGTTGGATGGGTTGCCACGTGCTGTTGGTGGGGGTAAGGGAATGGAGGAGCGGAAAGGATCTGGCCACCCTACCGCACGTAAACTCCGGCTCAGGAACACCTCTGCGGAGGTTCGGACCTGCCTTCGGGCAGAATAACCCTTACCTTACCTTACCAGGTTAATCTCCCAAACCCCTCGGGGAGCAACCTGAATTAACAACACTTCACGTCGTGAAAATACCAGTGTCACGACGGTATTTTAAATGTTTACTTTTTGGGTTTGTTCTCTCTTTTATTTTCTCCGTAAAGATTTATTTGGTTGAAAAACTGTACAATCTGGAGAAATAAATCTACTACACTACACAGTATTGATTGATATTGATTAAGGCCAGCTGACCGAGAGGCCAGCGGACTAACTTTTCCCTTGTTTTTTTGTGTTTAGTGTTATTATGCCCACCAGCGTGGGGTATCATTGCATCTTTATACTGCATTGTCTATGTAATCTAGGTTTCATTGTTTTTTCTTTTTGCTTAGTTTCTTACTTTCTTAGTTTTGCATGGTTGTTTTTTCAATGGAGAATTGCCGTTTTCCTCCGCAAGGTCGATTAGTTTGTGTAACTGTAAGATCGGGAAAAAATGAAGACTGACTGACTGACTGACTTACTTACTTACTTACTTACTTACTTACTTACTTACTTACTTACTTACTTACTTACTTACCATTGATTAAGGCCACGGCCGTTTCCTTCCAACTCCTATGCCTTTCCTATCCCACCGTTGCCATAATACCTACCTGTGTCGGCGCGACGTAAAGCAACTAACAAAATAACTTCCTCCAACAACACTAGTGCCTCTTTCAGGGCTACCAAAGCTATTTATGGCCCCTCCAGCATCGGTATTAATTGTCTAAAATCCAAGGACTGTAATGACGATCCTGACTCTATAGCTTCCCATTGGAAAGAAAATTTTCAAGACATCTTGAATATAAAGGCCGGCCGCAAAATGAGACGCAGGTCCGTGAGGTGACGCAGGGTGACTCACGTCGAATTCTTCACGGCAGAGTGAGTCACGGCGACAATCGTCGCAAGATGGATCGAAATTTCAGTACGCAGTTTATGACCTATCTGTGTCGGTGCGACGTAAGGCAATTTGTAAAAAGAAAAAAAATTCTCATAATTACTTCTTTCTCTCATACCTCCTCGTCATGACTTCATTACATTATTTGTTACTTGTTTTTCTCACTAAAACACACTTTTTGTGTATGGAAATTAGTTGTTTTTATTTTGTATATCCCAGTTTAGCCATTACAAATAATTTGTATTTGTCACATGAGTTTATTTTTTGAATTTCTCATTTCAAAACAATTATTTTTGCATTCATCAATAGATAAAACATTTAACTGCAATAAATTGGTATTCTGTTGCTTTATATTGTACATTAATTCTTCTTCAAAACACAGTATATAGTTTATGGTAGTTTAGACAAAAATACATTTAATACGATATTTCAAAAAGAATTCCTGAGTCAGTAAAATGGTTTATCAACACTATGAACAACCAAAATCACCGTGAGTCTTGCAGGAAACTGAGGAAGAGAGACTGCGGTCCGCAGGATCACCACGCGCAGCAACTGCGTCACGTCACCCTGCGCCGTAACATGCGTGAGTCCAGTCAGTTCTGTGGTTCGAAGAAACTCACCGTGAGTCACTCTGCGTCACGTCACGGACCTGCGTCTCATTTTGCGGCCGGCCAAACTCGCATGTCGAAGATGTGTTTGCTGATATTCCACAAGAGCCAATTCCAGATCACTTAGATGAAGTCCCTTCTAATCAAGGAATCGAGAAAGCCATTCAACAACTGAATTATAAAAAGGCACCCGGACAAGTTGGAATTCCAGTCGAGCTCTTCAAGGAGAATGGTCCTTTACGAATTCAGCATACACACATGCTGATTGTGAAAATATGAAACACTGGAACAATCCCTCCTGATCTACGAGAAGCTTCCATCATCACTAACTTCAAGAAAGGGGACAAGACTCTGTATAACAATATTATCGAGAAATATTATTACCCTCTATTACGGGAAAATTTCTTGCTAGGCTATTGTCCAATCGTCTACTGTCATTGACTGACATGTGTCTACCAGAAACACAGTGTGGTTCCAGACCAAACAGAAGTACACTTGATATGATTTTCAGTGCAAGACAAATGCAGGAAAAGTCTAGAGAGCAGAACCAATCCTTGTATATGGCTTTTATAGATCTTGTCAAGGCCTTTGATTCTGATATTCGAGAATCTCTATGGTGAATTCTAGCTCTGACTAGATGTCCAAACATAGACTACTGCACGACGGCATGTTTGCTACTGTTCATTCCAATACAAGACCAGGAGACCCTTTCCATATTTCTACTGGAAGCAAGCAAGGTTGCGTGATTGCTCCAACAATGTTCTCGGCATATTTGGAACTAAACTACTCCTTGTAGATCACAAACTTCCATCAGGTGTAGGACTTGTGTATGTAACTGGCCGAAAACAGATTAATATGAACAGACTGCGAGCTAAGACCAAGGTGCCCTCGGTATCTGTTATAGAGCTTCAATACGCAGACGACAATGTTATTTTAGCGAACACAGAATAAGATTTGCAATCAATCCTAAATGCTTTTAATCAAGCATATGAGAATATTGGACTGGAAATTAATATTAATAAGACTAAGATCATTTACCAACCGGTACCAAATCCCAATAACGGAACTCCGGCTATTTCAATCAATGACCAATCTCTGCAGAACATAAACCATTTTCCTTACCTTGGAAGCCACCTCTCAACAAGTGCAAACACTGATGGAGAAATCCGTTATATTTAAGATCAAAATTCATCAAATACCCTTAAGAATAACTCTGTGTCAAATAATCCTGCACCTAATAACGCTAATAATTCACCTACTAAACCAATATCAATAAGTGTGACTCCTATAGCTACCCAACTAATCACCAAGGTCCATACATTGTATTTGCGTCAGCCAAAAACACGAATAACATTGGCAACTTACATCAAATGGCCCTCGGCAGACTTCTACATGAACGTAATTTTCATGTACACTCTATTCAACCCAAAGGAAAAAACAGAATTCAGATCACCTTTCAATCTGCTATGCATGCTATCAAATTTTTGCAGAGTACATTTCTTGCCTCGCACAATCTACAGGTATTCATAAGTAGTATAATAGGACAGTTCTACCGCCGCCTCCTCCTCCGGGCTCCCAGGGGCCCCTCCGCCTCCGCCTCACGGGAGGCCCTCCCAGAGGCCACCTCCGCCTCCGCCACACGGGGGGCCCTCAAAGAGGCCTCCTCCGCCTCCGCCAACCGAGGGGCCATACCAGAGGCCACCTCCGACTCCCGCAGTAAATTTGAATTGGTAAACAAAGCCACGTGCTTTTTGACAGCTGTCATCGACAACAACGCATCGCTAACCTCAATGCTGCCATCTTGACGGGCCTAAACCTCAGTGGTACCAACTTAACCTAACTAGCGCGAGATTTGAATAGGTAAACAAAGCCACGTGTTTTTTGACAGACAACAACGCATCGCTAACCTCAGTACTGCCATCTTGACGGGCCTAAACCTCAGTAGTACCAACTTAACCTAACTAGCGCGAGATAAACAAAGCCACGTGCTTTTTGACAACCACGTGCTTTTTGACAGACAATAACGTATCGCAAACCTCAGTGCAGCCATCTTGACGGACCTAAACCTTAGTGGTACCAACTTAACCTAACTAGCGCGAGATAAACAAATCCACGTGCTTTTTGACAGCTGACATCCGCCATCTTTTATCAACAGAGCACAGTGCTGCATTCTTTAGCTACTTACCTTTGAAATGTGGTGGCGGATAATTTGAAAAAAGCTTTTTGATAGCAGCCATCTTTGAGCACCGTGCTGCACTCTGGTGACAGACAATTCCACGTGACATCAGCCATCTTTAATCAAGAGAGCACAGGGCTGCACTATATGTGGTGGCGGCAAATTTCACACGCTCTTGTTTGGAAAAATGCTACATGCTCATTTGACAGCTACCATCCGCCATGTTTAATCAAGAGAGCACCGTGCTGCAATCTCTAGTTGAAATGTGGTGGTGGCAATTTGAAAAATTCCACGTGCTCTTGTTTGGAAACAATGCCACATACTTATTTGACAGCTGCCATCCGCCATCTTTAATCTATAGAGCACAGTGCTGCTCTCTTTAGCTGAAATGTGGTGGCGGATAATTTGAAAAATGCTTTTTGACAGCAGCCATCTTTGAGCACCGTGCTGCCCTCTTTAGCCAAATACCTGTGGTGGCAGGCAATTCCACGTGACAGCAGCCATCATTAATCAAGAGAGCACCGTGCTGCCCTCTTTGTGGCGGTGGCAAATTCCACGTGCTTTACAAACTCTCGCGCTTTTTTCTGACAGCTGTCATCCACCATCTTGCATCACAAATCTCAGTGCTGCACTGTTTTGCTAGATACCTTTGAAATGTGGTGGCGGCAATTTGAAAAATTCTATGTGCTCTTGTTTGGAAACAAAGCCACGTGCTTTTCTGACAGCTGTCATCCGCCATCTTTAATCAATAGAGCACTGTGCTGCTATCATGCGGGCAATTTCGTCAGCTGTTATCCGCCATCTTTAATCCACAGAGCACCGTGCTGCACTCTGTAGCAGCGGGCAATTTGAAAAGATCTGTTAGCTGTCATCCGCCATCTTTAATCAAGAGAGCACCGTGCTGTCATCTTTAGCTAGATACCAGGTGAATGGAGAGTTGCTATAGTAGCCCCTGTGTATAAAGGAAAGGGTGATAGACATAAAGCTGAAAATTACAGGCCAGTAAGTTTGACATGCATTGTATGTAAGCTTTGGGAAGGCATTCTTTCTGATTATATTAGACATGTTTGTGAAATTAATAACTGGTTCGATAGAAGGCAGTTCGGTTTTAGGAAAGGTTATTCCACTGAAGTTCAACTTGTAGGATTCCAGCAAGATATAGCAGATATCTTTGATTCTGGAGGTCAAATGGACCTGTCTATATTGACATGTCTAAAGCATTTGATAGGGTGGATCATGGGAGACTACTGGCAAAAATGAGTGCAATTGGACTAGACAAAAGAGTGACTGAATGGGTTGCTATATTTCTAGAAAATAGATCTCAGAGAGTTAGAGTAGGTGAAGCTTTGTCTGACCCTGTAATAGTTGAGAGGGGAGTTCCTCAGGGCAGTGTTATCGGACCTTTATGTTTTCTTATATATATAAATGATATGAGTAACGGAGTGGAATCGGAGGTAAGGCTTTTTGCGGATGATGTTATTCTCTATAGAGTGATAAATAAGTTACAAGATTGTGAGCAACTGCAACGTGACCTCGAAAATATTGTGAGATGGACAGCAGGCAATGGTATGTTGATAAACGGGGCTAAAAGTCAGGTTGTGAGTTTCACAAATAGGAAAAGTCCTCTCAGTTTTAATTACTGCGTTGATGGGGTGAAAGTTCCTTTTGTTAATCATTGTAAGTGTCTAGATGTTAATATAAGGAAAGATCTTCACTGGGGTAATCACATAAATGGGATTGTAAATAAAGGGTACCGATCTCTGCACATGGTTATGAGGGTGTTTAGGGGTTGTAGTAAGGATGTAAATGAGAGTGCATATAAGTCTCTGGTAAGACCCCAACTAGAGTATGGTTCCAGTGTATGGGACCCTCACCAGGATTATCTGATTCAAGACCTGGAAAAAATGCAAAGAAAAGCAGCTCGATTTGTTCTGGGTGATTTCCGACAAAAGAGTAGCGTTACAAAAATGTTACAATGTTTGGGTTGGGAAGAATTGAGAGAAAGAAGAAGAGCTGCTCGACTAAGTGGTATGTTCCAAGCTGTCTGCGGAGAGATGGCATGGAATGACATTAGTAGACGAATAGGTTTGAATGGCGTCTATAAAAGTAGGAAAGATCACAATATGAAGATAAAGTTGGAATTCAAGAGGACAAACTGGGGCAAATATTCATTTATAGGAAGGGGAGTTAGGGATTGGAATAACTTACCAAGGGAGATGTTCAATAAATTTCCAATTTCTTTGAAATCATTTCGGAAAAGGCTAGGAAAGCAACAGATAGGGAATCTGCCACCTGGGCGACTGCCCTAAATGCAGATCAGTATTGATTAATTGATGGTGGGATGATGAATGTCACCAATTAATTCTTATACAGAAAAGACTTTTTAAAATCTATCGAAAAACATTAACCTTTGCGAATTACATTCGGCTGAAACATCATAATGCTACACTCCGTCACATATTACACCAAAAAAAGACGCAAAGCATGGCAAACATTCATCAATTCCTTTAATAAACATCTATCAGTAGCAAGTTTGTGGAACGCGGTCAGAGCTCTGACGCGTGTCTCCACACAAATTCCTCGACCTTTAATTCTGCTCGATATATTGGAACAATTCCTTAACTCATAACTCCGAATACGGTTGTTCCACAGTTTATACCAGAAAGCAACGCTTCTGCACGATCATCTTCGGTATTGGTACGGCCCATCACCCTGCGTGAACTCACAGCTACTTTACAAAAATGTACAACATCCACACGTGGTCCAGATTACATTAATTACAAGCTGATAAAAGCCCTCCCAATTGAGGCATTACAAGAACTTGATAAATACTACAACCACGTCCTACAAATCTCCACCCCTCCAAACGACTTTAATGATTTTTTCTTAGTACCTATTCCCACACCAATCTATCGTTGAATGATCCCAACAATATTAGAGGAATAGTATTAGCATCTTGTGTACACAAAACATTTTTTTAAATAATGCTACAACGTTTTTATGGTACTTAGAATACCATGCATTAGTTTCCAAACACCAATATGCATATTTCAAAGGTCGCAGTTCACATGATGGCATTACTATCCTAATAACTGGCATATTGATTGCTAAAACACGCAAATACCACACCGTTGCCATTTTCCTTGATATACGTGGGGCATTTGATTCAGTCCCGTTACATATGTTATGGGCCTCCTTATCATGCAAAGGCATTCCTTCTTCTTTTTTCGAACTACCACGTGGGTTCGAACCCCACTGTCGTCAGCCCCGATGATGGTTTTCCGTGGTTTCCCATTTTCATACCAGGCAAATGCTGGGGCTGTACCTTAATTAAAGCCACGGCCGCTTCCTTTCCAGTCCTAGCCCCTTCCTGCCCCATCGTCGCCATAAGACCTGTCTATGTCAGTGCGACGTAAAGCAACTTGCAAAAAAAAATCTCAAACTACCACGAAACCTGCTTACATATAGAACACTCATAATAAAACACCCTTATTCTCCAGCTCTTTCACGTTAGGCTACGGATGAAATTTCACAGTGTGATATTTTAGTGACATATTATTTGCATTTTATCTCTCCGACCTAGAACAACTTGTACGCCCGTATCCTACTATATGCTGATGATATAGTCATTTACATATCAGAGAGCGATATTGATAGTGCACGTAATTCTATTACTAAAATAATGCTTGGAGTACAGAACTGGCTGTGTGCCCATTGTTTATCACAATCTCCATCTAAGTGTGCAGCACTCATTTTTACGCATAAACGGATCAACAACGCCGAAACTCTAAAAAAGGCTTCATATGAGATACCGATAAATACACATTATAAATATCTAGGTATCATCCTAGATAACAAAGTAAATTTCTCTAGACATGCCCATTATCGCAGAAATACGGCTGCTAATTATATAAAACTGGTCAAAGCTATTACGCGACGATCATGGGGGGGGGGATGATCATACAACCGCCAAGTCAGTGTACTGCACTACAATGCGTTCACGATTATATTATTGAGCACATATCATTGATACTGCCAATCCCTCAACACTGAATTAGCTAAATACTATACAACACCAAGCATTACGTACTTGCTTTGGTGCATTACAATCTACACCGACGAATGCTTTGAAAGTGGAAACGGGAGAAACACCCCTCCATATTCGCAGACAATACCTTGCTTCCAAGTACCTACTACGACATTTATTAAAAGTTTCTAATCCTATTGTCCCGAAACTGCAACTACTGTATGAACGATACAATTCTGATCATATGAGAGATAATAGAACCCCTGCTCTAATAAGTGTATTTCAACAAATATCGGCCCTACAAACAAATCTCATGAGGAGTACAAACCTCCCCCATTAAACAGAATCGTATTTCGTAATCCAATACTACCCAGCAAGTATAAAAGCTACCCTTGCTAGTTTTGCTTTGCTACACTTTAGGATATCTACGTTTTCACCAACCTCTAAAAAACTTCCATTATCATATTCCAATATTGGTCATAAATTTTATACTGATGGCTCTAGGAATGCCTGTGGAGTAGGTGCTGCTTTTTATTATGAACGAAATCAGTACATTGGACTATATAAACTTCACCCATATTTCTCTATATTCATAGCAGAACTCATAAGACAAACACTACTGTATATATAGAACGAATCGATTCCAAATGCCAATATTTTCACAGAATCACTTTCAGCGTTACAATCTATCCAGTCCACTAAATTCACGCTTAATATTGGTAAGTTTATAATGTTAAGCAGCTACTATATGCCTTACATAATTATGGTATACAGATTACGATCTATGGATTCCGGTGCATAAAACATTCCAGCTAACGAAAAAGCGGATAAAGTTGCCAAAGAAGCTTCACTGCTCACACCCCTCCAATGACATTTATGACTCCAGTAACTGATGTAATTCCAATACTAAAGAAACATCAAACATTGATTGATTGATTGATTGATTGATTGATTGATTGATTGATTGATTCATTCATTCATTCATTCATTCATTCATTCATTCATCCATTCATTCATTCATTTATTTCAATTAATTCCAACGAGCCTGCAGGCTCATACATAGGAATTGTACAGGACACTACATACAGGCGGGCATTTACACATCAAAATATAGTTTGTGTGTATAAGATTATTAGTAAATGGTTGAGCATATAAACACATACAATATATAAAATATGTACATCATCAATATGCGGATTACAGATAATTATTTCTGACTGACATTTACATAACATAAAAGTTGCAGAGGTACAAGAATAATTCCGGACAGTTTGCAAGATTTTTTGGGAGAATGACTTCACTGTACCTTTCCCAGAAATAATGCTTGACTCTTTGTTTGAATTTTGCCAAAGTTGGTGCTGTTTTTACCTCCTGTTTTGGTTCGCAGAGAACTTCGAGGTGTTTATACCATATTTATAAGAGTGAACATTGTATAAGGCAAAGTTTTTTCCTGCCTAGTACTATATGGATGGTTGTCAGAATTCAGAGTAAATATGTAGTGCTGTGGTGTAAAAATTTATGTTTTATTTTATACATGAGTACAGCTGTATTGAATTCTGTACTCATGCTTAGGAGGTGGTATTTTAGCACTTAGGTATAGATATTTTATTGGCCTTAAGTAGGTATGATTAAGTATATTTATAACAGCTCTATTTTGTACTACCATTAGCTCATTCAAGTCAGACTTCCTACAGCGCATCCAGATTACATTCAAATATTGTAGGTGACTATGGATTAAAGAGTAGTAGATCTGTTTTAGAAGACGTTGAGGGATAAGAAAATAAAGTTTCATTAAAATTCCTGCAACAGGTGTGAACTTTTTAGTAATGTATTCAACATGTTCTGTCCAGTTCAAGTCCCTATCAATCACCAACCCAAGATATTTGACAGTACTAACTAGTTTTATTTCAGTAAAATGAAATGGCGTATGGCTTTTAGTGCCGGGAGTGTCGGAAGACACGTCCGGCTCGCCAGGTGCAGGTCTTTCGAGATGACTCCCTTAGGCGACTTGCGCGTCGTGATGAGGATGAAATGATGATGAAGACAACACACACACCCAGCCCCCGTGCCATTGGAATAAACCAAATAAGGTTAAAATCCCCGACCCGGCCGGGAATCGAACCCGGGACCCTCTGAACCGAAGGCCAGTGCGCTGACCGTTCAGCCAACGAGTCGGACTTTATTTCAGTATTTTGCATGTATATTTTACTATGTGGTATTTCATTCTGTCCTTGTTTTGTCATTATCTTATAATTAGTCTTTTGCACATTAATTGTTAATTTATTTGCTTGAAACCTAAAGCACAGAGTATTGAGGTCTTCCTGCATATCTTTAACAATGGAGTCTATATTGCAACCAGTATAGAACAGGTTTGTGTCGTTGGCATATAGTGTGATACGTCCCTTCAAACGGCAAGTTGCAATGTCGTTAATGTAGACTAGAAAGAGTATCGGCCCTAATACCGACCCCTATGGAACGCCATGGGTTACCCTAATTGCTGAGCTCCTACAGTTATTCAGCACTACATACTGTTTTCTATCAGACAGATAATTATCAAACCACTTCAAAGCAACGCCACGAACTCCTGCTCTCTCTAATTTAGCTAACAGTCTTTCATGGCCATTATATATCATTATGGCAACAGTTCTGGAATGAAACCGCTAGTATAAAAGGGAAATTCTATCATAGAATCCAACCCTCTCTGCCTACTAAACACTGGTATCAACGAACAACATACACACAACGTCATATAATCAATATTATTAGGCTACGTTTCAAACATGCTCTTACACCCCTGTATAAGGATCGCTTCAATATTGTCAACCAGCCAATATGTCAATGTGGTTCAAATGAGGCGGATTCAAATAATCTAATTTTACAATGCCCGTTATATAATCAGGCTCGAACACAGTTACTTACAAGCCTAATACGTTTACGACTCCCTCTTCCAACAAGTGTTTATTGTATTGTTTATAACCCGAGCCCAGAGATAATATACATATTAAACAGATTTCTGAATGATACGAAAATCATACTATAATTGCAACAGGTTAACTTTTTCATTAATAGTTGTGTCATTAACAAAATATTACTCATTTCTCTTCTCTGCCTATTCGAGAGTTGTTTCGGTTCTTGTATTTGATATATAGCTACAGCAGCTCCTGAGACCCTTGTTCGCACTGCTACTGTCATTTGACGTTTCTATCACACATGTACTGCTGCGTTGTTCTTCCCTTAGCCTGACCAAAATTCTTTAGGTAAGGATTAAACAAATACACTAGAGAATACACGACACTTACGGATTTGGCCTTGCTAAAATGGGAGAAAATTCGACGGTGGCGCTCCTAGTGACTTGACCTGAAAAAAATCGCGCTAAATTCAAATATCAATGGAAATGCATAGACGAATATGGATAAAGAAATTACGTCTAGAAAGAAAGTGTTATTGAGATATTAACTTCGAAGTTGCTAAAGCAATTCTGCATAAATGAATTAAGAATTATTTAAAAGGTTATTATTTAAAGACTGAAATTAGACATATAAACAAGATCTGAAATGGACTGCTGTGAAATGGCTTGATCTTTCATTTATGCATTCTTTTTTGCTTTAGCATTCCTGCCTGAACTTTTACGGTTAGATTAGTCTTTTTTCTCATTTAAAAAACATGGTTATCATCACATTAAGGCACTTGTCAATAAAAATATCGGCACATTCCTTACACATATGATGCAATGAATTAACATTTAATAGCTGGACAATTTTCCTCTTAACATGAAGCCTACTAACAGGAAGAAAATCTATAAAATCACGGCTTTAATCTGACAAGAGGGATAAAAGAGAGATAAGTATGAAAATGTTGTCGATGTGATGCTTTAAGGAATATTTACGTACAATTAAAGCAAAAATGTAACATACACTTGGCTGTATAGTCGAGGATTTCTAAAGTCGCTGGCCTGGAAATTATCTGAACTGATCTTATAATTCTTATATAAGCGTAACGTACACATTATCCAAATCACTTCTGTGACATTTCAAAACCCACAGATCACACCTACAACAACACATCGGTATTGGAGGTTAACTGCTGCACTATACAATAAAATATGCGTATTACATTTTAAGCCAGTTAAAATATGGGTCAAGTGGGTCAGAAAATTATGAAGTACTATAAAAATCTCTTTGTCACTGGAAGAATATATATACAAACACAATATTACATTTTCTTGTCACGAGCGAAGCGAAAGGATGATCGCGCATTCTTCTCTACTTCATAGATAGTGCAGCCAAACACAGCACATACCTTTCCCCTCATGTTGAGACTAGGTATCAAGGAATGACACACGCTAGTATTTAATTATGTCAACTCAATGAAAACGCATAAATAACACCAAAAACTTCACACACAAATACACGTGCTCTTATGACAGAATAAGTAATTGTCAGGTCTACTCGCTAGAGACAGCTCCAATAACTGTCCCCCGATATCTCGCTCAGTGTCGCGTATTGTCTCTACTGTATTTGGATTAAGGTATCACGTCGTTCGTAATAACACACGTTACTGGTACTTTTCACATATTCCTTGAGCAATACCTACATCTCAACCCTCTGATTTGTGTTCTCCCCTCCTCAATACTATCTCCTATAGTAGTTGACTTATATTCTATGTTCTTCACAATTGTAGATCCGGTCATTTGCGTAATTGTAGCAAGACGCCAAGATGGATAACTTTGGCGTAAAGGACTAGCACCTTGTGTCCACGTGCTAATCACCCTTATATCCATATCCATACTATATAGATTTTCACTCCTGCTAGATAAAGTACTTTCTGAATAGTTGCATGAATCCCACATATTAATGTGCGATCCCTATACGGTACTAACCAAGAGGTTTACAAATTTTCCATATATAGAAATTGTGAGATAAAGTTTTTATTAATTACATAAATAGTGGTTAAGAGTGTTGTGAAGTGTATCATTCTCAAAAGTATTGGAACTGTGTGTTAGTCAAATATCAAGCTTAACCAAATATCAAGAAGAAAAGTTGTAGTTTTGGGTAAGGTGTTGAACTAAAGCCCAAAATAGTCAAGAAGTAGATGAAGATAATCATTTCTATCCTCATTGTAATTATCCCATTCTCAGTTCGGTTCGAAGAGTGGTAGTGTGTGGTTCTACTTTCCTAATTGTGTCGTGTGCGACATGTGCAGTATTCCATAGTGCAAGCATTACGGTATATGTATGGCTCTCTTCGTTAGTGAGGGTGGGGGTGCTAACCGTTCACCGGACATGGACATTTCTAGTAATATTGATCATGAAGAAACAGTGCGGTCAACCAATAATAGTGACATCACACCAGCTCTCGGTGGTGAAAACTCTTCGTCCAATATACAATCTGACAAGATTATTATAACTAATCCGATTTACTACTATTCAGGACACCGCGGTGCGTACGTAATCTATGTTGAGTCAGCTGATGAGAAAAACACTGGATATATTCATCCCATGACGCTTGGTAGGCTCTTCTACGATAGTAAAATTGTAGGTATCATATATCTATCAAACCGAAAGGTGCAAAGCGCATTCAAAGTCTCTTTGACTCAGCTGACAATGCCAACATTTTTCTCAAACACCCCATTTTGACTTCTCATAAACTTAAAGCTCTCATTCCGGAATCCAGCTTGTATCGCATTGGATTAATTCGGGGAGGCGATAAGAAATTAACTGAGGAGGACATTATCCAGTACACTGAATCCACCGTTCCTATAGTTAAAGCCCAACGGCTCAACAAACGTGTGTCAGTTGATGGGCAAGCTAACTTTGTTCCTACGGGAACGATAAAATTAACCTGCAAATGCCAAACTTTACCAGAATTTGTTACTATATTTCACGTAATACTAGTGGTTCAGGCATTCATTTTTCGCCCTATTATCTGCGGGAAGTGTCAATGATATGCGCATACAGCCAAAAACTGCAGAACAAAATACCCGAGATCCGGAAACTGCTCTAAATCTCATGAAACTCACACATTTCTGATTTAATGTGTAAATGGCAACATTGTGGGCTGAATCACAGTGTAGGATCCGATAGATGTGAAGTTCATCAGCAACAAATCGCAATCAAACGCATGATGTGTGTGGACAATATTTCCTTCCTGGAAGCACAAGAAAAACTCCATCCGACAGGATTTCCCCCCTTAGCTTCCCACATCTATTTCCACAGCCTAGTACAAGCAATTCGATATCTCCACATGAGACTCCTCGTAAACAGAAATTCACTGAAGTGATTCAAAGACCAATTTGACCAGCTCCCCTGCCAGGCTTTGTAATATGTTGATGACTACTGATAAATAAAATCATGAATAAAATATAATTAATAAAATTACTCAATAACTTAATAAAATTAATAAGCATAATTAACCGAAATGTCCGTAGTATGGGCGCCAGAGTTCACCAGAATGGATCCCTCGAATTTAGATAAGAGCATGATAAACTTTATATCCCAGGGCGTGTACATATTGCTGCGTACTGGTACATCTGCTGCAGGCCTTACCTAACCTCCTGAAAACGACTAATTAGGTAGGAACTGCACCTAGGTTCATCAATAACACTGATTCTAAATAGCTAACTATATTCTTAACAAATTCCGTGCATGAGCACCTCATCAACATACAACATTATACATATAATACACACATAAAATATTGCTGGAAGACTCCATATTTACAACAACAACAAAAATAATGAAAATCGTGGGAAAACGAAAGCGAGAACTATGTTACCATTTGTAAATAGTCCGATGAACAATGTACATGTATGAAGATAAATACCCTTCACTGTCTCTGTATCAATTCGACTTACCGATTCTCATAATCGGCAGTTATCACATCACACAGATACTGTACCTTGTACCACTGTGTTCACATATTTTAACACTTGTTGTAAAGATATATACACACGTCTGTCGATCCTCAACATATAAATTTATGGAAAGTCTGAGATAGCTTTCACCAACATATAATGCTAGGCCGCCACAAGTGCTACAATACTTAATGTGCAAGCACTCTCCACAATCAGCCACTTTCCACAAACATAACTAGACTACGCTCCACGAACGTTTGAAGTCCAGTCCATTGCTGCCGTGTCACTCCAGTACCGTGTATCAGCACCACTTCCTTCCCGTACAGTGCGTCAGTTGTAGTTGTAGTTGTCTTCCTTCTCGTTCCTTCATACAGTGTTACTTCTTGTAGTTGTAGTAGTTCCTTCTCGTTCCTTTACAATCACTCTCACAATGTTTTTTACAATCTCCTGGTTGCCGCCGTATGATCAACTTTTATAGACATCAACATCCCCCTCCTCTCAGATGATACGTCTGGATTGGTGCTTGCCCACCAATCATGAGTGATCTCTAGTCAAG
Organism: Anabrus simplex; assembly: GCF_040414725.1. Classification (NCBI taxonomy): domain Eukaryota; kingdom Metazoa; phylum Arthropoda; class Insecta; order Orthoptera; family Tettigoniidae; genus Anabrus; species Anabrus simplex. The sequence goes on along the minus strand of NC_090265.1, from coordinate 689,137,039 downwards.
ACCAAGCCCTGAACTACTTCTTCCTCCCAAGACAATAACAAACTCTGGGGAGTTTTACATGAATCATCAAATTTCCCTGGTACAACAACAAGCTCATCTCATCAGGCTGGGATATATACATGACAAATGGAATTTCCTGACACAAGTACATCACAATAGACACTGGGGCAGCCATATGACTCATTCAAATTACCAGAGTTATTAAAGCAATGTTTTCCCACTCATGCATAACAAATTACTCATACCTAGATATGTGGATATTTTCCAGCTTACCAATATAAATGACAAAATATACAAATGAAATACTAATAATAATAATAATAATAATAATAATAATAATAATAAATCGAATACTGACAATAATATCTCAAACTTCTACATATAATTCGGGGGTGTGATATATGTACTATCACAGCTTTGATAGAGCAGGCTATCACGCGATCTTACGCAATCCTATCTTGGAGCATGCTCCACGGGTATCTATTTCACAGACTCAATAGCCAAAGGTGCAAGTGGAACAGTCAACTAGCACAGCTTCCCCTTCAGAATGCCCTCAGACTTCATCTGATCGCCCTACACTCCCGCGATTAACAAAGAATGTTCAAGCAGAAATACTGCAAGACTTCAAGAGCTTAGCAGACGTTCTGGGTGAACATCCTCAATGGACTCATTTATTAAATATCCTCTTTAACAAAGTAAGTCAGCTTTCGTACAGGATGATGCGCATACTGCAATGGAACCGTAGGAGCATTACTCCAAAAAAGCATGAATTAATACTTCTCATCCAAGAATACCATCCCCATATTATTATATTACAAGAGTCATGGTTAAACCTGACTCCGCCTTTTCCATCCAGGGTTATAATGTTGAACGACTCTATGATTGTGGATACGGTGTGGTACTCACTTTAATTCCATCGCAAATACCATATACTAACATCTTACTACCTTACACGATTCCTAACACATACTCCTTGGTTGTGAGAGTACATCATTTCCTTATCGTGAACCTCTACTGCCCGCCTTCCATACAAGGCAACATCTTTCAAAGGCATCACTATTTTTCACAGTTTTCGGCCCAAGACAGTTTAATAATAGCAGGTGATCTCAACGGACATCACACTGACTGGGGATGTGTCGATACCACAACAAAAGGACGTTATATTCTTAATGCAGTCTTAAATAACCATTTGTTTATTTTAAATGATAGCTCCTCTACGCGGCTATCTCCACCCGGGCACCCTAATAGTGCAGTAGATCTATAAATTTGTTCCGAAAATATCGTCCATAAATCAATGTGGTACACACACAAAGACACTCATCTAAGTGATTTCTTTCCTATAATTATTGACATTATAACACAACTTCATCCGCAGAACATAGTTTAAAACTTCGGCGTAGAACACGGAATCTGTAAGATTTTGATTTTTGCCTCTTTCATAATTATATTTTAAATCGCATTAAATTCGCATCACAAATATCTTCTGCCTATACTTCCTTATATCAGCATATTCAAAACTACCTAGATATATATCACCCTTTTCATTATCGGAAATATAGCAATACTACTAGACGACTTAACATTCACTGCTGGAATAAGCAATGCGCCGCTATGGTGAAACGAAGACGCAGCCTGCTCAGAAGTTTAAATCAAAATTCCACACCTGCCAATTATTTGCAATATAAAAAGTACACTGACCACCTGACAAAAGTATTCAACGAAAGACGAAGAGAACCTTGGAAATGTCTTATTAACTCCCTCAATAGAAACACCTGTATTAAGGATATTTGGGCTGCTATAAGAAATAGCTCATACGGGATGCAATAAACTCGACCAACCACACTTCGAAAGCATCTCCCAATTTTACGACACATTAATTCCGGATTTTGTTGTTCAAGAATTTCAGCAGTATACTACAGTGCCTCTTCCAGATACATTTCTCACACTCTCCCAACCTATATCTTACCCAGAATTTTTTAACAAACTCCAAAATAAACCTACTTCTGCTCCTGGACCAGACTATATTACCTAAAAAGTGCTCTCCCATCTTTTTTATCATGCACATGCAATAACCATAGCGTGTTACAATCAAATACTAAACTCAGATTTTCCTCCTGCATGGAATACATTTACGCTTGTGTCCATACCGAAACCAAAACTCTCGACTAGTAATCTCATCGGATATAGAGGAATCTGTTTAGGGTCATGTTTAAGGAAGGTCTTCCTCAGAATTCCGTTGGAAAGGCTTTTATGGTGTCTCACTTATCACAATTTGCTACCCGTCTATCAATACGCCTTTATAAAAGGGAGAAGCACAGCGGATCCCATTAATATATTACTAACGGATTTGCTGCAAGCAAAACAACGCAAACATGGAGCAATTGCTGCTTTCGTTGATATCAAAGCTGCCTATGACAACGTGCCCATACACATGTTACTGTCGAAACTTCATAACTTACACCTTCCTGCTAATTTTATTAAAATGCACCAACATGTTTTATATTTTCGGCGAATGGAAATCACTTGCCAAACCTCTACGTCTAATGTACGATACGCGTCTAATGGGTTGCCTCAGGGCGACATATTAAGTGGCCTATTATTTGCTCTATATTTAAAGGGTTTAGAAGGTATTGTAATACGCGATGCAAGAATACTACTTTATGCGGATGATACAGTAATTTATTCTTCTCATGAAAGTCTGCAGAACTAATATCACTCGAGCATTAACTACTGCTAAAGCATGGTTAAACGAGCATGGTTTGGAACTTTCCTCTACTAAAAATGTGGCCATGATTTTCACGCATAAACGCAAGTATAATACAGACTCTTTCAGAATTGCAAATATTACAATTCCGATAATCCGTGTGCACAAGTATCTTGGTATATATTTAGATAATAAACTGTCCTGGAAACCCCATTTTGAATACCTTTCGAAAAAGACTAAAAAGTTTACCAATATATTGAAATTAACAATTCGACGAAACTGGGGTGCTGACTCCGTAACGGCTTTATTACTTTATCGGCATACAATACGTTCGCATTTAGATTATGGATCCTTTTATTTTGATATTGCTTCCTCAACTCTTATTCACAAGCTCAACGTAATTCAACATCGAGCACTCCGATTATATATAGGCGCTTTAAACTTTTCCCCAACTAATGCGTTACTTGTTGAAACATGTGACATGCCTCTCCACTATCGCCGTTTGTATTTAGCTCATAAATTTTTATTGCCCCGAATGGCGCTAGCCAGAAGTTCTATCCTACCCATACCACAATTACTGGAGAAATATGGGCAACGTTCTCAACAGCAATCACGTACTCCTGCTTTGTTAGACGCATTCAACTTGACGCGACAATATCATACTCGCATTTAACAAAATATTTCGCTTCCATACAATACAATGCCATACAATATAATGCACTACAAACCTAATATTGTAGTGTCTCAGCACATTTCCTTTAATAACAGCACAATGAAACTTTCTAAAATACCTAAACTAACACTTAAAATGGCGATAAATGATCTCAAATCTACTCTCTTAATATATACAAATGGATCCAAACAAAATGTAGGCACGGGGGCCGCATATCACATTCCGCAGTTACACGTCTGTGAGCAATACACACTTCCAAACTATGCCTCAATATTTACTGCTGAGGCTTTCTCTATACGACAAGCTTCGCTATACCTAAAAAATTACCACGTCTCCAAAGTGATCATTTTTACAGATTCCTTAAGGGTACTTCAAAGTTTAATGTCACATATGTCCTATACAAACTGGTACATATGCAATATTCGACGCCTTTTATTTGAATTGGATGAAAATAGTGCTGATATAACTTTAACATTGATAAAAGGTCATTCGAACAACGCAGGTAATGATCAGGCTGATAAAATTTCAAAACAAGCTGCATCTGCAACCGGAAACAATGCTTCCATAGCCCTTCCCTACACAGATTTCACGCCGATTATTAAACTTGCTATTCAACAAAAATGGCAGCAAAACTGGACACAATCGGCGAAACTCAAAGGAAAATATTACTATCAGCTGCAACCAAGTAATGCTAGTCACCCTTGGTTTTCAAAAACAAAATATTCACGCAGACATATTACAACAATTATCAGATTACCTTTTAATCACGCTCTGACTCCGGCTTATAAATTCAAATTAAAGTTAGCGGATTCACCCATGTGTGCATGTAATAATAGTATGGCCGACATTAATCACATATTCTTTCAATGTCCCCATTTCGCCCTAAATAGAAAACGTTCTTTCCACACTTTATGCTCGCCTCGTTCAACATCCTACACCTTCACTTGTTCTTGCTATTCATGAATTTTTGGATAATTGTAACATTAAACTCTAAATTCTTTTGGCTAGTGAGTCCTATGAGCTTCTTAACTCGCATCCTCCTCTACATAACTGAATAATAATATATTTCATTGCAGCCAATGGCCAAAAGATATTTACATTAATACACAACATTAGTCATCTCTGCAGAAGGCTATCATCGATTCGCGCCGATAAGTACAAACCATGGCATGAAAACGTTCATAGCTCTTATCACAACGTTCACATACACAGTCCGTGTCAGCTTGATGGAATTTCTTTATTTTACACAGCTTATAATGAAATCCGTGTATTGCAAAGCGTGTAATTAAGTGTCTGAGCTAATATCCTCCTGCTTGCCAGTCTTTGTAAACCATTGCGTCCCTCGAGTAAAATTCGCTCCAAATGTCTCTCTTCTTTGCTCGTAATTTCTCTATGAACGGTAGATATGTTGGTGTAGTTGGTAGCGGTGGGTGACAACGGACATCCTCTACATAGAAAGGTTCGCGAGTTAACTCATATACAAGCCTTGAAGGCGTATACTTCGAGACACATAGTGCCTTGTTCAGAAACGTAGCTTTCACCTTTTCCAATTGCTCGAACTGTTTCATTTTTAGATGCGACCATACAATTTCTAATCCATAGGTGATCACTGGTGACACTTTGAGGTCAAATAATTTCAGGGCTGTTTTGATAGATAACTTATTCAAATTCTGTATGTCGTTGATGGCTGATGTGAGTAGTGAAAACATTACCTCTGGTTTGTAGTGTGACTCCCAAATACTTGAAGTTCGATACATTCTTTAGAGGTATCCCATGTATATGAAACTCGGATGCTTTACCTCCTTTCCTAAATGCATTGATACTGTCTTTTCCTCATTTAACTAAAGTTCATTCTCTTCTGTCCACTTCACCAACGCGTCAAGTGTCTCGCTGGACCTCGAGGCAATCACGATATCATCTGCATACATATATATGCTTGTTTCCTCAAGGATTGCTTCTATAATGTCCGCCGTAGCAATTATAGATAGTACTGGTCTTAGAGGATCCCCTTGTAGTACACCGGTGGTTTGTTGATTTGGGTTGGACTTCACTATTCCGTCACTAATTACTATGCAGTTTGAGGCCAGTATGTTCTGAATTAGTCGTTTGAGACTTGCATTACTTCTCATTAATCTGTCTTGTTTCTCCATTAATATTTTTCGGCTGTAAGTGTCGAAGGCTTTGGAGAAGTCGACGAAAATGGTGTACAGCTTGCTTTCAGCTCCAGTTGTACCTGCTTCAATATCATCCAGTAGACACTTGATGGCTTGAATCGTGTTCCTCCCCCTTCTAAAACCGAATTGTTCTTCTGGAAGTTTGGAATCGACTTCTCTAGTCAGGCGTATACATAAGAGTTTTGTTAGGATCTTTAGCATCGTACATTCGAGAGCGACGCCTCTATACGCGTTTGAATCTTCAGTGCTTCCCTTTCCTTTATATATCATTTTGACTTTGAACTTTCTCCAGCTGTTTGGAATCGTTCCTTGCTTAAGGCACTGGTTCAAGACATATGTTATTGCTTCTTTAAGTGTCGGGAAAGCAATTTTGATGTGTTCGTCATACATATTATCCGGACCGCAAGCCTTATTATTCTTGGAGCTGTTTATAGCATCTTCTACTTCCTTGAATGTAAACCATTCAGTGTATAGGTCTTTTTCTCCCGTGGGTGTTTCAACTAGAATACTGCAAGGACGTGTGTCTCTTGTACTTCATACGTGGCCCACATGATTCTCCCAAACCTCAATAGGAATATTTCACGGATATTTTGGGCGTCTTGGGTTAAGAGCTTTATACGGGCATTGCTCTGCTTTTCCTATCAATCTTTGTTCTTCCTGTTCCTGAAGTAGCTTTTTCTCCTGCTTTAAGAGTGCCTTATAGGTCTGTCTCTTGTTGGTGTAATCTTCCAGTAGATTGGTGCTTGGGGCTTTAAGGGCTGCGTGCAGCGCTTTCAGTGCAGTCTTTCTTGCCATGTAGCAATTTCCCTTAAATCAAGCCTTTGCCTTCCTTTTAAATGTAGGCTCTGAAATGTCTGCGCCTTGTAGTAAATCTTCTAGCTTGTTGGCTGCTTCCTCCAGGTTGCCTTCCACCACCATCTTCACAATTTACTGGTTGTCTGTCTCACATATATTGTGCTGGAGGAACTTCCTCGATATCCTACGGGTTTCAATCTCCTCTCGATCATAATCAATTTTAATCAGAAGCATGGTTTGTACCTTCTGATGTTTCCTTACTGGGTTTAGGATAATTTTTTGTCCTATTGGTTTTTGTTTACCCAGGATTGTAAAGATCAGGTCTATGGTGCTCGTGCCATTATGACTTATATATGTTTTGTCTTCGCTTCTATTAACCATGGATAATCCTTCCTCTTCCAAGTATTCTAAAACTTCTCTTGATTTTTGTGAAGGAACATCTACTCTGCAGTTGAAGTCACCCGCAAGGATAATGCCGTCATTTCTGTTTGTTGTGCTCAAGGCTGTGCCTATTTCATCTATCATTTGGAGAGATTTGAATTCCGGTTGGAAGTACGCACAAATGAAAATACACAGTATAGTTTTTACTACTAAGACATTATTAGTTCTATGTATAGCTTTAAGGGGCTTGAATTTCGGCGTGAGGCGGCATGTGATTCCTCCTTTTGGTCTTCCTGTGAGTCCTTGTTCTGCTAGTAAGTTAACTGTGTAATGGTTGTTCGCTGTCCACTCTGAGGTCAGGAAGGTTTCTGACATTATCACTGCGTCATAGCAATCAAAAATATCCTCTGGCTCTAAGTTGGCTGCATTTGGCTGCTTCAACGTTCCATAGTAATAGCCTCACTTCTGAGTCTCTCATTTGGCATGAAGTTTTACTGTGTATTTGAGGTGAATCGAAAGGGCCGAAAAATTATGTCCGTTGGCCAGAAAGCTGGCTTGTACACTTTATCTTTGCTTTCTAGAGGAATTCCGAACTTGAAGGCTTTATTTTCTCCCTTGGTTCGGAGTTCTTCAGATTTAACTCCATCTTTGATCCCCTTGTCCACCAAGTAGTGGATTACATCATTTGGAGTTATGTCCTGGTGTACTCGTCCTATATAAATCCAAGCCATACTGTCTGCCGCCCTTAGTTTTAAGTTGCCTTTGGATGTTACAGCTGTCCCTCTTTGTGTTCTTTGTGTCATTTTGAGTCTGGTATTTTCAGCTGTTGCAGGTTCCCTCCCATCGCTTCTCCAGAGAGTAGTGACGCCCTCTCTTCGCACGGTAATTTCATGCGGGCCAGCATCTGTATACCCGTCCGTATCTTTCCTTTCCCATCGTCTGATGACTCCCTTCTCAACTTCGTTAGCGTCCTGTCTGGCTCTTGGTTAAGTTGTCTCGTCATTTGAGAGACAATCCTATTTCTACCTTTGCTTGCGTCAGGCTTAAAAATACTGTTATCTTCTTCCACCATCTGGTAAACTTCCTCCCTCATCTGCGCTCCGTCTCGATTTACACTTTTCCATGACTTATCATGATCGCCCTTCCTTTTCTTTCCTCTACATAACTGTAACCCAATCTCTTTGCTGTAACCTATGATGACGTCACGTTATCGACCTGTAACCCAAGACCGACTCCAATTCTCAGATCAAGACCAACTACAATTACATCAGACCGTAATCCAGGAAAAACATGGCGGACATCGGTGGGCGATATGAGAGGTTGAGGGCAAGCTTATGCGTGTTTATTCCGAGTCACCTAAAGAAAAGATCACAAGTCAAACGTCATGAAATGCAACTCATTAACTCGAAATATGAATAATTAAATACGATATATAGATGTCAACAAAGAACATTATTAACCTTACATGAAATACAATGACACCACTATTAACCACCGCCCATTATGTAAAACACGCAAACAAATTTCTCCAACAATATTTCAACCCTCCAAAATCCACCTGTATTGTTGAGTAGGTACAAGCGATATTTGTATGATACACTTGGCCATCTAAAGAACTCGTTACCTTATAACTCACCAGAATTGACGGCAAAATTGTATATTACATAAAAAAAAGAACATAGTCCTCATGTTCACTCACGGGAAAGGGGTTAGGTTTAGTTTACGCACGTTCATTGTAAAACGTAGAAAATTAATTACATCATTCTTGCACCACCGTTTAATTTCGTCTCTAAATCATAAATCTTGGTCATGATTTTCCGGATGTTTTTGGGACTGATTTAATTTTCTTTGTAGTAAGGTACGTTGGCTGATAGGGCAAATGCTAGGATAGGCATCATTAGTTTTAACTTCGGAAGTTTGCGCGGCACTCGAATTAGATCACCACCTTCTACGGGTATATAATGCTTTCCCTAACAATACATTTGATTTCAAAAATGATAAAATGATTAATGTACACAGCATTATTAGGCCTATGATTCGGTTCGAAGTTTTCCTTACGAATGCTCTTAACCCAATTTTGCCTTAATATTAGGTCTTTTGGAAACGGGAACACTGAAACTCTTACTTACATCCAGGCACACAGCACATTAAACTATAAACATATTGCATAGGTAAGTAAAAATGAAGAAAATACTTTCACAGAACAACACGAGAATGAACGTTAACCTAATCACCGCCGATATTGTTGGAATAAATAAGCTCTTTGAGAACAAACAGCTTCTTACGGCACTGAAAGAGGATCTATAACCTTCTTAAGACCATAAATAAATATAATGTACGATTAATAATATTCAAATTTCCGTAAATATTTGGTAACAACACGACTTTCACAAATCAAAACAAACGCATGCTAACACTCCAGCTGCCGCCATTATGGACAGTTTCGATAGGTCGGTTAAGGTCTGAGATATTGTAGTTGGTCTTGCTCAGATCTTAATGCTACTCTCGATCGTTCAAATATGGCGAATCGAGTAGCCGGAATTCTTGGAAATGTGGGTTTGTTTTGGTTTGTTGTTATCGTATGTAGTCGGTGTAATTTTATGTAAGTTGACGATAAATGTTAGTTTCTTTGTAGAATATAAGTGTGCGAGTGTATTTATACGAGTCAGTGAATACATAGGATCTGTAATTATACGCAGTAAGGTGAGAATGTGCTTGTTTTGATCGTGTTTTTTTTACCCATTAAAGAATATGAGTGCACTAGGTGGACTAGTTTTTAGTTTTTAATCTATGTCAATGCCTCTCATACAATTATTCTTAAGTTTCCTACGGAATAGGACATTAGTAGAGAAATCGATTAGGAATATGCGTCATGATTATTTTGAAGTCCATGGCAAAACCGTAGCATGCATACATCATTTTGAGAATAAGTCGGAGGTTTCGCGTTCCTCGAAAAATATTAACTTAGATAGAATATAATTGATATTGTGTTATTCCGACAGTGTCTAAGTGCTTCAAAGTGTCTAATGATCTAGATGCAAGTGTATTTTACAATAATATGTGCTTTGCCTGCGGAAATGTTTGGCTGGATCTTAGAGTATAACAAAACTTATAAGTGTGACAGATGGAGGAATCTGTATACGGTTACACAAAAGAAATATTGACTTAGAGGGATTAGCTGGGTTTGTAACGTAGGGTTTTACACTACCAACACCTTCCGATTCATGCTGTGGCTATCTGTTATCAAGCAGACTGCGCTGGACTGAAGCTCGTCCATGTGGTTAAAATTCAATGTTTAATCAAGAGAGTTTTTGTACTCCTGTTCTTTAATGGGTAAAATCCTATTATAGGTAACTGCCATCACGACAATTCAAGTTTCGAAGTGATATATTTTTTAAAAATATATATCTAGTGCTGTGTTATGAAAGTGGCATAGTTAATACTAACATAAAAAGAAACATCTCAAGCAGTGTTAGTTATGGGAAAATCCAGGTAGATATTATGTCATTGAAACCGTTAAATATCTCACGTATGCCTCTTCGATAGGCCGCCATTTTATTCCGGTTTACGCTAATCGAGAGCAAGCAAGATTTTCTCGCTAAGAGGAATTCTCAGAAGTCAAAAGACTAAAAGTCAAAGAACAGAGGAACAGAGAGCTAAAGCATAGAAGACATGCCTGCTACGCATAATAATGACCAATCCTTAACTTCTTCTATGAACAATGAGGAAAAGTGTGGCTACTGCAACAAGGTATTTTTACAGATTGCGCTGCAGTACAGTGCGAAGGCTTATGCGCCACATGGTACCACAAAGAGTGTGCAAAACTCACTAATGACGAGTTTGAAATCATGAAACGCGCTAAATGTGGACTCTCATGGATCTGTGATACATGCAAATCGGAAATCTCAGAACCAAATAGGAAAAATAACATCTTAAACCAGCTAACAAAGAAGCTTGAAACCATAATGACATTCCTGTCCAAAGATATGACCAAAGCCATCGAAGAAACAGTAGTGAATGTTTTGGAACGTAAAACTAGTCCTACAACTAATACCTGGGGACACAAAAATGTAGCTCCAAATCCTCCTCCAGCTGAAAAAGCACAAATGATGACAAAGACAGGCTCAGCAGAATTAGAAATTCTGCTAACACCAACATCAGAAGACCGTCAGCAAAGGAAAGGAGAACAGGAAGAGCAAGGACAATCATCAGAGGACGCTACACGAAAGACAGTACAGAAAGTCGTAACACGGCCCACAGGTGATGCAGCTCGTAAGATTACAGAGCCAGACACATCAAGGAAGGAAGAAACAGGAGATTTCCTTATAGAACCCTCTATTGAAGAAACGGAAACAACAGACGCAACAGGGACCCAGGTGCCATCGAGAAGAATTAGAAGAGAACAACACTTCAACCAAGCCAGATAGAAAACGAGTACCTATGAAAGACATGATATAATCGGGACAAAGCAAAAATACAGGTGAACTGCAAGCAGGTGAAAAAATGGCATGGATGTACATAGGAAGACTAAGAGATAATGCCAGCAAGGAACTCATTAAGGAATACATTAAAACGAACGGACTACAGGGAAACATAGAGTGCGAGGAGCTTCAAACAACGGGGATAAGTAAGGCCTTCAAATTCGGCATACCATTCAAGAATCGAGCCGATATCGAACGATCTGACTTCTGGCCTGAATAGGTTATCGTTAGAGAATTTCTTTTTCGTGCCAAACACAACAGAATGTTCAGTGCTATCTAATCCAGAATCACTACAAGAATTGAACGTACTCTTATGGAATGTGAAAGGACTATCGTGCTTGGCGACAACAATCTCAGATGAAATGTTCTTGCAATACCATATTATAATTATGACAGAGATGTTTCTAAAGACAGAATACAACCTGAGAGACCGATATTCACTAAATGTTTTTGCAGAACAGGGACAATTAGGAAGGCCAAGTGGTGGCATAGCGTGCTGCTTGGTTAAGAGTTTAGCTCCATTTAGGACACCTCACAAAAAAAGAAACTTATTACTAGTACAGACTCAAATGTGTTAGATAATCGCTGTCTATTTCCAACCTGAATACACTTCCAGGAAGATAATAGATGAACTTGGATCTGCACTCTGCAAAATCAACAAAAATAGCACCGTTATCGTGGCTGGTGATATGAACTCTCGAATAGACACACCTACTTCAAAAACTGCAGGTGTCTTGGAATAAATGGAGGAAGAGGGCTTCTCTTTAATAAATCAGAAAGAAAATAAAACATACATATGTCATAATGGATCAAGCACAATCGATTTAGTTTTTACACATATGAAAAACATTGTCAGTGACTCAATAGATAAGAAACACGGCGGACAGAAAGCATCTACCGGTCGAAACAAGAATCAAACAATGCAAGGAAGCGCAACAAGAAACACCGATCATCAGGAAGTTAAGGCGAAAGCTATCAAAAGGGAAAGTGGACCCTGAGTTGAAACAACAAATATCTGAGCACATTCGGCGAGGACACCTTAACAGTGGAGCAGCTGGTATAGAGCAGGTAATAGGAAGTGCGGAATCGCCGGTCCTTCCTACAGCGAGAAATGCAAAGCCTTGGTTCATTGAAGCATGTTATGCGGCTCGGCGTAAGGCTCTGGATGCTTAACACATAGCAAGGAGTGAACCATCGGAGATAAACTGCATGAAGTATGCGGAACTACGAAGAATCTATAAACGCCTAGTGAGGGAAGCAAAGAAAGAGCATCACCAAAAAGAAGAAAGTGAACTGATACGTGAAGCAGAACAGAACCCATATAAACCGCTAAATGCACGGAAACCAATATTTCCTAGAAGCAGTTCAACAGATGTATGAGAGGAACATCTACGCAAAGTAGTTCAAGATAGAGAAACACGCCCTGAGCTGGAAGAGGCAAGTGATGTCACGAACGTCGAACCTTTTACGGAGGAAGAAATAGCGGAGGTCATAAAAAGTATCCGGAACAACAAATCAAGTGGACCCGACTCTATATACGGTGAGCATATTAAAGAAATATGGCCTGAAATGAAAGATGAAATAATCAATCTTCTTAACGGATGCCTAGAGCAAAGCAATATTCCGGACAGTTGGAGGAAATCTACGGTCAAAATGTTATAAAAAGGGAAAGGAGACCCTGGGGATCCTAACTCATACAGAGGAATCGCCCTGGAATGCACGATGTTCAAGTTACTGACTAAATTGCTATGCAAGAGGCTTACAAACATAATAGACCCGAAATTACCTGAGGAACAGTTCGGTTTCAGGAGAAAATAGAAGCACAATCCAAGCCATTACCTGCCTACTGAACGACATACAGACTACCTTTTCAAATCCAGGACAAAAAGTACATGCAATATTTATAGATTACACGAAACCTCTCGATTCAATCAGTCGGAAATGAATAATAGAGAAAATACAGCAATTGGTTGGTAGAGAGAACTATCTATTGCGAATTATTCAAAACATACCTCACGACAACAGTATGATCATCAGTGACGGTATAAATATCTCACGACCAATTCTTTAAACAAACGGCGTACTCCAAGGAGATCCACTGAGCCCTCTGCTCTTCATTGCAGCAACAGCTGACGTAGTTCAAGCAATATCATCAGAAAAGGTACGCCTATATATATATGCAGATGATATGGTAATAACATCAACAGACCAGGTAGAATTGCAGATTGCCTTCGATCTACTGGTTCAATGGACAAAGGAAAATGAACTACAAATTAATGAAAAAAAGACTGTGTCCATGAGCTTGAGAAAAGGGGGACCACAGGCCTCTTTCTTCTACCAAGAAAAGAAACTAACAGCAGTGTCACACTTCATATATCTCGGCATGACCTTACAAACACGTGGCATCATATTCAGAAAACACATAGAAGACAAAACAAACATTGCTATCAAGGCGATGAACGACATAAAACTCATCAGTAGACTATCAATTGGAACAGCAATGAAATTATTCAAAATTAAAATCACTCCTATCATAACATATGGACTAGAATTAATTTGGATACCCTGCGCACAGAGAAATCTGGAACATTGAGAAAGTGAAAGCCACTTTTCTGAAAAAAAGTATTATGCCTTTCCAAATTCACACCCTCTCGGCTCCCATATGAGCTCACCAGGGAGCCTTTTTTCATTGAGGAACTACGACTACAGCTACTTTTGCCAGCAACTCCTGCATATAAAGGCCTCATGGAAGTGCTTTGGAAAAAGAAAAATGAAATATGGTCAGAGTTCTACGCTACAGACGCTATGATCTACAGCGATTGGCAACAAGGGAACTATGAGTTGAGACATTTAGTGACACGCTATGCCGTTCATGGCTTCCACTTCAAGGTGTGCATGACCAGCAAATATCACGACCCAGACGTCACCTGTGTTTCTGCTTTATGCAACAGAAGCTGTGATCGATATCACGCAATGATATGCAGTGAAAGGAAGTGCTCATTGAAAATGCTTTGCAGTGAGGGACAGTGACTATCCTAATAACTATTTGTTTTTTCCTGTACATTGTGCGCTTTTCCTCTTTATTAATATTATTATTATTATAATATCTTTAGTGTCTGAACGTTTCGTTACTAAGGTTACTGTCATTGTGTGAAGTGCTGTCATGCCATATATCAACATTATATTAACATTACCAGGGCCATTCATTGGGTTAACATAATCATTTCGAGTGTACTTGTTCTGAGTGACTCAGACGGTTAAGGCGCTGGCCTTCTGATCCCAAGTTGGTAGATTCGATCAAGACCAACTACAATATATCAGACCTTAATGAAGCTGTCGATATTAGCTAAAATGGCGGCCCGATCGGTTTGTTCAAATGTAAACATGAGAATGTGCGAAGCATCTGTTCATTTCTTTCTGTTGGTTTGGATTGATTAGGAAACGTTAGTGTAGTCATGTTTTTTTGAAATATGGTTTTAAAACTATTTTGATATATTAGGATTTGTCGATCTATTCTATGCCTGGATGTAATTCATATTGCAGGAGATGCACTCGCATTCAGATCAAGTGTACTTAATGCATCATGGCGATTTCGTAGTTACAAGTAATTTATTACGGTGCATTAAAACATTCGAGGATAAATTTGTCAATAGAGAGGATGTGTTCCGTGTACTTGATGAGCTGTTTGTTTTCGGATAAGACCAAAACTCTGTGTTGGTGCCAATCCTAGTACATTTCTCAATTACTATACCTTTTGAGGATTTTAAAAGTGAGGTTATAAAAAGTGATAAAGCTGTTTATTTATCTGTGAATGGAGATGATATTCTCCTCGTTAAATTAGAGGACAAGTTATCAATTGATATACTGTACCTTATAGTACGTATTTACGTTACCAACGATGTTGGTGTTAAAGTGCTTTAAACGAAAACAATATGCTACCAGTGAATTTCAAGTTCATTCTCCTATAGATTCTCTAAAGTGAACAGATGTAGCAGTTTGGTGGTTCATTAGGTCCTATCAGAATCATTTGCACCAACCCGCGTCCAGGTGGGATACACGAGTCTCCAGACTAGCTCTTAATAATAACTTCATCTGCCAAATATTCCTGGGTTGTGAGTTCCGCGTGAGAAAGAACACCGATGGCCTACGGTAAATCCCAACCTACGTAGATAAACGTCTTCAACTCGCTATTAGTCGGTTACCGTACATGTATGATACTGGAATTTATCGTAAAATTCAGATTCTCGTGGCTTGTCAAGAATTCAGTACATGTCATCATCATAATCGCAATCAAATTAGTCATTATGAGCTTATATCTAGTACTTATTCTAAGTAGACATTGAAAGAATTTAATGTTTCCACTACTCAGTTTTTATTCATAAATTTGTCTAAGTATGAGTTGAAATAAACGTAGATTATCTTGAAAATCATTTACATTACGACTGGTTTCCTATGCAATCAGCATCTAAATACTATAATGACGTTGCCTTGAAGAAAATAGGTTTAGGAAAATCTCAAACAAATAAATGAAATTAGGCCTCATTCATCTGTATCTTAGTTCTGGCCTGTCAAAGACTTGTATTATAATTAAGTAGTATCCAAGGGATTCAAATGAAAAGAAAAATAAATAAATCATATAATCAAGTAAAATTATTCAACATAATTGTGAAACTTGGATAATTGTAATAATTGTAATAATTAGAATGATTGTAATGATTGGATGCATCCAAAAGATTTAAGTAAAATAAGCTATATCCCTACTATATACAATGTTCAAATTGCAATTAAAAATGCGGAAAACGCAAAGAAAATGGTCAATAATTATTCAATCAATTAATTAATTAAGATTTGGAATCCCTCAATATTAAGCTAAGTTGCTTCTCAAAATTATCAAAATTCACTCGTCTGAACCTAAATTCACATGCAATTACAGAACTGCATATCACTCGGTTGAAACACTTCACATCAATGTCCACGCACAGTAGGAAAATCGTGTGAAAAGATTAATGTCTGATCATTAGGGATTTCCTCTATTTGAGGTTCCAAATTATTCAACGTTTCATATTTCGTGCCAGTTGGCCTCCATATAAGCAAATCTAAGTCCACTTTAAGTCGTAAGCATTCTCAAACTAATTCCATCGTAAGGCTTATATGGCTAAATCATTCAATTATTATTTTAATTCATGGTTAAAATTCAGTTAAAGTGCGTATATGACTTAACATAACATTACCAAGTGTATTGCAATTAATATTCCAACGAATAATACCATGGGTGGAAAAATTGATACATAGGAAGACTCTATCCTCATCTAAAATCCACATATGAAAGTCTAAATTACCAGTGATGTCTTATATTGCTCCCATAAAATCATAAGTTGAACTGCCGTAAGTGAAAATATATGAAAACAGTCGTAGATATGTCAGTGAAGGCCTAAATATTGACGTAAGTGACCTCTCGGCTCTTCTGAAGATCCTACTTACTCAATTATTTCTATAGTGATGGCATTAAGATCGTATCCTAATCTGTATCATATATATATTAGGGAATAAAATAGCAATCAGAAACAGTACGTTTCAATACCTATACCTTAGCATGTGCAACCTACACATACTACCATCTCTCGAAGAAATACTATGACCAACTTCCTAAATAACAGTAACTATCACCATCAAAATACACTAGCAACTCATATGCTAATTACATTCACCATTTAACACTTCCATTATCGCGTAACATTTATAATCGAAGCACTCGTTTCATCAAAATATGCAACATATGTGCCATAACCTGTGCCACTATATTTCATTGTAACATTCCCTAAATACGATCTTTACGCTTGCTATTTGTTAAAACCATCACGCATATAAATATTAGCTTCCTCTTAATACTCTAACACTTCACTGACAACGAATTATGAAAAATATCAATCACTTCTCCACTATCATATTGACAAACTTACGAACGGCATTCACTGGTATTTTAACGCCTATGTTTGGAATTTACGGTAACTTTGGATGAATACCTATTTCCTTGTGAGCACACTCGTATATTAACTACGCACATTATATATTAACCAAAAGAATAAGGTTTTCTACTTACGACACGACTCAAATGGGGACTTATCTTTGCTTATTGGATTTTTGACTTCCATCTCGCTGTTATCGTCATGGGATGGTAGGCCTCGCTCCATGGTTCGGCTTAAGTAATAAGGGTTCATCTCGTCATCACAGCTGGCTACTGTCCTCCTGGATCATCCATCTCGTCAAGCGTCACCATAGCCAGAGTAGTCTTTGCCTCAGCTTCTTAGAACATCATGTTGGTCTTCATTGCGTCAAGGACAGAATAACACAAGGCATTAGTTGATTTATACATGGTAATCTGTTTAGTAATGTTAATGTGATCAATAGATTTGTTTTCTGGTCCGTCTAATTTGCCTACAAGACTCTAAATATTGTCTTATTTCAAACTGCCTTGCTCGCTGAAACGTTGAAATTTACGTGCTTTTAGAATTGCACTCTATTTTCCGTTTAATTCAGCTCTCTTGACGTTGTGCAGTATCGGGCAAATAAAATGTTCCGAGCCCAACCGTGACGTAATACAGCTCCAACTTGACGTTTCTTATCAGCTGGTCTTTAATCTCACGTATATGTCAATCACAGCTGATGTCTTGCGGGTTATCGTAAATTTGATCTTATCTCCAACAGTTGATTAAAGACTCCGATTAAATAGTTAGTTTCTTTACGCGATTCCGTCTTTCTACGATGCAGTGCTCAATTGATATTTTTTTCTAATGGAAGACTTTTTTTTCAATAATCAATTTAAATAATCCGCTCTCGTCATTCTTTCGCACCGCCTTCTAAAAGTGGTTCTTTCCGTGATTACCGGTTGAATTTATTGTCTCTTTAGCTCGTACCGCTGTTAATTGCTTTTATACTGATCCGTTAATAGCCGAAGCGCCATTTTTGTTCCAAATACAGCAACTATAGAACAGTGAAATGGCACACATTGTTATGAGAGAATTGAAATTCGCGACAAGGTTATGTTTCTAAAAAAATTCTTGAACGAGGTAGGCTATTATAGGCCTACTTAAAACATATGGTAATAGAAAAGTCATTCAAATAAATGTATTTCTAAAACAAGTATTGATTTGTAGGAAGAAGAATTACAGTCTGGAATAATTTACCAAGGGTGCTATTTCCTTTACCATACTAGTTCAAAGAAAATATGTACCGTATATTTTGAATTATCCACATATTGCTTAGCTAAACAGAGGCTATTTCTAGATAGTGTTGGTCTATTACCCAAAGTAGAGTTTCTGTTCGTTATTATTGACAGCTTAGCAATTCAATACGATAATCAAAAGGTTATGTTTATGTATCACAGGCGTGTTTACATGGAAGCGATGCGTCGGCCATGTTGTTTTTGTATTAAGGTCTGATATTATTGTAGATGGTCTTGATTCGATCCTGTCTCAGTCCGGTGGTATTTGAAGGTGCTCAAATACGTCAGCTCGTGTCGGTAGGTTTACTGGCACGTAAAGGAACTACTGCAGGACTAAATTTCGGCATGTTAACGTTTCCGAAACCTGTAAAAATATAGTTAGTGGGACGTAAAGCCATTGACATTATTATTTCGGGTATACTTCTCATTCATTGGTTGGTGTATTTAAGAAATTTTCTACCACTTCAAAACTAAGGCAACAAGTTATGTTTCACAGTTCTCATGATAGCGAATAAATCGAGGAATTTCGCACCTTAATTTATTTGAAACATTCAAAATGATTTTATAAATATCATTTTAACTGTTTTATAATGTAATTTTATCTATCCAGCGAAGTGAATTTGAAGAGAAAACGTTATTTGACGAATTGAAATGTCTAAATAATCAGCTTGTTTGTCTCTTTTCTAGTAGAATATATGTGATTCTAGTTCATTACATGTGGTGCGTACTTGTTGGCGATGCGTTTTCATACGTGTAAAAGTGATTTTCCCTACGATGTTACATTTATCATATTAAATTACCGTCGTTTATATAATATGTACGTGATATTTTTTTGTTAGCCAGTATCAGGAATCCGGGAACAACTCTATCCATCATAAGTAAATCTCAGTCTGTTTCTCTTGAAGATTTGTTACAAGAAGTGTTAATAAGAAGAAATTGCGCACAAATGTGCATTACATTTTAGAGTAATCCAATAAGGAAGCTGTTCTTTTGCTGCATACACTAAAATGGTATCGTTCACATCGTTTGTTACATAACACGCACACGCACTGCACAGATGGGTCATGAAAACCCGGTCGTACGCACAGTTTGTGATGGAAACCATGTATGGCCAGTCTATTCAGAGCACTCCTCAGTTCGTTGTTCGGCCCAGTCCAGCTTCGATTAATCATTGCGTCCGTCCCGTAGAATTCCAAGTCAATTTCCGCTCGTTTTCTTAGTCTAATATGAAGTAGTTCCTGTTCTTGTCGTGTGGAGGGTAATTGTAGTCTCATTCTTATGTCTTCCATAAGAAAGGTTTCTCTGGCTAGCTCATAAGCAAGTCTTGACTGTGACATTTTGGAAATACCCAAAATTCTTTTCAAGAATCTAGCCTTGACATTCTCAATAACTCTAAGGTCAGATAGAGTTAGATGTTCCCAAATTAGCTCCAAACCGTATGTCAGGGCAGGTAGAACCTTTGCATAGAACAGCGTCATGGCTGTATTTAGAGACAGTTTAGTGGGTTCCTTCAAATCATACATATTTCTTATGGCTGCCAATGACCTTTCTCTTATATGAATTCTGAAAGAAGTAGAAGAGGGCTGGAGCGTAATTCCCAAGTATTTGAATGAATTCACAACTTCCAGGGCTGTTTCACTGTTTGTTATCTTGTCATTTGCTGCTATTCTCCCTCCTTTCCGGAAAACCATTTGCACTGTTTTATTTCTGTTGATTATGAGACTATTCATGTCGGCATACTTATCGAGTTTATCCATTACAGCTTGTAGGTCATCTCTGTTGTTCGATCCTATTGCTATGTCATCTGCATACTGGTACATCACAACCGATGTTTTGTGGATGATATTTGAGATATCTGCTAAGGCTATGTTAAATAGTATCGGACTAAGGGGGTCCCCTTGAAGTACCCCGTTGCTTTGTATAATGGCTGCTGAGGACGCTTTGCCATCTTGTATCGTGACCCTGTTGTAAGCAAGTATGTTGTTTATGGCTATGGTTAGTGGGTTGTCTGCTCCAATCATATTCGCTAGTTTTCTAAGGAGTATTTCTCTGTTTAAGAGGTCAAAAGCCATTTTAAAGTCTACAAAGATTACATAAAATTTCCCCTTTGACCACCTCATTGATTCACGTATATTGTCCAAGAGATTCTTGACTGCATGTAATGTCCCTCTTCCTTTCATGAAACCAAATTGGAGTTCGGGGATCATAGTTCCTGTTTCTGCAATTAGTCTGTTCTCTAGGATCTTGACATAGGTCTTATAAATGTTGTTTTCGAGGGCAATGCCTCTATACGAATCAGGGTCATCCCTGTCACCTTTGCCTTTGAAGAGCATTTTGATATGCGACTGTCTCCAACCTTCGGGTATTTTCCCTGTCGTCAAACACGCGTTGAACAGAGTGGTCCATGTATGAAGCAGAATGTCACAGGTATCTTTCAGATTTTCATTGAAAACTCCATCTGGGCCAACTGCCTTCTTATTTTTCATGGACTGGATAGCAGTTTTGACTTCCTCCTGATCAATAGGTCTTGTTGTACAATGTAGATTTTCTCGAAGTGGGAGGGCTATGTCGAGATTTTGCTGATTAAGGAGTGTTGTGACTGGGTAATGGCGTTTCAGCAGCGCCCAGGAAAATCCTAAGAAGTTATAGTTCCGTTTTTATGAGTTTCGACTTGACAGTTAGCCGGAAGTCAGCCGGTGGTGCCAAATTGCCACGAATACAAACAGCTGATTTACGATACACAACACGAACAGAAATGTAAATACTGGAATATAAGTCCATAATCGGTTATTCTTTGTAGCAACATACATGATTCACGTAAGATCAATAATGCACAACACATTTGGGATAAGGTTACAAGATAAAAATATGTCAATGCTCGAACAGATAAACCGTGAGAAAATTAAATTAAATTTCTACTCACCCTGTAGAAGATCTCGCGTTGCTGTTAGATTCAGTTTCCCGTAACGAAGGAAATAATTCTACAAAGCTAATATACCACTCATTTCTCAGTCACTATCGGCATTGTCATCGTCTGTTGAGGTTTCACTCTGGCTTGACCCTAAAGAGATAATAAAGTCTTCAACATAATCGTCTGAACTACTTTATGCCCGTTCCTTCTGGCTATCCACCACATGAACTGGGTACGGGGGCTTGTTTTGTTTCAACAGATGCATAAGATCCCCCTTCCCCATGTCATCGCGAACCGAAATATTGTGCTCCTTCAACCACTTAATCAACTCATTCTTTCTAGCCGCCATTGTTGGTGCTTTGTCAAGAATGACTCTAACATTAAAAACAATTTCCCGGGCCCGGCTCCTTAGTGGAGTACCTCGTCCGAAGGGCTTTCTTCTCTTGGGAGCTTCATCCTTAAACGTAGGCGTCGACATGACAGAACATCAAATTCACAACGGGCCTAAAATTAACCTACTATATAACTACCGAACGAAATGTTAAACTAAGCTACTATATAAAATAGATCACCTGTTACACACTATTCACTACATTATAACGCGCTATACTATTAAAAGTACTAAACAATACATTTATAAACTCTACACTGCGAAATATAAACGAACAACAACCTGGCACAAAGACAAACAAAGACCGCGAAAAGAACTGAGCACAATGCAACACACAGCTTATAGCACGTGGTTACAGTAAACAACAAATCGACAACACTGCTAACCGCAACTGGAGTCTAACGCGCTCTATCGGAGCGATCGGCTGTCTATGATTGGCTGTTGATTAATTCACTTACCCTCCGCCAAAAGTCAGCGCTCTAACGTCAAGTCGAAACTCATAATAACTGAACTATAGAAGAACATCCCATTCTCTTTGCATTATCCTTGATTCTTGCACGTACTTATTCTCTTTGTTGCACGTGTGCTGCTAAATATACAGCATGGTAAGTATTCTTAACGCAAATATTTCGTTGGAAATTTCGCCAGTTCTATCCCACGAACTTCATTGGTATGTTTCTTGCAGCGTCTCATTTGTAATCTATTTTTCCAATTTCTTTTAGTCTGCTCACAAAACGTTTCGAATTAAACAAAAGTTGGCCAAGAAGCTGAAGCAAAACAGGCCGATTCCACAATGGGTTAGAATGCGAACGGATAACACGATCAGGTATATGTTCTCTCTTCATAACATCATATTATGTTGTTCAAACTATTCAAGTTACCTCTAATGCTTAGATCTGTAATTTTACTTGAGTGCCATTTAAATGTAAATGTGTGTGTGTGTGGGGGGGGGGGGGGGGGCTGCCAGGCTTGTATGTGTTCTATGCAAATCTGAGGTGAAGTGCTTCTCTATAATAATATTCAATATTAATTTGTAATGTTTCTGCATGTAGGGCAAAGCAAACTATCTCATGAGCACTATCAATACATTTCACTCTGTACTACAACTTCTTGAAGTGCATCTAGAGTTGGTTCCGGTGTTGCCAACACAGTTTTAATTTAATAAGCTAGATCATCATCCAATATAAGCTAGAAAAAGCTAAATCAGAACTAGGAAAAGTTAAAAAATAAGGCATGTATTTACAACACTGCTCACTGGGTAGTGAATGAAATTGTTCTGTTCAATTAACAAACTACTATAACATGAAACCATGGACATTTAATTATGTACACTGAGCTAGTCTTGACGGATGGAGGTGGTGGTGATTATTGTATTAAGAGAAAGTACAACTGGCCAACCATCCTTTATAGAAAAATCTAATGAGAGGGAAAAGGTAGAAGGGGTTCAACATTAGGGTCTGATACTTTGAAAAATTAAGATATCAGTCAAAGAAAGACAAGGACCACGAAGGGTGTGAAAAACTCCCTAGGCCTTGTACCATCGGGTTGGAAAATAACAAGAGTTGACCAAGGAAGGTCGGACATGATACCTGAAAGTGAAAAGCGTGCCACAAGTAAGTGGAAGTGATGCCAGAATTCAGCTGAGTACTCCATGGTTGCCAACCCACGCTCCCAAGTTAGCCTCTGTGGCGTGTGAGAGAGATAGAGTGCGAGAAAGAGTATGTGTGTTCTTTTCTTTCATACTTGGAAGACCACAGCGCCACATCACATCTGGCACATTGAAGGAAATAAGCTAGATTTAGCGGGGAAAAATGCTACAGTGGGAATATTTTTCTTTTGCTGCAAAACGGTTTAAGCTAGATTTAGCTGGGAAAAGCTGGTTGGCAACGCTGGTTGAGTCGTTCATGAACTAGTTCATTTGACCTGTTATGAGTTCATTCAAATATTTTGAACAGGACATTCATGCGAGCATACAGTATTGTACAGGACAAAGGCCTAAGCAAGCGCCATCTATTGTAAAATCTAGGTATTAGCTTGCACAGCTAGATAACTCATAATAAACTACCTCGTTCATCGAATGAAGTGTCGCGAGAGCTGTTTCCAAGTAGACAGCACAATTAACTTTTTTTTTTTTTTTTTTTTCTAGAGGCTTTACATCGCACCAACACAGATAGGTCTTATGGCGACAATGGGATAGGAAAGGCCTGGGAGTTGGAAGGAAGCGGCCGTGGCCTTAATTAAGGTACAGCCCCATCATTTGCCTGGTGTGAAAATGGGAAACCAAGGAAAACCATCTTCAGGGCTGCCGACAATGGGATTCGAACCCACTATCTCCCGGATTCAAGCTCACAGCCGCGCGCCTCTATGCACACGGTCAACTCGCCCGGTGCACAATTAATTACCTCGTTCATTGTGCGAAGTGCCGCAAGAGTTGTTTCCATAAAGACAGCATTAATGAACTACCGTACCTCATTCATTTGAACGACAAAATAAGCTCGCGTGCCATGTTAATGGTCATACGAAGGCGCATCCCTCCCACTGTTCAACTGGGGAGGGGGGTGGGGGTGAGCAGGAGTTGCACAAAATTAGAAAGCTTATCTGTCTCTTCGTCTGTCATAGATACCATTTCTCCACTTAGGCAGGCCGGCAATGGCGCTGTGCATTGGGTAGCTGTTTTCTGCTCCTGCTAGGTGCTCCGAAAGATGATACTCAAGTTCCAAGTTCACAGAATGTCGTACTTGCTTCCTAGCTAAGTAATTGAGCACATGTTGGTTGGAGTCCGGTCGTATGCAAGATATGGGGTTATGTTGCTGGTTTACCTGTTAAAACAATATTCTCCATAATATTAACAAACAGTACCGTATTCGAGGCAGGTAACTATGCCGTTACTCAGAATTTCATTGCAAAAAAAAAGGCGTGTTCATGGTCTGGAACTTACGTAATATAATACACTACAGTTCTGGAAATTATACACGGGCAATGGTAAATAAATATTGTTGTCTGCACACAAGATAAACATTGTCAACAACATGAGGCACAACGAAATCACACGCACTTGGAGCAGAGTAACAAAACTATGATATCACGTGGTAACAGAACGAGACTACAGTATTATATTCAGTCCACGTAGGTTATCTTAAGATAAGTGTATCACTGTAGAAGAATAAAAAACTAAAATAACTAAAAATGTTAAACTGTTCATACCACATAAAAAGCGCTCAATAATTTAATTGTGCCCGAATATGACAGCCTCTTGTCAGATGATTTACTGAACTCCTGTGGCACAGAATTTCGGTACCTCACTGTCCCTGGAAACTGTAACAGTTCAGGTATTCCTGTTCGGAAATAATAGCTACTCAACACTTTTTGCTGTGAGATGGTTCCTATTCTCGGTCACTATCTGCCCTCCCCATGTGTAATGATGTCTAATGAGATGCATGTAGTAGTGGTTAAAATTAGGCAGCGATGGACAGAAAAATATAGAAGTTTGAAATTTCAGTCATGGCTCCCCTTAATACATTGTAATATTAAGGGAATTAGATTTTACACACCAATAGAGCATAATAAAATAGAACCCCGTTTATCTGAAATAAAAGGGGCGAAGCCACTTCGGTTGACACGTTTTTTTCGGATTACACATGGTAAATATATTCGGAAGTTAAATGTCAATGCATAAACTCTGTGCATACTGTATATTAACATTAAAATGTTTACATAATGTCACTCATTGTATAAAATCGGTGATTTTCTTCTGAATTTTCTTGGTGCAGCTATATCGCGCCACCGTTTAATCAATACTACGTCAGCTGGTGTAGATGCATTGCTTTGTTCGACAAAGCCCAAAGCAGTATAAAATAATGAAACAATTTCTTTTGCAATGGGGTAAGAAAAGGATTAGAACTACAGTATAAAACTGCAAGGCCAGTGGAACGACCTTGGGTGAAAGAAAACTATGATTGGAAAAGGGTCGCTGGACTTCCCTGGTTTCCTAACAGAAGCTGCAGTATAGTCCGAGCAGTAAAGATGAAACTCCCGCAACTGAAGCATCGTTAACCACAGTCTACACAATCTTCATGATGAATAATACAGTAATAATAATAATAATAATATTGTAGTAATAGTAATAATTTCCTACATAGGGCCTATGTACACATATTGTCTCTTATTACTCCAATTCTATGTAGGTGTTTATTTTCAGACGGCAGTGTCATGTTAACAGTCCTACCACCCATTTTATATTTTCTCTGTTGAGTTTCAACAGTTCTTTAGTATGCTTCTTGTTTGGTTCTTTTATCATTTCCTTTGCAAACCTGCATCCTGCAGTATTTTTCCAGTACTCAATTTGTTTCTTTTGTACCCATTTTGCTATGTAGTGTCGGGCTTGCCCATAGGAAATTTCACATACAGATTTTGGGCCTACAAAATATGTTTCTGCCCCTTTCCCTGCCAGTTTATCTGCATTTTCATTTCCTTCTATACCTGCATGCCCTGGTACCCATATTATTTTGACAATGTTGTACTTTGAGAGCTTCAAGAGAAGTGAAATGCAATACCAGACAATTCTGGATATTATCCGGACTGTTTCTAGTGCCTTAATGGCCGCTTGGCTGTCTGTAAAATTGAAAAGGTTCTTATTCCTATAGTTCATTTTCAGATTTTCTTCAAGAGATGTTGTGATAGCTATCACTTCAGCTTGAAAGACTGTAGTGTGTTTGCCCAGGGTCATCTGGATTGATCTCTCAGGTCTTCCTCCGTTGATCCCTCCTCGTGTGCCATCCACAGTCTTTGACCATCAGTCCACCACACTATATCTTCTTTTTTTAGTATTCCATTTGTTGATATCCCAGTCTTTTTTTATTATCTGGGTCTCAGACGGTTTTTCAAAGTTGTACTTCGGTATGATATGATCAGAAGGCATTTGTAGAACTTGCTCTGTTATTACTCTGTTAATTTTACAGTGTCCTGGATTGGGTCTTTGTGCATTCCAGCACACTGATTGTGCCAATCTATATGAACTCATTCTAGCCTGTCCTTTTATGAAATTGCATAGTGATGGGAGGTCTAGGGCCGAATTCATAGACAGCACTTATACATAAGTGCCCCTTATAAGCCAATTTCATTTCATATTACCTACTTAAGTGTCCCCCTTATTGCTATAAGTGGACCTCCCACACACACTTAAGTGCCTCACTTATGTAGCAGCAAGATGGAGGATAATGATTTTCTGAATATGTTGCATTTCATTCATAGAATGCTTTCCGTGCACACAGTACAGTACAGTAGAGAAGGAAAATCCTGTTGAAATGTAATGTGACCAACAATTTAAAGAAGGTTTCGTTTTAGTAAAGTGAGAGTTATGAATATTCTTGTTCCTTTGTGTGAGAGTGTGAATATTATCTGCGCACTTTTTAGTGATAGATTTACACCCTAGTGCTGAAGCGGTCGACTTTGGTTATCTTCGAGATTCGTATTGGCAACCTTTGAAACACAAACTAAGAATCGCTTATCATCGCTGTGCGCCATCTGGCGTACACTTTAAGTACTCGTACTGTTGTTGTTGACACAGCAAAGCCAAACTATAGAATTCATGCTAGGAACATGTTTCGCAACGGGAAATGTTATATAGTATTAAATATTGTGTGTGTGACACAGTTGTTTGCTTAAAATAATAAAGGTTTATAAAATTCATATCGATCGATCATATTATCGATTCAATTCAGATTTCATTTCCATTCAGTTGGCAGTATTAACGGAACCCTTCTTACTTCTCCAACGAGTACAAAAATCTATCACTAAAAAGTGCGCGGATAATATAACCTCTAGAGGACTCGCTATCTCACCATTGATGAAGATATTGTTTTGAGATTTTATGCCACCTCTTAATTTCAGGTTATTATCATCATAATCAGTATTTTGCTTAATTAATTGGAAATGTGTTATAAGTTAAGTTATCAAGACTGTAGACCTATGGAATAGTAAAGAACTATACTGAGTTATAAGAAAAATGAACGTGTTGCACTACCACCATTGATTTTAAGGTTGATTTGTGCTACTTATATCAGGTTAGTCAACCAGTAGTTTGCCGGATTATATCAGAAGTTTCTGCAATTATGGCATCGCACATCAAAACATACTATTTACTGTACATTTTATTGGGGGAGTAATTAGGCCAATTACAATGTAACGGCTATGGATATATTTGTCAAATCATTAAAAGTGTTGTAAAGCTAGATATTCTACATTTGGATGAATATTTTTTATAGGTTCGAGTAGCTGGATAACTATAAATATATTATACTAGCTGATGTATCCGTGATACACTACGTATTCTCAGAAAGACTCTTTTTGTGCTTTTCCCAACTACAGTTAACTTAGGTCATTACAAAAACGTCAGTAGGAATGTAGGGATTAAAAGCAATGTTATCATATAAAATACTCGATCAAATGAAAAACCGCACATTTTCTCAGTTTTAATGAACAGTACTACGGCGCCGATCTAACAGTCCAAAATTCCAGTGTTGGAATGACCAGGCTGCAGACAGCCGTGAACACTCCTCTGTTATTGTTCCGTTAAATATACACACGGCTCATTCCAATCAGTGCCTCAGGGTAGTAATTGTATAGCTTGAATGCTGTGATGAACCAGTTTGTTACGTACCAGTAGTATCAGAAAATTTATGAACAAGAGGAATGACATGCTTAAGAAGAAAGTTATGTAACTCCCCAGCTACTTCCCGCCAATATTCAGGCAGACTGTTATACTCGGTACGAATGAGCAAGTTGGCCGTGTGGTTAGGGGCGCGCGGCTGTGAGTTTGCGTCCGGGAGGTAGTGGATTCGAAAACCACTGTCAGCCCTGAAGATGGTTTTCCGTGGTCTTTCATTTTCACACCAGGCAAATGCTGGGGCTGTACCGTAATTAACGCCAGGGTCTCTTCCTTTCCTGTCCCATCGTTGCCATAATACCCATCTTTGTCGGTGCGACGTAAAGCAAATTTAAAAAATACTCGGTATACAACGGTAATCCCATCTATAGGGCATGACTGGGAACAGAAGACACAATGTAATGTTATTGTTGTTCAATGTTATGAGCTTTCTGTATTGTAGGCCTTCATATTTAGTTTTCTTTCGACTCTGCGATATTAGAGCATCGATGAAATTATTTGTAGCGTTGACTGTAATTCCTTATTCCCCGACTTTACATAACGATTTTTATTAAACTTTGTTTACCTATATTCTCGTAATTTGGCGCTGATTAGGACTTGGGAAAAAAATCCACATTCATGAATATCTCTGTTATCATAGCCGGTACGGTAAAAATGTACGACATAATACTATATAAGTTAAGTTATGTAGTATTTGTCGATAGGACCACCAATAACACAAATATTTGAGAATTAAATTTTAGGCCTTCCCCTAAACTACAATCTCTCTCAGCGTGACTAAGATTATTTATAGCCTAGATTGTAGTGACTTATTCCCTGACACTACATACCGATTTTCATTAAATTATCTTCATCCGTTTTCTTGTGATGCGTGTACATATATACAGACAGACAGAAATTACGGAAAATTAAAAAGTGCATTTCCTTCCTAATATGGACACGACCGATACAGAAATACCATCCTTTTCAAATTTTGAGCAATGTACAGACAAAACTCTTATTTTATATATATAGATTAAGAAGAAAATTACACTCTGGGCATTTTCATAGTTCACATTGTCCACAACAAGTTTTTCCCACATCATTCATATTCTGATAAGAAACTGTCAGTCTGCTTGTTGTATATTATGCACATGTTCTTGCAGGTTCCATCTCAGCTCGCTGTTTTGATATCCATTCTGATAACCAAATACAATATAGATGATCTTTTAACCTCAAAAATTTTGCACGATGTCCTTTGATAAACAAAACAGAATAGATCATCCCACTATTCGGTAGCCAGAACTACACGATCTAGGAAGCATGGGCATAATATACAGCATTGCCACATCTCCAGTGAATACTTACTGTATCAATGAGTGTGCTCTTTAAGTGCTGTCTTCTTCTCCTTCACAGTACCATATCGGGTCCCCCTGACATTGGCGATCACTGTGGCGAATTCAGTACGATCTCTTGCTAGGTGGAAAAGTCTTTCAACACTGTGAATTCCAGTCCATTCTTTGATGTTTCCAAGCCAAGTGCTATCTGTGAAATGTAAACTCATATAAGTGAATACTTATTATAAGTGATCCCTTATTACTTAAGGATTCCACTTATGTATAAGTGCTGACTATGAATTTTGTCACAGGTGAACAAGCGGAAGCGAGGCGTCGCACACGACGTAAAACTTCAGACAGATCAAGACAGACTAAGGCAAACCAGGCCAAGACAGGACAGACCGAAATTATCACGAACGCAGCTTCGCTCTCTATATATAGGTAAACCCTGGCCTTGGAGTAGCCAATCAGAATGCATGAGTCCGCCCATCCCCACCTAGTTTCACCAATCATAATTCCTACTTTCAGTTGTGAACTTTAACTAATCTTCTTGAATACGCACGTTTGCGAATCTTCCATTTCCAGAATAGTTAGAAAATGCCTTCTAGAACACACAACCAACAAAAGGCAACACGCCCTGTTCAAAAATTCATGTAACTTTCTGGATACTTCCAGTAAGTACAGAACTGAAATCTACTATTTACAAATACCATATGTTAAAAATATTACACAGTACAGGTTAGGTCATTACAAATAAAACATACTACCACACTTTACAAATAAAATCTTCAACAAACATTTTCCACTTCCACTACATTGTTCACCTGTGACAAATTCGGCCCCTAGTAAAGTATTAAAGGTTTCTGTCAGCGTAGTTCTCATAGCCCCAGTTATGTGTATGCATGCCATTTTATGTAGGCTATCCAATCTGCTACCTTTTCCTTGACTTACTTTCTGCCACCAAATGATTGCAGTATAGGCCATCAACGGTCTAATGATCATTGTGTATATCCACATCTCCATTGATGGTCTTAGGCCCCATGTCTTCCCGACAGCTCTTTTACATGCATACAGCAAGTTCTTGGCCCGGGTTATGTTCCTTTCTATATGTGGATTCCAGGTTAGAATTTTATCTAACACGACACCTAGGTGCAGTGCCTCTTCTTCCATATATATCTTGTCCAAATAGCTTCATTGATCTTTTTCCCTTTAATTTCCTCCTTGTAAAAGGGACCAGAGTTATCTTGTTCGGGTTGACTGGTAGTTGTTCTTCCAGACACCAGTTCTCCACAAGATTAAGATATCTATGCATGAGGTCCTAGATAACACTCATCACCTTACCTCGTACCACAATCACTAGATCATCTGCGTATCCTTGTGTATATAAACCCTGTTCGTTGAGCATAGCTATGATTTTGTTCATGAGGTTCAACAGCAAAGGCGTAGAACTCCTCCCTAAGCACAGCCTCGGGTGGCCCTAACCGCCAGCGTTTCTTCTAACGGGGTTGCTTTTATCTTCCTTCCAACTAACGTGGATTTAATCCATTTGACAATGCGTTTTACTCACCTTGCTCTTTTCCAATGCTTTGATCATAGTCATGGGTTGTATTGCTGAAGGCTCCTTCTATATCTAGGAATGCTGCCAGTCCATTTCCTTCCATATTCTAGACTTTCTTCTAGTTTACAAACCAACTGGTGGAGTGCTACTTCAGTGTATCTGCCAGGTCTATATGCAAACTGATTTTCATGTAACGTTGTGTTCTTCTGATACATTTATCCAGAATTTTCTCCATTGCTTTCAGCATGAAGAAGGTTAAACAAAATGGTCTGTATGCTTTGGCTTGGGCATAATTTGCCCTTCCAGGCTTAGGTACGAATACCGCTTTAACTTCAGACCATGATTTTGGCGTGTACCCTAAAGCTAGACTAGCTCTGAAAAGGTCCCATCAGACCATTGACGAGTATCTCCTGACCTTCCTGTAGGAGTATCGGAAGTATCTCATCTGGCCCCAGAGCCTTTATAGGATGAATCGTGTCGATTGTCCATTTTACATAGTTATGTTTTATTATTCTGTTGGCACAATTTCAATCTACTCTTTGAGCTCCTGTCTCTGTTCCAGCCGTTTCTTCTGTCATCTCCTCAGCCTCAAGAAAGTGACACGTCATTAGTATCTCCAGTGTGTCCCTCCTGCCTGAGTAAATGACCCTTCTGGTTTCTCCAGTGTCCCCACTTGATTTATATTGGTTGCTTTCAGAACCTTCTGGAGCCTTGCTGTTTCAGTGTGTGATTCCACTTTCTCACAGAACAGTCTCCAAGATTTTGCTTTCCATATATCTAGGTTATACTCAGTGTATTTTCCTATGATATATGTCCCGCATACCATTTCTAGATGATATTCTATACAACATCCTAACTTCTTTCTTCATTTTGGCTGGTACCAAGTTCGATAGCTGCAGTCGCTTAAGTGCGACCAGTATCCAGTATTTGGGAGATAGTGGCTTCGAACCCCACTGTCGGCAGCCCTGAAGATGGATTTCCATGGTTTCCCATTTTCACACCTTAATTAAGGCTACGGATGCTTCCTTCCCACTCCTAGCCATTTCCTGTCCCATCGTCGCCATAAGACCTATCTATGTCGGTGCGACGTAAAGCAACTTGCAAAAAAAAAATTTGGCTAGTTCCACGAACCTACTACACTGGCTTAGCAGGGGGAGAGGTGATACTCTCACGTGGCACGCCCCAGGTGGCGGATAGGGGGTCCTAATCGGCTTGCCGGCAGACTTGAGTGAAATAAAATACCTCTCGTGGACTAAACACACAATCCCCTGTGGGTGGGGGACTCAAATGAGGAATACACCCACGGTATCCCCTGCATGTCGTAAGAGGCGACTAAAAGGGGTGAACAAGGGATGATTGTATTAGAACCATGAAACTACTTGTGATTAGTACCACCACGGGGGAACACCATGGCTCGTTTTTACTTGCGCGTAGTACCACTGTGTTTGGTACCAAATAGGTTTGTGATTAGTAGCAAAAGAGTACGTTGCCAGCTTTTACAGTACCTGTGATTGGTAGCACTATATGAGCGATACCATGGGATGAGCAACACCATTGTTCTGGCTTGC
This sequence comes from Anabrus simplex, assembly GCF_040414725.1. NCBI lineage: Eukaryota > Metazoa > Arthropoda > Insecta > Orthoptera > Tettigoniidae > Anabrus > Anabrus simplex. The sequence continues at coordinate 689,104,201 of NC_090265.1, read as the reverse complement.
CTATGATTAGTACCTACTATATGAGGAACACCCAGGGATAGCGCGAGTCCCTGTGGTTAGTACACTTACGTGACGAACACCATAGGTTTGCGTGGCCTGTGAATGGTGCCGCAATGTGCGAAACCCCATAGGTCTGTATTACATGTGCGAATTTCATTACCTGTGAGTAGTACCTAATGTGTGGAATACCACGAGTCTACGCTACTTTTGATTAGTACTGCAGCATGACAAATACCATGGTTCTACTTTTCCTAGCGCTAAGTACCATTATGAGGGGTCGATGACTTGGATTTTGGACTCTTTTTTACTACAAGCATCGTTGATTCAGTATCGTGCTGTAGAAGCAGTCCCTTGGTCAGTAATACTATTGTTTTACGCCAGCTTCTGTGCATGTGAGGCAGTGTGGGTTGGTTCCACTGATCGTTTTAAATTCATATCCATCCATTCATTCTTCGTCCTCACGTTTTGAATTCTGGTCAGTGGTGGATTTTGGACTTTTGTCATTCCATTTTGTCTCATTTCCTACCATTAGGGGCCGATGACCTAGATGTTAGGCCTCTTTAAACAAGCATCATCATAATTTTGGCTAGTTTGTTGTTCCACCACCTTACTTTTTCTTTTCTTTGAGAGGACAGTTGTCATGGAATGAGTCTATAATGGCCTCTTCTAGTAGTTCCACTGCCTCATCCAATTCTTTCTCTCCTCTCACGTTAGTTGGAATTTTTTGTACAGCTTTTCTTAGAACTTCTCTGTATCTATCCCAGTTAGTTCTTTTTGGGTCTCTGTACATCTCAGTCCCACATAGTCTTGCATCTATTGCAAATTGGATGTGCTGGTGGTCTGCCAATGATGATGCCTCCAGCACCTTCCAGTCTTAAATAAAGTTTGCAATATGCTTAGTTCTTAGTGTAATGTCTATTACCTCCTTATGATTTTTATTTATAAATGTAGGCTTGTTTACTAAGTTTAGTATCGTCAACTCAGTTCCAGTAATACTTACTTACTATCCGGCGCTACAGTCCTTGAAGGACCTGGGCCTTGTTGATCACTTGTCTCCTCCAATCATCTCTCGAAGCGGCCAGCCTTCTCCAGTTCCGTATTCCCAGTCTTCTCAAGTCCGCCTCTACATCATCCAGCCATCGTAATCTTGGTCATCCCACTGAGCGGCTTCCCTCAGACTTCATGACTGCATATATAGGACTGCATATGTCCCAACCACCGTAATCTTCTAATCTTTATATCTGTAGTTATTGACGGATTCTTATAGAGTTCATACAGCTCTTTGTTGGTCCTAATTCTCCAGCTGCCCTTCTCGTATACTGCACCATATATCTTCAACACTTTTCGTTCCCATGCATCCAAAGTATTTCTGATTTGCTGTGTAATTGTCCATGTTTCCGATCCATACATAACTACAGGTTTTATAATCGTTCTATACACTGTCATCCTCAGCTGCCTTGAGATGTTTGACGATCGCAACAAGTTATGGAAACTATAATAGCATCCGTTGCCTGCAATCTCTACTGGTAGTACATTATCTTCTTTGACTATTTCTCCCAAATACTTGAACTGATTTACTCTTTCAAACCCTTCAGACTGCTCTGTTGCTCTCCACCTGGTTGTATTTCTGGTGTTGATCATATATTTTGTTTTCTCCTTACTTATGACCAAGCCCAGTGTAGCCGCTTCTTTCCAAAACTGTATAGTTCTCTAGCAGGTACTATCTATTATTCCCAAGCATAGCTATATCGTCTGCAAATGCCATACTCTGGAACGTTCTGTTTAATATAGTGCCATCTAATTTGCCTGGCAAGTTGCGCACGATCTCATCTAGTACCAGATTAAAAGGTGTTGGTGATACAGAATCTCCTTGTTTTAGTCCTTGATTGGTTGGAAAATTATTGGTATATCTGCCATTTGCTTTTATTTTGCAACTGGTGTTGCTTAAGAGTCATTTTCACGAGTCTCACTAACTTTGGTGATATTCCCAAATCCTGTAACACCTTAACAAGCCCCCTTCCATGAACACTGTCATAGGCTGCCTTGAAGTCCACATAAAGTTGGTGAACCGTTACGTTGTACTCGTAACACTTCTCCATTATTATTCTGAGAGTGAACATCTGGTCCGTTGTTCCTCTTTCCTTCCTAAACCCACACTGCTATTCTCCTATAGTGGCTTCTGCATATGATCGTAGTCTCTTGTTCAATATCCTAGCAAATACTTTGTATGCTGCATTAAGCAACGCTATTCCTCTATGATTATTACACTGTCCTATCACCCTTTTTATATATAGGTACTATAATGGCTTTGTTCCAGTTTGTTGATATTACCTCGATTCTCCAAATATTCTTTTTCAATCCATGCATTTCCTTTAATAACTCTATACCACCATACTTGAATATTTCACCTGGTATCTTATCTTCTCCCACAGCTCTATTATTTCTCATCTCCTTTGCAGCTTCAGTTACCTCTTTGAATGTTGGTTCTTCATAGCTGTTCTGTTGTTCTTCCTGTTCCTCATCTTCCCGCTCCTAGGTTTCATCCAATTACAGCAATTGTTTGAAATATTCTTCCCATTTTCCAGTAATTCTCATTTCATCACCGATCATCTTACCTTCTTTGTACCTGCATATTGTTGTACGGGGCTGCCATCCCTGTTTTATCTCCCTTATACCTCTAAAAATTCTTCTTACGTCCTTTTCGTTTCTACATTCTTCAGTGTCTTTCAGTCTGTTTCTCTCAAATTCTCCCTTTTTTCCTTCTACACATAGTTTTCACTTTCCTTCTCTTTTCTTCATAGTTCTGTCTGGCAGCCTGTGTATCCTTCTGAAGCATCTTCTTCCTTGCACTATTTTGTTCTTCTATTGCCTTCTCACATTCCTCTTCATACCACTCCTTTCGCTTATCTCTGTTTTCCTGAACCAGCTTTGAGTCCATTGTTTGCCGTATTGCTTTTTCCATTTTTTCCCACTGTATCTCAGGGCTTTCGTCCTCCTCAACAGTTATCGCTCTTATTGCTTCTTTCATTCCTCTTTGAAATTCCTCTCTTTCCTTTTCATCGGTGCTGATTCTAGTTACGTTATACTTTTTATCCCTTTCTACTTGGTTCTAGATGGTTGTTGATATCCTCTGTCTGAACTTAACCAACACCATATAGTGGTCTGAATGAGCATCTGCCCCTCTCATCACCCTAACATCCCTTATATCTGTGCCATGCCTTCTTTGAATAGGCACATGATCTTTCCGACTGTGGTTCCATCCGGTGACATCCAAGTTCCTTTATGTATATCCTTATGTGGGAAAATAGTGCTACTTATGGTGAGATTTTTGCTTACTGCGAAATCAACCAGCCTTGTTCCGTTGTCATTGCATTCTTCGTGTAAACTATACTTTCCCACATTTGGCCGATACACGGTTTCCCTTCCAACCTTGGCATTCATAACTCCTAGAATCACTTTCACATCATTTTCAGCAGTTGTGTCATATGTGCGTTCCAGCTGTTCATAAAAGGAATCTTTAACCTTATCAGTCGTTTCTTCTGTTGGAGCATGGGCACATATCAATTTCATATTGAAGAATTTCATTTTAACTCTCAATGTGCATATCCTGCCATTAATTGGTTCAAAATTCAATATCGCTGCCTTATATGCTCTATGTACAAGGAAACCTGTTCCAAAATTAGCTGTCCCACTACTACTACAAAACATTGTGTAATCCCACAAATCAATTGTGTATGTTTCCTTCCACCTTATCTCCTGCAATGCTGCTATTCCTATCTGGTACTTCCACAGTTGATCTTTCACATTCCTGAAAGCTCCTGCTCTATTTAAACTCAGTACATTCCACATGGCCATTCTTACATTAGTCCGTGTCCATTGCTTGGTCGACGCCACTGAGACTGTCTGGTTTCTATGTGTGCTCAACATTTTTGTGACTACTTATTTTTTACATGGCTAAGAAGTCACCCCTGCGCACAACCAACAGGGGGGTCTGCCCCTTCACAGCCTGTTGGGTAGGTGCCTTTTCTGTTGGGGATGTTCCCTTAGCCTTTGAGGATCCCTCCTCTTCCTACAAGGCAGTAGGTTGCTACTGTTAACCTCAGTTGCCAGGTGCCCCTTCCGCCAGTTCCACCGTACCAATAAATTTTATTTCTGCCTTCACTGCCGTTGAGGTCTGTACCATAACCCTGGTACTTACAAGGTACTGTCACCCGGGGCAGGCGACCCAAGGTTGTTTAAAGAGGTGTTACGCCTCTATCACTCGCCAATTGGTCCTGACTTGTGACAGGCAGAGCCTCCTCAACAGAGGTCCAGGTTGGTTGCGTTCAGTTCCAGTTAAAGACTCGCCTCTTGCATTGCAGTTTGTGCTGCCCCATGCCGTGTGGTGTGAATTTGCATCTCTTCCAAGGACTAGGTGTTTGCTTTTCCTCTTTACATTGCAAATTAGGTTCTCAACTTCTTCTGATGGGGGCATATTAGTTGAGTCATGTGGGAGGTATGCAGAGCCTATGGTTATTTCTCTGGGTCCCTCCCATTTTCCAAGTTTTATTTTGGCCACGGTTAAATCCCGTGAACAGTGTTCCTGCAACGTAAGACATTTTAGTTTCCTATTCACAAGAAGACATGTTCTGGGTATTTCTGATGTTGTATCGTACATCAGCCTACCTCCAGATTCTGCCAGTCCTGCTACTCTGCCCTTGACTACACGTGCTCTTGAATAAGGGTCACGTTAATAGCCTCGCACTTGAACTTCCTGGCAAAATTGGCTACAGCTGCTTTTTTATGCTGAATATTGACCTGAAGGACCTTCAGCACCATCTTTATCAACATTGGGTTAGCCTCAAGGCTTCTCTTTTTGAGCTCTTGAAAGTCTCTTTCACCAATGGCTAAAACGGCTGTCCTTCCTGTCTTGTCGACTGAAGTGGCATTCAGCACTCTCCACTCTTGCGTTGGAGAATTGGTATCGTGCTGATTGATTCTGACAAGAACATCCTCCACTTTCATCTTGTCAAGAAGAGTGGGAACTTGGTGATGACCTTGCTCGTGTTCAGCCCTTTTTTGCGTCCGCCGCCCGTAGGGTCTCCCCTTTTCATGAGTTACAATTTGATACTGTCTGTTCCAGCCAACTTTTTGTTTCTGGATTTGCACAGATCAGTACCATAGCTCCACTTTCCAGCCTTGGTGACTCATGAAGCCTGGCAGACATCAGTCTGACAGCGGCTTCATTTATGTTATCAGAGCAGATGACAATTCAGTCACATCTTCCTAGAGTTTTCCAACTGGAAAGGTCTTAGGCATTATTGCGACCTTAACTGAGGTAGGCTTTCCGAAAAGGACATGACTTTTTCTTCCTTCTGTTTCTTAGAGGGTGGTTTTGTAGCCGAACTTGATGGCGTGCTTTCCTTCGACCTTGGCTTCTTCTCCACCCAAGTCCCAGCCGCTATCTTGGCTTCTTTCCTCGCCTTCTTCTTTTCTTTGTAGTAGGCACTTGTGTGAGGTGGTCTATCTATATGCATCCTATTTAGTTTCGATGCCGATATCTTCAGGACTTTCTCAGTGAAATTTCCTGTTTCTTTTTGTCCAGAAGTCTGCTTTCCTGTTGCTTCTTTTTCTGCTTCAGATTTGGATTCAGCCTGCCCTACTGGGACTTCTGTCTCCATATTCTCCTCTTGGACCTGCCGCTGAACCTGCTCTTCTGGAGCTTCCATAGCTTCCCTTGGTATTTGTTTAGCTGGTTCATTTGGAATGTCCATGGTTCCATATGACGTAGGGTTTTTGCCCCTTCTAGGGTTCTGAGCGGCGTTCTCAGCATGCGTGATGAGGCATTCCGCAAGACATTGTCCTCCTGCACTTCAGGCTCTCCGTAGCAGGTGCCACGCCCCTCAGGGGTCCATCCAACAGTCCTCCCCTGTCCCGAACCCGACCCTGTTTGTTCCACCGCCCCATTCTCAACCCGCGGCTCGTTCAGACTACGTAGGGCAAAGTGATATGTTGGTTCCAGCATACCACAGGGAGCTTTCACCTCAATCACCAGCACCCACTTTATGTGAACCACTGTATCACATGTGGAGGTAACGTGGATGCCTCTCTAGCATGTGTGGGCGAAGTTGCCACTTCCAGGCCTTGGCTTGGGCTAGTAACAATCGCACTGCCTCAAGACGTTTTCTGGCAATACCTGTTTTTGATCCGCGAGAGAGTATTTTATTTCCCTCAGACCCTCTAGGCAAGTCCGGAGGGCCCCCCTATCCGCCACCTGAGACGCACCCGATAGGTGAGCAAGCAAGAAGACCCCCACGGGTATTGGGCACCTAATATGTTCATAGCATTGTCATTTTGTAGCGGCAGAGCTATAGAGTCCACTCCGCAATGTTAGTAACACGAGGCACCACTATGTGGCGCACGCAAAGTGACTGTCTTTTGTTTAATACTTAGGTTTCCACTAGCAGCGCTGAATTGAGTAGAGTAGCAGTGCTGCCAACCGTTGGTTGTTGGTTTGATATGGCAATATTTTTTTCTTGCCGCAAAGCTAATAAATGACCTTTATTTCTTACCGTAAGCCCCAAAATTAAAGGAGGAATTGAGTAAGGGTAAGGTTACCGTTACACTTTCAAACTTCGCGGGCATCTTTAACCCTTTTTTCTTTTGCAGTGGTTGGTAACTAATAGCTGACCTTTATTTCTTACCATGAGCCCCAAAATTAAAGGAGGAATTGAGTAAGTGTAAGGCTACCATCCGACGCCATGACACTTTCAAACTTCGCAGGCCTCTTTACCCTTTTTTCTTTTGCAGTGGTTGGTAACGTTGTCCAATGCCCGTGATCCTTGACAGAAGCAATGCATAATGGCACCTGGACCACTACTTTAGGTTATAAAAGTAAATATACATCCAAGGGCGGGTGGGTTCGACCCTGGCAAGCGTCATGAACACATATCTCCTCCAGAATCATTTCTAGGTAATAATAGCAGCAATGAAAGAAACATATTATGTAATAATCCTTGCAGAGGGGACTCTGAATTTCTCAGTGTTAGTAACACGAGTCACCACTATGTGGCACATGCGAAATGGCTGTCCTTTGTTTAATTAGGTTTCCACCAGTAGCGCTGAGGTAAGTAGAGGTGAGTAGAATAGCACTGCTGCCAACTGTTGGTTGTTAGTTTGAGATTCCCCTCCGCAAGGATTATTACATCCTTGCGGAGGGGACTCTGTATTTCTGCCTCACTACTTGTTTAGTCTCTTTTTAAAAGACTATTATTAAGTTGTCATGTTCAAAACTAAACTGAAGATACGCATTCAAGTTAGCAGAAAAAGCTCAACATACAGAGCTGTGCACCTGGGAAAAAAAGAATTGAAACAATACCCGGTACCTGAAGTAGCAGAGAGGAGAGGTCTTTCCTTTATGCTTACTAGGGACCCACCAACCTAGCAGCAGTCTTACATATATAAGAAAATAAGCAAAACGCAGCCATATTCTGCAATCCCTTTGATTTTATTGGCTGGCGTGGGATGAGCAGTTTGCTATTGTCTTCAATCGTGTTTGCATCTTATCTGTCCACAGAGCTGTCACGTTAGAGTGAGAGTCAGTTGGTGTTAATTCAAGTTGGGTCCACTATAGAACATACAATGTGCTGCTGTCTCAGGAAATACTACAGAGCCCCTTTGCTTGCCCTGCACCCTGATTCATAAGTTGGCAAGCTGCCAACAGCTGCGTTACACGCTGTGACGTGTAAGTCACGCCCTGTTGGATACATAACCTCTCATTTGCACCCCATAGTTTGATCCACAAGGCAAGGCAGGAATCAGTCAGTGACCGTGCCTGCTTCTGAACTGGCTCCACTGGATACTGGGAAATGATTATCTTGTCCATACATTAGGTCACTATTCCTTCATTTCTCCATACTTCTTGGCTCCTTTTTTTTATGTTGTTCACTGCACTTAGCCTGTCATCAGGACTTGCCTGCTCAATGCACTCCATAGTCAGCCATTGTACGTCAGCAATTGAAAATGTCGTGATATTTTACACAATGAAACACTTTACTCGCCCCCAGACCAACTCTATGGGATTCAAGTAAGCATTATAGGGAGGAATCCCGATGACTTGACCATAATTCTTGGCCAATTCAGTTTCACAAACAGGGGTGCTCGTCTTGTGCAGGCTTGCCAACTCCATCATTTTAGCTTTCTTCATGTCAGGCAGGCTCTATTGTCAACATATTTTGATACATTTTAGTTTGAAACTCTCATCAAATGGAACGTTGGGACAGTGGTATAGACACACCTGCCAACCCTTCCGATTTACCCGGAAACTTTCCGCTTTTTAACTTTTCTTCTGATTTATTCTTACTTCTTCCAATTTTTGACCAATATAACCCCCAGTATGGTCAATAATCTTCCCCTAGGATAATGGATAAATTCTTATGTGCCTGTGTAATACACGCAATCTCATATTCAAGCATATTTATTTGATGCTTTATTTCGCAAGTGTATTGTCCGTCACCTTCGTGTATCGTATTTCCCACTCACCACAGCAGCGTATGTGCTTTACAGCTGGGGATTTGGCACGGAAATCATCTTACAAGCAAGAGAGGCTAGCGACTCGGTTAATCGAGACGAGAGAATGAATTTTTCTGCGTGGTTCGCGCATTGTTAACATTGTTTCTGCGCGTAGTTTCGTTTGAGTTGTTGGCCCGTGTTTTTTCTTGCCCCTGTCATTCGTATGTTAATAATGTATGCGACACATTGATCTGTTTTGCTTATTTCTGTGCATTTGTGTTCATTCTTACTTCATAATTTTAATGAGTTGCATGTATTTCAGGGAGTTGTGTCTGTGACAGTTTCTGGCATTTTCACATTATGACCAACAAACGTTTAAACATTATCTCCAAGTGTTCAGAGATACCTATAATATTAAATTTCAGTTCATTTTACAGTCTGATAAAGTTAACTATTATGCATTTTTTTTTGCGTGTGTCTGTGTGATGTAAATATTGTATTCGTGTGTGTCATAAATGAGAATGATTAAGTACATTTTCCTGTAACCATTTTTATGTTTTCTTAGTTTAAAATTTTAAATTTAACGGCTAATTCGCATTGTAACTGTAGATATGTATGCCTTCTATTCTGTCTTTTTTTCACCTAGTCCGTGGCACAATATGTGTGTTGAAATCCAAGAATTAAAAAATGTATAGAGCATTGTCCAGGAGAAATTGTTGATGTGGGAGGAATGTTTTTCAACAATGAATCTTGAAACCACTTTGTAAAAGTTGCAGCATTCATAACCTTGTGGTAGTTGTTTCTTCTTGACAAAACCTGAGGAGTCTGTTTTGTGAACAAAATCTCGGGAATTGGCCACATAAGGGACAATGATCCTCCCTCTCTCGGCTAAGGATGCCTTCACTGTGCCTTGTGCAATCCAGTCACTCCACCCTTTTGCTAATTTGTGGTCTGCCTTAACAAGTGTTTTATCCAAACAAATAATACTCTGGAATTCCAGCCCTTCCACAGTTCTCAGGTTACAGTACAGTATCACTATCAGCATCTCTGTCAGAAGTGTTTGCTATATGTATTTCTCGTGCTGGAACCCCAGAGCTACCAAGCCAAGGCTGAGAGAAGATTCACCCTGAAAAGTTTATGCTTCTCAGAGGGGGGGGGTGGTGAAATACAATCTTCTAAGCGTAGGATATACTTTTCACTCATGAGCATAAATATGGCAGTGAATTGTCTCTCTACTGAGCGAGTTGGCCATGCGGTTAGGCTGCGCGGCTGTGAGCTTGCATTTGGGAGATAGTGGGTTTGAACTCTGCTATTGGCAGCTCTGAAAATTGTTTTCCATGGTTTGCAATTTTCACACCAGGCAGATGCTGGGGCTGTACCTTAAGATGACAGCTGCTTCGTTCTGAAGAATCATCAATATTGGTGATGGTTTTCGGGTGGTGTCTCGGTTTTCCTTAGTTATGAGCAGCACTTGAAGGTCCAACTCCTCCACTTCCTCCCTTTCTTTTTGCCTGTATAGCGCGTTCCAAAAAATGTGGGAAGTAATCATGGGATGGATAGTACATCCCAAAACTTAAAAAGTTCTTGTAAACACATGTCCTAAGGACAATCATTTATGAACTAAGCCTCTTCTGATTATTAGCTAGAATGGAGATGGCGAGTTCATATGTAGGATTAAGTTTGGAGTTTAGCATGCCTTTACAGACATGCAGTACACCAGCAAGTGGAACCAGGTAGCCATTGAATATGTGCAATGCCTTGAGTGTTCGAATGTGTCCTGCAATCATTGAGGTGGCATGTTGAGGCGTGTATTCAGGTGTATGGTGGAAATATTGAGCACTTCTTGTTATAGAATGCAGTACATCAACATGGCGACAGCTACTCGACGTGGGATGTGCCAGGTATTTTCCTTACAATGTTGGAAAGTCTGCAAGGTGTAAACGATCCACCGGAATGCATATGTTCACCGGGACTTTTTGTGTTTTAAGGTGTAAAACTCCACTCCCCAATTACTTCCCACTTATTTGTGGGAGCACCTTGTATATGAGACTGCATTTATGATCATTTTAAGAGCAGCCACTATTCCCTCCACCCTTTTATTAACATCTATGAGTGGTCTGCCATTCTTCTTTTTTTTTTTTTTTTCCAGCTTAAAATGTGTGTTATGCGCACACACAATTTCCCGTGCTTGACCATTCTTCATGTCTTTTTTGGGGAGGGAATGTGTTTGTATGGTTCCAACATACTAAGTTAGTAGTTCTTAATCAGTTTGTTTTAAATCCCACTGCTGACAGCTCTGAAGATGGTTTCCCATTTTCACACCCTACCTAAGGCCACAGTCGCTTCCTTCCCTCTCCTATCCTTTTCCTATCCTATAGTTGCAACATAAAGCAAATTTGTGATATCTGGTGCTAATCTCTGTTCAATTTTGACTCAGTTAATTTATAACTGTTAGGTTCTTCATTCTGCCAAAACTAATTTTGAATGCAAACGGCAACAGAATTACACCTGAAACAGAAAAAAACTTAATTAAAATAGAATGACATGTTTCATTCGTTAAAGATCATTGGATTCTATCAAATCAAATTCGGAAATATTAGAAATGTATAAACATTTGTTTAAATCCTTAAAAACTTGAAATTTGGAACTTACCTTAATGAAGTCCTGACTTCTCTCCTTTCTAGCATAGAATGAAAATTGATGCAGTACCGGTACTCTGTTGTTGGTGTGAGTCCAGCTTACTAGTTAGTCCACTAATCCTCCTCCATGTTCCTTGCCTGTCTAGGTCAATAATATCCCCTGCCTGTCTATGTCAATAACATGCTGAACAATACTTTTTTTAAAATTTCTCTGAGTGCTCCCTTTTTTATTACAGTATTTTTGTATTGAAATTGTTTTGTAATCTGCGTAGGGGTTCTTAATGAACAGTGCCAGTAATTTTCTGCCGATTTCAACAACTCTTTTGGAACTGAACTTAGTTTATTTATTATTATTGTTGTTTGTATGTAAGGTAAGATGAATCTTCATTGCAAGTTTTTACAACAGGATTCCCTTGCTGACATCAACCTCATCACAGGAGTTTGAGATGAATTATGTGATATATGATAGTAGGAAGGGAGAGGGTGATACCTGGTGCCATTGCATAGCCTACTCGTTTTTGCTAGTTGTTTTACGTCGCCCTGACACAGATTGGTCTTATGGCGACGATGGGGCAGCCCCAGCATTTGCCTGGTGTGAAAATGGGAAGCCACGGAAAACCATTTTCAGGGCTGCCGACAGTGGGGTTCGAACCTACTATCTCCCGAATACTGGATACTGGCCGCACTTAAGCGACTGCAGCTATTGAGCTCGGTCCTACTCCTTTTGAATAGCACCGAGGAATCTGCTCAAGGCTTAACATTTCCACCTGATGGGCGAATTGCCAACAGCATCATAAATCAGTGGTGACTATATTATAACCAAATGAATATCAATGGATCCCAGTGATGTCTACGCTTCTTACAGACCCAGTAGAAGACAGTGAACTTCTTCATGCTCTTGCCAACCTGATTCCTGCATTGCAGAGGCCAGAGCTATTCTCACTTTGTAGTAGCGAGATTTTCATTGTGATTCTTCTTTACAACAGAATCCAAGCACATGTCCTATAGTTTCTATCTCAACACAGTCTGGATGACAGCAGTCGATTGTGCTTTAGCATCCGCTAGGTAATGCTCGAACTGCTGAAATGTTGCAGATCATTTTCAGGGCATTCGACCATTCAGAATTTCTGGAACTTCACTTTGGAATGATCTGTATTTACTGCATTTCCCCTTAATTTGTGTGGGTACTTTTGGAAAGTTTTGTGTCATTTTGGGTATGGTGGTGTAATAGGCTTGTTATCTGGTTACAGAGGCAGTGTAACCAAGAACACCATGGAGTCTCATGAAGGGGTTGGTGTTCATGACCCTACTTTAAAGAACATCATAGTAAATATCTTAAAAGACTCTGTCAGCATCCTATAATAACTATCTCTATTATACATTGGTCATGGCATTTTACAAATTCTGTGTTGTTTACAATATTGTTGTGGGTCATTTGTATTCTGCGGAGTACTATGTAACTTGGGCTTTCATTTACTGTAGAATGCAGGATTCTCGTGGTCGCTCACAATGTGTGAAGTCATATTATCTTGGAAAATTAATTCAAAATTTATGATCTGAAATGCAATATCATATGAGCAAACACTGAATAACACATAGGATATATGCAATAACCAGAAGGAAATGAACGGAATATATAAAAACAGAGCATTCAGTCATGGCTACCATCAGAAATAATATTTAGATTGCCCTTTTCCTTTTGCATTTTCATTCTCTTTCTCCCTGGCCTGTCGCCTATGTTTGTCCTGTTGCGTTCTTTTCGAATTTCCTATCTTTTTACCTATTATTTTGTACAATTAATTATGACTGATGTCTTCGTAGTACTTCTTTATCACAGAAACTTGAAAGAACATTCCTCTTATGCACACTCACCATGATGATGTACTTGTGACTGAAAATATATGATGCATTGTGTAATGCACAGGTAACCTCACCAGAAACTTGTCTCTCCTTTCAGGTACAATGCTAAGAGGAGGCACTGGAGAAGGACTAAGCTCAAGCTGTAAGCTGTCATCAAAATTCCTGTCATCTTGTAATGGTTATTCATTGTAATAAAAGTTGAAATTTTGTCATCACTCTTTTTCTTTTTCTTCAGTATATACTGTTGTCATGTACCTCTACTTGTGTAGGCTAGATTGCGCACCATTATAGGAGGAATTTAGTTTATATTACAGGAACTTTTTGTGGGTATCTTGAGCAAGTTTTTTACCTTGCTGTGCAGTTGCTGGTAAGACTGTTTCAAGTCATCCTATTCCTAGCTCAAGTTACACCCGCTGTTGTGGATAGTGATGGGCAGCGCTCTCACTTGATACTGTCGAGACCAATTCTCCAATGTTACAATCTGTGCCACATCCCAGTAACAAGTGTAAACTTTATAGTATACCATAAGCAGTTATTGCGTGAAATAACATTTTCATATGGAAACGTGAGCCGATAAATTTTGTCAAAAGCCTGGAAAAGTACATGTTCAGCATACCATACCATAAACGAAAGTGAAAACAGAATTTCAGTATCTTAAACTGTTCATGATATATTTGGGGTGGACTTGTTAGCTAAATAATCCTGTATAATTTGTGAATAATTGCAGATAGGATGTACACGTACCCGGATACTAAGAGGCGCACATTATTCGAACTTGAGGCGGGGCAAGATGTGCATGGTTGCACATGCAACCGCCATTACACACGGGTGGAACATGTAATCAAAAATGCCCGATTTGCTCCAATTCTTTAGACAGGGGTAATGGGCAATGCTCTCGAGACTGATTCTTCTGTGCTGCGAGCTGTGCGATGTCCCAGTGACTATCAAGCTTGATAGTATATCATCAGCAGATCTCGTTTGGAAATGTGTGTGTCAATACATTTTGTCAAAATCCTGGAAAAGTACTGCATGTTGAACTATGAGCCCCTTAATACCATTAACGAAAGTGAAAACAGAATGCCAGTATATTAAATGGTCCAAGAGTTATTTCGGGTGGACATCTTAGCTGAATAACCCTTACGTTATAATTTGTTAATAACTGTAGACAGGATGTACACCTGCCTGGATACCTCGCAATTGTTGTTGGCAGGGTAGCTTCTTGTGGTGCAGATCAAGCCAGAGGTGTACTGTGACAGTTGGTGGTGGTGATTACTTTTTAAGAGGAAGTACAACTACTCAACCATCCTCTATGCAAAACTAATCAGAAAAAATGGAAGGGTCCGACACTTAGAAAAATGAAGGTGTCTGCCAAAGAAAAACAAGAGCCACAAAGGGCATGAAAATGAAAAACGCCTTAGGCCTCGAGTGCTGTAATACCGTCGGGGTGGGAAAAGAACAAGAGTTGACCAAGGGAGGTCGGATAGGATAGATGATAGTGAGGAGCCTGGCACAAGTGGAAGCAATATCATGACTCAGCTGAGAGAGCCGTGGTCCCCCAACCCACGCTCCCAGGTTAAGAGCCACTTTTAATCGCCTCTTACGATAAGCAGGGGATACCGTGGATAACCGCCCCATCCACAGAGGGTTTCTGTGACTATTCCCCTTCATTGATATGCGCTTTTAAGCAGTAGCGGCGATTGGGAATTAGAAGTACAGACAACAAGGTGTACTTGGGATTGTGGGATAAAGCGACGGGAGGGGGTGTACATAAAAGTGAAAAAAATCTACAAAATGGTAAATTTTGAAGCTCTGAGCGAACTTCGACAGAGAGGTAACAGCTTACGAAGTTAAGTGCGGTAATAGGAGTTTTTTTTATCCTATACATTAAAACTTTCATCAAAGGAACAATTGCAGATGTATAGAAGTACGGCGTGATGAAACAATTCAAATCATTTATTGAATACACACCAAGACACTAACAGAGACTGTCAGACTGACGAATGCGCACGGCAAACGTGTGAAACATACCTCAGTGTTCATAACTTTGGCAAATAAAAGACTGCTATCCTTGCTCACAAGTCTTCACTACTTGTTGTAGCGCTATACAAATTAGTTAGCCGCAACAAACTACACTTTATGCGTATTTCCGCCAAAACGTTTGTAATAATTTAAGAAAATATAGTAAGATCTGAGAAAACAGGGCTTGGTTAAATTGCTTTTAAATAAATACCCGTTTCAGCCGGCTTAAATGGAATACAAATGCAATGTTTCATCCACAAAGTGGGGGCAACTGCCTCCCTCCTGTCGCCAAGTGCCGGATCATTCCAGAAGTATTTCTGGTGATGTATTTTACTCCTTTTGAATAAACAACACTGCTGGCTGTACTATGTGGCATCTCTTCAAAATGACTTACATCCATGACTTACGTTGCCTTCGGACATCGTCTTAGAGTTGTCGCATACAATTAAACACATTTACGCATTGCACCGTCATAGACCGTAGTACCGTACCTAATTATGACGTGAATACTCAATGCCATCGTAAGGAATTATTTCTTTCGTCACCAAAATATCGGTAAACACAAACAGTGGTCATGATGTAACGAGTTGGCGGGGTAGAAGGATCAACTAACACTAGACTGGTAGCTTCAATACTGAGATTTATTAGCTAGGCACAAGACTACACACAACTTTTGCTTATAACACACGCTTACGCAGTTCGCGCGCTCTCTCTTCCTTCGTTTTTCACTTGTTCTCACACTACACAATTTTACACTCACAAGGTCCCGCGTCGCACGGCTGCACGTTCTCTCCTTCGCAGACAGTCCGCACTGTAGCACACTAGTCCGATAATCACGGCAGTTCACATACTTCACTATACTGGCAGTCGCTCACGACTGAACCACACCAACTTCTCTCACTGACTGCAGGCTTTTTTTTTTTACTGGGGGGCCCGCTCCCCCGCCGTGACCATCGACTCAATCTACATGGCCTCCGACATGCTATTAATTTCTAAGGAGAAAGAGATAGCTGAGTAGAGTGGGAAGTGATACAAATGAGTATCTCCCTGTTTCCATGTCGGACACGTTACCAGGCAAGATTGTGTTGGTTGGATAGTATTGAAGGGTCAGGGAAAAACCGCATAAGAAAGAGCCTACATGTAAAACCTGGCTTCTTTTGAAAGCATATGCAAGGATGTGGGCTGGAGATAGGCCAGAGCTCGTGTTGGTTAGGAATATGTGTCATGCAAACATAACCATTTCCTTGCTATTTTCTGTTCTTATGGGGATCAGTCCTTCTTGTCACTGCCTGGTGTGGCTCGGGTTTGCTAGCGTCTGGGCTCTGGGCTACAGGTTCGTCCCATTGCCCAGCTGCCAGCAGTCCCTGGTGTCAAGTCTCCTTTTGGAGAGGGGGGAATTAAAGCCAAGCCTTGCATGATGCAAGGGGCTATCTTCTTCCGCCTGTCGATGTCCCTCTGTGCGGTGTTGGAACACACTTGTCTCTGCAACAATTTATACACACACACACACATATATATATATTTAAAACTTTAGAGTGCGAGCCGCTCTCGTGTCCTGTAAAACAAATCATATAATGAAAAGGTACTGAATGATATTATCAGGGGTGGGTTATCTGTCCACTCCCTTGTCGTTGGCAGGGGGCGGGGGTGGATTGGGTCGTCCCTTATTATGGCTGAGATGCCTTCGTCATGATGTATTTCTTCTCTCAATCCTCCCTCGCTTGATTCCCTTTCGTGGCTATATCTGCAACATAACAGCATAACAATAGTAATAGTACGGTTAACATAATCTAGGATAGAGGTAGACATATGTACATATATATATATACAATGTTTGCAGTGTGGTTTGTGTGCGTAGTATTCAGTGGAGCGGTGTAGTGGGTTGGTGTCAGCTTAAGAGCGAGGGCGGTTTTGGGCCACCGGCCTACTAACCCTGTGGCTGAACAGAATGTGTTTCGGCGTGGGGTATTTTGTGTATAGGTCGACGTCATAGCGTCCTATTCCACTGACAAGTGGGTTGACCTTACTACCCCATGACTTAGTGTACATTCGGAGTGTTTGTTTTCGTATGTGTTGCCTTATCGAGCTGTCTTTCGCAATTGAGCGTAGTTGGCGTATTGGCGTGTCGTACGGGAGTCTAGCCGCTGCTCGAATGCATTTGTTTTGTATTAGTTCCAGCTTGTCCAGGTTCGTCATAGCAGTGTAGCCCCAGGCCAGGGCTGCGTACGTTATTATTGGCCTAATTAGGGCCTTGTACATGTTGATTGCTACTCTCTTGTTAAAACTGGATCTTTTATTCAGTATGGAATAGAGCTGTGACAGTCGTGCGTGTGTTTTCCGCTGGATCTCTTTAATGTGATATAGCATGGTTAGTTTTCTATCTAGGACTACTCCTAGATATTTGACCTTGTCGTGCCATGCTATATCTCGATTGAATAGTTTGAACGGTTTTATATTGGCTGGCCTGTGTGTGCGTCTGTTCTTCCTAGTGAACATCACAGCTTGGCATTTGTCAACGTTGACCTTGATACGCCATTTGGTTAGCCAGGGCTCGAGGGTTCGCACTGCTACTTGTAGTCTCTTTCGGGTGTATGCTAGCTGAGGGTGTTTTACTGTGATAGCAGTGTCATCCGCGTAGAGGTGCGTGGTAGTGAGTTCCGCTGTCGTCATGTCATTCGTAAATAGTATGAACAGGATTGGCCCTATTAGTGACCCTTGGGCTACGCCCGCCCTGATTGGTCGCGTACTTGACAGTGTGTTATGAACATCTCCTTGGAACTCTCGGCCTTCCAGGTATGATTTAATTAATCTTATGTACCCTGGGTGGAATTCGAGGTCTATTAATTTCGCTAATAGGCCTTCGTGCCAGACTTTATCGAATGCCTTCTGGATATGAAGGAATACCGTGCCTGTGTCCCTCCGCTTGTTTAGTCCGACGGTCGCTTTTTCTAGGACTCGGGTAAGCAGTTGCGGGGAGGAGTGGCCGTTCCTGAAACCGAATTGTTCATTTCGAATGATTCCTCTTTCCTTGATATGTGCTATTAGCCTTTTCAGCAGTAATTTCTCGAATACTTTGCTGAGGGCGTCCAGGAGGCTGATGGGCCTGTAATTATTAGGGTTAGATTTGTCCTCTGTGAACCATGTGACCTTGCCGCGGTGGGGAGGCTTGCGTGTTCCAATGATGCAGATAGCCGAGCCGCAGGTGCAACCATATCGGATGGGTATCTGTTGAGAGACCAGACTAACGAATGGTTCATCGAAAGGGGGGTAGCAGCCTTTCGGTAGTTGCTAGGGCGGCAGTCTGGATGATTGATACGGCCTTGTAATAATACTCAACATGGCTTAGCTGTGTTGATACTGCTACACGCCTGAAAGCAACGGGAAACTACAGCCGTAACAAACTCCCGAGGACATGTAGCTCTCTCTGTATGAATGATGCACTGATGATGGCTTCCTCCCGGGTAAAATATTCCGGAGGTAAACTAGTCCCCCATTCGGATCTCCGGGTGGGGACTACACGAGAGGGGGCGATCATCAGGAAGATGGATACTGACATTCTGCGAGTCGGAGCGTGGAATGTTAGAAGTTTGAATCGTTGTGGTAGGTTAGAGAATCTGAAAAGAGAGATGGATAGGCTAAAGTTAGATGTAGTTGGTATAAGTGAAGTACGTTGGCAGGAAGAACAAGATTTTTGGTCAGGCGACTACCGAATTATCAACACAAAATCAAACAGGGGAAATGCAGGAGTTGGTTTAATAATGAATAAGAAAATAGGGCAGTGGGTAAGCTACTACGACCAGCATAGTGAAAGAATTACTGTCGTCAAGATAGACACCAAACCAATGCCCACCACATTAGTGCAGGTCTATATGCCTACTAGTTCAGCGGATGATGAAGAAATCGAAGTAATGTATGAGGAGATAGAAGATTTAATACAATATGTAAAAGGTGACGAGAATATAATTGTGATGGGTGACTGGAATGCAGTGGTAGGCCAAGGAAGAGAAGGTAGTATAGTAGGAGAATTTGGATTGGGACAAAGGAACGAAAGAGGAAGTCGGCTGGTTGAATTCTGCATTGATCATAATTTACTCCTTGCCAATACTTGGTTCAAACACCAGAAACGGTGGCTGTATACGATGACGAGACCTGGAGACACCGGAAGGTATCAAATAGACTTAATTATGATTAGGCAGAGATTCAGAAACCAGGTGTTGGATTGCAAAACTTTCCCAGGAGCAGACGTGGACTCTGACCACAACTTGTTGGTCATGAAATGCCATCTGAAGTTGAAGAAAGGAAAGAATGCAAGAAGATGGGATCTAGATAAGTTGAAAGAAAAGAGTGTGAGGGATTGTTTCGAGGAACATGTTGCAAAAGGACTAAATGAAAAGGCTGAAGGAAACACTATAGAGGAAGAGTGGAGAGTCATGAAAAATGAAGTCGGTAGGGCTGCTGAAGAAATGTTAGGAAGGAAGAAAAGATCAACTAAGAATCAGTGGATAACTCAGGAGATACTAGACCTGATTGATGAACGACGAAAGTACAAGAAAGCTAGAAATGAAGAGGGCAGAAAAGAATACAGGCGATTAAAGAATCAAGTGAATAGAAAGTGCAAGGTAGCTAAGGAAGAATGGCTGAAGGAGAAGTGCAAGGATGTCGAAGGTTGTATGGTCCTGGGAAAGGTAGATGCTGCATACAGGAAAATCAAGGAAACCTTTGGAGAAAGGAAATCTAGGCGTATGAATATTAAGAGCTCAGATGGAAAGCCACTTCTAGGGAAAGAAGACAAAGCAGAAAGATGGCAGGAGCATATCCAACAGTTGTATCAAGGTAAAGATGTAGATAATTTGGTTCTGGAACATGAAGAGGCTGTTGATGCTGATGAAATGGGAGACCCAATTTTGAAGTCAGAGTTTGATAGAGCTGTGAGTGACCTAAATAGGAACGAGGCACCTGGAATTGATGACATTCCCTCTGAATTACTGACTGCCTTAGGAGAAACCAGCATGGCAATGTTATTTCATTTCGTGTGCAAGATATATGAGACAGGAGAAGTCCCATCCGATTTTCGGAAGAATGTTGTTATACCTATTCCCAAGAAAGCCGGCGCTGACAGATGTGAAAACTATCGCACCATTAGTTTAGTATCTCATGCCTGCAAAATTTCAACACGTATTATTTACAGAAGAATGGAAAAAGAAGTTGAAGCTGAGTTGGGAGATGATCAATTTGGCTTCAGAAGAAACGTAGGAACACGTGAAGCAATCCTGACTTTACGTCTGATCTTAGAGGATCGAATCAAGAAGGACAAGCCCACGTACATGCATTCGTATATCTAGAAAAGGCATTCGATAATGTTGATTGGACCAAGCTATTTATGATTCTGAAGATGATAGGGATCAGATACCGAGAACGAAGAATTATCTACAATCTGTATAAAAATCAGTCTGCAATGATAAGAATCGAGGGCTTTGAAAAGAAGCAGCAATCCAGAGAGGAGTGAGGCAAGGCTGCAGTTTGTCCCCTCTCCGTTTCAATGTTTACATAGAACAGGCAGTAAAGGAAATCAAAGAGAAATTTGGAAAGGGAATCACAGTCCAAGGAGAGGAAATCAAAACCTTGAGATTTGCCGATGATATTGTTATTTTATCTGAGACTGCAGAAGATCTCGAGAAGTTGCTGAGTGGTATGGATGAAGTCTTGGGTAAGGAGTACAAGATGAAAATAAATAAGTCCAAAACAAAAGTAATGGAGTGCAGTCGAATGAAGGCAGGTGATGCAGGAAATATTAGATTAGGAAATGAAGTCTTAAAGGAAGTAGATGAATATTGTTACTTGGGTAGTAAAATAACTAACGATGGCAGAAGTAAGGAGGACATAAAATGCAGACTACCACAAGCAAGGAAGTGCTTTCTTAAGAAAAGAAATTTGCTCATTTCAAGCATTGATATCGGAATTAGAAAGAGGATTTTGAAGACTTTCGTGTGGAGCGTTGCATTGTATTGAAGTGAAACATGGACGATAACTAGCTCAGAAAGAAAGAGAATAGAAGCTTTTGAAATGTGGTGTTACAGAAGAATGCTGAGGGTGAGATGGATAGGTCAAATCACGAATGAAGAGACTGAATCGAATTAGGCTAAATTTGACGAGAAGAAGAGATAGAATGGTAGGACACATCTTAAGGCACCCAGGACTTGTTCAGTTGGTTTTTGAAGGAAGTGTAGGTGGTAAGAACGGTAGGTTGATGCTTGTTGTTTTAAGGGGCCTAACATCGAAGGTCATCGGCCCCAAGAACGGTAAGGGTAGACCAAGGTATGAATATGACAAGCAGATTAGAGCAGATGTAGGATGCAATAGTTACGTAGAAATGAAAAGGTTAGCATAGGATAGGGTGGCATGGAGAGCTGCATAAAACCAGTCTATGGACTGATGACTCAAACAACAAGAACAGATTTGTCCTTGCCTGGTTTGCCAAATACAAGGATTCTCGCCTTTTTTCACTGTTCCGGATAATACTGCAATTGGAACATTGCCTTGTATATTTTAGTGAGTAGTGGGAGGGCTTTCGGAGTTAGCTTTTTGAGTATTATGTTCTGAATCTCGTCAGGGCCGGGTGCCTTCGGGTTAAGGTGATCTATTGTCCACTTAATTTCGTGGATATTAGTCTTCTTAACCTCGGGCTTATGTGCGTTTGCTAGGAATTCCGCTACCTTGGCCTCTGTTTGCCTAATGAAGGCGAGGTCTGACGGTTCGTCATTGGGCGTAAAGGCCTCTTCCAGTGAGTCGGCTATCACCTCGGCTTTATCTTGGTGTTCGTAAACTGGTCCGTTAGGTCCCTTAATTGTTGGGATCACGTGTGGTTCTCGCGTGAAATATCTCGCTAAGTTACATACCGGTCTGGTATTAGTGTCAAACGTACTCAGTTTGTTATTCCAGATCCGCGACCTATACTCCATTAGTTCGATTTCGACTCTGAGTTCATTTTTACGTATCCGGTCTTCATCGTGGTGGTATCGGGCCCATTTGCGCTTGTGTTGGTTGCGCTGGCGTATTAGATCTTTAATGTGGGCCGGTATTTGGATGTTACTGTGTTGTTTATGTTTGTGTACCGGGATACTCGCAGTTGTGGCTGCCTGGATCGCATTTATGAGTGTCTTTAAGAATTCATCCGTTTGGGCTGGGTTTACTATTTGTATGTCTTCAGTCCCTTGTAGTAGTTAATCGAGTTTTCTTTCGAATTTACCACATTTGACTGCTTTATATTTGAGTCTACACTTGGGGTTATTCTCATATTTCTCTGGGTTCGCGACCAGTGTAAGTATCACTGGTTGATGCCTTGACCCTAGGTCGTTAATGACTTATGCTATGTCTATGAGGAATATGTCGCAGTAGGGCTATGTCAAGAATAGCGTCGACCTGTTCGTTTGGCGCTAGGACGTGGGTTCACTAGGGGCTGTTACCACATAGTCCTGGGATAGCATATGGTTGTACAGCCTTGTGCCGTCTGCATTAGGTTTCAGGCATCCCCAGCTGGCGTGTTTCGAGTTTAGGTCGCCTCCTAGGATCGTGTTTCGATTTAGCCTTAGTACCGATTCGATGTCTTGTGTTTTAAGATGTTTAGGTCTGGAGTATGCCGATATGACATTGACGACTGTTCCTCGCACTGGCATAAGAATTCCGCATGCCTCCAGCTCGACCAGTTCTGGTAAGTCTATTTCCATATGTTTAATGTCCTTCCTTACCAGAACTGCCACTCCTCCGACTCTATTAGCCTTGTCGCTTCTGTTTAATTTTTAGCCTCTTATGGTGAACTTCTTCCCCGGTGGGAGGAAGGTTTCTGTTAGGAGAGCTACGTGTATGGTGTTCGCGGCTAGGAAGGCTTCGAGTTCGTATTTTCTAGACCTGACGCCCTGGCAGTTCCATATTAGAATTCGAAGCTCCTGCGTGTTATTATTATTATTATTATTATTATTATTATTATTATTATTATTATTATTATTATTATTATTATTATTATCGTCTTCGTTGGTTTGTTCAGCCATCTAGGGTCAGGAGTTCGGAGATCGCGTTCGCCAAGTCCCCTAGCTATGGGAGTGATAGGGTCGCGGCCACCATTTTGGCTATCATAACTCCAGAGGTTATGATCGCGGTTAAGTTCAAGTTCGGAAAGACGTTTTTCAGAATTTCGTCTATCTTCTCCTTGAACACCCTGCCATGTTCCCTTCTGGCTGTTGCACCTGTGTTAGTGTTTCAGGTGTAGGTGGTGGGATGGTAGTGGCTGGTGTAGTGGTGGAGGCGGTAGTGCGGATGCTGGTTTTCTGTCGGCAGGTATCTTGTGGGGGGTGGAGCTGGCCTGGGGCGGGCCCTCAGTTAGCTCGGTGGGATCTTGCATGGGCTTAACCTGCCTTTGTTTCACTACATGGGACTATGCCTTTTTGTTGTTATTGCCTGAGGTCTTAGCTTGGTCGGTGGTGGGGGCTGGTTGGGCTGAGGGCCCTGGGTTGTGTGAACCCTCCGTCCGTGTGGGTTTGAAGTTTAATAGACCTCTACCTGATGGGCGCTGGTTGCCTGGAGGGCCTTGGTTTTGGCCCTTTGTGCCTGTCGGGCTTGCGAGACCTGAGGGACCTGGGTTCTTTTTGCGTGAAGTGCCTGAGCCTGAAAGGCCTGCTTGGGCTTTAGGGTTGCCACGGTTGTCACCCTTTGGCCCTTTGCCTTGATGTGCGGCTTCGAATTCCCTGCGGCTGGGACACTCCTTAAAATTAGCCGCGTGTTTCCCTCCGCAGTTGACGCACTTAGAGTACGCGGGGTCGTTGCCGTGGGGGCAGTCGCGGGACAAGTGGGAGGCGGCGCATCTGCGGCATCTGGGCTCTGATCGGCACGCCGCCCCTGGATGGCCATGCCTCTGGCACACTCCACATTGGGGGCCAGTGGCTGGGGGGCGGTATGGCTCGACCGACACCAGCATGTTCGCCAGCATCCGCATTTTCCTCAGGTTGTCCGCTCCTGGGTTATCCGCCACGCCAACTAGGAATAGGTTGCCCTTGGCTGGCCTATTCCCTGTACGCATCTGCACCACGGAGAATGCGGGGATATCCTGTGCTTTCAATGCAAGCTGGATTTCGTCCGCATTACTTCCGTTGATGGGGGTCCTCATTACGAACCGCTTCATAGCTCTGTTGGGCAATACTTTTACAAAATTAATATTTAGCCCTTTTAGCACTCCGATAGCAGTTTCGTAGCTCTCAAAGCTAGTCATGTGTAACCGGATCGCTTCGTGCGCGTCAACTCTCGGCCTAGAGAAGTAGTATTTTCTCTGATCATGTGGTAGCTTTTTGAGGAGCCCCTCTTCAAATGCCTTAGTGTCTTTGGTGTATACCGTGAGGGGTGGGGGTAGACCCCTTACGGGTGATTGGTTTTGTTGTTTGGGGTGGCTGAGGTGGATTCTGAAGTGTCCGCCTCGTGTGTGTAGTTTGTGTTGGTGGTGGCATAATCGTATTAATGGAAGTGTCAGTGGAGCTTTCTGCTCGGGTACTCAGTTTTCGACCCCCGCCTTGCTGAGCCTTACGGTTCAGAGGCTTGGTGTCTTTCCCTTTCTCCTCGCCTATTCTCTTTCTCCCCCTCTTGGCCTCCCTGACACCGTCATCCTGGTTTCCCGGCTGGGTGGCTGGGTCCAAGGTTTCGGTAACCCGTGCTCGCACAGTTCCTCTCCCTCCGAACCTTCAGAATCGGCATCCCTGGAATGTGCTTGATACATCGATCACCAGTTTTGCCTCATCCGAGTCAGAGTCCGATTTGCCGGCTTGCTTGGGTGGGGGGGCGGGTAGGACTTTACGTGGCGCCTTCTGCCACGTCCGTTTTTTCTTGCCCTCTTTCCTTCCCTTGGGCGTCGCCTCCTCGCTCGGGTTGGCGGAACTAGGTTCCGCTTTCCCGGCGTCCGGCTGGTTTGCCACCAGGTTGGGTTTCGGTACAAGGTTTGTGTTGGGGGGGGGGGGGGAAATTGTCTCCTGTTTGTGTATCTCCCCAGTCACTGGCTCAGTGGAGTCATGTGGCTGCTCCTTCCCTGGAGCGAGTTCCGGCACTTCGGGGGCTAGCCCCGGTTCCCGTTCACTCGCACATAACGTCATGCTCACTGTTTCGCTTTCCCTGTGCCGCGCGCTCCTCTCTAGGAGCTCGGCTAGATGGCCGGTATATGCTTGCCAGTGGCTACTGACGGGATGGTTATGGGAGTTGTCCTGGTGGTGGTGGTGGTGGTGGTAGTGGTGGTTGTGTTAGTGGTGGTGGTCGGTATTACGGCGATCAATAACCAATATCTACAATGAGCTCGACGCGTCACTACAGATGCCGGAGAAAGATACGGAAAATATTGGTGCACATACGGATCTATTAGAAACGAAATTTCATGAATTAACAGGTATGGATACTCTTATCTTCACTAACATGATTGAGAACGTGGAGGTTAGGGATGACGAGTTAGACAAAGAAATCAGTATGGCTGACGAGTATAAGTTTATATTTTATAAGGTTAAAACTGTTGTTACGAAATTATTAAATGAAGACCGGAACTCAGAAGCTCCTGCAGTATCAGTTAATTCTAACTCGTCACTCCAAGTTAAGCGTTCATGCAAACTGCCTTTGTTGGTGTTACGAAGTTTTCCGTGGAAGTCAGAGATGAAAGAAGGTGCGGGCTGGAATGGGTCTAACTACAAGTCCGAAAGATGAATTAAAATTTCAAAAAAGGTTATATTTTCAAAACTTAACAATGGTGACATAGAATTTTGATCGTACAACAAATAACAACAAGTTAAATCAGGTACACAATCAAGAAGTCCAAACTTAAACCAGTTTCCAATAGGGGAATAACAAAATCAGGTACCAGAGTAGATTTACAAGAAAAGCCCGAGATTCGGGTTCTTACAAATTCTGGGCTTCGTGCCCCAAGTTACAATTCCTGAGCCCTCAGCTCATAACCATAAATTACCGAAGGGCAGAAAACCCCCAATTGCATGGAGCACTTGTTCCCAACTATTAACCTCAAGCCTCCCAGAGGCATCTTTCACACACAAGAAGGAGCTGACCCGCTCTCAATTTTTCAAGCCTATTTAAGAGGCCATAAACTGACTTTACACAAACTGCCCTCAAGGCACACAAAGAAACAGGGGTATTTAATACCCAACCTACAGGGCCTTCGCATGAAGAAAACAAAACATCAGGTTAAGTTAATGGCCCAAAGTACAGAAAGGACTGGAGGCGTGAACTTGCACTCCTAAATACACAATATTAAAACCTAAGTGGCTGTAGGCCGATACACAGGGGCTGATCCCAAGCTAGGGAGGTGACTCGTATGAAAAAACTTTAATACATCAAGGAAGAGAAGAAGCGGTTATGAAAACGTAGTCACCTCAATTTCAAAATGAAGGGGAGCTTGAGAGGGTGAAGTACTCTCTATCCCCGCTTTACGATAAAAGAGATTTGTAGTTTTTACATAGACTGAAAAGGAATTTACATTTTAAAGAGATGGATTACATATTAAAGGTTTGGAAACCTCCCCGAGAGTTAGACTGCTGAGCTAGCAAGAAATAAAGATGTTAAAAGGCCATTACGTTGTTGAAGATCTGCTGCCTGAAGAACGAGGCGCTTCCCGCCCCCTGCTACATTTGCCCACACTGAGTTAGATGTTATACTAGTGGCCCCGAGACAAGAAAATCAGCAGTTTTTATACCCTCGTGGAAAATTCGAGACCTTTCAAGAATTAGTAGACACCCCCCTCAATTTTTATTGGTAGACAAAGAATTACACATGGAAATTTGAAGAAGAAAGCTATGATTGGAGGAAAATTAATTACAGAAATTACTGATTGAATAAATTCAAAACAGGCGGAAAGAAAGGATTAATATGCCAACCCACAAACCACAGAACAAAATTTAGTAAAGACAAAACTTATGAATACAAAATTTCTTCAAGAGAGTTCATTCCATTGCGCCAGAGTGTATTACCATAGTTTTTGGTAGATTGATCTGTTGGAGAATGTCCACACTTCTTGATCAATGAAAAACAAAAGCAAATCAAAAACACTCAGTGACATCTTCTGATAACTAGTAGAGTTAGTTCGGTGGTTAAAGGTCCGGGTTTCTCCAGTAGAGAAGTTTCAATTGGCGCAAGATATGAACTTGCGTCGCGTAGATGTGTACCGCCCGGTACAGTTGGAATTGAAGAAGTTCGGAGGTGAACTAAAAGATTTGCTTCCTTTCTGGTCACAATTTAAGAAAATTGACGAGGACCCTCTTTTAGACCCTAGTGATAAATTCCAATACCTCATACAGGCCACCACTTCTGGATCCAGAGCAAGAGATTTAGTTGAGAGCTTTCCTGCTATCGGAAAAAAATTATTGTAAAGCAATATCAAGTCTCAAAGCACGCTATGGGAAGGATGATTTGCTGGTAGAAGTGTACATTAGGGAGTTGTTAAGTTTAATCTTACAGAATGCTGTGAGACCTAATAAGGTGTGTTTATCATCCCTCTGTGATAAGCTTCAGAGCCACATAGGAGCCCTAGGAAACTTAGGTGTCACAACGGCCAAGTTTAATTCCATGCTTTTACCACCAGTAGAGTCATGTTTGCCCGAGGACATTCTAAGAACTTGGGAGAGAACTTCTTCATTCGCGCTCATTGGCCAGTCTTCTTCAAAATTAGCGGTTGAACCAGGGGGCGCTAGTGTTGGTGACCAGAGTGTGAATTCCAAGAATCGTTTAGACAGTTTGATGCAATTTCTTAGATGTGAAGTAGAACAGGAAGAGAAGATTACTTTGGCTATGCCAGGGTTTGGCGTTTTGTCTTCGGTAGCTGTCAAGGGAGGTCTAAAGAAGAAGGAAAAGAGCTTGAATTACACCACTAATCCGAATGAGAACATTCCTACAGCGGCAGGTCGCCTTACTGCATCTGATAGAGAAACAACAGGGTGTGTATTTTGTTCGTCTAATCACAAGTCTCAATACTGTGTTAAGGCCTAGAAGATGACTTTGCAAGAACGTCGTCTTGCATTTGAGACTAAAATGCTGTTTTTCTTGTCTCAAGGTCGGACATCCAGCGAAGAAATGTAGAAATAGGCCTAGGTGCATCATTTTTGGTCGAGGACACTTTGTGGTTATGTATGATAAGTTGCCACAAACCCAGGTAGACTCAGCCGTAGAGAGACCTAACTCAGCAGGAGACAAGATGGCTTCTAGTGCGCATGTCCAGAAAGATGAGGCTTTAGCTAGTTTGTCGAACCATTGTGGGGTGCTGATGCAAACACTAGTTGTCAAGGTTCGGGGTCAAGGAGTTGAGAGGACTGTAAGAGCATTACTTGATTCAGCATCGAAACGTTCCTACATTTTGAAAAGTACAGCCACGGAAATGTGATATCAAACTGGCAGACAGGAAAATATTCAACACTCGCTATTTGGAGGTACAACCACTGGAGTATACCATCATTGTGTGTACACTATTTATCTCTCTAGTCTGGATAGTAGCTACAACTGTCACTTTGAAGCATTAGACCAAACAAGAATTTGTGGTGCCATACCTTCAGTACATCAAGGTCCTTGGATTGAAGAACTAAGTAGTCAGGACATTGTTTTGAGTGACATCGAATCTTATGGACAATAGAAATATTAATTGGAGCTGATGTTGCAGGCAAATTGTTTACAGGAGGCCACAAGATACTAAGTACTGGACTAGTGGCCATGGAAACTCGTTTGGGATGGATTTTAATGGGCAAAGTACCTTCAGAACATGGTAATGAGGAAAGTATGGCTATGGTGGTGACTGGTATGCTAACAAGAGGAGCCCGTGTATCTGATTTGTGCACTCTGGATGCCCTTGGCATAATGGACCCTGCTGAGAAGAAGAGTAAATTAGAACTTCAAGAGGCTGCTCATCAACATTTCTTGGATACAGTAAAGATCAAGGAGGATGGTAGATTTGAGTGCTGCCTACCCTGGATAGAAAATCATCCTCCACTACCTAACAACTACAATATGGCTGTAAAGAGAGTCCATTCCACAGTTAAATGATTAAAATCCGAAGGCTGCTATGATGCATATCAGTCTGTACTGGATGAGTGGATACAGGAAGGTGTAATAGAAGAAGTACCTGAAGAAACAATGGATTCTCCCTATCATTATTTGCCGCATCGTCTCGTCGTGAAGCAGAATAGTATCGCGCCTGTCCGTCCAGTGTTTGATGCATCTGCATGTGAAAATAAGAATCCCAGTGTTAACAGTTGTGTTGAAAAGGGACCGAATCTCATAGAACTACTTCCTAAAGTATTGGCTCGTTTCCGGTTGAAGAGAATCGGAGTAATGGCCGACAACCGGCGTGCTTCCCTGCAGATC
This sequence comes from Anabrus simplex, assembly GCF_040414725.1. Taxonomy (NCBI): domain Eukaryota; kingdom Metazoa; phylum Arthropoda; class Insecta; order Orthoptera; family Tettigoniidae; genus Anabrus; species Anabrus simplex. Next base: position 689,074,817 of record NC_090265.1, on the reverse strand, counting down.
AGCATCTCTAAAGGAGACCGGCCATTTTTGAGATTCTTGTGGATCGACCGTCAGGGTACCTTGAAGATCTATCAACACTGTCGTGTAGTGTTTGGGGTGACATGTAGCCCATATCTTCTTGGAGCAGTAATCAAGTACCACCTGCAGACTGTACTAAACCAGTGTAAAGAAGGTACATCATCTTATTCTCAAGATTTGGTAGAACTGTTAGCTCAGAGCTTTTATGTTGACAATTGTTTGACCAGTGTAGATAATATAAGCCAGTTTCAGCAGTTCATTGACGAAGCAACTTCCATCATGAGTGAAAGAAAGTTCGAGCTTCGAGGGCGGGAGTTCACAAAGCCTACTAATGTCTTAGGATTGCTGTGGGATAAATCAGAAGATACCTTATACATAAATGTAGAAAAGGTAAATTCCCTTTGCCTGGAGAAAATCACCAAGAAAATTATTCTCTCAGCAGCACATCGGATTTTTGACCCCATTGGAGTAGCTTGTAGTGTCTCCTTGCTTCCCAAACTTCTATTGCAGCAAACATGGGAATCAGGTATAGGTTGGGATTAGGAAGTGAATGAGGACCTTAAATCACAATTCTTGACCTGGATGAGGTATTTGCCATGCTTAGACGAAATCAAAATTCCCAGATGGCTACCGGGGTCAGATTTGCAAGAAAACTGGACACTTCATATCTTCTGCGACGCAAGTCAACTCTCGTATGCAGCTGTGGCTTATCTACGCGTTGAACATCAGGATCAGGTTCATGTCCAGCTCATTCTCGCTAAAGCAAGAGTATCTCCAATTAGTAAGCCTAACAAGAAAATGACAATCCCGAGGTTGGAGTTGTTAGCGGCAACAATAGCTTCTAGAATGTACTCTAATATTGTTCATGATTTCAATATCCCGGGTATTAAGACAATATTTTGGAGTGATGCAACTACGGTCTTAGCGTGGATTCAAAGAGAAGATCAATGGGATGTGTTCATATCAAATCGAGTTAAAGAAATCAAGGAACTGACTGAACGACAGGTATGGAGGCACGTTCCAGGCACCATGAATCCTGCAGACCTGCCGTCCCGTGGCACTACTGCTAAGAAGTTATTAGAATCAAGATGGTGGGAGGGACCTAACTGGCTACGAGAACAACCAAGTACATGGCCCAAGGTAGACGTACATTTTGACGAAGAAGAGATTACCCGCGGCAAGAAGAAAAGTGTTGTTTCCTCCATGCTCTCAGCTACAGTTGAATCTGATTGGTTTTTTGCCCGCTTCTCTACTTTTAGGCAAAGCGTACGTTTAATTGGTTGGTTATATCGCTTTGTGAAGAATTGTCGTATGAAAGAACATGACAGATTCCATGGTAACTTGACAACAGAAGAATTAGTGGTGGCTGAGCTTAAAATTATAAATATGGTTCAGAAACAAGCTTTCTCTGGAGTGAAAGACCCTAAGTTGTCTAATTTGGTCCCATTAATTGATAGTAATGGAATTCTACGCCTAATGACAAAAGTCTCGCATACGAAGGATATAAACGATTTTTGTCAACCAGCTGTTCTGCATGGTTCTGAGCATCCTGTGGTATTTCGCCTGATAATGGATTTACATAAATAATCACGTCACGCAGGTCCACAGATGATGATGACGCTCCTTAGAGAAATATTTTGGATCCTTCGTGGAAGACTAACTGTTCGATCAGTTCTGGATAAATGCCTTAAGCGTAAGAAGCATACAGTCAAGCATTTAGAAGTTAACCCGGCACCTCTTCCTGAAGATAGAGTGCGAAATGCTAAGATATTTGAAGTTACTGGTGTTGATTTAGCAGGGCCACTATACCTCAATATGGAAAAGGGCAGTAATAAAAAGGCATGGGTGTATTTGTATACTTGTGGAGTGTATCGAGCAGTGCATTTGGAGCTTATATCTTCCCTCTCAACTGACAGCTTCATTCAGAGTTTTAGGAGATTCATTAGTAGAAGAGGTCGACCATCTCTTGTCTATAGTGACAATGGTACTAACTTTTCTGGCACTGATAATGCATGTAAGAAATTGGACTGGGATACTATTTGTCTTTACAGCACTGCCAGAAGAATTAAATGGAAGTTTAATCCTCCAACTGCATCCTGGTGGGGTGGTTGGTGGGACAGGCTTATCGGAATATTGAAGAGAGTACTGCGTCGTGTCCTAGGACGAACATCAGTTGATTACGAGGAGATGCAAACAATTTTGTGCGACTGTGAGGCTGTCATCAATGCTCGTCCCCTAACGAATGTGTCTCAGAATCCCAGTGATTTGACTCCTCTAACACCCAGTACGTTTCTACAGGAACTTGAAGAGATAGGTGTTCCAGATTTTTATTTAGTTGAATCCATTGATCTAAATAAGAGACTTCGCTACCGGCAAAAGCTGCGAGGAGACCTCCGACGCAGATTTCGTTCTGAATACTTGGGTCAGTTGATGTTGTTAGCCAATAAACAGCAGCATAGGCCGATTTCAGTTGGTGAAATAGTGTTGGCGGGAAACGACAACACAAAACGTATAGAGTGGCTTTTGGGAAGAATTGTTGAACTCCTAAAGGGAACTGATGGTGAAACCAGGCTGGTCAGAGTGAAGACCTCAGGTGGCTTGCTTCTGAGACCAGTGCAGAGAATCTACCCTTTGGAACTGGAACTTGGCCAACAGAGTGAAAGTGCAGTCTACGGCAGAAGACTTCGAGAGGAAGTTGCTGAACAACCCCAAGAGGAAACCGTGACCATCACCGAAGAGCCTCCCAGTAAACTGGTGGAAACAAGATCTGGAAGGGCGGTTCGTAAACCTCTAAAACTGCACCTTTAATTGTGTGGTGTAAGTTATCGTTGGAGTGACCACCGTTAACTTAGATGGGGAAGATGTAGGAATAAGCCTAAGACTTGTATAATATTGATTATTTTCAACTGTGTGTATGTGCAGAATATCTTTGGATTGAGTGCTTTTTGTTGTTCGCAAGATGGCTTCCATGTATGTGTGTGTATTAAAATAAATGTGTTCGATTATTGAGGAATTGTACCCGTGTTATATCGTTTTCGAAGTGCATTCAATGCAAGCTGGATTTCGTCCGCATTACTTCCGTTGATGAGGGTCCTCATTACGAACCGCTTCATAGTGCTGTTGGGCAATACTTTTACAAAATTAATATTTAGCCCTTTTAGCACTCCGATAGCAGTTTCGTAGCTCTCAAAGCTAGTCATGTGTAACCGGATCGCTTCGTGCGCGTCAACTCTCGGCCTAGAGAAGAAGTATTTTCTCTGATCATGTGGTAGCTTTTTGAGGAGCCCCTCTTCAAGTGCCTTAGTGTCTTTGGTGTATACCGTGAGGGGTGGGGAGTTAGACCCCTTACGGGTGATTGGTTTTGTTGTTTGGGGTGGCTTAAGTGGATTCTGAAGTGTCCGCCTCGTGTGTGTAGTTTGTGTTGGTGGTGGCATAATCGTATTAATGGAAGTGTCAGTGGAGCTTTCTGCTCAGGTACTCGGTTTTCGGCCCCCGCCTTGCTGAGCCTTACGGTTCAGAGGCTTGGTGTCTTTCCCTTTCTCCTCGCCTATTCTCTTTCTCCCCCTCCTGGCCTCCCTGAAACCGTAATCCTGGTTTCCCGGCTGGGTGGCTGGGTCCAAGGTTTCGGTCACCCCGCGCTCGCACAGTTCCTCTCCCTCCGAACCTTCAGAATCGGCATCCCTGGAATGTGCTTGATACATCGATCACCAGTTTTGCCTCATCCGAGTCAGAGTCCGATTTGCCGGCTTGCTTGGGGGGGGGGTAGGACTTTACGTGGCGCCTTCCGCCACGTCCGTTTTTTCTTGCCCTCTTTCCTTCCCTTGGGCACCGCCTCCTCGCTCGGGTTGGCGGAACTAGGTCCCGCTTTCCCGGCGTCCGGCTGGTTTGCCACTAGGTTGTGTTTCGGTACAAGGTTTGTGTTGGGGGGAGAAATTGTCTCCTGTTTGTGTATCTCCCCAGTCACTGGCTCAGTGGAATCATGTGGCTGCTCCTTCCCTAGAGCGAGTTCCGGCTCTTCGGAGGCTAGCCCCGGTTCTCGTTCACTCGCACATAACGCCATGCTCACTATTTCGCTTTCCCTGTGCCGCGAGCTCCTCTCTAGGGGCTCGGCTAGATGGCAGGCTTGCCATGTGGGTAGCGGCTGCACTGGTATATGCTTGCCAGTGGCTACTGACGGGATGGTTATGGGAGTTGTCCTGGTGGTGGTGGTGGTTGTGTTAGAGGTGGTGGTGAGCGTAAAGTGCTGCATGTCTCGCCACGTTACGTGAGCGTCCTGCGTCTAGTTACTTGCAGAGAATCAGGGGTGAAGTCTGTTCTCTGCTCCTCTGACGCATTCCGCCCATTGCTCACGGGGGGCACGCTGTGGTGGGTCGCCAGCGGTCCCCGCTCGGACGGGTCCTTCTCCGTAGCGCGGGCCGTTGGCGATGGGCTGCGCGCTTGTGGACACCCATCCACGCACTGACCAAGGCTTATGTTGCTTAACTGCGGCGATAGGACTAGTACCGCCGAGCTCAGCTCATGGCCGTTTGTAGCTTGTGTAGGGTTCCCTCGTTCATGTTAAGGAATAAGCCCTTAAGGATGTCCTTGACTGGTGATATGAGGCTGATCAGCCCCACCCTACTGGGAGTGGTTGTCGGGGGGGGTGCGCTGTGAGAACAGCGCTGTACCCTCTGCTGATGGACCGACGGCCGTAGAGTGAGCAGGGAGCCGTGAAAACGGCATCTCCTCACTCTCCGTCACCTCTTGAAGTTCGTCGCATTTGTCTGTTGTGACCCCAGACTCGCTGACAAATTGCTCTTTCCTAAACGTAGTTTTGCTGTTTTGGACATTACGAATCTGGCTCCGTGTGTTTCTGTGTGGGGACATTCTAAAACGAGCTAGTAGACGCGTGATGGTCCGTTGTTAAGCGGGTCCCTGGCCTTCAGATTCCCTATCTAACCCTAGGTACCGAGAAGCGGTAACCGGCTGGGACAGGTAGTGTAATCTCTCGAAGGTCTCAGAAGGTCTCGGTGAGAGGAGAGGGACGGCGGAGCGAGAAGCACATACGTGTTCTCGCTAGCACAGTCGAACTCGTCCTCTGACTGCAGGCAGGTCGTTCCTCTCTTATATACCTGCACCGGCCCTTCTAGAATCGTCCGGATGCTGGATGGATCCAGGAACATCGCGACAGGGAACACTCCAGATTAATCGTGGAGTCATTTCCATACTCCTCTGCTACGGGACCGCGAGCGGAAGCGAGTGGGGCTGGCCTAGCACTTAAGCGCTGCTTGTGATTGGCGCAACTGAAGCGTAAGGGGTGGGCCTATATGGTGCCGAGCCGAGCCCACCGCCAGTTGGCATGGCGGACACTATGACCATTACACTGCCCCCTCCTCAACACTGCTCGTCCCGAGCAGCTCTACGATACGGTGCCAAGCGATCCAGGTGAACAACCATCGTCTTCCCTTGGGGAGGCCGCCGGATCCGGTAGACAACGTCGTTGATCCTGGTGACAACTGTATATGGGCCTTCCCATTGTGGCTGCAGTTTCGGTGACTTCCCTTTTGTCCGTACAGCCACACCCTGTCACCTTCCTGGAAACCCGCAGTGTTCGCGAGCATGTCGTAGCGGGCTTTCATCCTGTCGCTGGCTACCCTTAGATGATGTCGGGCATAATCGTGGATGTCGTTGACAGATCCACCAACTCCCATGCATAGTCTGTCGCTGGTTGCTGCTGGTCTGGTGCAGACCCGAACATTAGATCGCATGGCAGACGGACCTCCCTTCCGAAGACCTTGTTGGCAAGTGACAAGCCCGCCGTCTCATGGGTGGACGCTCGATAGGCCATCAAGAAGAAGGGGACCCTCTCGACCCCGTCCTGGTGCGCAGTAACCACCTTCCTGAGGTGCTATTTGACGGTTTTCACAAAAACGCTCCACCAGACCATCTGACTGAGGGTGGAGAGGCGTCGTACGTGTCTTTCGCACACCTAACGTTGCAGAACCTCTTGCAGCAACCTGGACTCAAAGTTTCCGCCTTGGTCGCTATGAAGTTCCCTCGGGATACCGAATCGACAGAAGTTCTTGACCAAGACGTCGGCCACTGTCGATGCCTCTTGGTTCGGGATGGCGTAGACCTCCGGCCACTTTGTGAAGTAGTCCATAGCCAGGAGTAGGTAACGGTTCCCGGTGTCAGATTCGGGGAATGGTCCATCAATGGCGAACTTCTGGAATGGTGCTCCAACGTTGTACTGCATCATTTGGCCCATACTCCTGGCACGTGGACCCCGGCTCGCCGTGCAGGTGTCACACAGCTGGCACATCCTCTCAACATAGTTCCTCAAGTGCAACCAGTGGCAACGCTGTCGGGCACGATCTAGTGTCTTATTCACTCCCAAGTGACCGGCAGTAGCGCCCGCATGCAACTCGGTCAGCACCTCTTTTCTCATGCTCCTGAGGATTATCAGCTGTGCAATGTACTTCTTTCCCTCGGTTGATTCCCACGTGCGGGTAAGTTCCCCACTAACCATGAGAGACGACCGCTGGGCCCAGGACGCCTTATAGGTTGGAATGCGTTCGGCGATGTCTGTCCATTCCGGCCTCTGCCCCGACTCTACTTCTCGTAAGATGAGCCCGATGTCGTCCTTCAGCTGCTTCCTCCTGAGGGCGTCTCGATCCCATCCTTTAGCGGCGGTGGCTCTCACAGCCCGGACGTCCACGATGCCTGACTATCTGTCCACTTTCTGGCAGTGTGTACAGTTCGCAGGGCACGGTCTTCTCGATAGAGCGTCGGCGTTGCATTGCTTCTTTCCTTGTCGGTGCTCAGTGGTGAAGTCGTACTCCTGAAGGCGTTGCACCCAGCGAGCTGTCTGACCTTCCAGGTTTCTGAAGCTTAGGAGCCATGTCAATGCGGAGTGGACGGTGCGCAGGCGGAAAGGCTGCCCATACAGATACTTGTGGAAGTGCTCCAAGGTCTTCACGATGGCCAGCAATTCCAGACGCGTCACGCAGTAATTTCTCTGAGCTTTTGACAACGTCTTGCTGAAATAGGCGATCATCTTCTCCTAGCCGTATTGTGCATGTGACAGTACCCCACCAAATCCCACGTCGCTGGCGTCGGTATCGACGATGAACTTCTCCCCAGGCTTGGGATATCTGAGGATGGGTGCAGTACACAGCGACTCCTTCAGCTTCCGGAAGGCAGCCTCCGCCTCGCTTGACCATTGGAAAGACCTCTCCTCGCTGAGCCGTGTAAGAGGCTTTGAGGTGTCTGCGTAGCCAGCTATAAATCTACAGTAATACGTGCAAAGGCCGAGAAAACGTCTTACTTCTCACTTGTCCTTCGGCACTGGCCAGTCCCTGACAGCTTCTAACTTTTCTGGATCCGCGCCTACTCCGATGACACGATGTGGCACAGGTAGCGGTCCTCCTGGAACAGCTGGCATTTTCCGGGATTTAGCTTTAGGTGAGCCCCACGTAGCCTTTCGAACGCTTTCCGCAGGTTTTCCACGTGCTCTTTGAACGTGCGTCCCACAATAATTATGTCGTCCAGGTAACGAGGCAACCATCGTCAGTTAGCCCCCTCAGCACGGCCTCCATCAGTCGCTCGAAAGTCGCCGGCGCGTTGCAGAGGCCGAAGGGCATCACGGGAAACTGGTACAGCCCGTGGCCAGTTGAGAACGCTGTCTTCTCCTTGTCTTCCGGATGGAGCACTACTTGCCAGTATCCAGACTTCAGGTCCAAAGTCGAAAACAATTGGGCTCCAGATAACGTGTCCAGGGTGTCATCTATCCGACGTAACGGGAAACAGTCCTTCGTGACGTCGTTCAGCTTCCGGTAATCGACGCAGAAACGGAGTTCACCGTTCGTTTTCTTCACCAGGACGACTGGCGATGACCACGGGCTGTTCGACTCCTGGATGACTCCCCGCTGCTTCATGTCATCTAGCATCTGGTCGATTTCCACCTTCTGCGCAGGGGTACCCTACGAGGTGGCTGTCGGATTGGAGCGGCGTCGCCGATTTTAATGCGATGGTGTACTCTGTCCGTCTTTCCGTAGTCGCCTCCGACAGTGAAGATGTCCTGAAACTCATGGATTAGTTCCTTAACCTCTCTGAGCTCTCTCGCATCTAAATGTTTCCGGGCGTCGGATATAATCTTCCAGAGCTTATCCAATCCTTCGCCTGCTTCCAGGGACTGTGCGTCTTCGTCGTCAGCTGGCACAACGCACGTGACTGGTTCACAAGTCCCAGGCTCGGTCCCGCTGGGTACTCTCTTCTCCCGCGACGTTGAATTCAATATTCGTACTGGTACGCAACTTCGTGCTGGAACGAGCGTCCTGGCCAGGTAGAGTCCTTGATCGGTGGTCGGCGAATCGGGTTCCGCGAGCACGCTGTCCCCTTGTATGGGTTTCTCTAACCGTGCCGTAACCATCACTTCACAGTTGGCTGGTATCACTTCGTCGCTGGCCAACGTTAATCGCGCTACTCGAGGTTGCGTCCCTGGGCGTCGCAGCATTACTTCTTGTTTTCCGAGCCAGAATACACGTCGACAGTCGCCTCGTATTTCCGTAGCGCGTCTAGGCCCAGGATGACCTCATACGTGATGGCGGCGACGAAGGCCCAGACTCGTAGGCGTCGTTCTCCCAGCGTCAGTTGAAGTAGCGCATCCTTCAAGATAGGAATGGTGTCTCCTGAGGCCGTTCACAGCAGATAATGGCTGTCCCTCAGCGATGTCCGGTCTGGCGATGATCAGTGCCGCCCCCGTATCTATCGTGACTTGACACGGCCTGTCTCCAAGCCACCCGACAGCGATCAAGCTGTCTTCGCTCCGCTCGGTAACCACATTTAGTGTGAAACGAGGGGACGGTAGTGACGGTGCCGACAAACCCCTCTCCTTGTCGGCGCTTACTCCTTTCCCTGATTAGAGACCGCCACAATACGGCGGTTCCTCTGCAGTTGGCCACGCTCGCCGCAATTCTAACAGATGATCTCGTTGGTGCGGCGCGCGTCGTTCTCCTGTAACGGCGCGTCCTAGCTTCTCACGCCTCGTATTCTTGGTGACAGTGCCGCTGTTCCCTTCACTGCCTCCACCCTCAGGGCTAACTTCAAGACCTCTCTGAAGCCATGCTCCCCGCTGAGCATCAGCTTTTGACGGATCTCAGCGTCGCGGAGCCCATCAATGAATAGATAGGCTGCCTCCCGCTGAATGTGGTCCAGAGGCAGCCCATCCAGAGCCATGTGGGCTAGCGGATCCACATCTTGCGCGAATTCTTGCAGCGTCTCATTAGCGCGCTGGGTCCTTTTTCTTAGCTGGACTCGGTAGGCGATTGCCAGCTTGTGGTCACCATACCGGCTGTCGAGCGCTCAAACGATTTCGTCGTAAGTGGCACCCGGCTGAAGACTGGGTAGTACTTCCGCTGCTGGTCCTTGCAGTGCGGCGATTAGGTACACGACTCTTATTCCGATGTCCAACCGTTGTGCCCGCACACGGTCTCGAATTGGGCCCGGAAGGTCCGCCAAGGTGGTGTCCCGTCGACACGCGGGGGTTTTACTTTCTCGGTGCTGGAGCCGCTGTCGCTGCGGGTGGCCCTAGCACGAGTCTCCATGGCTCTCACTCTCATACGCAGGGCACTTCTTTCAGGTCTCGAACCCCTGACTCACAACCTGCGGTATTTCTTTGATCTGTTTTTCAATCAGTTCCTGTACGACCTGCATGATGTCACTTTAAATTTTTTTTCGAGAGAGCGCACTTCGTGGACCATGTTTTGTATGTAAATCACTCACTTGATTTAAATAACAACATTTATTAGACTTACGACACTTATATAACACATTATAATACATAATACTGAGTATTGATGGGCAGATGCCCTCGATAACAGTCAGTCATATGTTCCCGTCTCCTCTCGCACGAGGCACCCAAGCACAACAGTCTCTCCTCCCTTTCCATCCACACTACTTCCGGCTGAGGGCCTTCAAAATAAATACACACTGAAGGGTGCTGCTATCTGTCTTAAAGTGGTAGCGAGTAACTAGGTGGTCTAGCCGTAGCTAGGCCGGAACATGCTCCCCACCGTTGAATCACCATGATTCAACCGAATTAAATTGCCTGATATGCCCTCATGAGAGTTCAGTTCAATTCAAGTATCACACAGGCACTGACATACAGAGTTCATGTTCAGTAACCAAATGAGTTGATCATTCAACAAAACATGCATATAAACATAGGCAAAACATAAACACAAGCAACACAATATTTACACACTGTTAGCAGAAGGTACTAGGTAGGTTGACTGTGTCGGAATAATGGCACTCTAAAGTTATTTTCAAAAAATGGCACTGGCTCATTTTAAAAGTCCATTTACTACACAAACACAAAAGGCTCCTTTTGGAGAGGTGCCGTGACTGGGAGGAATGGATTGTTGGTGAATGGTGTCTCGTTTATACCAATGAAACATGGTTCTGCACTGTCCCGGATGACCATCGTCTGAGAGTGTGGCAGTGGCCTGGGGAGAGGTCCCATTCTTCCAATGTTTAGGAGAGGCATGGCGGTGTTACCCCTGGTGTGATGGTGTTGGGAGCCATCGGGTATGAGTTCAGGTTACGGCTGGTAGTGCTTGAGGAAACTATGAGAGCATTGACATCCTACTCCCTCACGTGTTACCTCTCGTGTGACATTATCATGGTCATAAGAAGTAAGTTACATAGCCGTCCGTATTGAAACATAATTACAAATTAAAAAGCACCTATCGTGGTGCCATGTTCCAACAGGACAATGCTGGTCCACGCGCAGCACGAGTATCTATGAACTGTCAGCATGATGTTGAGGTACTCCTCCAGATCTGTCCCCGATAGAACGCGTGGGACCTACTCTGACGTCAATTCCATCCCAGTGCCAGTATTGAGGACCAGGTACAACAATCTTGGGCTAGCTTGCATCAGGAGAGGATAAAACAGCCTTATGACACACTCCCCAACCAAATCAGTGCGCGCATCCAGGCCAGAAGGGGTGCAACTAGTGAGGGGCATTGTGAGACAGGGTCTCGAGATTAGCGCAAGCACCTGTTTCTCGCGAGAAATTTAGAGAGTTCTGTCCCTGCAGTGAGCAGTACATCGCAGGCCAGGTAGATGGAGCTGAATGATGTTCGTTCGTTTTCTTTATATCTACCAAGGTTTAGCTTGACGCAGTGTTCGCATTCGGGCATTTTATGCACCGGTAAGTACACGAATCAATAGGCTAAGTACAGAAACGAACTGCTACGGTACGTGTACAGACGGGCTGAGTGTCTCAGACGGTTGAGGCGCTGGCCTTCTGACCCCAACATGGCAGGTTCGATCCTGGCTCAGTCCGGTGGTATTTGAAGGTGCCCAAATACGACAGCCACGTGTAGGTAGATTTACTGGCACGTAAAAGAACTGCAAGACAAAATTCCGGCACCTCGGCGTCTCCGAAAACCGTGAAAGTATTTGGTGGGACATAAAGCAAATAACATTATTATTATTATTATTATTATTATTATTATTATTATTATTATTATTATTATTATTGTACGTGTACATCGTTATTTATCAGACCCCGCATTCAAAATCCATTCGACCAGTGCTTGTGTTTTCTGACATGGTGACCCAGGAGATAATTCCTTACAATGGTACGGAGTATTCGCGTCATGATTAGGTATTTCGGTATATGACTGTGTAACTGTACGTAACAACTTTCATACGATGTCCGAAACACGATATAAGTCATGGATGTGGGATTATTTTGAAGAGATGCCACATAGCACAGCCTGCTGTGTTTGTTCAAACGAAGAGAACTCCTTCGACCTGGTCTTCACCACAGAAAGGTATCCAGTCGACAATTGCTGGGTAAACAGGTAGGTGTGCATCCTGTCTACATTAACAAATTATACCGGGATATTCAGCTAAGATATCCACAGCAAATAACTTGTGAACCGTTTTAAGATACTGGCGTTCTTATTTCGCTTTCGTTATGGTGTTTCCAACATCACAGAATGTACATAAAATTAGCAAACTGTACAATTAATTTGTAAGATGTATATATTTAATTTATGACACGCTATTCTAAATTATTATGCTTATGTATAGGATTTTTAGTCATCTATTTCACATTATCATCAATAACAAAAAATGAAGGAGTTAAGTCTTGAGTAAGGTACTGCTGTAAATTTCCAGTAGCTGGAGGTCAGTTGACCGGACATGCCATGTTAATTTAAGAATTTTACCAGGAAAAGGACATCATCGAATTGCAGAATTGCCCTGCCCCTCCATATTCTGAAGAGACAGAACTTGTTAACTCGTACTTTTCGAACTTTGCTACGTGATGCTTACGAAGCGCGCAAACATTCAACCTATGTGAATGAACGTTACGAAACAAGATGATGATATACAGCGATGGAAAAAGAAGGGATAGAATATCACATCTTACTAGAACATGTGATATGGTAGATGGAGGGAGATTTTGGAGCCTATGTACCGCATCAAGAGCTTGTGGAGGTCTTTAGAGTACAACCTGCCCCCTACCCTATGGGCTCCAGCGATAAACCTACAGGGTCGCTAACGGGTTAAACATCAAGTGGGCATCAAATCTAAAATAACATAGCGGCTTAAAGGGTAGGAAGAGGCGGGAGGCATATCTAAATTAGAATCAGAACACTTTTTATGAAGTTTAAAATAAATCGAATGTGTTTATTGAATCCTGATTTTGAGGAATGAAACATATATACAAGAAATTTACAAGAATTGATTCAACATCGTTCTGGATTATTTTATAAATCTGATATTTAGGAATAAGACCGAGTATCTACCATTCGTAAAGCAAATATGTCATGACTTAACGTGTACGGAAACATTTAACATAAATCACTGAAGCTATTCCCATATTACTGGACAATTAAATTTAAACACTCCATGCAGACAAGTCTGAGTGACACCTATTCTGCCACCAATTGTACAATGTGTACATGAATCAAGAGTCTTGAGTTCGGATCGAACCTTCACCTAAATACACAATTTCGCCGCAGCAATGGATAACAGCCATTGTCGACGCTGAATCATGAATACAAGCAAGATATGGAACACGAAAAGAAACACGTGAGAAACACACATTTTATGTGCACAAAGCATGTGAGATGCGCATCATCTATCCCAACTCTGTGAGATAGCTGTACACATTCCCAGGACCGAACACAAGTTCACGACGTCTCCAGGGATCCTGAAACCCTACTAGCCATTTAATATGTGAGAAACAATAAGATAATACTAAGTACAGAACACTGGATCGCTTATAACTGGATTAGATCTGAATCAGCTGAGGCAAATAAATCAACCAACACGCTCGCAAGAATGAAACTCCAGTGAGGAAAAAGATTGTCGTTAGGGTCGAAGCTCATTCTAAAAATACTGCACACGAGTCTTGCACAGAAAGTACGATTCCGGGCAGCCACCCCTCCCAACGGACGGGGCTTCCAGCCATTCGTCAAAGAAAAAAATCGTCCTTTAAACATACACATCACATTAAACCGCAACATATCGTCATTACCATGAGTTTATTCCTCATGCATCTCTCAAATACAATCTGACAAAAATACTCACACCGCGAGTTCACCTTAGAGTCATCCTAAGTTCGCAAATCGTATATTCGCACATAATCTCACACACAGCTGCTCCGGTGGTAGTCAATCAAACACGTACATCTCAACATCAAGACACCGGTTTCTATTACTATTAGTATTAGTATTATTATGGATCCTTAAAAGTGAGTCTACTCTCTGTCTGACGTACCTACGCGATTTACATATCACACACGCATTAATCAAAACAATACATACGGTAATTAAAACAACACACGTGGCAGTGTAAACAACTCAAAGAAAATGAAGTAGTCCCTATCATTGGAAGGTACGTTCGGTCCTCTGGGCAACGCTAATAGTTGCATCTTTTCTCAAATACAACTTATTCTACCACAATACCACTAGGCATGCATACTATCTACGACCAGTTCCTCCTACATTATCAAACCTAGAATCTATCAAACTACTCATCTTATAGGACGATTAATGAAACGTAAAAATCCCCAAATAAAATGGAAAATAAAACCCTTTCCCCAACAAATACATCTTCCCATATTTACAATTAAAGCCACTCAGACTTGTTACAATGGAAATACTCTGTGCTCTGCTTAGGCACATTTACATTTAAATAAAATTGAATCCCTGACATTTATTGCTACAATTTTACAAAAGAATTTTCCCATATCCCAAAGACATGCATACAAGATGGATTTACTCAGCCTTATATTCCTTCTTTCTTTCTTTCTTCTTGATATTTGACTTATATTCCTTGATACACCTTCGTCAACTCAGGAGGTTTAGTGCCGGCGCATCTACACTGAGACGGTCGTTGGTTCCACCTGTTGACAGCTGCATTTAATCTCCATCGTCCTCGGCGAATGATGACTCTTCAATTATCTAGGCATAGAATATGCACAAGTTTAATTCATGTTATGCAAGTCAGCTTCACCACGCACAACCCGACGCGACATTTGATTAGTAAGTCCTGAATCAAAGAATATTGTGTGCCATTTCATTGCCATGATTACCAAAATACTGAATTTAAAAGTCATCATTTGCCGTGAATTACGTTAAAAAGTTCGTATATTAAACGGCAGAAAAATACAAGTCAATTGATACTACGAGTTGGAATCATAGTGGCCGTGATCGAGATAAAATGTACCATCGGAAATCGTTAGAGTCAACAGGGAGAAGAATAGAAAACTGATTTGAAATAAACAGCCTTGAGGGGTTACGGAGCCGCCTATCTTACCAATGTTAAATTTGTTAGTTCATGTTCCTTTTTTAGGATCTAATAAAGTTATGAAAATGAAATTTATGTCACATTTTATTCAAACCTTACTTGACATACGGAGCGTTTTTGTAATTGGACTTAAGGGGACTCAGATACATATTTTTATAACAGTCAATAAATAGAATAATTTTTCCTAAAAAAAACAGCCAAGTCAGAAACAGTTTTATATAAATCAGGAAATCTCTCCGTTAAAATATTAACCGATATGAGATAAATTCATGATGCAAATTACACAGCTCTGTGATAGTCACCTAGAAAAAGGAAGATACGTTTGAAAAAATGAAAACTGAGAAAACTGCAGTTAAAACTTTCCACGCGTTTTCATTTTTCAGTGTGTCCCTGCACCATATGAAGGAGAATCGGGATCTTCCTGTGATTCATACAGGTCTTCTAGCTTCCGTTTAGCCTTGTCAATGGATTGTCTAGCTTTTTTCTGCACTTCCTGAACCATTCTTTCTGCTTTCCGTAGGCTTTCTCGGTCCAACTCCTTCATGGCATTCACACAATTCCTTCCCATTTTCAGTCCTAACTCCTGTAATACCAGACATTTAACAATGTTTCCTTTATTATAATTGGCCACTGCATCAAGAACTCCAAATCGTAGGGTTTTATGCCCACAAAAGTGCCTTTAGGGATGCGAGACCATATAACGTTGTTTACTGATTCATTAAGATTTTGACTTTTCCCATGCCGGGCTGAGTGGCTCAGACGGTTAAGGCGCTGGCCTTCTAACCCCAACTTGGCAGGTTCGATCCTGGCTCCGTCCGGTGGTATTTGAAGGTGCTCAAATACGACAGCCCCGTGTCGGTAGATTTACTGGCACGTTAAGGAACTCCTGCGGGACTAAATTCCGGCACCTCGGCGTCTCCGAAGACCTTAAAAAGTAGTTAGTGGGACGTAAAACAAATAACATTAATTAATTATTGACTTTTCCCATGAAGACAATTTTCCAACAACTGGGGCTGGACAGATCTCTAAAAATGGGTTTCATTTCTACCATACAGGCAAGAGGAAGATGTGTGTGCTTGGAATGGTCGTAAGGAATTCCTTCTTCTTTTGCTCGTTGATATTTGCACCCGTCTAATGAGCAAAGTAAATGCTGACGATTTTCATCTGTCGATAGGTGAAAATAAACTGCCCATATAGCTCGTCTCATTCCTTGCAAATTCCCTTGGATTCTTCTTATTTCCAAGCCATAGAAAGTCTGAATATCACCAATGTTTTCCAAAGTTACCCGATTCACACCAGAAAACTTCTTCCCATCACTTAATTATTTCCCTCCAAGTTTATTTCTCAAGTTTCTCAGCCTTGTCCCCATTCGTTTCTGAACATGCCGCAAGCATTCGCGGTTTTCTATCCGAGTATTGCCATAAGGAGCCTCATCCACAACAGATTTGTACTCCTTCGAATCCCCATCACCTAAACACTGCACGTATCTCACATCGCATCTATCAACTAACCTTCTAAAAATTTATTTAGTCCCCTGAACTTCCATCCCTCCACTCACACCTTAATAGTTGGCAGTACAGTCATCACCATGTTTTCCACTGTTTCTTTCCTGACATCTACAATGTTTAGAAAGTAATTCTACATCAATAACTTTCCCCGTGTCTCCATTGGTTGCTGTCACTACACCAGAGAGGTAGGTATCCCCTCGTTTCTGCCAACTCCCATCCAGAGCAACTGTTAGATCACGTTTCCCATCGTTCAAATCTACACTTTCCTGTACGCCTCAAGCATATATTTATGGCATACATTCTCAACAGACGAGCCTAACAGATCCACATATCTGTCAAATTTTGCAGGCGGTTTGGGAAGATCCATTATACCACACAATGTAGCACCTGCTGTCCGCCCTTTACCAATTCCACGCAGGCCGCAGACAAATCTTAAATTTATATCATTGTACACCATACGCTTACTATTCATGTGGTAAGTCATAGTCTCAGTATTTGTAAATTCGTGCATATGTTTACACATTTGACACTCAAAAACAAGTTCACTTGCAAAGCCAACATGTTTCTTCACATGCAGCTGACATCACCCCTACAAATCTTGCATACAAGAAATTCACTCATGGCATCTTGTAGAAGTGTAAGTGGTGGTGGTGATTATTGTTTTAAGAGGAAGAACACCTAGGCAACCATCCTTTAAATAACACTAATCAAAGAAAAAAGTATAAGGCATCCGACACTTCGAAAAATGAAGGTATCTGCCAAAATAAGACAAGGGCTACGAAGGGCGTGAAAATGAAAGACTTCCTAGTCCTCGCAAACCTAATAGTGTCGCGGGTCGGAAAAGAACAAGAGTAGGCCAAGAGAGGTCGGATAGGGTAGATGAAAGTGAGGAGCCTGGCAGAAGTAAGTGGAAGCAATGCCAGGACTCAGATAAGAGCCCCGCGGTCGCCAACCCACGCTCCAAAGTTCAGAGCCTCTGGTGCCCCTTTTAGTCGCCTCTTACGACAGGCAGGGAATACCGTGTGTGTTATTCTACTGCCCCCACCCAGGGGGTGTAGAAGTGTAATATGTATAAGTTCATAACGCATTTTTTCATCACACACTTCTTCATAAATATCACTGCTTGAGGCTAACTTCTTCTTATTCGAAGCACTGTCAGAAGTTTCACTAACCGCAATGTCCTTGTTTACATTCGAGTCTCCACTTGGCTTCTCCTCAGTTGTGCTAAAACACTTACAGCATTTTTGCTCTTTGGAATAACAATATTCGTCTTTTCTTAAAAACACGATTACTTCTAGGTATTTTGAAATTGAGTTACTGTATATTCACAGCTAATTAGCTCAAATCACATCAAAAATAAACAACTCTAAGTAGTAACCATCGAAATTCATGTCATGGACTACACAAGGAATAAACAATCAAAAACAGTGCCGTCTAGCCACCACAGAATTAAAAGGCAAAGAATGTACTATTGATTGCAAAAGGTCCCTACATCCTAGACTTTGTAAATA
Source organism: Anabrus simplex (assembly GCF_040414725.1). NCBI lineage: Eukaryota > Metazoa > Arthropoda > Insecta > Orthoptera > Tettigoniidae > Anabrus > Anabrus simplex. The sequence continues at coordinate 689,056,969 of NC_090265.1, read as the reverse complement.
TTTTAGAATAATAATAATAAATAAAATCATGAATAAAAATATATAAATAAATATCATTACTCATAAACTTAATAAAATACTTGAAATAAATTAAATACAAATAATTAATCGAAATGTCCGTAGTATGGGCGCCAGAGTTCACCAGAATGGATCCCTCGAATTTAGATAGAGTATGATAATTCTCTATATCCCAGGGCGTGTCCATAATGCTGCGTACTGGTACATCTGCTTCAGGCCTTACCTAACCATCTGAAAACGACTGATTCTAAAATATCTAACTATATTCTCAATCAAATCCGTGCATGAGCACCTCATCAACACACCAAAATACACTTATAATACACAAACAAAAGATTACTGGAAGACTCCATATTTACAACAACAACAAAGAAAACAGTGGGAAAACGAAAGCGAGAACTATGCCACCATTTTCAGATAGTCCGTTGAACAATGCAATATATGTAGATAAATACCTTTCACTGTCTCTGTATCAACACGACTCGCCGATTCTCATAATCGACACTTATATCACACAGATACTGTACCTCAGAATACTGTGTTCACTGATTTTAACACTTGTAAAGATATATACATTTGAGCAACACACGCTTGTCGATCCTGAACATAAATTATGGAAAGTCTGAGATAGCTTTCACCAAACATATAATAACATGCCGCCACAAGTGCTACAAAACCTAATGCGTAAGCACTCCACAATTTGTCGATCAGCCACTTTCCACGAACATAACAAGACTACGTTCCACGAACGTTTGAAGTCCAGTCCAGTATAGTTCAGCAGTCTCACTCCAGTACCGTGTATCAGCACTACTTCATTCCCGTGCCGTGTGTGTCTGGTTCCCGCCGTTTGATCAACCTTTATAGACATCAGCATTCCCCTTCATTTCACATGATACGTCTGGATTGATCCTCGCCAGCCAATCATGCTATATCCTCTTGTCAAGACCATGCCCTGAACTACTTCTTGGTCCCAAGTCATAAACAAACTCTCTGGGGTGTTTCACATGAGTCATAGAACTTTCCCAGTACAACATCAACAAGCTCGTGTGATTCTGGGCTATTCACATGATTCATCGAACTTACCGACAACAACAAGTACATCTCATAAAACTCTAGGATGGCCGCATGAGTCATACAAATTACCAGAGTCCAATATAGCAATGTTTTCCCACTCGTTGTTCAAAACAAATTACTCATACTAGGCTACATATATGGAGATCTCCCAGCTTACAAATATAAATGACAAAATATACAAATAAAATAATAATAATAATAATAATAATAATAATAATAATAATAATAATAATCGAATACTGACAATAATATATCTCACTTCTACATATAGTGTGAGGGTGTGATATATGTACTATCACAACTTCATAATCGCGGAGTTGTGGCAATGTAATTCAAGTAGTTTTCGCAGCCATTACTGATGTTTTTCTCATTGTTGGCACAAATTTAAATTAAAATTGTGGCAACTTTTAATGGTTAAACTATAATGTATTATACATCATTTTAAAGAGCAGACTTCAGAGATTCATAAAATATTAAAAAATGATTCTTTTTACCATTTTAACCCTTCCGTAACTCCTTAAAGATCGGAAGAGCAATTCTGTTTTATAAATTTAACATATCTCCAAATTAAAATATAAAGTTTGCCAGTAAAATCCGAAGATATTACGGGAATCATAGGATAGTTACATTTGTTTACATTCGAGTCTCCACTTGGCTCCTCCTCAGTTGTGGTTAACTAGTATCTATGGAAATGCATGTCATGGAATACACGAGGAATAAATAATCAAAAATAATTCAGGCTAGCCACCACAGAATTAAAAGTTATAAAATTCAAGACGGAATATGAAGAAGGAAATAAAATACGATAGGATTCACCTTGGGATTGCATGGAAGAAAAGTGAACGTTTCTTTAGGAAACGCAATTAAAGCACGCTAGCATTTGAAATAAACAACCACTGAATTAGACGATCATAAGTTACCACAGACATATTGGTTATCTGTATATAGCATACAAATTGACGTCACATTTGATATTATGAAGCAAAAATATAGTACAAGAAGGTTTTGCAACTAAGGGGAAGATGCTATTAATATTAACTTTGAATGTGTTTTTCATGCATGCCCACGAGATCGACGTAATGGTTTGCTAAATCAAGCATGGTATGGCGGCTGATAGACTCCAGCCGACATCACCTGCAGAGACGAGCTCACTTAACGAGATTCCCAGATGACTGAGCCGTTAACCATGGGAGAAACAGCCCACAGAATGATGTAGCAGAAGAAGCAGTGATCACGGCAGCAGACATACACATAAGATAAGTGTCACAATTTATTTTTAGACCATTTATGTTTTTCTTTGTCGAAGATAGTTGTTGATTGATAATGTTCTCTTCTTACTTCGTGAAATGCTTAATAACACGTAGTTTGGACGCGAGTGATTCAATAGTGATGCATTAAGGAAGGTTATAGGTGGTCTTGCGTAAGATTTAAGCACATCCTAAGGTAGGAGAGTGAATATATGTCAGTGAAGTGATACGTTAGCGATATTTCAGTTGATTTTCAACAAACCATGCTAAAGATAGGGAGTTTTGATGAAAATTAAGTGTGATACATGTTAATATCAAGTCGTAGGTTACCAAGTTTGTAAATATTGACGACTTACAGTATTGTGAAGTTTAAGTCTATATATGGATAAATAAGATGCGTATTGCTAGGCATATGATTAGGTGTTGATCCATGAAGTGTTATTTTAAGTAGTTGAGAGGTGAATTGATTTGTGAGTTACGCAGAATCAAATAAGTAATACTAGCATATACCTTAGCTTACCTATCGGGGCTACAGCTCATGAGGAACACGGGCCTTCCCAATCACATTCGTCCATGCTTCGCGGTCAAGAGCGAGTCTTCTCCACCCATGAACCCGCAGTTGTCGCACGTCCGCCTCTACTTCATCCAACCATCTCTTGCGCGGTTGTCCTTGCTGTCTTCTTCCTTCAATATGTCGATGGAATACCTGGCGTGCTGCTCGCTTCTCCTCCATCCTCTCCAGGTGTCCCATCGAAGACTTCCTCTTCTTACTTCTACCGATATCCGTGGTACTCCATACAAGCTGTATAACTCTCTGTTATTTCGTATTAGCCAGATTCCATTTCCCTTGACTGCACCATAAATATTCCTAAGAATACTGGCGTATGGAATAGTATAAATATATGAAGAAAATATGAGAAAGGGGATATGAGATGATGGAATAATGTTGTATAAAAGAATGTAGTCGATTAATTATGATAAATGTGATGACTTAAGAGGAAGGAATTTCATACAAGGTTAAATAATGAATGGTTAAGTAACGCAAATTAGGATCAAGGTTATAATGAATGGTAGTAACGATGTTTAATTGTGGAATAATCCATATTACGTAATAATTTACAATTTCCTAATAAACTTACGAGCAAGTAGCAGATATTGATCATCAAAAATAATTCTAATAACTTTTTTTTTTTGCTAGGGGCTTTACGTCGCACCGACACAGATAGGTCTTATGGCGACGTTTCTAATAACTTATAATCAACACTCGTATGGCAATTTCGGAGAAAATTACATATTATGTATATGGTATAAACGGATTTAAGTTAAATAACAAGATGCTAATACGAAATACGATCTTAGTGTCTTCTTTATAATAACCTATGAGGAATTAAAAATTTCATCCATGGAATTCCTTATCAACTTGCAGTAAAACGATTGAATTTTATGAAGTGGTTAGACATAATTGCAACCTGACAACGAAGCTATTGAATCTATTTAAGGCAATTTCACAAATATTCATGGAAGATATTTCGAATATAATTGTTTATGATTAGTTATATATTTAAATATATTATGGTAGGCAGCAATTGGCAGGTACATAGTTGAAACTGATCTTATTCTGTGTATGCCTAAGTGTATGCATAATTGAACACATTTAATTGAATACATGTAATATGTGAGACAAGATTAAAAATAATCGTTCTTAATATAAACATCAAATATTTTACTTTTTCGTTATGAGATTTTTAAACATTTCAAAACATTATCTCATTCAAATAATTTACTTTTGACATGACAAAGTCTTCAATGTTCAGTTTTTTAATAAGAAACCTCGGTCTAGGAGATGTGAGAAGCAATTTGTGTGAAGACCGGGTAATTTTACTTAAAGAATTCCAGTCTATGAAGATTTATCTGAGATGAATTATATCATCATCATCATCTAAAGGCTTTGCCTTGTCGCTGCAACCATTGATCTCTTCTCTCTGCGATCCTTTTCATCTCTCCATAACCTTGGCATCCCATCATCTCAACTACCTCTTCAATGTTCTTCTGTGTTTTCCCTCTGCCTTTCTTTATGAAACCATTATGCCGGAGAAAGTGACCGAAAACTGACGCTTTTCTCCTTTTTATCGTTGTTATTAAATGCCTCTGGGTGTTTATTTCTCTAAGCACTGCTTCATTAGTTTTCTTCTCAATAAAGTTAGTTCTTGTCATCTTCCTCCATAGCCACATTTCCACTGGCTCTAGTCGTTTCACGTCCTCCTTCAAGAGAGTCCATCCTTCACAGCCATATAGCAGCACACTCCAAATGAACGTTTTGATAAACAATTTCTTTTGTTCAGTATTTAAGGATTTATTATATATTTACTTATAAAATCAAAAGCTTAGAGTGAAACTGATATTAATTTTTTATGAAGGCTATGACAATTAAAATGAAGAAGATGACATTAAACCAGTGCTTTAAAAGAAATATTATTGGAGATATTGATGAATATTCGAGCCTCAGATTTAATTTATCCATCGCATTCTATATTTTTGAATAAATAGTAGTTATTAAGATTTAATTCATTATTATTATTTATAGAACGGCAATGGCCAACGAATTCTTGATTCCAACTGTTGGTTCCAACTGTTCTTGTACCTATGATCTTCAAGTACTACCATGAGATCCCATTAGGGGGGCATTTAGTTATCTTCAAAACTAGAGAAAAGATCCGAGAAATGTTCATTTGGAAAGGTATGGACGGTGAAATTCGTGAATTGGTAAAAGCTTGTAAAACTTGTTGACTTAGTAAAGCCACCATGTCCACTAAGCAAGGGCTCTTGTCATCTCATCAAGCGTCGCGCCCCATGGAACGTCTTTATATCGAGTACGTAGGACCCTTCCCCAATCTAAGGGAAACGCCAACAAATTCATTCTTGTGTGTGTAGATGGTTTTACAAGATTTTCTTGGTTATTTCCGAATAAGCTGGCTACCGCTCAGTCCACCATTTCTTGTTTAAATTCTATCTTTGCTTCTTTTGGTCCGTGTCAATATATTGTGTCTGATAATGCTAAAGCCTTTACCTCTAATCTCTTTCGTAAATTCTGTTTTGATCTATCTCACATGTAACAACTTCTGCATACTATCCTCAACCATCTCTGGCTGAACGGGTCAATCGTAATCTGAGGTCGGCTCTGATTGCCTATCATCACGACGATCACTCCAGGTGGGATACATCCCTGCATTGGTCAGCCTTCGCTTTGAACTCGGCGGGTCACGAAACTCATAAATTCACCCCTGCTTCATTGATGTTCAAATTTGGACCCAACACGCCGCTCTCTAACCTTTGGTCTCTTAGTGATATTCTACCTGAGACAATAGATCCAGATAATATTAAAGATCTTTGGAAGAAGGCTAAGGCCAATCTTAAAGTGTCTCATGAAAAGGTTAGGGGAAGATATGATCGTGGACGGAGGCTCACCAATTTAAAGGTAGGAGACCAAGTTATGATCAAGAACTTTGTTCCCGCGGGCAAGCTTGCCCCAAGATTTCATGGGCCGTGCATTATTTTAGATTTTCTTACGCCGGTCACATTGTTAGTGAGTAATCCAGCCACCGAGAGGATCTTTAGGGTACATCTGTCTTAGGTGAAACCTGTGTAATATCATAGTTAACTTAGCCACCTATGTTTTGCAATGGTGTAAAGGTTGTATTTTGTCGTTTTCCGTGGCCTTCTGCCCCGATTTAATTTTATGGTTATTGATTTAAGTATTTCATGTACAACCTTCCCCATAGTTGATCTGCTGTCTTGCCCCTACGGCCATTACCACTCTCCCGTCTCCTGCTAAACCACACCAGTGGCAATAAAAATAAAATAAAAAGTTTCCACGCCCCTGGCCCCTCAGCCTCACCTCCAAGACAGTACCCTAAAACATTAAGGTCCAACACAAATTCTGCCGCCGAGATCTTACTGTTTCAGTGCCCCCGCAGCCGTGCGGCGCCGTACCGCCACTGAGGTCGGGTACGGGCCCACTCCACTCCAGTGAGGTCAACCAGTGTACGGCGAGCCGGAGCCCTCCTTCCGGCCAAGGCTGATGTGCGGCGCACCACCCGCAAGCTACTCGAGGACTGTAAACAAACTTCGCATCTGTGGCGTGCTTCACCACGACTACCCCTCTCATAGTAGCGGGAGAGAGGTATCTCAGGGTACTTGAGGGGTCCGAGCGGCCTCCACTGGACACAGGCAGCGGCGGCAGGTCTTGCCGTCAAAATTAATCGGCAGCTAATGTACTTTAACAGTTTCATGAACACTCTATATCTGCAATTAATATATTTTTGCTTCAAATCAACCTTTGGTGGACTTAGAAAAATATTACCCCCATGAATTAATGTTTTTGGTTTCGCAATTCTACTACAACAAAGAAACTAAAGCTGGACTTAAACTAGTCCTACCCATCCATATTAAACAACTTAAAAGACCTCCGGCTACTGAAAAGTTGTATTTTCTCGTCTAAATTCTTCAACTAATCAGCAACAAACTTGGTCTTTGTTTTGGAAAAAAATGTCTTCTGTGTCACCCTCTGGAAGGACTTTTGGGGGGGAGATCTGTACCGGGCGGTACACCTCTATGACGCAAGTTAAAATCTTGCGCCAATTGAAACTTCTCTACTGGAGAAACCCGGAACTTTAACAACTGAACTAACTCTACTGTTTATCAGAAGATGCCATTGTGTGATTTTGATTTGCTTTTGTTTTTCATTGATCAAGAAGTGTGGACATTCTCTAACAGAGGTCTCTACCAAAAAACTATGATTATGCGCTCTAGTGTGAAGGAATGAACTTTCTTGAAGAAATTTTGTATTCATAAGTTTTGTCTTTACTAAATTTTGTTCTTTTATTTGAGGGTTGGCAATATTAAGCTTCCTTTCCGCCTGTTTTGAATTTAACCAATCCTAAATTTCTGTAATTAATTTCCCACCAATAAGGTGTTTCTTCATCGCCTTGTGTATAAGTTTTGCTGTCAACCAATAAAAATTGAGTGGGTGTGTCTACTCATTCCTGAAAGGTCTCGAATTTTCCACGAGGGTATAAAAACTGCTGATTTTCTTGTCTCCGGGCCACTCTTATAACATCTTGCTCAGTGTGTGAATATGTAGCAGGGGGCGGGAAGCGCCTCGTTCTTCAGGCAGCAGCTTTTCATCAAGGTAATGGCCTCTTAACATCTTTATTTCTTGCTAGCTCAGCAGTTTAACACCCGGGGAAGGTTCGAAACCTTTAATATGTAACCTATATCTTTAAATGTGTAAGCCTTTTCAATCTTTGTAAATACTCCACTTAACTGGAACTGTAATTCGGGGATAGAGAGTGCTTTACCCTCTCGAGCTCCCCTTCATTTCGACGTGAGGTGACTACGTTTTCGTAACCGTTTTTCTCTTCCTTCTTAATGTGTTAAATTTATTTTGCAGTCTAGTCACCTCCATAGATTTGGATTAGCCCCTGTATTATCGGCCTAGCGCCACGTAGATTTTAACAAACTTTAGTGTAGGAGTGCAAGTACTCGCCTCCATTCATCTTTGTGTTTGGGCCATTTAATTAACCTTTAATTTGGTTGTTGCCTTTAACAGGCGTGAGGAATTGAGAGCAGGTTAGCTCTTTCTGATGTGATAGATGAGCCTCTCGGAGGTCCAACATGTGTCTTTGGAGCTAACGCTCCCGGTAATGAAGGGGTTTTCTGCCCTTTGGTAATTTGTGGTTGTGAGCTGAGAGCTCAGAGTTTGGGGCTCGTAGCCCAGAATTTGTAAAGTTGCATTTCCTGTTTGTTCTTTGTTATTTCATCTAGTGAGAATTGTTAACCGTTGTTATCTGTTGAAAATATAACCTTTATGTAAATTTTAAATTCATCTTTAAGACTTGTAGTTAGACCCATTCCAGCCCGCACCTTCTTTCACCTCTGCTGTTCCACAGATACCTCGGAGCAATAATAATAATAATAATAATAATAATAATAATAATAATAATAATAATAATAATAATAATAATAATAATAATAATAATAATAATAATAATAATAATAAGTTTACGAGTTAAACAATGTGTTCAAAACTCGACACGGTTTGATCACTCACTTATCAAAGTCGCGTGTGTCAATACAGCGCACAATTCACTTGAATTAAGCAGCACTAAACAAGGGAAGACTAGGAACTAGCCTAGCATAGGTTCGCCTTTCGTGAGAAGAAAGATCCAAATGTCTGGGGTGACGCTTCTGCAGCCTTTTAACAACTCAGAGACTACCCCCTCTCAAAACATTCTTACAGCATGTTTACGGCCTAACGGATGCACAATATTGCCATATTTAGGTGATCAGTATCCTACTAACGTAAATAAGACTTGTTGCCATTAATGCTTTCACGGCCAGTTCTTATAGACGTGATATTGTATAGGCTTTTTGGGCTTGTGCCGTGTCAAGAAAATAAGGCGAAATTCTTAACTTTCGCAGAGCACAGTTTTCTGCGAAACGTTAAGAATTTCACCTTATTTTCTTGACACGGCACAAGACCAAAAGCCTATACAATATAATGTAAATGAGACTTATCCGTAAGAAATCCGATCGTGGAATCTCTAGTAATTTAGATAACTTTCCTCAATTTCTCCCATCCTCTGGTGAATCCCCTTATCGATTGGGCGTGAGGAGATAAGCCAGATGGCCATCAGTAGTTTTTCGTCGTTACGTAAACAACTATTCCTTCTTTTAGCAGTATATTATTACCAGAAAGGACACCATCCACTCTAAATAAATTATCCAATTACCACCAGGTCTTCTGGATCAAAAGGCAATCCAGGAATGTGAATTTCATTAATTCTTTCAACGTAGATGGTCAGGTTGGTCATGCAGATTTAAAGATGGCTCCCATATTTCGATTCGAAAATGTTTACTTCTCCCACTCGACTACAGCATGAGGTGTAGGTGACTTCTCCTAATATTCATCTTGGAGGTTTCCTGACTCGGCCCCACCCGTAGCGTCACAAGCTTCAATCTCCGGCGAGTTTGCCGCTAGACAAATAAAGCTTGCCCAAGTAGATCGTGAATAAAGGAAGATTTTGGAATAAAAGTTATTGGATGTTTTATCTCTTGCCAGGATGTTGATAGTTATTTATTTTAAGTTTCTTTTAATAAACTAGCATTCCGTCTGTGAGCTAGATGACTAATCTTGAACACAGGTCCTCGGTTTATGCCCATGTCGGGTACGAAAGCTGAATAGCTTAACGTCGGGAAGGTGTTAATACCTTCACATCTTAATACGAGAACATCGTAATGTCTCGGCTACTGAACGTCTTACCGTTTGATGATCATGATGATGGAGGAAGTTCTTTCTCATCCTTATTATAGGTACGAGGGAAGACAGGGCAGATAACAAGAGGAGGTTCTCTGTTTAGTTTACAAATTCACTTCGCAGCAGAGTAGAGCATTATTCAAAATTACCCTCATTGAGAACTGGCTATTCCAATGACGAGAGATAAAGTTAACGAGAGACCGGTTTTTTGACTTGTCTTGATCAGGAGATAAATTTGTTATATTTAGTTAGGCCTCATTTCTGTAATATGGAAGAATACAAGTGTATTGTCCCCATGAACGCAACCCAAGGTAGTTTGGATTAGTGATGGGCAGTCTGAAACGAGGTCTAGAGATTTCTCGCAATTTCTCGAGAGAAGCGCAGGAACTATTTCTCGCGAGAAATTTCGAGAGATCTTGAGAGCCCTTGTCCCCGCATTGTGCGACGAGCAGCGTGTCGTAGGCCTACAGGTAGCCGGAGCTGAATGTTGTTTGTGCCGAGTATTCGAATAGCCAACCACGGACCTTCTCCATTTTAGATTACACGTTCCACTCATGTATAATAGGCGTTGCATATGTAGCAAAGCCCATCTTCCACGTCTCAAGGTTGAATAATGTACATCCTATCTACAGTTTGAGAAATTATTCAGTATTATTCATGCAGTACTTCTCCAGGCTTTTGACAAAATGTATTGGCTCACACGTTTTCATATGAGAACGTTATTTCGCGCAATAACTGCCAATGTTATACTATCAAGTTTGCAGTAGTAGTTACTGGTACATCGCACAGCTTGCACTACAGGAGAATCGTTCTCGAGATCTGCGACGCCAGTCTCTAGAATCTCGAACAAGAGCGTTGCCCATCACTTGTTTTGATATAAAAATTAGGGTTCATTACCACAATTTGTAATGAGTATTATAGTGTTAAAGTCAGGAAAGTAGTTGTCCAATTAGTGGGCAACGCACAAATCGGCTGGTACGTACGAGATGACGACAGTACAAGAGGAACATGAAACAACAACTCTTACATAATCGAACGTGTCTAGATACCAGAATCTACAAGTGATGAGCTATTGACATATATTACTGCAAGTGTCCGCGTATCGGTTCTTCTTCATTTCGGATCACCCATCTTTGGGGTACGTCAGATCAATCACTTGTTAGATGCTTTTGCTCTTTTCTTCTCCCAATAGTTCTTCATTCTAACTGATCTCCTCCTCTCATATCTGAATCGGTTTTCTGGTATTGTTCTTAACTTGGAACCTCTTAGTTTAGACTTTGGTCACGGATTTGGCTGTACCATTCATTAACATGAGTTCGGTACCGTAATCTTAAGATCTCTCAGATCCTTTTCAGCTTCGTTAAACCAATTGGGTTTAGCATTTCTCTTGTAAAAGAAGTCAAAGATCTGTTTAGTTAATCTGTCAGAATTCATTCGGAATATGTGTCCATAGAAATCAATCCTCCTTTTCCTCATGGTATCCGAGAGTCTCTCCGACTGTACGTAGAGGCATTCGTTTCTATAAAAAACGTGTTTGTTATTTTGCAATTTGGGACCCATAATCTTCCTCACCATTTTCCTCTCCTTGATTTCCAATTTCATTTTTCCTTCCTCCCCATGACTAGTGTCTCTGCTGCATATAGTGCTTCCGGCTTAATTACTATGTTATAATGCCTTATTTTGGTGTTCCAAGAGAGGGCTTTCTTATAGTATGTGTTTTTGGTTTTCTGGAAAGCTAGTTCCAGTTTGTTCCTTCTCGCTTCCATTGCTTTCCCTTCAAGGTTGTTACATTCAATCCATTCCCCTAGGTACTTTAAACTCTTCACCACCTGTATTTTTTGAGCTCCTACTTTAATTCTCTTAGGAGTGTTAAGCATATTCGTCATGATCTTCGCCTTATCGAAAGAAATCTTAAGTCCTATCTTTCCCGCCTGCTCCTGTAATACGGCGATTTGTTCTTTTGCTTCCTCCCACGTTTCTGCGAGCAGCGCCAAGTCGTCAGCAAATGCCAAGCACTTAATCATGATTCCTTGTTCCAAGTCTTATCCCCCTCTCCTTCTTGCATTCCATTCCCTAATAACTTTTTCAAGTGCACAGTTACCGGACCCTGTTCTGACCTCAAAAGATTCTGATAGTTTGCCCATGAATCTGACTTTAGAGGACGTATTCATGACCGTCTCCTTGATGATGTTTAAGGTTTTTCCCGTCCAAGCAAAACTCTTCCAAAATATTGAACAACGGCTCTCTGTCTATGGAATCGTAAGCTTTTTATAAGTCTACAAAAGTCACTATATACGGTTTCGCCCTCTGCTTCTGGTATGCTAAATTGTTTCTGAGGTTTAAGATTTGTTCAAGGCAAGACATTTCTTTCATAAACCTGCTTGATACTCCCCAAGTTGGCGATCCAACTCAGGTTCAGCTCTTTGCAGCAATGCTCTGGGCAATATATTGTATGTCACATCCACCAGTGAAATCCCTCTGTACTTGTTGGGATCCGATTTCGAACCTCTTTTTGTGAAGAGGGTGTATCAGGGCCATTTTCAATTCTTCTGGAATAACCTCATTCTTCCATATCGCTCCAACATTTTTTTGGAGTGAGAAAATTGCATTTTTGCTTGCATACTTCCATAATTCAGCTGTTACATGATTTTCCCACGATGACTTGTTATTTTCTATATGAGTTAGTATTGTCTGGATCTCGCTTATAGATAGTGGCTTCGAGTCAGGGTTGGGGGATGACTTCAGTCCACCATTGAACGCCATCTTTTGGCGCGGGTCTTCGCAGTTCAAAAGTTCCTTGAAATATTCTGCTAGAATCTTACAGTTGTCCCTATTATTGTACTCCATGTTCTCCTTTCTGTCGTGAAATTGGAGAGTTGGGGGGTCATATCTGTTTAGCTTCTCCCTGAAGATCCGATAATAGTTTCTCATGTTGTCCTCAGCAAAGTCATCATTTATTTTCCTGAGTACTTTGTCTCCTTGTTCCTTCTTAACTTTCTTGATCCCCTTGGACACCATCTTCCTAGTTTCCACAAATTGTTGCCAGGCACTCTCGTCCTTTTTTGTTTGCCAGATGTGCCACGCCTTCTTCCTCAGATCAAGTACTCTATCACACTCTTCGTTCCACCATTTGTGCTTCTTCGTCTTGGTAACGATGCGCAAGCTGCTCTGCCTTGGGTTATAAGACTCTTCTCCATTTGCTTCCACTCCTGATCTCCTAGGTCGCTGGTTAACTTGCCCCAGTCCTTGCTCACCTTTATTTTTTTGAAAGTTACTCTTGGGGATGATCTTTAGTTTCACTTTAGATAAGTAGTGGTCCGAGTCGAGGTTGGCCCCTCTGAGAATCCTAACATTTTGGATTTCCTTATGAAATTTCCGCTTTATCCCAACACGATCTAACTGTAATTCTCCCAGGAGAGGGTTAGGTGATACCCAAGTCTTCTGCTTTCTTGGCAATATCTTAAAGATAGTTGACTTCAGGAACAAATTGTGTGCCTGGCATAATTCGATGAGCCTGATACCATTTTGGTTGGTCCTGTTATGTGCTGGGTAACACCCCACTATATGCCTGAACCTTTTCTCTCTCCCACTTGGGCATTAAAATCCCCTAGAAGGATGACGTTATGTTTATCGGGTATCTTCTGGATGGTGTCATCTAGTTTATCCCAGAATAGTTCCTTATTCTTTTTGTTGTTAATGTTTATAGGGGCGTGAACATTCACAATTGTATATACTTTGTTGGTGGACTTAATTGTGAGTGTGGATAGCCTTTCAGATGTAGACTCAAACCTTGTAATGGAGTCTAATACTTTCTTGTCGTTTACGAAACCTGTCCCGAGATGGAGAACATTTTTCATAACTCTTGTCCCTGTCTTCCTCTTAAGTATCCTGAATCCTCCCGGTTCAAAGCTTTCCTCATCCAAGAATCTGGTCTCTTGCACAGCTGTTATGATGAATCTATGTTCATTTAATGTGTCTATTAGAGTCTTAATTTTCTCCACTTTCAAAAGAGAATTTGCATTAAAAGTAGCTAAGTAGTGTGCTTTCCTGCATTTTATTTTGTGTGAGCTTCCAAGACGCTCCGATTCGTCTCTGCGTGACGTTGCAGATTCCCCAGAATCCGAATGTCTTCTTGCGCACATATGTGCACCTGCGATAATTAGTCTCCCATCACACTTTTCCATGATTGATAATTTTTTTGAATTCTGAGTGGTGACTTCTAGAGTCACCTTTTGTTACAACCGAGTTTGTTAACCTGGAGGATTATTCACAGCTGCCCCTTACATGGAGACAGGCGCTGACCAGTTCATTTTATTAAATTGCATCTTTTTCAAATTTTCTTTTGTTTCCGTAAGTTCAGTTTTCATAAATACGCCATCACGTTTACCATCCTAATAAATAGTTATTTTAATTGGTACTTTCATAAATTATTATTAATGACCTAAGTTTCCTAATTAGTGTGTACTTAATTGTTAGTGTTCTGTCATCCCACATCTCGGAGTATCTAGAGCAGGGCCTCTCAGAGTTCATGCGCAAGGTGCAGGACACGACTTCATTACGTTGACCAGAGTGCAAACCCCTACTCCACTTCCCCTACGACTGTCTCACCCGTTGGGCCTCTCTCCCCCTTCTCCATCTTCCCCGCTGATGCGAAATATTTATGCGCCGTGAGTGGTGACACTGTTTAATGGGACAATGTTAGCGGTGTTAAAGCACTCTTTCCATTTGGTTTGAACAGACAATTTATCTTCTCTAGCTCTTGTTTTCCTTTATCGTTGCAATGATACCAGTTATGGCTGGAATAAGGGACCGGCTGGCAGTAATTCTGAGAGCCTTCTTTACATTACAATCAGAAGAAATAGGCCTACTCGCACGCAATCTAGTTTTCGTACAAGTCAAAACAGGAAAAAAATACCTTTCACATATGCATGTGGAACCAAACATAGAATCTTAGCTGCTTCTCGATGCAGCTTAGGAAAATCTTCCTTCGACAAATTCTCGTAGAATTTGAGCAGAGCCTTTGTATTGGAAAATAGATCTTTTTGCTTATGACATAATTATTGTCCCACAGATTAAGCATTTGACTTTATCGTAACGACTCACAAAAAATATGAAAGTTCCCAGTTCGATTGAAATGGACTTTCGGAAGTCTTTGCTTTGTTCGAAACAGGTTGCTCGATTATTATGTTGTTTTGCGCTTATCTATTTCACTGACAAACAAGCCGTCTATCACCGAAAGCTTCGTCGCTCTCAGCACACTACACCATCAGAGTCAAGCCGATTTGAGCAAAGTCGTACTGATGCACTGTGCACGGAGTCTCTGCCCCTCGATTTGCACTCGTGAGATTTTGGGCGTTTGAGAGGCCCTGATCTAGAGTCTCATTACTTATTACTATTAATTACCAACTATCGTCTTCAAGCCATGAGTTCGAAGGTTGGCGCCCAAGAAACATTGTTTATGGAGAGGGAAGTGAGCGAGAATTTATTTATATTAAAATTAGGGTGATCCGGCATGTCACATCATTAATGGTATTTAGGGGCTAATAGTTGAACATTTAGTACATTTTCCGGCTTTTGACAAAATATATCAGCATACACATTTCCATATGAGAAAGTTATTTCACACAATAACAATAACAATAACAAGTTTATGCTTGTAGTTACTGGGACGTTGCACAGATTGCAGCACAGGAGAATCTGTCTCAAGATCTGTGACGTCAGTCTCGAGAGCATTGCCCATCACTAGGTGCAATGTCATACTCATAAGTGGACTTTTACTGCCAAGTTCTTTGTAAATTTGGCTTGATTTTTAAATTACTGAAATAACATCACATACCCACTCAACATATGTACTTTCATTTTATTTTCTCCTCCTCTTTTGGGTGTTTCAATTTGATGTCAGGCAGTGCATTATGAGCAGAATGGCATACATCTTTCCTATTCACCATAAAGTGAAGCTTCAGACAACAACAGGTTTCACTATCTGTCTCGTGAGTAACATCAGACCTCGAACAAACTTAATTTCTGCTTGCATGTTCTTGGAAAGGGGGAGCTTTTGTAACTGACATGTTAAAAGATAAAAAGGCTTGTCCTTTCGTATTTTCGTTTCTACAACCTGTACACCATTTTTGAAAGAATTTGGAAACAATGGAAAATGTTTAATTTACATTAAAATAAGAAATTCAATTACATTTTTTTCAAATAAAACTTTTTTTGGCAATGGGAATTTGTACCTCCTTGGATTGCCTACAAATACTGTTGAGTTCAAATCCTAGAGTTTTTGCTAGGGGCTTTACGTTGCACCGACACAGATAGGTCTTATGGCGACGATGGGATACGAAAGGCCTAGGAGTTGGAAGGAATCGGCCGTGGCCTTAATTAGGGTACAGCCCCAGCATTTGCCTGGTGTGAAAATGGGAAACCACGGAAAACTATCTGCAGGGCTGCCGATAGTGGGATTCGAACCTACTATCTCCCGGATGCAAGCTCACAGCCGCGCGCCTCTACGCCCACGGCCAACTCGCCCGGTCCCTAGAGTTTCCTCAAGTAACTTAGAGTCTTACCGACACTGTAGATGCTAAGACATTTCAATATATATAATTTAATTGCAAATGATAGAACACAAACGATATAACAGAATGTTGTGTTCCAAGACTTCAACAGTGTTAGAGATTCACAAATATAAGTTAATTTTATCTTTATTATTCTGATCTTCTCATGAAATCTTTTCAATGTATCAATTAGGAATATTTACAGGGTGATTTAGCCAAGTTGTCCACGTCCGATATCTTCTGATCTGTAAAGGTATAGACATTCTGTTTTCAAATTCGTAAATTGTAGTAAGGGACTCATAAAATATCATTCTATTCCTTTTAATCATGCACATAATTACCAAGAAACAGGAAGCAACTTTGTTCTTTTAAATAGGACCATGCTAATTTCATCCATTAAAACAATTAAGAATCAAGCGACAAATTCAGTGATGTGTTTACTTTGTGAATCCGGTGAGTTCGTTTAGAGCTATTAAAGTATTTCAGATGTGTGGATATTATACTGAAAGCGACGATCCACTCAGTAGCACGATTGGGAATTACTCGTAGAAGTGGGGGGAAGGGGGTGGGCAAAAAATATATAGACAACAAACAGAAAGGAGCCAGGTTGTGGGATATAGCATCAAAACTGAAAAGAACAAAACTCTACAAAATGGTACGTTTTTGATGCTCTTTGAGCAAATTTCGACAGAGAGGTAAAGGTTGACAGTTTACTAACTTCAGTACGGCAATAATAGTTTTCCGAGATTTTGATTCAATACTATACAATAAATCTTACACACACACACACACACACACACACACACACACACACAATATTACACACGTATCACAATTAAATAGAAGTACGGTGTGATTATAAAATTTAAAAATCATTTAGTATTCGACTACACTCTAAGAATTATGGAGACTGCGAGACCGACGATTGCACGCGGCAAGCAGGTGAATCATACCTCATGTCCACAACATTGGCAAAAAAATATACCCGTTACCCTTCCTCATAGCATTTGCTAAGTCCCCACTACTTGCTGTGGCGTTATACAAATCGGTTAGCCACGACGAGCGACATTTTGTGCCTATTTTCGATAATATTGTTAATAATTACAAATTTGCACAAATTGTTAATAATTCCTAGTTTCAGCCGGCTAAAATGGAATAAAAATGTGATGTTTTCTCTACAAAGTGGGGGGCCGCTACTGGCACCACTCGCTGTGCTGTCCAGTTTATTGTCCTCCATGACTCAGCTTTGATAACACACATACCAAACGTATTCCATACATAGCACATTGTGACATTCTGCTTGTCTAAATGTTTGATGGTCAGTGTACCGGGAGGTACACCTCAACGCCGCGCATTCAAAACTAGCGCCTAAATGAACTCCTCTATTGGTAAAACAGTGAAACTGAAACTACACCAACTTGGAAATTAATCAGAAGATGTCACCACTAAAATATTATGTAATTTTGTTATTGCGCAGTTTCCTACACTGAGTGAATTTCTACTTGTTTTGTTTGACATTCATGAAGAAGTTTGGACATTTCTCCACATGGGACACCACTAAAAACCATGATCATGCACCCTGGTGCGAGGTGTAAGAAGTTATAATTTAAAGAAATTTTTGTATTTCTAGGTTTTTGTAACTGATTGATGTTCATTTATTTTTGGGTTGGCAATATTTCCTTTTTCTTTCCGCCAGTTTTGAATCTCGCCAATGAAAAATTTCTGTAATTAATTTTCAACCTATCACAGGCTTCTGGTTCGATTCTGAGTGCAACTTTGAGATTAACCACTTAAATTGAGAGGGTGTGGCTGGTTTAGTCTTGAATGATCTCAAACCTTCCCCGAGGGTTTATAAACTGCGTATCTTCACGTTTCTTGGCCAATTGATCTTCGTCTGAGTGTGTGTGCTTAAGCAGGAGGCGGGCGGCCTCTTTCGTCGGCATCTATAAGGTAATGGCCACATAAATTGTATCTCTCGTGTCGTAGCTACCTCCGCAGCATAACCCGAGGGGAAAGGTCCGAATCTTTAGTTATGTAGCCTACTTTTCTGAAATGTAACTTTCTTCTGGCTAATGTAAAACATTCATAAAATCTTTAACTGTAAATCGGGGATAGAGAGTGAAGTACCCTCTCGAACTCCACTTCATCTTGGTTTGGGGTGACTACGTTTTTTAACTGTTTTTCTTTCTGTAATGTGTTAAAGTAATTTCTACGAGAGTCACCTCAGTAGTTTGGGAATAGCCCCCTTTTCATCAGCCTAGAGCCCTGTAGGGTTTTTAAGTATTTCATTATCTGGAGCGCGGTGGACGCCTCCATTCTGTTTGGGTTTGGGCTGTTTATTTAACCCGTTCTTTTTCGCAAAGGCCCCGTAGATTGGGTATGAGATACCTCTGTGTAATAATATTTCAATTTGTAAATAGTGCCTTGTAAGGCCAGAGATTGTCAGATTTACATGCAATGTTGCCTTGAGAAACTGAGAGCCTGTTAGCTCTTTTTCTAGTTTTGTAATTGTAAAGAGTGCCTCCGGAAGGCTTGTAAGTTGGAGCAAGTGCTCTTTGAATTAGGGGATTTCTGCCCTTGACTAAATTTGTTCTCATTTTGAATTGTAAATTTGAGCTCAGGAATTGTAAAGTGAGGGGCTTGAAGCCCAGGATTTGTAAAGTTCTCTAATCTTGTATTTTCCTTGACTTGTTTCAAGATTGTTATTGTACCTGATGTTTAATTGTTATGAAAAATTGTTAAGTTTGAAGTTCTACAAATTTAACCTTCATTTTAAGTTTTAAGATTAATTTGATATTGTAGATAGACCCATTCACCCCGGCACCTTCTTTAACCTCTTCCTGCCCCACGGCTATCTCCGTAACAGTCAGGCACAATCGTAAAAATAAAATTAGAAGACTCATCCACATGAAACTAGAAGAGCAAGTTTTGGTTCAGTTTAAATGTTAATGTGTAAATTAATTCAATTTTCTCTGGTTAGCCAGTACTGAAATAGTACAGTACTTATTATTTCAACTCTACCATTATCTGTTACTATCATAGATTAATCTTACATGTTGACTTTAAGGAAGACCGAAGATTCCAACAATTATGTTACCGGTATCCATTAAGTTCACATCCATTCTTTCCAATGACCATGTCATTCATTGGATTTTGAAGTTTATTTCATCTCATTTACTTAAAAGGACAATAAAGCAATTAAATTATCACTGTGTTATCTGGTCTCTTTCTGATTCAACGGCAATGAAACAAAAGTTTTGTAACTCCGAAACCGTGTAGGCCTACATCACACAATCTTTTTCTCTGGCCCCCTTAGAAATAGTGAGGTTTGTGCGTTTACCATATCCTTTATTTATTTACATACTTTACGCCCACATTGGAGCACTTAAATCAATATATTTCAGTTAATTTCTTCTTTTTCTTCTCCCAGAACTTTCTCATCCTCTCCGACCTGTAAGTCCTTGGTGTGTCCGATATAGTATATTGTTTCCGTTCAACTGTTTTTAGTTTGAGACTTATGCTTTTGTTCTTCAAAATCCTCTTCTCTTTTGACTTCGATTTGTTGCCGAGTTATACCCAGTTCTTCCAAATCATCCTGAACTTCTTTGAACCAATTATTATTGATTTTATTTTTCAAAAAGTAATCAAATAGTTGTTTCAATGTCCTGGTGTCTGGTAATCTTGATATGTGACAGAAAAAGGAAATTCTTCTTTTACCCATTGTAGATATTGATTCACATTGACGATAGGCACTGTTGTTAGGCAACAATCTCCACTGTTCATCAACTTGGTGTTTTTTATTAATAATTGTTCTAAGAATTCTTCTATCAGTTTTCTGTAGCCTAATTTGTCTGTTGTAGATTTTACATTTAATTTGAAAGTTTCACTAACATACGTTGCCTCTGGTTTAACTATGGAATTATAGCGTTTATCGAAAGAGACTTTTTTAATAGGTTGGCCAGGTAAGTCTTCGTGCTTGTTTAAATTTAGTTGTTCTGTGTTCTATTACTTCTTTTTCATTTGTGTTCCATGTTATTATTTCCCCAAGATATTTGAATTTATAAACAATTTAAATCTCTTTATTACTGTTCAGTTGAATAACTGGAAAATCAACTTTTAACGTTGGCATCATTTCTCTTTTTTCAAATGAAATTTGTAATCTAATTTTTTTTTTGCTATAATTTCTAGTTGTTCAATTTGAAATTTAGCCTCTTCTATTGTATTTGCAAGTAATGCCAAATCGTCTGCAAAAGCAAGGCAGTTGAGTTTAATATTTCTACTGATTTCGAGTTTGTTGGCATTTCTTGTTCCATTCACGCATAACCTTCTCCAATGTACAATTAAATAACAATGGTGAAAGTCCGTCTCCTTGTCGAAGTCCAGTTGTTATTGACGTCCGAAACGGGGGAGGAGCTTACGGTCAGCTATTTCCAATATGGCGGCGAGATAGTGACGGGAAGTAAACACGACAGTGATCGGGTGTGCGTCTGTAGGATTTATTAAGTGTTCAAAAGACATGCCAAAGCGTTAGCCAGGTGACGGGGGAGTTACCTGTCTTGTAAACTGTAATCTTGGGGAAGAAATAAAATAATAATTCTACTAAGTAAATGTTGTAAAGCAAATAAATCCTAGGCTATATACAGGCTTGTGTTGGCACAACCCACATCCTATCTTAATATTCTTCCATTTTTACCATCAGCACAAAAGTTAGAACTTAGAACCGACAATAATAAGTATAAAAATTATAACTACCTACAGAATATGCAGAGCAAAGTTTGAAAATTATAATTTAAGAGTTCTATAACCTCTAAAGTCACAGCTGTGTGGGGTTGAAGAATACTTGGTTTGTCCAATTCTACCATATAATTAGGTTATGGCTTCTAATTTATGATGACCAGACGAGTTGGCCGTGGGGTTAGGAGCGTGCAGCTGTGAGCTCGCATCCGGGAGATAGTGGGTTCGAACCCCACTGTCGGCAGCCCTGAAGATGGTTTTCCGTGGTTTCCCAAATGCTGGGGCTGTACCTTAATTAAGGTCACGGCCGCTTCCTTCCCATTCCTAGACCTTTCCTGTCCCATCGTCGCCATAAGACCTATCTGTGTTGGTGCGACGTAAAACAAATAGCAAAAAAAAAAGCTCATTTATGATGGCAAAATACTACATATTTTCTTTCATTGATAGAAGTTTTTATAGGCAATTTAAATGCAGTGCTTAATTACTACCAGTTAAAGATATTACTCACACGTAGATAGTTAATTTACTGTCTGCTGTTACACATATGAAGAAGTTTACAAAGAGCGGATTACATTCTATGTGCGGCACAGAAGTATTAGGCTACAAGTTTATCAGTATTTTTGATGTAGCTAAATCTTTGTGAATACAAATTAGACACAATAACTATCAATGAGTACAATAAACAGTACCGGTACCTACGCTGTGGAAAGAAGTAGTCTTCACGAGAATGCAGACTGCACACTGTCATGTATCGCGTAACGCGTTTTCCAATTGACAGCGCGGAAGCCCATCTTTCTCTCTGAAATTTTTGTACAGGAAAGTAGTGAAGAGATTTCGCATCCGTTTTATACGGTTTGCAACCGTATACAGAGCAGTACCTCCTCAAATTTGACCATTTTCTTTCTGTTTCCATCACGACGTCAATGCTTCGCCATGTAAATAAACCTCACCAGTCACTATGTTTCAGCTTCAACATTCTACCGCGTGGCTGCGCCATCCAACTTTTCTGACGTCAATAGTGAATGATTGTGATAATTCACCTCTAAATTTAACTTTTGCCTTCGTATTTTTAAGTCATACTAATGAGGTTAACAAGTTTTTGGTGTAATCCAAATTCTTGAAGGCTTTTTAATAATGATTCACTATGAATACTGCCGTATGCTTTTTTAAAATCTACAAACGTGATGACTAGACCCTTACTTCGAACTCTTTGGTGCTTCATTATCCATTTTAAACTAATGATTTGATCTGGACAGCTTCTACCTGGTTGAAATCCTCCCAGATATTCTCCAAGTTCTTGGTCGAGTTGTTCTTGGATTCCCCCGATAATTATTTGGATCGGAGCGATCACCTTTCTTATACAGCGGGTGGATTATCGCTGTATTCCATTCCTCGGGAAGCTTCTCAGTGTTCCAAATATCAATGATGTATTTATCTAGGTTTTGAATAGTCTGATCATTAGCATTCTTCCATATTTCTGCTACTATTTGATTCTCTCCTGCTGCTTTGTAGTTTTTAAGTGCATTAATTGCCGTTTTCACTTCGTTGTGACTGTGGGTGTAATCTTTTGTAATGGAATTTTATTTTTTGGGTTAGAGTCAAATTCTAAATGTTCCACAGGATCCTCGGAATTAAGTAACTTTTTAAAGTATTCTGATTTAAAGTATCTTGATTATTGTGTGCCATTTTTCCATTTTTATTTCTTAACATAAGTGTGGGAGGGGTAAACTTAGATTGATATTGCTTGAATGTTTTGTAATAGTCTCTTGTTTTATGCTGATAGAATATTTCCTCTATAGCGTTAAGCATTTCCTTTTGATAATTTCTTTTAATTGTCCTAATTTCTTTAGCTGTTTGTCTTCTGGCATTAATTAGTTCTTCTCGAGATCTGTTTTCCTCTGTTGATCATTTAACCATGCCTTGTGCCTGGCTTGAATTGCTTTGTCACATTCCCCGTTCCACCACGCATGTTTCTTTCTCCTTTTAATTGGAGCGATTTCTTCAGCTATGGTTTAAAGTTTGTTGATCATCGGCTCTAATTCGTCATTTAAAGGTGTTTTGGATCTCTCTGAATACCGGTATATTTTATTATTATTTATATATTTGGCCAAGTATGAGAACTACGCACCCGGAACATTCTGATTAATGTCTGAACATTTCAAACCCCTTAATATCTCCAAAAATACTAGTTGGATTTGCAAAGTAAGTTCATCACTGAATTTGTCGCTTGATTCTTAATGGTTCTATTGGGTTTTCTTTTCTTGTGGCTATTTCTAGCCGGGTGCAGACCCTCCGACGATGGCTTCTGCCATGTGTAAGTAACTGCGTGTTATTGTGGTGGAGAATAGTGTTATGTGCGAGTTGCAGGGATGTCAGGGACAGCACAAACACCCAGCCCCCGAGCCACTGGAATTAACCAATGAAGGTTGAAATCCCCGACCCAGCTGGGAATCGAACCCGAGACCCTCTGAACCGAAGGCCAGTACGCTGACCATTCAGCCAACGAGTCGGACTCAGCAGAGGTTGGCAATCATGTTCGCTACATCATCCTATTGACAACTGATCTGAAGAGAACTGTTAAGGAAAGCCTGAACCACTGATGTAGGTTTCCCAGCCACAATATCCTTCTGCCTGGGATGCGTCTTCCACATATCTTCCCTGAAGGATGAGATGAGGTAGGCCATAGCACGTGCCGAAGTAGGCGAGTTTCTGGGTCTTGATGGTGTTGATAATCTCTTATTTCTTTCCCATCCACATCAGAACATCTTCATTTCAAATTCAATCTACCCATCTGATCCGGAGCATACAGCTGTTTTTGTTTTGTTATTTGCTTTACGTCGCACCAACACAGATAGGTCTCATGGCGACAATGGGACAGGAAAGGGCTAGGAGTGGGAAGGAAGCGGCCGTGACCTTAATCAAGGTACAGCCCCGGCATTTGCGTGGTGTGAAAATGGGAAACCACGGAAAACCATCTTCAGGGCTGCCGACCGCTGGGTTCAAACCTACTATCTCCCGAATACTGGATACTGGCCGCACTTAAGTGACTGCAGCTATAGAGTTTGGTGCAGACAGCTGTAGCACTGCATCTCGAATGCCTCAGTTTTTGTCAAATGTATAAGGAGATAGGGACATGAAAATGACTTGATTTGACTCTTGCTTATTCTTTTCCAATACGTATTTCTGTCAATGTTACTTAATGAAGAACGCAGATCAAATGAGGGAGAACTGGGAATGAAAGGGGAGGAATTAAGATGGCCAAAACGAAATACTAGAGCACGTTGTTCTATTGGGTGTAGTTAGTATAGTCCCATTTAAAACACAAAGTTGCTACCGGTTTGTCGGTAATTACATATGTCGGGAATAGGACAGTATTTTATCATCCCTTTAATACCATTTAAGAATGTGAAAACAGAATGTTTATATCAGAAAATATTTGAGGTGGACAACTTAGTCGAATCACCCTGTATATACAGTTTTATTATACTAGATGCATTTTTTACTTTACTGTTAGCTCTATGCAAATGAGATTTGTTTCATAACATTATCAAAAGACAAATTTTGCATCAAGTCTGTGGAAAAGATGTGATGTTTTTATTTAAACTATGAATTACAAACATATAAATGCTACAATACTTAATTTCTGATTTCAAAATGCTAAAAATCACCACTGCTACTTTCATGCTATTTTCTGCGAGGAAAGACCAAATTGTTTCTGGACTTGTTCTGTTGGCCAAAATGTCTCAGCATGTTGTCGCTCTCAGAGTATCACTATGACAAATTAAACATCCTAGTATTTTCAAACGGCTCATAAGGTGCGTCCCCTTGGCGAGACGATTTTCTCTGACTTCAACACTTACACTTAGTTCCTTTAAAGTTTAAAATGTTCTACCCTTTCAATACAGTAACACTGTTGCATGAATCAATGTAGCAACATATTTAATTTATTAAGGGACCGGTTTCAACATCTGTCCTTGTTATCAGCCTACACAAAAACGGCAAGATATCAACACAATTGTAACACTTTTCTTGAATTAAATATCAAGAGCAGCATGAGTGCTCAAGAACCTCTACATGAACTTCTATTTTTAATTCAAGAAAAGTGTTACAATTGTGTTGACTTCTTGCCATTTTTTGTGTAGGCTGATGACATGGACAGATGTCAAAACCGGTCCCTTAATAAATGAAATATATTGCCACATTGATTCGTGCAACAGTGTTATTGTATTGAAAAGGTGGAACATTTTTCTCTTAGTTCCTTTCTCCTACTTGCCTGAGCATTTGACTACCTACCCCAAAATAAATAAAACAGAGGTCTGGTAATTATATATTTTCAGTAAATTTGTGACCAGGCTTTCTTTTGTGACGTCAACAGCATCTGGCAGCGTGAGAGGCCTGGTACAGGTCTTTCGGTTTGGAACCTATATATAGGCTACCTACAAGCCTGAGAGAAGGGGAACCTACCTATGATTAATTTTAATGTTAATGGCAAATCTCCAGCCCCTGAGCAGTCCGAATCAACTCATTAAAGTTAAAATCCCCAACCCGGTCGGGAATTGAACCACGGACCTCTTGGACCAAAGGCCATCACTTTAACCCTTTTAGCCATGGAGCTGGACTATTTGGTGGTGGAGATTGGAAGTAAATTCAATGACATTTTATTGCTAAAATGCAAATGTATTTCTTATGCATGTGCATGGAACAAACATCAGTACTACACACCTTATTTGTTTAACCAATTGATAGTTAGGGATTGCAGTGCTGTTCAGGTTGTGCGTAGTTCTCTGCTCAAAATGTTAAACTGCTCTCACACAGACCTTGTTTCTTTGGTTGACCTAGGAGTCATCAGACACAAAGCATTAAAATAATTTGGAGATCAGCATTGAGAGTTTCACATTAGAGTGTCTAGGCGTTTTACACTTGCATAATTTGGAACACTGCAGCAAGATAATGCAGTACTTCAAACTTCTGCAGCTTATATTCAAGATGTATTGATGGAGAGTTCATTCGTAGCTCTTAGGTATAATCTCAAGTGAATGAGTCTGCGGACAATTATTGTCGAGAAGCATGCAATGATTCAGAAAGGTCAATATGAAATTAATAAAACCATAACTTTACAAATAAACATGTTTATTGAACAATACATTAAAAAGGAATAACACTATTTTCACATCAGCCTTTAAGGTTGTAACAAATCGGGATAGAAACTGTGCACATCATAAGAAAATTAAGTTTTTTCTGTGCGACATTTCCAGCAATAAATCTTTAAATTATTCAGGTGTAAAAGCTTCCCGTTCTCATTCCTGGGAAGGCCAAGTCACTTCAAATAAAACTATTACTACAGTTCTTGAAAGATATACTTTGGTGCAAACGTGCAAATCCACACGACCAACAAGCATCGAGAGATATTATAACAATAAAAACTAGAGGAATGTTACACTGCACTACTTTGCAAGAGCAGTTTTACAAAAAAAACACACACTCTCTCTCTCTCTCTCTCTCTTAATCTAATCTTTTATGTCAACCTTGCACTCTGAGGTAACTTCAATTTGAATACAGGCAACATTGAAACAAACACCCTCCTTCCGCACATATCTGATAACCAGCAGAAATAATATTTCTGTTACAAGCTGTGGCCCAAATAAACTATGGGAAATCTGAGCAACTAAACTGAGCTCCAAAGACAGTCTATACTAAGAACAGTTTCTAGCACTTCCAAAGCAACATTAGTGGCAGGTAAGTTCCCAGTCATGATTGAATTCCATCACTTTCCTCAAGATCCCAAGCAACATGCAAAATGGATAATCAACACCAACACTAAAATGCAATTAATCCAGACAGGAATAGTTCAATTATCATAACTTAGCTATGTCAAATGATTTGGATTTTCCTCTCAAAAGCAATCCTGCTAGAATATCCAGGTTCAAAATGAGGTAATATGTAACTTGTATTAATAGAACATTTAGGTAAGGCTTTATTCTACAACTTTTCCCATATGCTGGTGGGGTTGGGGTTGCAGGTGCAACTATGTTGCACATATGGATTTGCAGCTGAATGCCCTTGCCGACACCAAACCTATGTGAAAGGATGTATTCACTATTCTTTCTGAATAGATATTTTGCAATATCCAAATCTTTCCTTTTGGTTTTGACTGTGTTCATTTAACCAGACTCTCAGGAATCTTCCTTGGGACCCTTTAATAAAAAATCACAGCGCTGACCATTCAGCAAATGAGCCAGACTGCTAAGGCTTTATTCAACTGATAAACTATAATTATGGAAATACTGATTTCGAAGCTTCTGCATGCTTCGTAACTATATTTCTGCTTTCACAGATGTAGACTCTTCGAACTGTGGAAGAAATATCAGAGAAATTCTTCATAATACTAATGCGGTTATAAAAAGAGAGACAAGCTAGAATGAATGTATCTGACTATGAAAGGAAAGTTCCAACTTCAAGACAGCAAGTGCACACACATTCTCTCAAAAACATTTCCTTGTTAATATCCATGCTATTCTCATCATAACATGACATGCACATACAGAACTTCGTATTTTAAACATCTGCATCCATTCCAATTTCTCCGCTCAGTTCCACTTTGTGTTTCATTAAGAACCTTATGATATGCTTTAAGTATGCATATAATTAATGTATTAGCAATGAGTGCCTTACAGACTGAATTCTTAACTATGATGTGCACAGTTTACCTAACCAAAATAACTTATAACATAAAGAAAAAATAAAATATTTACAATATAGTCCTGAAGGAACCAGTTTCTTGATAAGCATAAAATTCACTTCAGACATACCATGTTTTGTATAAGAAACTTATTCAGAGAATCATCAGACACACAATATTCAAATGACAATCATTGTGATGTGCAGAAAATTACATGTAGTTTTATTTTGAGCTACATACTTCTTTCACTCAACCACACATTTTGAGCTACGTACTTCTTTCACTCAACCACACATTTCACAGCATGTGATGTATGTATGTAGAAGGTAAGGAATGACTATAGATTTTGCAACATTAATCTTATATTGCTTCTACTTTACAGAAATCAAAATTTATTTACACAAAGATACAGCACAAATATCAGTGGAGTATGCACATAACAAGAGGACAGGAAGGTTACATAAAATCTATTTAAAACAGAGCATACAACCATCTTCGAGATAAAACAAGATTTGTAACTTTTAAATAAAAACAAAGGCTTCCTAAGTAAAATATTCTACTTTTATAAAGTGAACTATGGTTTTATCAAAACTCTTAAGAAGTGCACAACATGACCTATCAATCACAAGGAAAGAAGGATTCAGTAAATCAAGTGACAAAGGTCTTTGAAGATTTTTCAGTAACCATCAATGCTAGGATTTGTTCTCAGAACTATGTTATGTAGTTGGTCTATCACAGAAGGCACATTTGAACCAGGTACTGTACATGAGAAAAGTCCTCTGCATTTCCAGAAATGTATATAGTATCCTTAACTTGGCATTTCCTTGTCTACCACAGACACACATCATTTCACTGTACACAATCCCTAGGACCAACAGAAATTCAGCTCCAATAGAAACTGGTTCCTCACTGCAAACATTTGGTTACATTACAATATGGGTAAAATGTTCTTACAGTTTTCATGGCTTAGAAAGTAAGGTCATGTTTATGAAATATTCTGAAAATCTTTGGTGAATATAGTCTGAAAAGTATTATTGTGAGCAAATACAAAGTAAGCAATATATTACATGTACAAGAGAGACAATACTAATACAATTGAGTAAAATAGCATCCACATCAATTAATGAGAACTCTATATTTAAAAGCTTCCCTTCCATTTAGCATATCCTTGCTTGATCAACATCGCCTTGAGAGTAGTTTTTCTTTGCGATCCCTTAATCATGTGACAGGTTGGAAATCACCATTTAGTTATATATCTGCATCTTCTCTAAGAAAAGAAACATACAAAGTCACAGAAATCTTCCAGTCAGTTGATGGTGTACATAAAGAAATGGGAACAAGTCTTAAAAATTAGCTTTTAACATCACTGATAGAGCAGAGCCTCAGCAATATTTTCCAGAAAGATGACAAATTAAAAAGAAAAGCCAGTATGTACAATTCTGTAGTTTGATAGTGTGTTCGTAATTCTCTTTAAGTGTTCAGACCAAACAAAATATTGTTAAGTCTTTCATGGCAAGGACTAAAATATATTTCTGAAAATACTAGGAAATGCTTTTTTTTAAAAGACATACATCAATGAATACAACTACATAACTGATTAACAATGGTTATTTGACATACAAGCTAATGGCAGTGTATTGGCTAAGATGAAAGGAAGGTTGAGCAATTAATGCTAGCCAACTATCAAAAGCATGTAGCCTACATACATCAATGAACAACAAAGTCTAAACCTAATTATGTACTAGCTTTTAAACAGTATATGGTGCATCACATTTCATGCTCATTCTTAACTTTCCTTTGGTACAAGATGTAAACGTTTCAGGTACAGGTACAATTAATACCTATAATAGTCATGAACATCTCTTTATAAAAGGCACTATGCAGGCTGTGTTACTCCAAAATAACAGTGCAGCATGTTCCAAGACTATTTGCAAGAAATTTGGTTTCAAAATTAAAACATTCCAGCATTAATAGCATTCATTCAGGCAGTTTGCTTTAAGAACAAAAATGTTGTGAACACTGGGTGTTGTTAAGTCAGATAGCCATGGAGGTTTATTAACTTTTTAAATTCCTATGTGTGTGTGTGTGTGCACGCGCGCACACATATAAAATAAAAATTTTGTCTGTACATTGCTCAGAATGAAAAATAATGATTTCTGTATCAGTTGTGTCCAAGGTAACAAGGAAATGATCTTTTTCAAATTTTCCGTCATCTTTGTATACAGGCATGCATGTATGAATGAATGGGCATCACAAGAAAATGGCTGAAGAGAATTTAATGAAAATCTGTATATAAAGTTGGCAAATAAGACTCTACAATCTAGGCTATAAATTATATTTGTAGAGAGTAAAATGGTAGTTTATGGGAAGGCCTAAAATTTAATTCTCAAAAATCAATGTTATTTGTGGTCCTATTGATAAATACTACATAACACTATATAGAATTAAATTTCCAATAATCCTATGTCTTTTACATTTTTATCGTACCGGCTATAATGAAGGAGGTATTTATAAATTGATTTTTGTTTCCTAGTCCAAATAGATTCCGAGCTACGAAAAAACTAGTGAACATAATTCAATGAATGGAAAATTCTAAATTCCCATGGAGGGAATCCCACTCTGATGAGTCTAGTGTCAGACCTAAGACAAAGCGCTGGTTGATAGAGCAAAAGCCTGAAAAGCCTTACATCTGATATACAATGCAATGAAATCGGTATGTAAAGTCTGGGAATAAAGCATTGCAATCTAGGCTATAAATAACTGTATTCACGCTAGATGAAATGGTAGTTTAGGGGAAGGTGCCTGAAATTTTAAAATACCTATGTTCCTGTCAACGACTGGCATTACAGCTAGTTTTCTTAATACAATGGAACTTATTATCTGTTACCCTATTAACAAATTGGTATATTTCTAGATGCTCTTTCCTTTTCTTAAGAAATTAAAGTCTACAACATGATGAATAATAAAGGTCAATTTTTTTCCAGGGAGTTATTTGAATGCAGTTGTGCAACATTGCTTCCAATAATTCAAGATTTCTGGAAAAATGTTTTTTCCCCAAGCTCATGAAATAATTCAGTTATTCTACGGATGGTAGCAAGAGATACAATCTGGTAGTTGGCTGGAGAAAACAAATATTCAATGAACAGTTCATTCGCCTTTTTTGGAAGGAGTTAAATTACTTTACTTTACAATAAATGTCCTATGTGACAAGAGAAAATGTGCATGCTAAGTTGAATACCTAATAATTTATTTTAGAGAGGTGCGTTTTATTCAGCATCATAACATACTGGCCAAAATGCAAAACTGTACAATACAGTCAATTCTTGAAAATCTAGAATGTTTTAAAAGATTACAAAAATTGGTAAAATAGCCTTCATTATAAAATCTGATCTGTTATGTACAGAAAGTAAATTTAAAGTACATCATTCCACAGGGAGAAGAGGCTTAGGTATAATAAATCAATGATAACTGTGGAGACACTTGTCACTGGAGTACATAATTACCTTGCTCCAGTGATTTGGCTTTAAATTTAACTCCTTCGCTGTCTTCAGGCTCCCCATTACCACTTCAATGTGTCAGCTCGAATACGTATTCAGGCTTGTGCAGCTTTGCATTAATTGCTTTGATTGTAACTGAAAATGCCATCCATTGCACATCATTGGAAATGCAAAGGTGTTCTCTTTACAATAGCACTGTTCTAACAATGGGAGGTCACTGTGGTTTTCCAGAAAGTGTTCACATTTTGAAACATTTACCTTCATTGAAAAATATTACCACTGTTTGAACGTTTTTGATAAGGGGCCTTATTTTGTTCAAAATTTAATGTTTAAAATCCAGCCTCAGACTTTTGTAGTCTTATTCCTGCAGATATTCCCGACTAGTCTCCGTGGCTAGTGCACTGACGTTGGGAAGTTAAGATTTTGAGTCTGAGCCTGACTTTGGTCAGCACTTTTCTTTTACTGATGCATCCCTTTTTGTTTATATTTCAATAATTTATTTGCTGTGGTCTCTCGTTTTAGAGACATTTGCAATATTTTAAACCACTATTTGTCCTTGTTGCTTGAACATGTCATGTTTTATTCGTTAGAATTGAAAAGCAGTGCGGCCAGCAACCCTACGTTCATTTGTACTGCGCCAAGTCTAATGCAGCAATGTAGGAGCCCTTCCCTCTGTTCCACTCTGCTCCATCATAGAGCTTAATTCACCAATTCATCAACTGTCATCTAAAAAATTAACTCTTTCTTCTTCCTGATACGTTTCCGCTTGTGCCGGTCGTTCACAGAGCCTCTTCCAATCTTCTCTTTTTTTCCCCACATTGTATCATTCATCACTGCCTGTCAAAAATATAGAATTAAAAAATAAAACAAAATAAAGGATCAAGGTTGGATTCAAACCCTAAAACTTCAATTCCCAACGACAATGCTCTAGTGTCTACGCCCTGGAGACAAGTTGGAAGTATCTTCAGGAATAAGACTACAAAAGTTTGAGGATAGATTTTAAACATTAAATTTTGAACAAAATAAGACCAGCGGGCAGAAAACACTTGAAGAGGGCTAAAATATTTTTTAATGGAGGACAAATCCTCAAAATTTGAACACTTTTCTATAAAACATAGCAACCTTCCCTTGTAAGTATTTATCCTCCGTGCATGGCCAAGCTGGAGACAAAAGAATGAATCTAACCGCAGCTTGTTTACTCTTCTACATCTCAGTGTTTCATGTTCTTTGTTTAATTTTGATATTAAAAGAACTGTATCATGAAAATTTAGTGAAAGTGAGAGTTCAAGTTAACCTAGTGATGAATATATCGATCATGATAAAGACAGTGGTATTCTCAATATTATTTTACCAGAAAAAGGCGGCAGTACTGGGACTTTACACTACCGTAAATTGCCCCAAATTTGCAGATTCCGTTCATACCCTGATAAACTACAATTTACTGGGCAAGTTTGAAAATATATATTTATTGAACTAATCGACTTACCGCAATTACAGGTTGCCACAATGGACAAAGTAGTGTGTCAGGAAACAGAATGTCTTGTCATATCGAAATAGAGGTAATACATTCCCGACCCTTTCAAATTAATTTTTTCGAATGATTTTAGTTTTTTAAGAAAATACATTTTCTACCTATGTCTATATTTTGTTTATATGCATGAGTTTTAAGAAAACTGTAGAGAAAGCAAGTCAGTCTGAATGAGACAGTAAAAGAGTTAAGCTACACAACTCAGGTTCCATGACAGAAAATTGAAAATAACATTTGTATTAGGAAAATATGAAACTTCTAGTTGACTCAGCCGTCACATTTTTGAAGTAAAATACATCTATAGTTCTGGAATCAGTTGTGCAAGAGAGTGCTGTAAAAAATATCAAAGATAAACATTATTTATATATTAGATGGGCGATGACAGTGTTCAATATTTAATTTCTAAGAGGAAGGATCATATCATTTAAGAAGAATCTGATCTCGGTATGTAGTCATGGGGTGATGCTATAGCGCCATCGTTTGTGTACTAAAATTGCCATGTTGCGCGACCTAAAATAAGGGTAACTATGGATTTCAATGTGGTAGCATGTTGTGCAAGGTATAGTGTGATTCATCGTGTATTTGGCAGAAAATATCAAATGATGAGCACCTGAAAAATTGTGGTGCAAAGAAGTGCAAAAAATTTATTCCATTTGTAAAATGGCTTCAAAATGATAGAAAAAACATACAGGAGGATACAGTGGTTTGTCATAATTCCAAACCAATGCCAAGCATCATAAGGCTTATCAGGAGTCTGGAAATTAAGGGGGCTGACTATTGTGTGGCAAGCTCCACGCTGCTGGAGCCCCAAGTTGAGCATATGTACTGCCTGAGCGACAGGAAAGGACTTGGAATTGTGGTCTTGCAGACCCTAAATTTGTTTTGAATTACAATATTAAATCAAAGAAATATCAACTACATACCTTATTGTGCTAATATCTTTCACATGGTACATAATCTATAACAGAACGTGTGGCTGGGACTGTGAGATAGGCCCATTCTATGTATTTTTCATAACAATCTTTGCATGGCACTGAAGATACACACTCCATAAAGCT
Source organism: Anabrus simplex (assembly GCF_040414725.1). Classification (NCBI taxonomy): domain Eukaryota; kingdom Metazoa; phylum Arthropoda; class Insecta; order Orthoptera; family Tettigoniidae; genus Anabrus; species Anabrus simplex. Next base: position 689,023,268 of record NC_090265.1, on the reverse strand, counting down.
TTTTCTGAGTTATTTTACAGAAAGATGAGCAGAGTTGACTAGAGTAATGTTTTGAATTTTTCTGACATGGATGATGTCCTGGAATATTTTTACTGCACATTCTAGGAGGGGCGTGCCAGTTCAACTGATGAACCCAACGGCAAGTTTAGGCGAAACTCTGCAAACACACACAGCTCAACCACTCAAAAGCTGGTTCTGTTTCAGTGATATTTAGATCTGCAGCTGTGAAAGTCTTGTTTTAATTGTATCTCCATGGGGAGTACACTTTTTTGGCAACAGAATTCACTTCTTTCGGAGGTTAGCAATCTCTACTTAGTAACAGGGCAGAATTGCAGTCTGTCTACCACTGCTAAGCAGTCTTGGAGTGGTGACTGATGAGCCCGAATGGCACGTCTGGGCAAAACTCTGCAAACACACACAGCCTAATCACCCAAAAGCTGGTTCTACTGCTGTGATATTTAAGTAATGTTTAAATTTTGGTATTACATTGTGCATTTACAGAACAACTGCCCTAAGGAAACATTTGTTTCCAAAAATAAACTGGAGTTAGCCGTAATTAAATCTGTGATGGAGTTCAATATGGGTTGTGCAAAGGCCTTCCAAGTTGTGACCAGCATGAGGGATGAACCTACTACCTCTCAGCATTGACCATCAGGGAGCAACAGGACCACAGACTGTGCACCAACAGCAAGAAACTTAGGAGAACTATATCTCCCACAAGATTTTATGGTTTTCAAGGACTACATTTTCAGTTTTATTAATCATTCCATGCCATTTGTGACTCAATCTTCCTCTTGATGTTTCAGGGGAGGCTTCACTGAAATTCTGAACTTCTACACAAAAGCAAGAAAGGAAGTTGGTGTAATGGAGTAAAACACCAGAGGAAGAGAGGATGTCTGAAGGAAAAACATGTGGTGCAGGGCAGTTTTGAAGAGAGTACGTTTGTCTGAACTTTCAATTGCTGTTTTCTCACATTTATATTTTTCAGCACTTTTTCCCATACAAAAGGCTCCTTGCGACAAAGTTCTTATCAAAGTCAAGTAAAACTTTCAGGAAATCTTTCAGTATACATAAGGGTTAAATTATACTAATGATTATAGGGTCAAATGATTACTACAATTATTTTACCCTTTAAATTTGCAACAAAATATATATTTAAAATTTTCCAAGTCAGAAATTTGAAAATTCTCCCACATACCTTGTCTAACAAAAAAATTTATAGTATCAATTCTATGAGTGTTTAAGACTAGTTCTGTAAATTTCAGCTTGAAAAACAAAAATGCAACAAGTTTCTTCATGTTACATGAAAATTTTTCCATAAGAAGACAACTCAAAAACTAATCAGCCTATTATCTCAAATCTTTGTGTAATTATTTCTCGTAAGGGCATGTATAAGGGGTTAAAATTTGGAGGCGATTGGTTGAAAAATGTAGGAGTTCAGAATTTCAGTGAAGCCTCCCCTTAAACATCGAGAGGAAGAATGAGTCAAATGTCATGGAATGATTAATAAAACTGAAAATGTAGTCCTCAAAAACCATAAAATCTTATGGGAGATATAGTTGTTCTAAGTTTATGTGCTTCATTTAAAATATTGTCCAAAACTCTGGTTGAAAACCAAATTTGTGAAGTTTCAGAATGTGTTCATTACGGTATATAATATTCAGATGGTATAATTAATGCAGCGGAAGAAGGCCAAAATAGGCTGAAACATGTCCTGATCACTAATTTTGTAAATTTTTTTTGTACTTTTAAATTGTGAATAAAATAACTGTATTGACTAGGTGGATAATTAACATTATTTCATTATATTGTAAATTGACAATATAGAACCATGATGAAATTTATTCAGGGTTGACCATTAGTAAGTTTTCTGATTTATCCATCTTCCTGTTCATTCAATCTATATGCACCCATAAGCGGACTGGTACGCAGCGCAGCATTGTCTTGTATTACACATCCGAATGCTATTAGCAGTAGGCAAAAGTATTTGTAGTTCAAATTATAATCTAAGATACCTCGATTGATTGTTTTCTGATTCCAGAGGTGAATTGATGTGATTATTGATCGGTTGATCAATGTTTTGTTGTCATGAAGATAGCTTTGAAGAAGTGTGTGTAGCACGAAAAGCTCAGTAATAACGAAATTCAAAGTTTGCTAGATGTTTTAGGCTCTGATTTAGCAGTGATGAGGGGGCAAAGTTCCTTGTCACTCTGTGTGTATATTATCACACGATTTATCCAATAGTGAAAGCGATGTTAGGGAAGAGGGTGAAGTGCATGTTGAGTGGAACTGGATACAAGAACAGAATATTCCAGTTATACGTTTTCAGGAACAAGCAGTGTGCCCTATCAGTGGAATTTGTGAAAATGTAAGTAGAGAATCGACTTTCAGGCAGTACTCTGATGACTATAGTACAATATATTGCAGATGAAACCAATAGGTATGCCAGTATTGATCTAGAATTTTTACCAATGAACTTGCATGAAATACGTGTGTATGTTTTTTCTTTGCGTTGTAATGGGATTAGTACAGAAGCCTACAATTCACAGTTACTGGTGCAAAGACACAAGTGTTCACACGCTGTATTTTAGAACTGTCATGCCTTGCGCTAGGTTTGAGCAAAAATTAACTTGATTGTGGAAAGTTTAAGATTTTATACGACTTGCTTAATGTTTTAACTTTACTTATTGTTCAGATAGTGTATTACATACCTGCCAACTTTACAAAGCCAAAAATCAGGAGATTTAGAGATGAAAATCAGGAAAAATCGAGAGGAATCAGGAGATACAATTGCTCAAAACTAGTTAATCTACATATCTTACGCAATACAGGAGTACTATGGTACCGAATATTATAACACTTATTGTTTCAAAACATGACTGTTGTTATATGAGGCTCACAGGAAGTATGTGAGCGAGATAATCGGTCTCTGATAAGCCTACCGAAAATAGTATGAACTCATGCTCCAGACGTGTGAATCAGTCATGCGCTTAGATGCCATTACTTGGAAAATGCATAGATTAATATACTGCATCTCGCGCGGGCGCGATTATGAGAAGCGCAATATTATTTTTATCAAGTAATAAATTAAAACTCACCAGAATTGTCTCCAAATGGCTCCTAAAATCATTAGGAAATTCTATCACTAAACTACTAAAACAGACTCCAAATCTAGCGACTAGTCTCTATAATCGACTAGACTGATGCGAACGAACAGGAACATAACACGCGAGAACGAGAGATTGATAGTCGATATACGCGTCGCGATACACAGGTTTCAATAAACATCGCACATTCGTGCGCATTTCTCGTATTAATAAACGTCAAAATTTTTTATTTCAAAGAGGCCAATGAGCAAAGGACTTCGGCCACTTGCGTACAAAGCTGAAATGGTGGGATTTGAAAACAAATGTTCAAAGTTCACTAAAATAAGTTAAAATCGGGAGAAATATTAGAATAATCGGGAGGCGAAAAAAACTGTCAAAAATCGGGAGTCTCCTGCCTAAATCGGGAAAGTTGGCAGGTATGGTATTAGGATGAATTGTGTGGCAAATCTGAATAATATAAAACAGATCCTGTGATATTTGCAGTTGATCACCCACAGTACAGTTTTAACTGACAAAACCAAGCCTGCATATTTGAAAGATGGCAGATTCCTAGCAATGTCTGTGTACATGGTGGCCGAGTGCATATGGGTTAAATGGAACAGGCAACCATTTACTTTTTTTGCATATATAGTAGAGCAAAATTAACTGGGATATACTGAAAAAAAAACACCCACACATCTGAAACTAAGTTTTAAAATGACGACAATAAGAACTTGTTAAACAGGAACGCTTTCTTTGGCTAATGAATAATCTGTTTAAAATGATCTTTGGCATTTTAAAACAGCAGCACTTTTTACTTAATAAAAACTGAAGCAAATGAGCAAAACAACACATGGCAAGAAATGAACAGTATGCTGCTTTAGCAAACACTTCTCTCACACCACTCAATGAATACGTCTAGCAGTGCAGGGAATTTGCAAGCTTACAAGAAGAGAACAAAATGTAATGGGAAGAAAAATACATATGGTAATGAGAAACTTATGAAATAAACAAATTAAAGTCATACAGACTTCACAGAAAACATTTCACATTGAGACGGCAATCCTAAAGAAGTGACAATACTACTAAAATTTCATAAGAATGTATAGTTGCATGACATCATCCCTAGGCAGATCCTTAATTGTCAATGTACCACCAGCAGCTTTGTAGCCAGCATTTTGCCACAGCAATGCTGATAGGTCACGATTATAGGTTAATCATTAAGTCTTGTGTAAAGTTTATAATTTAGAAATACAATCATCTAAATAACAGAATCTGGATTCATTCACAAATCTTTCATTAAAAAAAAAAAAGTTAACAGTTCAAAAACTGAACATAATGAATTGTAAAATGCCTGTTTCCAAATTACAATTCAACTTGTACTTTTAGATTTGGGTACATTAATAAGAACACTTATTGTGTGTCTACTGTAACCATTATAAGCTATGCAGAATTACAAGATTATGTTCACTAAAACCTACAAAATGTTAGTTTTAAAACAATCTCCTTATCCACAGTATTTTACAGCTGAGAAGTATTTTGTCATGCTGTTCTGTTACAGTAAAATATGAAACTTCAGATAATTATTTATGAAACAGCATTAATATATAAATGCCATGAAATGAAACATGTGAGTAAATCAGATAATACTGTATGCAACCAAGGTTCGAAAAAGTTACATTGTGGCATCCTTTCAGAAACCGCATAGGCTGTCACATAAGAACCCCAATACAACAGTGTTTTTACTTGGCAAGGTATTTAACTTCAAAAGTACATTTCGTCTTAAATGTTTTGGCAGCTTTGTATTTGATTATTCATGTGTCCATCAGTAATATGAAAGGGCCATACGCTAAAGTCAGGGCTTCATGTGTAAAATACATTTGTGGAAACAATGTAGAAGAAAATACCGTACATCTCTTATCGAGGTCTAATTTAAACATTTCCAAGCAATTCTTATGATGGGTCAAAATGACCCTTTATCATTGTTCTAGGAATGTAAGATTCTCAGCTGTTCTAATGTTAAAAGATTGCAGCTCTGACAGAATACCTCTGGCACTGCTGTAAATCTTGCCTTCATACAACAGATCATAAGTACTAAAAATAATGACCCATTCCAAAATCAGATTTACTAGTACCAACCCTAATTTAAGAAAACAATAGCATACAATGAAAATGGCCCTCAGTCAGGATCTACCTAGGTGGATTACATTTCAGAGGCAATGTTTAGAGCATATATAAGAAATAGAAACCTCAATCTCTAACAGATTGTGATTACTTTATCTACAGCAAAAATATAAATTAGAACAAATTTAGTATTATTCTCACAGGTACCATATATCAATGGCTCAGAACTAACAATTTTCAGAAACATTAAAAAATTCAGTTATATACATATAAAAAGATTTCTTATGCAACAGTACTACAAGGAAAATTACTCACCCAGTAATAAGGCACTTTCAAAAGCATACATGAGAACAAAAGTACACACAAAAGACTAGAAAAACAGAAAGTAACCCTTTTACATGACGTGGATCAAGGCCTTTGTCATGCACCGCAAGAGAAACTGATGAGAATGACACAGAATGCATATATATAGTAAAGATAACCAACTTCATCTGTGTGTACCAGATTCATCTAATCCATCATGTCTGTTAGATTCTCAATACTGTTAAAACAGACTAGTACAATAGGCACTTTGAAATCACAAAAGCTATAAAAATAAAGTTTGTAAATGGCATTTTAAAAACTACTTGTACTACAGGAGATTTTCCTAGCATGATATTTGCCAAAGTTGCATTATTTTGGTCAGTTCTTGGAACATGACAGCACTGGGCTGAATTAAATTGTATTTATGTTAATAGTTACCAACTGAATCCAGAATTAGATACTAAAAATTATTACAAGTACATTTTTCCAACATCTAATTTTAGATTGAATCCACCATGTTCGCTTTTATGAGCAGACTAGTCAACAGCAATGGCATACATTGGCAGTCCTATCTTGATATCACAATTAAGTGCAAGCAATTTAATCCGAATTTCATGTTCATTTTCAACATCTGTGGCTAAAAACAGACAGCTGCTGACATTTAGATAAAATCAGTAGAAAAACTTGTTTCTGCTTAGAATTAGTCACTTGATACAGGTACTGCACAAAACAAAGTTTAAAATTAGTTCATAGATTCCACAGTCAAAAATATATATTAAAATGGATTTCACATGGCATTCTTCTGGGAGAATGGCTTAGTACTAGGACTTAACTGAAGGGATTTGCAGCTAGGCGTGTGGTTCTCCTTGCCCTTAACAGGGGTTGTTACAGATGCCTTCAGAGGTTTATTAGTGGCACGTTCTTTCTGAAGTTTATCGACAGTCCGCTTCAGTTTCTGCACCTCCTGAAATAGTTATTACAACTATGTTAGAACACACTTGAAATGTCTTTACAAAAAGATTTTTTTTTTCTATTGGCCTTACGTCGCACCGACAAAGATAGGTCTTATGGCAATGATGGGATAGGAAAGGCCTAGGAGTTGGTAGGAAGCGGCCGTGGCCTTAAGGTACAGCCCCAGCATTTGCCTGGCGTGAAAATGGGAAACCACCGAAAACCATCTTTAGGGCTGCCGACAGTAGGATTCGAACCCACTATCTCCCAGATGCAAGCTCACAGCTGCGCGCCTCTAACCGCACGGCCAACTCACCCGGTATAAAGATTTTTATTTTGCAGAAAGTTTAAAACATATATACTGTACCAGGAATGCCTATGGCCTGGCACATCATAATTATAATTCATTATTTGTTCAAGAACTGCTAGGCTTTAACATTTGAAACAGCCTTGCGGATGAATGTTCTCGACTCACTGCTTGCTGCAGGAGTAAGAGAGACAGCACGATGTTACGGAGCGAGGAGCCGGCCTAGTGACGTCAAAGCCACATGTTGTCGACCCACCCCTAGGGAATGGTCTAGAAACATTTTTATAACTAATAAACGGCTTAAGATACAGAAATATGAGGTACACCAGGGTAGTAGCCAAATTCTGAAGTCAATACATGCAGTAATTTCGGAGATATTAAGGTGGGAATGAAACCACTTTCCCATCGCTTGGAACAGCGAGCCACCCAGCAACGGGTATATAAGGTCAACGACTCACCGTGTATACTCAGTTGAAATCTACAACTCAACCATGCAAGGCGATAATGCTGTCGTGTCACGCTACGTTAAGTCCGAGTGAAAGCCGTGCAGAAACTTACAAAGTTCGTCGTACGAGAACGTGATACTTAGAAATTTCAGCTGAGTCGTGAACTTGTGAAATATTTCAAAGTGCATCTAAGTTGAACTCCATGTTATATGAAACTTAAGAATTTTCTACCGAGTTGTGGACTTGTGAATTCAAGGTGCATTTAAGGCAATGTATAGGTGAAATTTGGTGAAAATTGTGAAAAAAAATCCATTTTTAGTTTTTTATGTTCTCATAATGTTTATACCTTGTACTTTATTTTTGGGCTTTGTTTTATTTAAATATCAGCCATTTAAAGACCTTAGTGGCCATTTAAATGACCCGGTGCAAGTGGGCGTTGCCACCCATCGACACTATTCTCATGAATATCTTTCGTTTTTCGAAGATTTTGAATTGAGCGTGCGGGTTGAATGTAAGAAATTTTGTTGCTGTGGGTCTTTATGTTGGCTATTCTGATGGACTATCGATATATCGAGTGGAATTGGCGCTTATTTCAAGGATGGAGCTTGTCCATGTGTTGAATGCAAACAAAGAGTTGTGATCTCACGTTTTGTTTTAGGCCTACTCTGCTTTTCTGTAATTTCTTAAATGTTACATTTGTAATTTGTAATAATTTGTAATAAGTGTATTATAAATGATCCATAAACAATAACAGTATCTACTTAGTGCAAGCAGCTTAGTTTTTGAGGTTGGGATTTGTGAGGTTGTGTTATCAGTGTACATAATGGGCAGAAGAATTGAAGAAACGACCTAGTAAAGTGTTGGATAAAAGAACTGGAGATTGCTGTAACATCAGCAATTGCTGAATTCAACATGGGTTGTGAAGCAAGTGAGAAACTAAAAGCTAGTGTTAGGGGTGTTAAAGTTAGCAGCTCAGGACAGAAAATTAGTGTAATGAGGGACAAGCATAGAATTGACTACAGTGGAGTGTGGAGTGGAGTGTCTGATACTGATATTAAATGATCAAAATTCTAAGGTGATAGGATGAAAACTGTAGATTTTAGGATTTTCACAGATGCATTAATACAGTGCAAGACTTAGAGTTATATCGTGTTATGGACTTGTCGATATTTCAATGTGTATTCGAACTCTGTCACTTTCAGGTACAGCATTACGGACATTGAAAGGACAGTGTGTGATAATTTGAAATTATTATTGTCGACGCATTTATGAATTCAAAGACATTTCTACGTGTGTTTTCAAATTTGAATATGACTGAACTGTTTAATGTGTTATGATAGTCAAACACTCAGTGATCAATTAGGACCAAATGTGGATAATTTTCACGCCTTTAGCGAATATTTGAACAATGTTATTAGGATAATGACAGAACCTTAAGGACATTTTATGTCAGTTCTAGGATATATGGACTTTAGTATGGATAACTTACATGGAAAATTTAATTAAGACGTGTGTTCGAGATTTTTAGAGACTTGAATGCGTCGTATATAAACTGAATCTGTGCTTAATTTTTCCATGAACTGTGACCTTGACATTTCATTCTGAATTTATTACTACGGGTTTTAAATGTCATGAACTGTGCCCAGTGTTATAATCTCACGTTGAGTGAACTGTGCATTTAAAACCCTCGTGATATAAGAAGATTTTTTTTTTTTGCTAGTTGTTTTATGTCGCACCGACAGATAGATCTTACGGCGACGATGGGACAGGAAAGGGCTAGGAGTGGAAAGGAAGCGGCCGTGGCCTTAATTAAGTTACAGCCCCAGCATTTGCCTAGTGTGAAAATGGGAACCACGGAAAACCATTTTCAGGACTGCCGACAGTGGGGTTCGAACCTACTATCTCCCGAATACTGGATACTGGCCGCACTTAAGCGACTGCAGCTATCGAGCTCGGTGATATAAGAAGTGAGAACATATTACTGTAAATACTACACACAGAAACCTGTGTTTTCAGACTGTGTTAACAGCCAGCATTATTTCAAGTATTACGTTAACTGCTGCATTACGAAGTGCTATTGTGAACTGTGCTTTCAGACTAAATTTCAAAGTGCAATATTAGTCACCCTTAACTTGCTAACAGACAGTGCAACGATTTCATATTACCGTGTCAATTGAACTTTCCCGTGTATCAATTATATCAGACGACACCGGAAATCTTGACAAAGTGTTGAAACCTCGTATTTATTCGAACATCTGATTCAACGTGGGACAGGTGACAACGTTGGAGGATATATGTGAAACATCGAGGGATAATATGTGGTAAGCCGCTGTTGGTGCTTGGTTCGACCTCATGCTGCACATCGTGGGAGCTCCAGTCGCCGACCTGTGTGCCCACATTTCATCAGTTCCAGTTTGCTGAACTCAGGTGATATGAGTGTAGTTTACCAGTTTACTTTGGTGAATAACTTCAAAATATTGCACTAGACAATCAGTGACTCACTGCAAAGGCACTTCTATCAGTTATAATCCTTGAGTGCTACGTTGGTCAAGTACAAGTGCCTAATTCATTAAAATTTTATTATCATGTGAATTTCAATTCTACAACCTAGATAAACTGTAGGAATTCATTTAGATGAACTGTAGGTCCATTTTCGAAAATAAGGGATTTTAATTGGACTTCAGGATTTTCTGAAGCCCGTGTGTATTTCTTAGAAACAGTATTCAATCTGTGAATTTCAATTTCAAAGGACTCTTAAGATTTCACAGGAGTGATTTGAGAATCATTATTTTTGAACTTTTCAATTGATTTCATTTAAACTTCAGATTTTCATGAGAACAATTCATGAACTAAGTGCTTATTTTGGGTTATTTTTCATTTATGAATTTATGAGTGAAGATTGGACTTTAGGAATCAACCTATATGAACTGTAAGGTCTATTTGAGTGTAACAAGAATTGATTTTGGACATTTTCAAATGTCAAGAGAACGTATTTGACAAAAGGTTACATTTCTGTTTAACTTTGCCTACATTAAAGATTTCTGGAATTTAATTTAAAATTGAACATGTCAATGGAAGAATATATTTTCAAGACAGTCTCTAGTGTTTAAATGTGAGATAGAAGCAGGGTGATTTTCATTCAAATCTTGAATAAATTTATCAGAAAACATAATACCATCTATTATTTGCCCTGCAAAATTTCCTTCTCTGTACTGGCTCCTAAAGTACCGCACACTACCCGAGATCTTTTCCATGCTCAAGAACCCATAAACTTTTCCTGGTACAATACATACGGTAAAACTTCCCAACAGTAGACACATTTGGGGTCTACAAAACATATGTTCTTAAAAAGTGTGCGTTATTCAGGAAACGCACAGATTTGGGGACATTTTTTCATGTGAATACTCACAGCTGTAGCTGAAGAATAAAGCGTGTTCTATCAATATTAAGTTTAAAGGTAGACCTAATACAGAAATTTATTAATTTACTCTAATGTTGGTTTTTTAAAGTGCAGAGATGCCAGCTTACAAAAGTAAAAAAAATCCGAAGAAATTTGGCAGCAAATCGCGATGTATTACGACACATCACTGATAGCAGAACATGTACTAATTCATTATAATTCAATATATTAACAACTCTATTTGGCCTACATATATATTTCATTCTATATGAATACTAATACTGTACATAACTGAACTTTTGACTTCTCATCCTTCAACATGATAAACACAACCGTAACAATTGATCCCAGCTAACGTCGACAAGACAAGTAAGTTCATACGATAAACACTCACTCTACTTTATTACCGTATTGGGTTCCACATTCATCATTCTAATTCCCCGTTTTTTCTTTTATCCAGTTACAGACAACTCATATTCCTCCCAGATTGAATATGCACCAATGGGAAGTTTATCCACAAGAATGACTGAATATTTTTATTCCGATAAACAATGATTGAAATAAACAATATGTATCCTACTTACATGCTTCAACCTTAAAACATAACCATGCTTCTTTCTAAAGGAATATTCAAACTGTTTCAAACCCTAACAGTACTGTTAAAATTTCTTACGACTTAGGCGACCATATCAGCTGAAGAAACCCCAACTCACGCAATGATAAATTCTAGTCAATACATTTTGAGAAACCCCTATTCACGCTTGATCAATCCAATCCACAATTGGAATTCTAGTCATAAAATAAGTTGATTCAAATTTCATGTTCATAATACGAACAGAATTCAGAATAAGGTCAACGAAATTTGGATAAGAAATGAAATTAAAGCAACGTACAAAAGAAAGCCCTCTTAAATTTACAATTATATAAAGTTCATTTATTTTTGGCCCAAATGTTGTATCCATTTGAATGGATTTCATTTCCAACTACATGTGGACTATAAATTGAATATTAACGATTTTATCCAAGATTCCGGTGTTGTAAAAATTCTTATGACTCAGGGGACTATAACAGCTGAAGAAACCCCAACTCACGCTGTGATCAATCCAATCTGCAATTGGAGGTCGGGTCATTGTAAAAAATTTAATTCATTGTTCATAAATTCTGGCAAGGTTAATGCACTTATTGTACATACTGTACATATTGTAAACTGTGTAAATAGCATAAGACAATTGTATTTACAATTGTATTTAGTATTAAGTTAGTTTACTATAAGTTCCAATGTTTATAGTTTTAATTCTTGACCTTAGGATTAATATAGGCTGAGGATGCCCATAACCGGGGCGAAACATGTCCCTAACTGGTGTGTTTCATTCATGTAGAATTTAACCACCAAAAATATATATTTGTATTGAAAAGGTGGACATAATTTTAATATTGAAAGAGTTTACTGAGCAGGTCAATCGTAATCTCCGATCTGCCTCAATTGCATTTCATCATGATCATTTCAGGTGGGATACTTCTCTGCACTGGTTAGCGTTCGCTCTAAATTCGGCAGTTCATGAGTCCAAGTTATCTCCAGAATCATGTTTAAGTCTGGTCACTTAATGACATATTACCAGAGACAATAGATCCCGATAATATTAGAGATCTATGGAAGAAGGCTAAAAGCAATCTTAAAGCTTCCCATGAAAAGCTTAAAGATACGATCGTGGACGGAGGCCCACCAATTTAAAAGCCTGAGATCAGGTCATGATTAAAAATTTTGTTCCTGCGGGCAAGCTTGCCCCCAGATTTCATGGGACATGCATTGTTTTAGATTTCTTAACACCTGTCACCTTATTGGTCACTAACCCAGCCACAGAGAGGATATTTAGGGTTCACCTGTCTCAGGTGAAGCCAGTATAAATTCATTGATATATTACATTAGCCACTAAATCTTGGCAGGAGTTGAAGGTTATCTTTCTTTTAAGAGGGATAGTAGATCTTAAAATTAATCAGATGGGAACATGAAGGCCTTCTGCCCTGACCATAGTACTGTTATTCTATGTACAACTTTCCCCTCTGATATAAATTCCTGTTGTCCATTACTTGGTGGCCAATACCTAGCCCCCAACTCCCTAAATCCATGTACTGCTGACACACACTCACCATCAAAGCCGTCCACTTGTACCTCCTGCAAAAATTTAGTACTCACAAGCTCCATCAAAACCATCTCAGTCACCAAGATAATTATTGTTTCAGTGCCTTCTCAGCCGTTGGCGGAAGTGTCTCAACAAGTGGCGAGCGATACCGGAGTGGGGTTTGGGCCCACTCCACTCTAGTCATGTCTCCTTCCGAGCGGTGAGCCGAAGCTCCATCTTTCTGGCAAGGGCTGAGGTGCGGTAACTCTATAGAGCCAACCCACCTGGGAACTGTACTTCAACATCTGATCTGCGGCGACCATCACCATGATTACCCCTCTCATAGTAGCGGGAGAGGTGCATCTGAGGGTCCTTGGGGGGGGGGGGGGGTCCGGGGGACCTCGACTGGGTATCGGCAACGGCGGCCAGTCTTGCCGTCAAACTTAATTGGTATATCCTAGACTTCTACGATGGCAAGAAGACTTCAAAACTAGTTTTCCAAATTAAATTTCTAAAAATGGACCTTTATCAAGAAAGTTCTCACCTGTGAAATTCCAACTTTAAAATTAACGTTTTCAAAATTCTACCGTGTTACCCCAGGGAAGGACCTTTGGGGGGAAGGTCTGTACCGGAAGGTACACCTCAACCCCGCACATTTAAAAGAAGCGCCTTCAGGAACGCTATCTATCCTACTAAACCTGAAACTGCCAGTGCATGAACTTGAGACATTGATCCGAAGCTGTCAGTTCTAAATGACAGAGTAATATGTTATTTTAAAGTTTCCTACACTGACTGGATTTGATTTGTTTTGGTGCACATCAAGAAATTCTCACTTTTCTCCACAAGTGTGTCTACAAAAACTGAGGTCATGCACTCTGGTGCATGGTGTAATGATTAGTGATTTAAAGAAGGTTTGTGTTTATAGGTTTTCTCAACTAAATTGACTCATTTATTTTGATACTTCAAGGTTTGCAACACTTCCTTCTCATCCCGCCAGATTTTTAGTCTGGCCAATCGCAAATTTTTCTGTATTTATTTTTCAGACAATCTTAAGCTTCTTGTAACTTTATGATTATCCGGATCTAGTCCAGAGCCTTCTCGAACCCTCCCCTCGGGTATAAAAGCTGCGGCTTTTACAAGCTACCTTGTCTTGTAGATCGTCAAATTACTGAGTGTGTGTTTAAGACAGGAGGAGGGGTGCCTCATTCTTTGGCAGGCAGAACATCAGCCCAGGTAATTGCCATCAGTTTTCTATCTCTGTAGCTTTCTCCGGAAAATGACCCCAGGGGAAGTTTCTAATTTTTAACTATCTAATCATCCTTTTCCCAAAAATGTAAACTAGTTCTTGTTAATGTAAAATTTCATAAAGACTTAATCTGTAAATTCGGGGATATAGAGTGCGCTGCCCTCTCGAGTACCCCTTGAATTTATCTTGAGGCGACTATGATTTTGTAACCGTTTTTCTTCCCGTAAAGCATTAACTAACTTTGCATCATCGGGCCACAACCCCAAGTAGGGTTTTAAACTTTGTTGTCTAGGAGTGCAAGTGTACGCCTCCACACATTTTTGAGTTTTAGGCTAGTAATTTAAACTGTTCTTTCTTTTCACGAAGGCCCAGTAGGACAGGTACTAGATACCCCTGTGTAAACCACATGGTATTGTAAACTGTAAGTTGTGCCTAGAGGCCAAGTAATGTAATTCTATCCTGAATGTAAACTTGAAAGTAGAGCATGTAAGCTCTTCTGTTGTTATGCAAGAGATTTTGGTGTACCACTGAGTGGGGCCTTTGGAAGGCTGTATTTGTAACCATTGGAGCAAAGTGCTCTTGAATTGTGTCTGGGGAGATCTCTCTCCTTATCTAACTAAACGCAATATTTGCGACGTCGTAAACATGTACATTTGGAGCTTGAAGCTCAAAAACTTGTAAATTACCCACCCTTGAGTTTTCTATTCTAGTGTGAAAATTGTCATGATACCGGGTTCTTTCACAAAGTGAAGAATTTTGCCGGTTAACAATTTAATTTTCTGAAAAGGAATATAACCTTTATTTCAAAGTTTTAAATGAATCTTTGACTTTCGTAGATAGACCCATCTAGCCCGCACCTTCTTTCACCCCTCTGCGTTCCACAGATAATCCCAGAACATAGTGTACTGTCAAATGTACGACGAGAGTAAAATGCAAAATTTAGAACTGAACCAGTGGCAGCTCGTGCTGAATTATTTTGTTGGTTCTGCTCTGAGATGCCCAGTCCATTGCAGTAAGTGTAATACACACACCTAAATTCGTATTGCATACGGGAACTGCCAACTGAGCTCATATACATCCGTCCTATAAACCCGCAGAAACACTTTGCTCCATGTTTATCAGCTTTGAACTTCCCGAAAATGTGCAGGAAAAACACAGGTAAACATTCACCTCAATTTGTAAGACCCCGATTTCAAGGGACACCGACTATATAAATAACTGACTTATACAAAAAAACAGTTCAGTTTCAAAAAATGCCTTTCTGCCGCGTAATGAAAAAATGTTGATCTATCGGTACACTCGTATTTACAGAGGTTCCGAGACCTACATACATCTTTGGAAGCTGGCTTTCTAAATGGAGAGGGAACATCATCCGATGGTACCAACGTTTGTGGTTTTATTTTCATGACTACCTAACTTGGAAGAATTCACAACCATTATGGAGAAACATATTATTGATTACTTGTAGGCCTAAGAACTTGCTCATTCGCTTCGTAAGAGAGAATGTTTTCGGTTGCTGGATAGAAGGATAGAGAAATATTCGTACCCCCAATCTTAAAGTAAGTTGATTGAAGACTTAACATGAACAGTAAACTGATTGTGTGTAACTTACTGTAATTACAACCATCCTCTTTTACCATGCATTCTCCTGTATTTGAGCAATTTGGGCTTTCTTTCTACTGAACAGAAGCATCGCAACTATACTACAGTATCAGAAAATGTTGAAATGTAAGAATTTTACACCATATAAATATACACCGTTTTAACTCATTGCGGACCGTGGACGGCGTAAGACGTTTAAGCTTGCTCCTATGCTGCGAGCCGTGGACGGCGTAAGACGTTTAATGTTCCGCGCGAAGCAATGCTGTTTATATTCGTCATCTATGCATTCTTACACCTTAGTCAGCGTTACTAGCTGTAGCAGGAAGTTGGGTGACCTTTTTGAGATAACCGTCGCGTTGAGTGGGCTTATGTTTATCTTAGTTGTTTTAGCGGGAATATCTCAGCACTTCCTCGCACGTCAAGACAGCACTTGAGATTTCAATGCAGTTGCATGTCGTTCCTACCGAGTGTATTATAATGGTTTATAAAACAGTTTCTTACGGAAGAAAAAGTATTAAGTATTGTTCACAATGATTATTCTGGTGATGAACTTATTCCTGAAATAGACTCAGATAGTGAAAGTGAGAGTGACGAGAAAATTCCGATTCCCGAATCTGATAGGCCTATAGAGAAAAGTGAACTGCCTGATACATCCTAGTTACTGTCCACCCGTTTCACCATTTACAGAGAATTCAGGTATAAACGTTCAAATAAAATATAAGCAGGATATTTTGAGTTACGTGAGTATTTTCATGAATGACGAATTTTATCAGTATGTGTGTGAGCAGACCAATCTATACGCGAGTCAAGTGATAAGTGCGGCGCCGCGGCCTTTCACATAGAATTCGATCATGCAATCGTGGAAACCGATTAGTCCAAAATCCTGATATAAAAATATACTGGACCGAAAACCCTGTTTTTCATACTCCGATATTTTCTAATACAATGTTCCGAATACGCTTCCTTCATATTCTTTCATTTCTTCACTTCGGTGACAGCAATCATTATGCCGAAAATACTGATAGGCTGTATAAAATTAGGCATACGGTATTTTGAAACCTGTGACACCAGATATCACACCCTAAATATTTACTAGTGGTAAGCACAAAGTATCATTTTTCTAACATTTATAGTTTAGGAGTAATCGTAAATTGTATTAAGTGATGCAAGTCAAGTGGGCCAGGCATCAAAATGGCCGGTCCAGGCATTCAAGTGTGCAGCTCAGAAGCAGGTACTGAATGTGTTAAAAGTTCTCTATTTACACTTATGAGTACAGCAGAGGGAGCTTTCTGCCAAACAGTTGAGAATTCAACGGCCCTGCTTGCTGCAGTGATTCTCTTGCAGAAGTGGCACCAGTGCTACCTCTAGTGTAGCATTTACTAACTATGGTCTCAGTGACAGCTACTCTAATCCACGTAAATAGGCCAGCCGTGCTGCAATGTGTGCAGTTCATACAGAACCTTATGGGAGACTTTTAGCCACCTATTGGAGAAAGCTGTAGTTAAGTGTGCTCTCTTATGCTTTCAACAAGACGTTCTGTCATTCACAAAACCTAACAAGGTTGCCAGATCATCAGTATATGAATGTTTGGCTCAATACCAACACTCAATATGAAGGATGGGATCGCTAATCGCTGTATATCATTTCATTTTGGTGGTTCTGGAGCTCTGCAGATCATATTATGGAGCCGCGCCTGAATTAAACAGTGTTCAAAAACACCTTCACATCTCTGATCAAAAGAACAGAGTAAGAATATGCAACAACTACTTTTAGCCGACTAGAAAACACTGTGTAAAGTTAGTACATTTTCCGCTGATACTTGTGAAGCTTTTGCATGCTGCAACATTCCGCTGCATTAACTGAATTAATTGTGCTAATCAAAGGACACCAGATGAATCTATTCTGAGGAAGATATTTACTTTCACTGCACGCTTCTGTCATGGATTCAATACAATCTGAAATAGGAGGGAACTGTGTCCGGATATCTGTAGATGAAACCATCTATTTGTGTGGTCGATGTATTGCGAACTTCGTAGTGGTAAATTATGTCCTGCCGGGCTGAGTGGCTCAGACGGTTAAGGCGCTGGCCTTCTAACCCCAACTTGGCAGGTTCGATCCTGGCTCAGTCCGGTGGTATTTGAAGGTGCTCAAATACGGCAGCCCCGTGTCGGTAGATTTACTGGCACGCAAAAGAACTCCTGTGGGACTAAATTCTGGCACCTCAGCGTCTCCGAAGACCTTAAAAAGTAGTTAGTGGGACGTAAAGCAAATATTATTATTATTATTATTAAATTATGTCCAGAAGAACCCGGCAAACCTCATTTACTTTCGTGCAAACAGCTATAATAATAATAATAATAATAATAATAATAAATTAAAAAAAAAAAAAAAAAAAAAAAAAAAAACCATGCTTCAGTTGCAAGATTTATCGATTCCCTGCAACTTCTGTGGCCTAGCGAATCGAAGAGTAATTGTGTGCCTTTTAGTCACAGACACAGCTTTGTATATGTTGAAAGCTGGCCAGTCTCTTCGAGTATTTTTTCCAAATCTCATCCATGTTGCACGTTTGGCCCACGGATTGCATCGTATTGCAGAAGAGATACGTACCCCTTTCCACCTATCAACGAAGTTATTTCAAGTAGGGAAAAACTGTTCCTAAAAGCACTGGCTGGTGTACATATTTACAAAACTCACCTGCCTCCCATTTCTCTTCTGCCGAAACCTGTTCTCATAAGATAAGGAACTTTATTATCCGCAGTACTGTTCTACCAGGAGAACTTTATTCAAGTGACAGATGTAGTTAAAAGTACTGACGATAATCATACTGTGTGTGCTTGTGAAGCAAAGTGCACATTTCAATCTGAAACTGTATATAAAGATATGTTTCATCCATGAGCATTATTCGGCACTTTAAGGGCCTAGATATACTCTGTGCACTCCCTACACGAATCCCTTCAGTTAATTCAAAACACCATTAGTTCTTCAAATTGTGTCCTGCTGAAACTGGAGAAAAAGTTAGAAGGAAATTCAGTGCGGTGTTAAGACTCAAACCCAGGACTGAAGATTCAGTCCATAAGCAACTACATAAGTGGAATCCGACACGATTTGCCAAAAGAATATTCTGAGCAGTCAGTGCCAGTGAACAAGTACTGTCCTGTTACGTCTGTGACGTACGATAATTTTTAGCGTATAAATTAATTCTGTCCGACAACAGAAAGTCATTGACCCGTGAAAACATTGAAAAACTGTTGATAACCTACTGCCTTGCATAATTTTACAAGGAATGAAACATGTTCGTCAATTTAACGTTGAGTTAAAATTAAATAAAGCGTTTGGTAAGAGTATTTTGTTTTATTTTTAGTGCATATTTTCAACATTTTTAGTGCATATGAATCCAGGCCCTAGTAATATATAAACATCCAAATATTTACTATTAAATCCCAAATCTTCAAAATATCCATTATACATAATTTTCTGCTAAAAAGGCCAAAACAGGCAAACAAGCAGGGGAAAAGACAGTTATTTAGAATTCTTAAGTCATAAAATGAATACAGTGTTCTCTCTAGGACTTTTCTAATGGGCACACCGCCCAGCCGTTTTCACAGACCGTCCAGCTATCATAACCTAGACATGTGCTAGTGACATAATATTTCAAGTTGCTTTACGTCGCACCGACACGTATAGGTATTATGGCAATGATGGGCTAGGAGTGGGAAGGAACAGCCCCAGCATTTACCCGAGATGAAAATGGTAAAGCACAGAAAACCATCTTCAAGGCTGCTGACAGAGGGATTCGAACCCACTATCTCCCAAACGCAAGCAGACACCCATGTGACCCCACTGCGCAGCCACCTGCTGGTTTTTTTTTTTTTCAATCTATTTTGTAGCTTTACAGGTATTGTGAGTTTCATTTGAAATTTCAGTTTTAGACTATTTTGTTTCATGTGGAACTTTGTGGCAGCCCTGATTGTTTGGGAAGTAGTAATCCTTTAAAATAACCTAGAGAACCCAAAAACTGAATTTAGTATCGATTTCTATCATTTTGGACATTTTCTTTTTTTCTCGTCCGTTATGAATCGCATGCCGATGGAGGCTGAAATTGGACTTAAATATCAACCAGAGTGTCGCTCACTATTCATCTACGAATTCAACACTAGTATAGGTAGTTTTCGATTATTTTTATATGTCACTCCCTCCCCACTCCACCCCTAGGGGTGCTACGCGTCTTACTCCCACTGTATATTCCTGAGCACGTAAGGCAATACCCTAAGGGTGCAACCTTACCCTTTCTCCCCTGTAATGTTAAGGTAGCGATTTATAGTTACTTTTCTTGCTGTTGGGTATTTTGCAGTTCTTTTTCAGTGTCGGTAACCATACAGTTTAGGGACCCTACTTGCCGATACGTCGTCTTACATTTACCGTTAATCTGGCACGTTGGCAATGTTCAGTCGCAGTTCTAGCCTGAATTACGTATTACCACTGCATTATTGTTAAAATCACTACTGATACATTTGCGAGAATATTTAAAGCATATTTTCTTTTTCTGTGGGATTGTAAATCTATTTGGCTAATACCAGGTAAGTAGAATTGTGGCATGTTCGGATAATTCATTTAATAACGCAGTTTGTGTGAAATGATGAACACATCATTTTATTAATTACGTTCCTATTTCGTCCCATACTTATGTACAGAATTCGATTGGGATGTCTAAGAAGGATGAAAAATCTGCAAGAACTCCTCTGAAAAGGAAAGCAACGTTACGTCCTTTACAAAAATCAATTCAGAGATTGCTACGAGGTATTGAAAAAGGAAGACTAGTTATCACTCTTAGTGATATGGACCTTATGACAAGAGTTTCACAATTAATTGGGGGTTAAGTGTTCTTTTAAATTTTAATTTTGTTTCTATAAGATTCTGGCAGTGAGAGTCAGTTGAAATGGAAAATATTTAGTTATGAACTTAACCTAACCTAAACATGTCTTGTCTCGACATTGACACGGTTTACAGACCCAGCCTTTGTATATTCTTATTGACTTACGGCATATGTGTATGTAATATATTTGCTCATGTGTATTATTACGTGGTTTCATTTCAGATTTCTAATCTGTTTACTAGGTGATATCTTGTCACCTGGGCGACTGTCCTAAATGCAGATCAGTGATGATTGATTGATTCAAATTGACTGGCATGATGTAGGAAGTGGCATTTTAACTTACACCTTCAATCTGCATTTAGGGCAGTGGCAGATTCCTACCTGTTGTTTCACTGCTTTCTATCAGTGGCTCTTGAATTTGACTTCATCACCGTTAAGGGGTCTGTTGGTTATGAAAAAGACCTGTAGTTATTCACTTTAGGCCAACGATTAACTTTAGAGATGCACTTCAATTATAACTTCTCCAGTGTATGTTCATGTAATATTACTGGATATTGGTATCGGCAAATTACTTGTACTACAGGCCTATTTATTAGGTTCATTCTCTATTGACAATCTCCACCTGAATCAGTGTATAACTGACTATTGCACACCTAAGCTTCCTATTTCTTAGTGCTTGATATAGGTTTGGTGTTCGTAGCAGTTACATTTCTTCTAAAGTATTAAACCTTAGTGTTTATAGAAATATCATTAATACAAGTGATTATGGACTTCTAGTCTAGATATACCATATTGACATTAAACCACTATCAATATACTAAATATACTAATACATGATAAATTTTAGCATAGAGTAGTGTAAGTAGCAATTCATTAACTTCATCAGGTGACTGTTGCATTGCAATTGCTTTCACTTAAAATCAGACATCTTTTTCAATCATTCAACAAAAATAACAATTTTTGTCTGTTAATATTCCTGTAGAAGGTGGTTTCATATTTTTAGGGAAAAGAAGAAATAACTTCATGCTAAAACTCAGAATTCTTACAGGTGCTGATTTGATATTTGCCACAAATTTGAAGAGAAGTCAAGATTATCATGGTGCTATGAACAGTGAGAAATCTCAGATGTGGGTGGAAACACAATCATAGGATTAAGAAATATAGGACCCTGTGTATTGTGATGGATAATGTAGCATATCACTGTAAGCTTGTGGAGCATCAACCGACAATGAAATGGAGGAAGGATCAATTAGTGGTAATTATAATAGATTGAATATTTTCTACTACTGAATTATAATGTTGTTACAGAATTTTATTTTTATTTTTCCTTTAATTTATAGTCATGGTGAGGCAGAATTGGGGTGGCTCCACCACAAAACTCAACAAAAGATGAACTGCAAAAGATGTGTCATGAATCAAAGTCACTTAAAGAGGTACAGTAGCATCTAAACATAACTTTAGGTAGACTAATGTTGATTACTTTCATGTACGCATAACAATATTTCTCTTTTTAACCAGGTATATTGTTGATGAGATTCTGCACAATGAAGGCCATGCTTTGAATCAGAGGAGGAAGGAGAAGAAAGCTGAGGAGTTAGCTGTACCATTGTAAGAGCTATTCCATGAGATTAAGGGTTTTCCAACTTTGCTGGGAAATACATTTCTAATGGCCCTGTCCTTTCGGATATAACAGCGTTACATTTGAAAATTGTAGGGAAAGAGAACAAGATATATTTAAACTTTGAGAGACACTGAATATTCTAGGTATCTGGTCCTATGTGCTCTGATAAAAATTGATCACGTTATTATGCATGCGTCTAGTTTTTTTTGGTACAAGTTGCTTTACGTCACACCGACACAAATAGGTTTTATGGTACGATGTGACAGGAAAGGGCTAGGAGTGGGAAGGAAGCGGCCGTGCCTTAAGGTAGAGCCCCAGCATTTTCCTGGTATGAAAATGAGAAACCACGGAAAGCCACTTTCAGGGCTGCCGACATTGGGGTTCGAACCCACTATCTAGCATATAGTGGATACTGGCCGCACTTAAGCAACTGCAGCTATCGAGCTTGGTGGATCTAGAATGGTGGTGCTTGGATCGCCCGATAGATAAATTTATAACTACACAGTCAATACCGCGTAACTAACTCGTTCCTTACAAACCTCAGTGCTCTTCTCGAATCAAATCTGCATTTAGGGCAGTTGCCCAGGTGGCAGATTCCCTATCTGCAGTCCAATTGCACTCATTTTTGCAAGTAGTCTCCCATGATCCACCCTATCAAATGCTTTAGGCAGGTCCATCGCAATACAGTCCATTTGACCTGAATCCAAGATATCTGCTATATCTTGCTGGAATCCTACAAGTTGAGCTTCAGTGGAATAATCTTTCCTAAACGTGAACTGCCTTCTATCGAACCAGTTATTAATCTCGCAAACATGTCTAGTATAATCAGAAAGAATGCCCTCCCAAAGCTTACATGCAACACATGTCAAACTTACTGGCCTGTAATTTTCAGCTTTATGTCTATCACCCTTACCTTTATACACAGGGTCTACTATAACAACTCTCCATTCATTTGGTATAGCTCCTTCATGCAAACAATGATCATATAAGTACTTCAGATATGGTACTATACTCCAACCCCTTGTCTTTAGTGTATCTCCCAAAACCTTATCAATTCCAGTGCTTTTCTAGTTATCAACTTTTGTATCTTACTGTAAATGTCATTGTTATCATATGTAAATTGTAATACTTCTTTAGTATTAGTCACCTCCTCTAAACCAATAGAGTCTAGTCAAAAAAACACCATTTATAAAAATATACAGCCTCCATAACACATTTTACAAGTATAAAAACACACTTGGTGTTAAATTGAGATCTGTCATTAATGGACTATAGTTGAAAAATCTTAATATTGTATGTAGTAACACAAAGTATAGGTTATCAATCAATTACCTGAAAACAAGTCAAAAAATAGATGTTCACAGCACTTTTGCTGAAGGCTGGGGTTCCTATTAGATTGGACTAATTTCGAGGGAAAACATTTCTTCAAAGTTTTGCAAGCTGAATGTTGGGCTTGGTTTCATAAAGACATTAAAAATGACGGAGTATCATCGTTATTCTAGCATCAGCCTGGTCAACCTAGTGTGCCACCTAACTGCATGGTGAAAGAAAGATGTACCATGTGCGTTTATCATGATTTAATGCTATTCCGAAAGGAATAAATTTAATTTGATTCCCTCCAGATAATCCGCTGAATGTTCCTATCATCTGCATGAACCATGACTTGCCAATACATTTCAAGCAATATCTGCAGTGAAGGCAAAGGTATGCATTCTGAAACTTAGAATAACAGAGTAAAGATCCTCTTGTATTGTCGTTCCAACCATTACTATATCATTCAATGAAATATTGTTAGATATTTTAGCAGATGTAACAAATACAACCCTCATTTTTGTAGGTGAGCTACTAAGCTTAAAAACTGGATGATGGGTAGATAATAGCTTCCACCTTCATTCCCTGACCTTAACCATTTGCCCCATGGCCTCTTACTCATGAAGAAAGTTAGTACTTGTGCTTAAGTGAGGGCTGCCTACTGAAACGCAGTTCTAGTTGAGTTAGTCTTGACATGGCATGATTGAAGGAGTTTCCCCAGAACCTCAGGTTTCTGCTTGAGGGGTAGGCGAACTATAAATCTACCTGTAGAATCCCTAGTGGTATTCTCTGTAAAGTGCCTTTCTATGGCTCTCTCTTCTCTTGTCATGACTGGGGATGTAAGCTCTTCTATTTCCCAGAACTGCTGTAGCTGGGTATCTAACATGTCCTGTGACTTCAAGAAACATGTTATTACAGTAAGACTTTTTTTTCCCCTCTGGTGGTAGTGTCCAGCAATAATCCATCCTAGTTCAGTGTCTTTAAGAATAGGATAATCTGGTGACTGAGTTCTGCAACCAAGTTTCAATAATGAAAATAAATGTTCTGCGCCTATTAATAACTCAATGTCACCTGGATGGAAGAACTTGGGGTCAGCAAGCTTCAAGTCAGTGAGCAAGTTCCAGTGCTTCTACCCCAACAAGTGCCAAGTTATGGATACAGGAAGCCTTTATCTTTCACCCTTCCAATGGCCTTCATGGCTCTACGGTTCTTTAAGGACCTTGGCCTCCTTGACCACAGCTCTCCAGACGTCCCGATCTACAGCATGCCTACGCCACCTCCTGACTCCAACGGTCCTCAGATCAGTCTCCACATCCTCCAGCCATCTCATACGGGGCCAACCTCTCCTTCTGCCCCCAGGGTGCCCTGTCAGTGCCTTCCATGGAAGTCTTCCCTCCTCCATCCGTTGCACATGCCCCAGCCATCCAATTTATTCTCATTTTGACTGAGGTCACCAAGTCCAGATCCTTATCTTATTTTTCATTTGTTCTGATTCTCCACAAATCTCCCTCCGTCACCAATCCAAATATCTTCCTCTACTTTCCTTTCCCACACATTTAATCTTCTCTCTGTGGTCTCAGTCAATACCCATGCCTCACTCCCACACATAAGTACTGGTTTAATTATTGTTTTGTAGAGAGTCAGTTTTAAAATTTTTACTTCTCAGAAGAGGGTACAGTGCTCTGTAGGATGTGTTGGCAGCCTTAATACGATTTAAAATATCTGTCTCAACTTATTTTCTGATGTTATTACTGAGCTTAGATATACTGCTTCAAAGGTGTAATCATCCACTTGGAGTTTTTCGGTGTTCCTTCCACTTCTCTTCGTTACCATATAGGCTATTTATATTTAGCCTCACTTATCTATAAACCCAAAGATCCAGCCGCATCTTTCAGCTCCCTTAAGACAGTTGTAAGTGCCTCGTTACTCCTAGCAGTTATCACCACACCATCTGCACAAGCCAAAACTTGGATCAGTCTATTGTAAATATTACCACCTGGATTAGTAGTAATTGATGTTGCAGCTTTCTCCAGCACTATATTAAATAACACTGCTGATCTCCTTGCCTTAGGCCTTCATCAGTTCTGAAAGATCTTGACAGACTTCCCTGTACTTTTACCCGACTTCTGCTGTTCTCCAGGGTCATCTTAGTCTATTTTATTAACTTCTGTGGGGATTTAAAATACTTCATTGTTTCCAATAATGTTGATCTCTTTACTTTGTCTAGGCTTGTTTAAAATATATAAAAAGATGTCCTAGTCGAACATTGTATTTGTATGTCTTTTCCAGTCATTCTTGTGGTGAAAATATGGTCTGTCGATCTTCCAGGTCTGAAACCAGCTTGGTACTCCCCTATAATTCTTTCTGCTCTACTACTAATTCTCTCTGTTATGGCTGTAGAGAGGATTTCATACACTGTACTCAGTAAGGATATACCTTGATAATTCTTGCATTGCATGCTTATGTATAGGGCATACATATATTTGCTAGTGTCCAGTTCTCTGGCATTTTACCTGTTTCCCATACCTTTTTAATTATCTCATGTATTCTCCTCACCAACACTTCTCCAGTTTTACCATTTCTGCAGTTAGGTCATTCCCTGGGGCTATACTATACTTCAACTGTTTTATAATTTCACTTATTTCTTCAACCGATGGTGATCCCACATTGTCTTCATCCTCATGTCCATTCTCATCGTTCCTCTCTTCCCCCCCTCACACTCATCTCTCCCTGAAGTTTCCATACTACCTGATCCTTCTTTTTGTTCATATATTGGTCTGACAGAAAGTAATGTTTCGAAATGTTTTGCCCATTTTTCCAGAATTCGTTCTTTCCCAACAATCAGTCTATCAGTCTCATCCTTAAGCATATTCACTCTAGTTTGATATCCCTTCTTTACTTGTCCAACCCCATGGAAGAATTTTCTACCTTGTTTGTTTTCAAAATTATTTTGCACTTCATCCAATCTCTCCCTTCGATTATTTTCTTGTTCCTTATCGATGTCTTTGCTATTCACAGTTTCTCTTTAAAAACTGCCATACAATTTCGAGTGGGTCTCTGTAGCATTCTTTGTCGGTCCAGATTTCTCTCTTCTAGGAACCTTACCCACTTCTTCGTCATACCATTTATTTCTATTCTGTTTCCTTCTCTCTCCAAGTACTTCCTGCGCTGTTGTATTTATTGCTAGCTTGGTTTCTTCCCACATTTTAATTGATGTCCACATTCCCGTTTCTGCCCATCTGTAGTTTTCTTTGCATCTGGTCTCTATACTCTTCCTCCTTTTCATCCCTTAACAGCTCTACATTATACAGCTTGCTCTGCTCAGCTCTGTCCCTGGGTTTAATTGCCTGTCTTTCTTGGAACTTGATCCTCACTAGTATGTGATCTGAATCACTGTCTGCACCCTGCATGCTTCTCACATCCATAATATTGGACGCATGTCGTGCATCTATCAGCACAGGGTCTATCTGGTTCTTTGTCAGACCATCCGGTGATATCCATGTCTCTTTATGGATCTCCTTATGGGGAAAGCATGTGCTCTTAATCAGGAAAGCATGTGCTCTTAATCACCAGCTCCTTGCTAAAGGCAAACTCAATCAAATTCCATCCGTTCTCATTGGATTCTTGGTGTTTACTGTGATATCCTGCCACTGGGTGGTTTTCTTTCTCTTTGCCTACTTTGGCATTGTAATCTCCTAGGACAACTTATCATACTTGGGCAACTTGTCATATGCTTGCTCCATTTTTTCATAGAACTGTTCTTTCTCTTCCCCTTCAGCATCCTCTGTTGGGGCATGGACACTAATTAGTGATATGTTGGCAGATCTCCTTTTCAATCTTAACTGGCATAGTCTGAGGCTTATTGCTTCATATTCAGTCATATGACTGATCAATTTCTTGTCCATAAACCCTGTTCCTATTCTATTTTCTTCCTTCCCACTATTGAATAAAATGTAGTGCTGTAGATCTGCCACCTTGATTGTCTTCCATCTTATCTCCTGTAATGCTGCCACATCTATGTTATATTTAAGTAATTCTTCCTCCAATTTTCTACTAGCCCCAGCCTGAATGATACTTCTCACATTCCATGTTCCAATATATCCATATCGCTGTCATTTAGCACGCTTCAGTCATCGTAAGTTTAGGACCATCCGGTTATCTCTATTTGGTTTCTAAACAATATGGAGTTTTGTGGTGGTGAAGTTGTTAGCCCCACGCACCAAACCCCAACCTGAAGGACGAGGGTATCACTCTTAGCCTGGATCATCACCTTTGACCTGTCCGGCTTGTGTGGCCCTACCAAGAGCATATGCTCCCGCTGGCGTAGCTCTAAGGATCATTTGAACACGCAAGCCTCCAAAACACCCAGCAAAATGTATTTTACCTTTGTGGTGATACCATCAGGAGGACGGAGATGACTTTGCTTTTTAAATACTAGTACTCGTATTTATTATTGTTTGTTTATTCATACCCTCTGCTTTGTAATTCAGTGACCATGGAATAGCTCTTGATGTGCAAAATACCATATATTAATTTTTATTGCATTCTTTTGTCATTATTACATATCCCTTAAAATGTAAATAAACTAACATTAAATATAGTAAATTATGCTTATTTCATTGCATATTGACATTGCTATGACAGCATGACTTCTTTATGATGTAGATACAGTATAAAAGTATTTCTTCCCAAATAGATTTGTTATACACCCCCATGGATGAGGGACGCAGGCACCCCTGCCAGTTGTAAGAGGTGACTAAAAGGTGTGACGAAGAGATGATTGTATTAGAACCATGAAACTACCTGTGATTAGTACCATCACGAGGGGAACACCATCGGTCGCCTTTACTTGCGAGTAGTACCACTATGTTAGGTACATAATATGTTTGTGATTAGTAGCAGCATAAGGCGAGAGTATGGGTTTTCCAGTACCCGTGATTAGTACCATTGTGAGGAACACCACGTGTCTGGGCGTTGCCTGTGATTAGTACCACTATATCAGCGGCACCATGGGAGGAACACCATGGGAATACCAGCGCCCGTGATTAGTACACTTAGGTGAGGAACACCATGGTTTTGCGTAGTCTACGAGTGGCGCCATTATGTGAGAAACACCATAGGTCTTTGTTACCTGTACAAAGTAGAATACTTGTGAGTAGTACCATAATGTGTTGAACACCGCAAGTCTACACTATTTCTGATTAGTACCGCACCATGACAAATACCATGGTTCTACTTTACTAGCGGTAAGTACCATTATGAGGGGCTCTTGACCTGAATTTTGGACTCCTTTAGACAACACGCATCCTCGATTCAGGATTGTGCTATAGAAGCAGTCCCTTGGTCAGGCCCCTTTAAACAACAAGCATGATCATCAGATTTGTTATACCTACACCAATCAAATTACAGACTAGGGAAGTATCTTTTACTAAGATACATAATGTTTTTACATATATGTATAACTAGGTAATGTACCCGTGCTTCGCTACGGGATTGGATTCTCAGAGAGACTGACCGTGTGGTTTTCCTACCTCAAGTTAACATAGGTCATTACAAAAACTTCGGTAGGAAAGTAGCGACTAAAAGCAATGATATCATATACCTAAAATACTCTATCAGATGAAAAACCGCACATTTTCTCACTTTTAACGAACAGGACTACACTGCCGATCTAACAGAACAAAGTTCCAGAGCTGGAATGATCAAAGCCGCAGATAGCCGTGATCCGTGAACACCCTTCGCCTTTTTTCGCCAGGAAGGGGGTCGAATAGTGGAGACTCCTACGGCATAAAGTATGCCCTTCTACTAATCTGTTTCCTAGAAGTACCCGATGAGTCAGAATATCTTAATTCACTACATTGGCGGCGAAAAATCTATCTGACTTGGAGGCAAATTTTTCCTCCAAGCCAGAGGAGAAACCCACTCTTCGCTGCTAATTTGGAAGAAAAAGAATGTAGAATTTAATAAACGTAAAGAGGAAGAAACTTTAATTAAGAAACGGCTCTTTTCAGGGTCAAATTTTGAGTTATTTAGTGAATTGTGGTGCTATAATTTGGAATAGGCCTAAATTGTTATTCTATACCAGGCCATACTACTACTACTACTACTACTACTACTAAGTGAGCCACTGCCTTAAGTATGCACACTGCTCATTCAATACAGCGCGCCAGATTAGGGATCGCGTAGCTGGAATACTATGATTAACGTGTGTGTTACGTACCAGCTGTATCAGAAAATGTATGAACCAGAGGAATGACATGCGAAAGAAGAACGTTTTCTAACTCTCCAGCTATATTCCGCTAATATTCGGTCAGGCTGTTATACTCTGTACGCAGCAGTAATCCCATCTGTCAGAGTTGAGAGGCAGCACAAGAGACAATGAACATCAGCTCAAACAATGGTCAATGTAATGTTATTGTTGATCAATGCCATGTGCTTTTGATATTGTAGGTCTTCACATTTAGTTTTCTTCCGACTTGGAAATACCACTCTTATCGTAGTTGGCACGGTAAAACTGAATAAAACATAAATGATCGAAATTGTATTCCCTGTAACTTTTGTTATGTAATACTTTTCGATAGCACCAATAACATAGGTATTTAAAAATTACATTTTAGGCATCTTCCCCTAAACTACAATTTCATCCAAGGTGAATAAATTTGTTTATAGTTTAGACTGTTGTTTCTCATTCCCCGACTATTTAATGATTTTCATTAAATTCTGTTAACCCATTTTCTCGTAGCTCGGCGTTGATATGGACTTAGCAACAAAATTACAATTTCATGAATATCTGTGTTATCACAGTTGGTACGGTAAAAATGTATAAGACATAAATGGTCGGAAATTTAATTCTATATAACTTTGGTTAAGTAGTATTTATTGATACGACCACTAATAATTTAAATATTTGAGAATTAAATTTCAGGCCTTCCCCTAAACTACCATTTCACTGAGTGTGCATAGAATGATTCATAACCTAGATTATAATGGCTCATTCTCCGGCTATGCATACCAATTTTCATTGAGATAGGACCACTCATAACGTAAATATTTAGGGGAAGGCCAAAAATGTAATTCTTCAACTACCATTTAACTCAGCGTGAATAAAATTCTTTATAACCCAGATTGTAGCGACTTATTCCTCGGCTTTGAATACCAATTTTCATTAAGATAGGACCACTAATAAATATTTGAAAATTAAATTTTAGGCCTTCCCCTAAACTACCATTTCTATCAGCATAAATAAAATTATTTATGGCCTAGATTGTAGTGACTTATTCCCTGACTTTGCATACCGATTTTCATTAAATTATCTTTAGCCGTTTTCTAGTGATGCGTGTACATACATACAGAAATTACGGAAAGAAGTAAAAAGTGCATTTCCTTGTTACTGTGGACATGACCGATGCAGAAATACCATTCTTTTCAAATTCTGAGCATTGTACAGACAAAACTCTTATTTTATATATATAGATTGAAAACTGAAGATTCATATACAGGTACGTGGGTCGCCTTGTGGTAGAAGTTGAAACTGTGTAATTTGAGAGAGCAAGCCCATGTGGTAGGCCTATTACGCGTCATAAGAAACTGAGTGAACTGGCTGTGCAGTTCAATGACACTGCTGTGAGCTTGCTTTCAGGAGATGGTGGATTCAAGCCCCACAGTCGGCAGGTCTGAAGTTATGCCAATTTAAATGGTTCGTTATTGGACATTATACATATTCCAGCTAACTCATTCCTGGTTGCCAGTGTTTCACCACCGTGTGCTAGTTGGGCTCATCAGTTGGTACCTAGCACACCTATCAAAATGGTCGCTAGTGCATACCATGGAGGCCACCGCATAGGCTATTTTTTTTTTTTTTTTTTTTTTTTTGTGGTTCCCTAATTTTCATTTCAGGCTAATGATGTGGCTGTATCTTTATTAAGGCAACAACCGCTTATTTTCATTTTAAGTCCTAGCTCTCCTTCCTATCCCATTCTTGCCTTACAACCTGTTTTCATATGATTTAAGCCAATATATATGTAAAAATCTGATAATGTTATTTGATTCATTAGTGCCCCTGTACCTTTCCCGGGTTTCCCTAATGTTGTAAGCTTGAGATACACCAAGCTGCAAGCTGAAAATATGTTTAAAATGCCCCTATCCCCTACTGCTTATTGAAGAAAGAAGACAACATCCAAGCAGAAGGAAGGACACTGGGCTGAGTGGCTCAGACGGCTGAGGGACTGGCCTGACCTCAACTTGGCAGGTTCCATCCTGGCTCAGTCCAGTGGTATTTGAAGGTACTCAAATACATCAGTCTCATGTCCATAGATTTACTGGCACGTAAAAGAACTTCTGCAGGACAAAATTCTGCCACCTTGGCACCTCCGAAAACCATAAAAGTACTTAGTGGGATGTAAAGCTATCAGCATTATTATTAAAAGGAAGGACAGATACGTTCTATGCGGTAAGTCCTTGAACTTATAGAAATTGCATTGTATTATACAATCTAGATTCTTTCTCCTTTTCCCCTCCCCCCTCCCAGTCCCTTTAATAATACAGTTTTAGTAATGTGTACATCAGAATAAAGGCAGGAAATGTTTAAAATTAATTTAAGCGAGTGAAGGAGAGAATGCGAGCCTCCGTGGCTCAGACGGCAGCGCGTCGGCCTCTCACCGCTGGATACCGTGGTTCAAATCCCGGTCACTCCATGTGAGATTTGTGCTGGACAAAGCAGAGGCGGGGCAGGTTTTTCTCTGGGTACTCCGGTTTTCCCTGTCATCTTTCATTCCAGCAACACTCTCCATTATCATTTCATAGCATTTATCAGTCATTAATAAATCACCTTCGGAGTGGCGACCCCATTGTAATAATAGCCTATATATGGTTCATTCATTTCGTCCCTGACCCGGTCAAAGACTGGAAAACAGCTTGTAGGTTTTCAAGGAGAGAATGTATGACTAGCTCAGGTTGGTGGGTTCGAGTCCGGCAGTATTTGAAATTACTCAAATATGCCAGTCTTATGTCTAGATCTACCGGTACATAAAATAACTCTTGCGGGACGAAATTCTGGTACCTCGACGTATATGAAAACGATAGAAGTAGATAGTAGAACTAATATTAAATTCTGCAGTTGTAACATTTCAGACGTCACAGTGTAATGATGTTAATTTTATTATGCGTAATTAATTCAGGAATGGCATAAATGATGACATATTTATTTTTGTACGTAATTTTATTATAATTCATGTTTGATCATTTGGTCACTATCATTTCATTACTTTGTAACTACGACTTGTAAACGAGGGCTGAATATCCTAATATTAATTTAGATTCTTGCGACATTCGTTTAAATTTAACTTGCAGTAGATTTTCCTCTATCTTGCCACATCATCGAGGAAGAAGAATCAACAAGTTTAGAACTCAATTCTTGGAAAAGCTGGCACGTGTCCAGGCGATGTAACCGAAGCTACTGTGCTCGGAGCTGAGTAATTCAAACTGGTCACCGCCTATATTTTCAAAGGAGCGTCATGTTGCCATGGATACTGAGTGAAAGGGCTAATAGAAGAACAGTTGATATCATCGTTGGGACCCATCAACTTTAATATCTGGAGTAGGGAGAGACGTGTCACCTGATTGGACCACGTGTTTTGACCATTAACTAGGGCCAGTAAAGCTTACTTAAGGGCGTGTTGGAGCTCTTGGCATCATTCTATCTTGTATTTCGCTTTAGGTTTGATAACTTGTTTTATGGTTGATGTACTATAATGGACTAAGTTTAATAGTTTATCACTTCTTCAGTCTTAACTTCGTCACCACGACGTGGTACTTAGGAATCTCTGAATGATGGGTGTATAGCCACTCTCATCAGGAAGTACGTACAGCTCGACTACTAGACCGGTTTGTACCAGTCTAAAACAATAGGTAGCATTAAACTAGCTAGAAATGAAACTACGGTACACATTTTCAGTCAAGTTGGAAGGAATGTTAATTCAGTATCCTCTCCACATAACCCAAGGGGGTTTTTCAAACAGTGATTCAGGGCTCATCTCCAATATATGGGATAGAGCATAACAGGGAGTGATAGTTTCAAAGCCATCATCCAATTAGTGGTTGATGCAATTTGCAAGGCAGGAATGGTACTTAGCTGCAGATGAAGATATCTCAAAGATGACCGGTGATGTTCCAGCTACAAGGATGGAAGCTTTCCAAGGACCAGCAGAACAAGATCAGATGGTGAGCAAGCGAGTTAAAAATATTGCAAGTTTCCGCGATGTAGAGTTATTCGATTTTTTGTTAAATTAATTTCCTATTTTAAATTCAGTTCTCGTCAAACAGTCGTCATTTTTATTTAGCATAATGAATGTTATTCTCTTGGTTCATTTTAATCAGTCTGCCTTAATTAGCCTTTTGATTTCTAATTCTCCTGCTTAATGATTAGTGCACTATCACCCCATCCCTGTGATGAGTCCGTCCAAGCTTTATTATAAATTTTTGTTTTTAAGTCATCAACTTAAAGACTGGCGCCCTTAGCTTGCATAGTTGCATTTCTCGTTCAATTATTGTTCTCTAAGAGGGGTACGTCACACAGTGAGCTTGAAAGCTGACCTAATTTCTGTTAACGTAGCTTGGCACATTAGTCTTCCTATATGGTGGGTTCGAGTCCGGTAGTATTTGAAAGTGCTCAAATACGCCAGTCTCGTGTCTAGATGTACCGGTACATGACAAAAGAAAGGGAAGTCATTGGATGTCTCGAACTTCAAAAAAATCACACTGCAAAGACTTGTTAAATAAATTGCATTGTTTAACACGCCCCTCTTTTCAAGAATATGGTTACAGTACACCTACTGTATATCAAAATAAAGACAGAAATATGTAACATTAATTTGAGTGAGAAAGTGTGTTTATTTCCTTAATTCCTCATTGAGCGTGGAAACCGACTTAATTATGAATATATTTATTTCATCTTAACTTTTATCATTTACTAGGGTAGGGAAACATTCATTGTCGGTGCTTATATTGAGGTTAGTTTGTTATGGTTATGTCGTGATTTTAATATGTAACCAGGCAGGTTGGCAGCAGTATTCAGCCATTACAAAAAATGTAAAAGAAGATAATCGGGCGGCGATATTTACTTTCTAGTGCATTGCCTTACGTGGCGATTAATACTATCTGGAGAGAAATATAGTAAGTCATATGTATATCAAGTTTGGTTGAAATTGCAGGGTTTGCTATAGTCTGTCATTGATACCAATATTGATACTGAAAACAGCTCCGTCAGTATCTTTACGTAAACATATTGCTCCTCAACTGTGTGCAGCCCGCTAGTCAAATGATGTATTGCGTAGAGTAAGCCTTCACCTGCAATTATTGGAATGATCATTTAATAATTTGATTTTAGGATTATTCAAAGTTGACTGAACTTAGAGACCTATCAATGCCTGATGATTCACTGGCAGGTAATTCCGCAGAGAATAAAACAAAAATGAAGCAAATCAGTCCAGCAGAACGGACTTTTAATATGGAAAATGAAATGAAAAATCTTCATTATTGTCAGCATAATTGCACGAATTACATTGAGTTCAAAGGTTTAGTTTATTACGCAGTGTTGTGCGCGAGCGGTGACTGGATTAGCGTGGAACTGCATGCGAGTACTTCATTCCATGGGATATAACAAACCCATCTGGCACTCCACAGCAACCAAGTGATTATGAACAAGCAGTATAACACTACAACTTCAAAACACTCTTATGCCTTCTTCGTGATAACACTAAAATAGTTCAATTTTGCAGTTAATCTTTACCTGTCTAATATTACTGTTAATGCCCTGAGGGGAATAAATTAAAATTTTATCATTCCTGCCACCCAGCTAACGAAAATTTCTGGGGGAACAAAGAATATATGCAAAGTTTGTGAAGTATAACAAGCTTATTTAAAAACAAAAAGCATTTGCATGGAAATCCAGGTTCTAATAATGAATTAAATGTGCAGCTTGTTCATTTAAAAAGTTAATATGGAAGAAATTATTTAAAAAATGCACTTACTTCCTTCAGCTCAAAGTTCTGATCTTTCAGTTTAACTAGGTGTCTAATCTTCTGCTTGTGATTTTGATGGCCCAATATGTCTGCATACTGTTCAGCCAGCTTATGAATTTCACCTACTACTTCTCCTTTCTCCTGCTCCAGGTGCTGACATTCTGCTCTGTAAGCTTCCAATTGTTCCTTAAAGGGTCCAATAAGTGAATATACTTCCAAATACCGCTCCTTCCACTGAGACTCTCTGAAACAAGACATCAAGATCAGGTGAAGAATACGTACTCAACACTAATGACTTTTATAAGAAGAAAGGAATCCAAAGTAATATTTCTCAATTATGATCTTCGAAACCTCAACAAAGTTCACTTTAGGGTCGTATTCAAGAACAAGACTTGAGCGGATACCAAGTCTACTTTGACAGAAAGTATAACTCTGCTCTAAGTCTGTTTCATAGATGCTACTTTCTTTAAAGTAGATTTTGCCAAGTCAAGATTTTTTGAACTGTATTTGAAGTTGGGAATAATAATGTCTGTAATAATAATAATAATAATAATAATAATAATAATAATAATAATAATACTTTAAAACCAGAGAAGAGTGGCGACTTCCATCTAGCAATTTTAGTTCTTTCTAATCAAACCTAGCATATCTTAATTTTTTTAACCATTGAAAAAAATATTTTTTGCTTGTGTTAACATGACAAACTGAGGTCTTTTCCTGGCAATCAGTACAGATACCCTTCTACTTATTTTGCTGACTTCTGGCTGGTTTACATTTTGTAAGTCACCAGAAACTACTGTCTTGGAAAAAGTATAGACACCCAAGTTAATTTGTTAAGACGAAGTTTATCCTTTGTTGCACACAGGAACAAGCTACACCAAAATTTAGCTTGTTTTATTCTAAGTTAAATTTTGTGGAGTAGATATTTTTATGGACCCAGTTAAAATTTTAACGCAGGCTGCACCTAAAAAGTGCCGGTATTTTTTTTCCATTTCTAACAGAACGCCCACTTTGAAGATTCATAACTTTAGAAGTATTGATCTGATCATCATTAAACTTTAATATTGTACGTCTTAAAGTAACTTATTGTTAATCTGAATCTGAATTTTTTATTTCATTTGATATTTGTGAAAAAGGTTGTTGTAAAATTTGTGAAACATTTTCTCATTACAGGGCGATCATAGCCATAAATCTTTTTTATTATCATTATTATTATTATTATTTTTTTATTTTTTTACGAAGCTCATGAGAATGTCAGGTGAAAATTAAGAGATTTCTGCCTGCATGCAATTGTTGATTTTATATTGATTTATATTTAATTGATTAGTCGTGTGAGAAGAAAGCAGCCTACCAGCTGGCAGCAAGAATGCACTTGGCCTTGGAAAAGTCTATACCCTATCTCAAATAACCTGGGAGATAAGGTAAACAGCAAAAACACATGATAAATGCGGTGGTACTGTATCTTTTGGTAGAGCGTTAAAAATACTTTACGTGTGATAAGTAATGTTATTTCCGCGTAAAAGTTATGTACGTTATCTAAATCAGTTTATTTTCACTTTTTGGTTTAAAAAAAAGTTGTTTAGTTTCAATTTATAATCGATACTCGTGCATTAAAGTGCCCTTTGAGAGGGGCGATGTGTCAACAGCCGAAAAGCCATTGCAGTATTCAGTAGCGGTTCATTTAGCTGATGTACAACCCATGTGTTTTCTGTTTATTGCTGTGTTCCGAGCGTTATTGGCCCGCTAGTGACTTTACACATTATTACTAGTTTCTTTCGTGCTAATATTTAGTAATATATCAGGATGAAGTTGATAGTCATTCTTTGTGTTTAGGATTTAGTTAACCATTTTAATTTACGTTTACATAACCTTTGTTAAAGTTCCATGTGGAGTAACGATGGATGAGCCCTAGTACTCTCGAAAATGTGATGAGGTTCATGGCCGCTACTTCTTTAATGTCATCCCACAGCATATTAAGGACTCTTGTGGCACATATTGAGTAGATAATATCGCACTGCAATCAGGAAGGCTAGTTTTAAGGATACCTCTGTACCATCGTTCTTTAAATCCAATTGAAAATGTGTGGAGCCAAGTTAAGGTCCATGTGGCTAGGAACAAAAAAAAAATTACTCTTGCAGAAGTAAGAAAACTGCTGATGGAAGGGATAGAAGTAGCGACCCCTCAACGTTATTTAAAGTTAAAAACTTCATGATTGTTCCGTATTGAATAGAGAAATAAGATGTACAATATTATAGGGAAGGATCCACCTTTCAATACTCCGTAGTAAGTTGAACTAAAAAGTAGTTACAACCTGTTTATTGGGACCGGTTTCAACACATTTCAAGTGTCATCATCAGCCAATCAGCGAAGATCTTAAAACAACTAATATATTGAACACAGGCAAAAAATTAACATTGTATCATTTGCAAATGAAGTCCAAGGTAGAGGAGTTGCAGAGTGAAGTTACAAACCTGAAGACTGCAAATGAAGTTAATGATCGTGCAGCAACTTCCAAAATCCAGGATTTGGAAAGAGATGCTCGTATCATTACGGAGAAACTCCTTCGTGCTGAGGAAGAACTACGCCGTACGTGTATGACACGTGATGAGATGAGAGTTTCCAATATGGAGTATAAACTTGCGATTGTTGAACTTCAGGATAAACTTGATACGATAACTGTAGAAAGAAATGCTGCAAAAGAGTCCTTATCGGATATTGTCAAGGACAGAGACTTGCTGAAGGGTCGGAACAAAATGTTGGAGGTTGGTAATCACAATCTTAGCCAGTCTTTGGAGGCTCTGAAACAACGTCTTCTAGAAAGCGAATGTGATGTAGAGAAAATCACTCTGCAGAAAGAGGCACTTGAGAATGAAATAGTACAAATACGTAAGGAATTGAGTGACAAGTGTGAGGAGCTGGAAGATCAGAGGGAAAATCTTGCTAAAGTGGAAGCAGCAAATTTGCGACAGATCGAAGAGGTTAGAAATGACTTGTTGATGAGAGTAGTCATTGAAGCTCAAGTTTAAGGTAGATTGTGAGAAGAACCATCATCTTGAACTTTTGAAGAGAGATTTCCAACAACTGAGTGTGTATACGTCTGTTCTTGAAAGACAGGTTGATGAACAGGAGCAGAAACTGAAGACCTTGGAACAGCTTGAGAAGAATCTTCATGAATCTCAAATACACCTTGGAATGCAGGAAGATGCCTACAATTCTTTGTCGGCAAACTTTAACAAGCAATCCGTGGAACTCCAACACAGTAGAACAGAGCTTTCACTTGCCCAGAACAAGATTGCCACTCAAGAGGAACAAATTCTGGAATTCAAATGCACAATTGAGCAGCTGTCGCAAGATGTTGAGGGTTATTACATGTAATAAATATCATTTTTGGTCCGTATTGATGATATTAGATTGAAATAATAACATTAAGTTATTTATTAGACCACCTAATCAATACAAAATCGTCTTGGATGATTTACATAAATTTGTTTACAAATTTATGTAAATCATCCAAGACGATGAAAATTTTGGAGTTGAATGAAGTGGTTAATAATTTAGAAGAAACCACTGCTGAACAGGAGAAAGAGATTGAAGCATTGAACGAGAAACTGGACCATCAGAGAGACTGTGCCAAGGCTGCAACGCAGCAGATAACCAATCTATCGAGCGAGCTGGAGTGTCACAAGAACTTCTCTCATCAAGCTACAGAACATCTAATGAATTTGACAAACACAAATAGTGAGCAGCAGAAACAGATCCACTGTCTCACTATAGAAATAGAAGAACTTAAGAGCGAATCTCGTGAAATGGAATGTAGATTGCAGGATATTTCTTTCGAGTTAACAACAACACAGCAAAATGCGAGGGAATCTGCTGAACAAATCAAGGCCCTCGAGGGGTTATTAGAATCTAGAGAAAAGCAGCTCCAAGAACTTGCACGTAATTATGAACAAGAATGCAAGGAAAGGCAACGCTACATGGCACGTATTGCTGTCCTTCTCTCTCTTCTCTTCTAGCACTTTGATGGAATTGCTAAGATTGTCCTTTTCACGAGTTATTTCTGCAATCATGCGTTCACATTCAGACTTGCACTCAACTAGCTCCACTTCTGATGATGACAGCTCACCTTGTAATAACAATATCATCTGCTGTTTTTGATTTATCTTCTGTTCAAGATCACCATGAATAGTTAATGCATGTGCCAGCTCCTCTCTGGCATGGTGCAGATCTTCCTGAAAGCCGAAATTACAGTCGTCTAACAGAGAACTGATATCCTTCAGGCTCTCCAAACAGTCTTGGCTGTATTTTTCAAAATCCTCCAAACTTGCCCGATGCTGTGTTTGGACTAACAATAGATTGTCTTGTAACTCTTTCATTTGCATTCCAAGTAACTCATTATTTTGTTCCAATTCCTGTATCACATTTAGTTTGGAAGAGATAGTGCTCTCCAACAACTTACATTGTTCTTTAGTAACATTCAATTCCACAGTCATTTCCTCAATTTGAGTTTTAAGAGGAACAACATCTAAAGAATCTGAACTTGAAAAAAGATCCTTTCCTTGCAATTTTTCTTTATCAGCACCATCCTTCTTGTCAGGATTTTTTTACAACTTGTTTTGCTGGGAACTTTTGTAGTCTTCCGTGGCAACTGCGGCTAAAAATAAAATAAAAAGATCATTAGTGTCACAGTATACTAAACAGTGAATAACTACTGAACAAGGTAAAAGCTAAATTCATTCAATTGAAAAGATAAAGTAACTCAGAATTTACACCAGTGGAATGATGCAAACTATAAAGAAAAAGCAGACTATTAGTCTTATGTAATGGTATTACCCACTGGTAAATGCAACAACTGCAGTTCAAGTCAAGTTCTGAGCACTGAAGGAGCCAGAGTATGGGATGACTAACATCATTCAAAGAGTAAGCAATGATATGCATTTTTTATGACTTTTGTAATTTGGTCGATTAATGCAAGGGGTACATTTTAGAGGACATCACGGTAAGCTCAGATTGGTCCACTGGAACTATGGCTTCCAGCATTTGAAAAAAAAAAAAAAATCAGAAAATTGTGGCATAAAATCAGCAGTAACAGTTTGTTGAATACATCAATATCAAATTGAAACTTCTACACAGTAGCTGAGGCCATATGATGATGATCATCATCATCATCATATTACATAAGGCTACTTATAGTACGCGAACTTTTTCTTGAGCCCTGAACTCCATAGTGCTGAATGGGTAGTTCCCAAGAAAAAGTTCGCGTACTGTATTTGCTGCAAGCACAGAACACCAAAAATGTCTCAATATAAACTAAAATATTAAAAAAAAAGTGTACACCCACAGATAAAGATCCAAAGTAACTTGCCTGAGAATTTATTTACATTTAAAACAGATTAATACAATTTTTTAAATTTCCTCACTAAACAGCTGATAGTTTTATAACAACAAAAAAAAAGGGCAATCACTTTGACTCAGAGGGATTCATGATATTTAAGGGAAAACCAGGAAAAAAAGAGTTATGAAGAATGTTCCTCAATTTGGAACAGGTTTTATTGTAAACAAGAATATGCTAGATTCTATAATTGAGTTTAAATCTCCTAATGAAATACTTTCCACACTAACCTTTAAATCAATGAATACAGTCTACACTATTGTAAATGTACATGCACCTACAAATGAAAAAAATAAAACCCAGAAAGAACAAAGAAAGATTTTGGCAAACATTTTCAAACACCTTAGAACAAATTCCATCAAAAAACACAATAATATTGCTTGGAGATTATAATGCTCAAATCTCCAAAGAACATTGTCATAGATTTATAGTAGGTAAATTCCCTGCTCATCAAAGAACAAATGCTAATGGAGAAAGACTCGCTAGTATATGAAGAAGATAATATAGTCCTAAAATCTACATTCTTTAAAAAACTTCCTAGAAAACAGACTACACAGGTCTCTCCAAATCCAATCTGTGGTGAGAAATAACTTGACCATGTTGCCATAAGTAGACAGTCTGCATGAGAGATACTTAATGTTGGTAAGAGTGCCATTTTGGATTCAGACCACTACCTGTCAACCAT
This sequence comes from Anabrus simplex, assembly GCF_040414725.1. Lineage (NCBI taxonomy): Eukaryota > Metazoa > Arthropoda > Insecta > Orthoptera > Tettigoniidae > Anabrus > Anabrus simplex. Next base: position 688,981,784 of record NC_090265.1, on the reverse strand, counting down.
TAAGTTCAAAATTAAACCAATAGATGGACACCTAAAACATGGGTACAACTTCAAAAGGACATTTTACAGACAGCAGAAGAAACTATTCTTCTTAAAAAGAAACTAAAACATGCTTGGTGGATTGATAAATGTGATCAATTAATTCTAAAAGGACAACGAGCTTGAAAAATAATATAATGCAAACAAAAATTATTCCTAAAAAAAGCAGCTTCATGGAAGCCAGGAAGCTTGCACCAAAAGGCCTCAAAAAGATCAAAATACAACATATATGAAAGACCAACTAACAGCAATGGAATCAGACTTCAAACAGAACAACTCAAGAGACTTTTACAAAGTATTTAAACAATGTAAGGAAATACACACCACCAAGTTTACATTTCAGAGATACAAAAAAAACAGAAAATTGGTTGTAACATAGAAAATTGTAGGATACTCGCAGGAATACTTCTAAAAGCGATCCACCACAAGAGAAATTTAATTCTGATAATACAACAATACAACCAGACCAACAAAAGAGGATATCAAAGAAATCATAAAGGAACTTAAAAATAATAACGCACCAGCGGAAGATAATAGAGTTGCTGAATTGTGGAAATAGTCTAGTAACAATATGATACAATGTAAACAGAAATCATCCAAGAAATATGAACAGGCACTTTACCAGCAGGATGGTCATCAACATTCATACATCTGCTACACAAAGAAAGAGGAATAAAATCAGACCCTAACTATAGGGGAATTTCCCTTGTACTAATTACATATATGATTTTGTCCGAGGCCCTCTTAAAAAGAGCTGAAGAAATACCAGACCCACAATTAGGAGAGTATTAAGCAGAATTGATAAAGGGAAGGTCATGTTCAGAACAAAAATTATATCTTAAGAACATAATCTATGAGGAAGATCAGGAACTCCAAATTTGTAATCACTTTTGTAGAAATGAAAAAGGCCTATGATTCAGTTGATACAAATACTCTATTTGATATTTTAAAGGAAGTTAGACTTTATAATAAAACAATTGAAATAATTAAAGCACCATTAATAAACACAACATCCAAAGTAAATTTTTTGGTAGCACTCCCAAAACCATTTGAAATAAGATGAGGTATACGACAGGGAGGTAATTTGTCACCTCTACTCTTCAATTGTGCATTAGAGAAGGTAGTTCAAGAATAGAGGAAAGCCATCAATACTAGGAAGAAATCCAACTAAAAATCATTATAGATTGTTTAGCTTTCACAGATGACATGGTGCTAATTACAGACTCTTCAGATAATGCTCAAGAACAAATATGAGAAATACAGAAACAAGCAGCCAGAATAGGATTGCAAATATCATTTGAAAAAAAATAAATAATAAAGTTCATGACAATCCTTAATGCCCCTCAAAATATCACAATTAACAATAACATCTTGGACAGATTGCTTTAAATACCTGGGAGAATGGGTAACTAACAAAAGAAAAGGTAGCTATTGATATAAGAGTAAACAAAATGAAAAGGATGTTTTACATGACAAAAAAGTATATATAATAACCATATCTCTATCCTGGAACTTGAAATTAAGACATCATCAAACAGTGGCCTAGACAGAAATTTTGTAAGCAGCAGAAACTTTTAACATAGAATTAAGAAAATTTGCGTTTCATCAACAACTTAACGTTAACATATGTTAAACTGCAATAGCATCCATGAGGAGGAGGTGTGTAACATTCCCTCCAGTAGAAGAACGTCAGCAAATTATCTGCGACTTCTATGAAATAAGCCATTTTCCTGGTGTTCTATCTTAAAACACATACTGGTCTGAGGAATCTTAACAAATTACATAAAACACATTGATAAACACTTAATGGTATTGATACTGTGGTTCCATAATAATTACAGCATAAAAAATATTGAATAATATAAGTACACCTACTAAAATCACTTTGAAAAATTAAAATGTTCATCTAAAAGTAATTGCATCACATTGTATTTTTAAAATAATCCATGTCTGACACTGAAATGGATCTTTTTGATAAAAAACTTTGACAATATATATCACGCCTGGGGAACAGATTATCAAAACCAAGGCCTCACAGGATTAAATAGTACAATTAAAAGATACAGTATTTGATGAGGTTGAAGTCTTTAATATTTAAAATTAGGATGAAAATACGTAGTCGAATTGGAGATTCCTCAGACCACTGTGTGTTTTAAGATTGAACGAGGCTGATGATGCCCCATAAAAAGTGGGCGAAACATGTACCTTCAAAATTGTGGTAATTTCTATGTGTATCTGACCACACAATAGTGGAGTAAATTGTATTCAATAGGTGGTATTAAAATTACTCCTTGTGTAAACTTTGTGATTAGCTATTTTCCATACGGAATAATGATGAGAATAATGGTTTGTAATCCATTTCACTTCACGCGCCATTTTTAACAACTGTACTCAAACAAAAGAGCATCGGAGCGCGCTGTAAAACAGCACGTTCGTACCACTGCCTCCTTGATTTGCACTAGTTCGCAATGTTGGGAGAGTTAACAGTCGGTTAGTTAATATTTCACAGGAAAAGTTTGATGAAACTCTAGAAACGTAACAAGATGTTGAATTTTTAATTCAGTATTAACTAACTACTTGTTAGTATATATTAAACATGCATTGATGAAACCGGGCCTGGGACCTATAAGAAACAACAAGGCCAAATTTAGACAATGATCAAACAGAGAGCTATGTTTAAAAGTTGAAAAACTGACAACTGTAATGAGGAAAAGAAGACTCCAGTTTTTAGGACACATTTATAGAATGAATAACAACAAACTAACTAAACAAATCTTCAACTTATTGAACAGTTACAAACCCAAGCCAACGTGGTTCACTGAAATTGAAAAGGATATGAAAAACGCTGGAATTAAAACGGATACGATAGAAAATAGAACATGTTTCAGAGAAGTAATACAAAAGGCAGGATTTCAGGAGAGAAAGATTAACAACTGGTAGTAAATGGATTCTTGAGGAAAAGGAACAACATTCTCAGAAAATGAAGGAAGTTTGGAAACAAAGTTAAATGCAAAGAAAAGTAACTGAAGTTAATCATCATACCCTCAAAAGGGTTATTCGAAGAAGCAGAAACAAGGCACAAACCACATATCAGCACTCAGATCTTATTGTTCACGTATATCATAGGAAAACAGTTCTATGTATATGTCACTTGTAGAAAATATTTTTTTAAATTATTCTAGAGAGGCCTACATTGTTGAATAAATTTTAATGTTGATTATTCAAATTATTCTTCCAAGGAGAGCTAGTGTATTTTATTTTCTTTAACAGCATCACTATGTCTAAACGTGAAGAATAATTTTTTTGAACAAGTATTAAATTTAAAGCACATAATGCACAATTAATTCATTAAACGGCTAATTTCATCTTTAATTATTGATTAAATTTCAAGCCATCCATAAGGGTAACTTCAACACCTTTTATGGTTGTTGATCATTTTGACTGAATTAATTTTAAATTTTAATTAAATAACATTTAATCTTTTCCAGATTTGGTATCAGAATACAGTATTATGAATCCACTACAAGCATTTCCAGACAAAAATGGTCATTGTAAACTTAAAAGCAGAACCGTTAAATGTAATTGAGAATTTGTTAGAATGGATAGGGCAATATATTTAGAACATCCCCTTTGTATGCTATTATTTGTGTAATAATCAAAAATTTAAATTTAATGTAGCGATCATGAACATATTGCTATTAATGCTTCCACGGCCCGTACTTTTAGACATGATATTGTATAGGCTTTTGGGCTTCTGCCGTATCAAGAAAATATGGTGAAATTCTTACCATTTCACAGAAAACTGTGCTCTGCATCCTCAGAAGAATTCTCAACTGTCCACGAGAAAGGAAAGGCTTCTTAAACAATGACACTTTTGAATTTGAACGTTATAATGGAAGTAGAAGTGGAAATGGTACGTTCATTCACCACCACGTGGCCCTCCAGGACGTGGCACAAGGCTAGCGTTCGAAGCAGAAGCTGACTGAACTATCGCAATCAGACTAAGCGGTTCACATAACGTGTTTGCGTAACATATGACAGGTGTAAGACATAGACATAAGCCTGGAATGAAACATCTGGCGACGAGGAACGTACGAATTTGGAAAAAACACCGAGACGAAATAACAATAGTGAGGGGCAGGGAAGGGAACTACCTACGTAAATTCTTAATGGCTGGCAACCAAGTATTAATTGATAGCCAGTGTCCCTGTTGAAATTGTTAGGATTTCTACGTATTTTCACAGCTTCACATATAATCCTGAACCTGTATAGTGTCTAGTGTGGGTAAGAGCTCGAGCATCTTGGAATATGACATGACCCCGACTATTGAGCGTGCTCAGCTATTGCCGATTTGTCAGGTTGGTTGAGACGAATATTACGTTCGTGTTCTTTGATACGGGTACCAATGGACCGGCATGTTCGGCCGATGTATACTTTGCCACACGTACAGGGAATTTCGTATTCCCCAGGATGTAAAAGTGGGGACAATTTGTCTTTGGTTTTACTCAGTCTGTGAGCAATTTTAGTGGCCGTGCCAAACACGGTTTTTATATTGTGTTTTCGGAAGACCTTGGCAATTAGATCTGTGGTGTTGTGGATATAAGGCAAGTAGGCAGTTCCCTTCACTTCTTCCTTTTGTGAGATTTGCTTGGTCGTTTCTCTGGGATGCAGGGCTCTATGAATTTGCAGATCGCTGTAACCATTACCCTTAAACGCGACTTTGAGCATGTCCATCTCCATCTGGATATGTGATGGCTCACAAATTCGTCTTGCCCTCCTGGCGAGTATATCCCACTCTGACGAGTCTAGTGTCAGACCTAAGACGAAACGCTGGTTAATCGAGCAAACGCCTGAAATGCCTTGCATCTGATATGTATTTGACATTTTTGACATGCTCTATTGCTGAAAAATATCTAATACCCTCCATGGGAATTTTCCACTCTTGGTGAGTGTCGTGAGAATGTCTTGTTTTTGTGCTGGATTGTGGTGAGAATCTGCATGAAGATAGCGATTTGTGTGGGTAGGCTTACGATACACGGTACGACTTAAGGAAGCGTCCGGTTTCTTTCTTACTAAAACATCCAAGAAAGGTAGGCATCCGTCCGACTCCATCTCCATAGTGAATTTTATTGACGGATGTTGCTGATTTAGGTGGTCTAGAAATTGGAGTTTCTCAGGACCTTCTGTCCAGATCACAAATACATCATCAACATACCTCCACCATATCATAAGTAGTTCCCCTCCCTATTGTTATTTCATCTGTGTTTTTTCCACATTCGTACGTTCCTCGTCGCCATATGTTTCATTCCAGGCTTATGTCTATGTCTTACACCTGTCATATGTTATGCAAACACGTTATGTGAACCGCTTAGTCTGATTGTGATAGTTCGGTCAGCTTCCACTTCGAATGCTAGCGTTGTGCCACGTCCTGGGGGGCGACCTGGTGGTGAATGAACGTACCATATCCACTTCTATTATAACGTTCCAAATTCAGAAGTGTCATTGTTTAAGAAGCCTTTCTAGTGGACAATCTAGAATTCTTCTGAGGACGCAGAGCACAGTTTTCTGCGAAACGTTAAGAATTTCACATTTTCTTGACACGGCACAAGCCCAAAAGCCTATACAAAGATCATGAACATATTTTGCTAGGATGACAAATATTGAATAAAATTATGTCATTTATTTTAATATGCCCTTTATTTATCAATATCCGGTGTAGATTTCCTTGGATCAACAAGATTTTTATCGAGTACAGTGGAACCTCGATTATCCGTTCCCGGAAACCACGTCTTCCTGCTATACGCGTACATATTACGTGGTCCCGCGAGCATCGTAATTAAATCACGCTGTAAAAATCCTGGATTATCCGTTCCTCGAAGAAACGATTTCCCTGATCAACCGTCCAGAAGTTTCAGTCCCATCAACGCTAATCAATCACTCATTTTTTAATAAACCGTATCTCACGAAAGGATGGCTATGGCATACTTATGGATCTTTGAGTTTACGCCCCGTCATTGCGATAATTAGAGCAAGTACTGTATTGGAAAAGCGATCGGCAGTGAACTTGCATAAGGGACCACCTTAGCATTGCATTCGGTCTTGTTGAGAGAATCTCGGAAATCATAAAGCAGAGAGTGGCCACAACAACTGTAAGGAGACAGAGCGCATTTTGACAGCTCTGCTTGAAGACGGAACAAGTTTCGTCAAATGTTCACACTTATAAAACTTCCACATTATGTTTATATTTTTACATTTTTTCAATCGTACCGCCGAACAGGTTTTCGGCACTTTCCTCATGGCACTGCAGAGTAACTGGGCTTTCAGGCAGGAAACGAATCTGCTCCTTCTTAACACAAATTTAGTATTTTAATATTATCATACACGATTATATTAGCGAGACTAGAACAGATGCTGCACCTTACATTAAAAAAGAAAGCCATGGAGATCTTGGCATTGCCTATTACTGTTTTGGTCCCAATGTAAGACTGGGAATTTTACGTTTTCAATTTAAAATGCCAAAGACCGCAGTCGTTTTATGTGCACACGTTACATTTAAATGGTTTTTATCACCTCCAACTCGTACTGACATGTGCAGCGAGCGCGCTTTCTAGATTACCTCAAGGTCACGAATAACCGTAATTTCTGAAGTTTTGATGATATAATTTTTTTTTTTTCTTTCCACCATGATTGGATCAGTGACAGGCAGAATTGAATATAATGCATTCGAGAATCGATACTTACATTTGAAACTATGTTTTCGAGTTCAACATAAACTTTAAAAGTCGATGTAGGCCTAATTTACGCGTTACAATATTTCCAGAAACTGACTACGAACACTATACCGGAGACCAAATTACAATGAGAGATTAAGAAAAAAAGGGATTTCGCCATCATGTTGGGCACTTTTGAATCTAATGTGCTTTATTATATTACATATGAGAATTAAAAACTACTTTTGGTCGATTGTCGTTTGGCTTGGCGTTAGATTTTTCAAAGAGTCTGGCTAATCAAAGTTGCTAAACTGAAAGAAGTTTTCACGGGAAACTGACGAAGATTCCCCTGTAAAATTGAATATAAAGTATGGAGATTTTGAAACCGCGTACCGGTAATTAATGTGGTTTCACGGTCTAACATGCCTGCCTCTCATCCGGATGGCCCGGGTTTGATTCCGACCAGGTCAGGCAATCTTACCTGGATATAAGGGCTGGTTCCAGGTCCACTCAGCTACGTGATTACCTTTAATTGAGGAGCTATCTAATGGTGAGATGGCGACCCCGATCTAGAGAGCCAGGAATGTTGGCCGAGAGGATTCGTCACACTGACCATGCGTCACCTCGTAAACTGCAGGCCTTCGGGCTGAGCAGAGATTGCTTGGCATGCAAAGTCCCAATGGGGATGTAGTTTGGTTTACAAGTTTTTGTAAGATTATAATTATATCAAGATTAGCAGACACCAGGATATTGAAACAACTATTCGATTACTTTTTGAAGAATAAAATCAATAATAATTGGTTCAAAGAAGTTCAGGACGATTTGGGAGAGTTGGGTATAACTCGGCAACAAATCAAAGACAGAAAAGAGAAGAGGATTTTGAAGAACAAAAGCATAAGTCTAAAACTAAAAGCAGTTGAACGGAAACAATATACTATATCGGACACACAAAGGGCTTCCAGGTCGGAGAGGATGAAAAAGTTCTGGGAGAAGAAGAAGAAGAAATTAACTCAAATGTATTGATTTCAGTGCTCCAATGTGGGCGTAAAATATGTAAATAATAAATAAATATACACATTTCATTTTTGTGATGTATAACCAAATTGTTGATGGTTTTCATTAATTCCTGCATTTTCCGTTTTCCCATATTGTACGTTTTATTTCCAATGTCCCTCGAAAAACGGAGAATCGAGGTTCCACTGTAGTATCAATTACAAGCCCATGTAGATAAAGATACTACTATTCGCAGATGATGTGATCTGGGGAAAGAACAGCAAAGAGGTGCAACTACAACTAGATGTACTGAACCATTCTGTTCATGGTCAAAGAACGATAATACGCTGATAATTATGATATGCAGACGAGACCACAAAGAAAGGACATTAGATTGTATTTTATGGTTCAATAGTACCTAACATGGGGCGTTTTTCAAGAGAGCTTAACGTCAGAAGCGAGATGAAGTTCCCAGCATGAATATTAAAATTTATGAACCCAAGCGAACCACTTAGCTTATAATGTGGGACACTAGCAACTTCATGAGAAACCGCGGGGAAGCTTACCTTGGAGGGAAACTTATTCGATATTTCCGCCCACAAGAGGAATAGAGATATTTGGATATTAGAGTTGGAATAAGCATATTTTTCTGCGAATTTTGATATGCCACATGATAGTAGTTGTAACCTCAACGAATTAATGAATAATTATCTCAAGTACCATGAGAGAATTTTCATCTCCGTGCGCAGGCTTTCGAGTGGTCACACATGATGATCCCGCAAGCGTGGGTAATACTCATTCATATATACAGCCCGCGAGAATGCTAGCCTCATTCACTGTACGTATCGCTGACAGGGAGGTTTCGTCTCACGGCACCTCAACGAAGAGAAGATAGCCTTTGTCTCCACGTATCACAGTTAAAAACTGCATTGTCTTAGTGACATGTAAGTAACAACCATTTGAGATGTAAATAGAAACTTTGTACAGCAAAATGAATGAATACATTTTCTTTGGAAACATTTCTTTGCTAGTAATTATTCCAAGTGAAGTTGTATAGAACAATCTGATGCTAATGTGTTCTCAGTGTTACAAGCAAGTGTAGGCTCGGAAAGACAGTGTTACTTCAATTCTCTCAAATTAATTGTGGTCGAGTTTAAGTTCCATTTCTGGTGATGATTGTGTGACCATTTCATAACGATAAAACTAATGGAGAGTCAAGATATTTAAGGGATTAAGTCTGTAGGCAAGAGGGGAACCTAGGCATCAGAATAAGAACACAGTATAATATGGTTTTTCCTTGCAGTTTCATTGACATCACAAGTGTACCTGTACTGCCAATTCATCATGATGAGGCAGTAGTATGAGCGGAACGACTGAGCATCCTTCACTGCAGACAGGCACGAGCGAGGACCGATAGCAGCGTGTTTACCATCTTGTCAACGCACCGTCCACAACGAGGAGGCGGCAATCTAGTCACCAGAACGAGTTTGAGCTGAACATCGAAGAGGATCATGATGTCACCAGTCATGAACCTCCGCCTGCCGTCACTCAACAACATTAGCATGGCGTGCTAAACAATCAGGTCCGCAGGGGAACTGATCAGATGATAATTTCTCAGCATGAAGCAGAGATAAGCTAATGTCAGGATTTTAATAATGTAACTAAGGCGTTCTGCCTGTATGTAAATAATGAACGAGTCCTCGGGCACTTGTACATAGGTTTATGCCCCAGGACTCACGCGTGTAAGATAGTTTCATTTTTGCATGCTGTTTCACATTTTATTTTTATTGGTGTCATAACTGGTTGTACATAATGTCTTCAGTTAATGGAAATAAGCTCGTATAATTTCATATAACAAAGTTACGCAGTATCAGAATTTTATAGGTGGAACAAGATATTTAGGGATTAGCTAGATGCGCGAGGCATGTGTAGATAGTGTTCACTGTCAGACGGAATATTATAAGATCTTCTATATTTACCGGTACTTTAATGCACTTGGAATCGGTACAAAATCGAGTTGGTCATGAATTTAAGCAGAAATAAGTAAGAAATGCTAGTTTTACATCGCACCGACACAGATAGGTCTTACGGCGACGATGGGACAGGAAAGGGCTAGGAGAGGGAAGGAAGCGGCCGTGGCCTTAATTAAGGTACAGCCCCAGCATTTGCCTGGTGTGAAAATGGGAAACCACGGAAAACCATTTTCAGGGCTGCCGACAGTGGGGTTCGAACCTACTATCTCCCGAATACTGGATACGGGCCGCACTTAAGCGACTGCAGCTATCGAGCTCGGTTACAGTAAGAAATGAGATATATGTTTGATAAGCCCAGAAACAATGGATAAAGCCCTTAATAGCCCAATGAATGCAGGCATAAGCTGCGATATGATAGTCATGTGTGCTGGTAAAGTGCACAAGTGAGTATCTGGATAATGCTCCAGTTGAATTTGAGTTATGAGCAGATTGGAGTGCTGAGTTTCGCACTGTATAGAGTGAGTAGACATGTGCTAATTACATGTGAGTTATATTAATAAGAGGGCATAGTAATTTGTAATTCTAATTGGCTAAAGTTGAGGTAAGATTGTTCACCAGTTGTTTGTTTACCAGCTGTCAGCCAGTTGTAATTTACGGCTGTCTCATCATGGCCTCTGTTCGTGCAGATCCCTTGTTGTGTTAAAAGGAGAAGTAAAACGTTCTGACGTCACTGCAGGGGAAGTTTCTCCAAGTTTGTGGAAACAATACTATGTCAAAAGGAAGGGATCGTTGACCTATTTCTTAATGCTGTGTGGAAAGTAAAATTTATACACAACTGCCTGTATCATTAGTATGTGTATGTGGAGATTCATGATATGTCTGCGCAGTGTAAATAATGCGTTTCCTATTGTATTATAATTAGGGTTGTTGCAGGACTTTCTGTAGTCTTGAGGTCAATTTCCATATGGTAGATTTTGTAATTGCATGTTTTAGTTTTAAGGGCATGTGCTAACCCTAAGTCCTGTGGCATAAATTCACTAGGGATAAAATTTTATGTTATTTGTGTATGCAATTTAACTATCCAGAAATTCATTATTTGATTTTACTTCTTTTTTTTTTTGAAGGTTAGCCTAACTCTGGTTGCTGCGGCATCGAACGGCTGTGATGCTAGGGTTTTCCCACAACATGCTAAGAACGTCGATTGAAGATTAATTTTTTAAAAAATTCATTAATAAATGGAAGAATTAACATTTGTGTAAAATTTTGCAGATTAATTTATATAGGCTACAAGATATTTGACTCATTTTGGAATAAATCATGTTATTTAAGCGAATATGCAGCTTCCGATTTCCTTATTTTAGCTTGAGTTAGTCTATAACCTGAATGTTCTATTCCTCTTCATTTTTTTTATTGGTTACCCTGACCCATTTTCACCCACTTTCCCTATCTACGACTATGCTACACCGTGCTGAAGGTGCTGACAGCTTTAAATACCTAGGAAGTAAATTAATGGAAAATGCTAGAGTGGACATGGAAATTAGCAGGAGGGTACAGCAGGGTAATGCATTCTACCAAAGTGTAAGAAAACTTGTTTGGAGCAAAGAAGTACCAAGGAAATGTAAAGAGATAATGTACTATGTACTCAGACTGACTTATGCAACTGAGACTTGGACTTTGACTAGCAGGTAAGAGAGTAGAATTCAAGCCAGTGAGATGAAATTCCTAAGTATGACAGGAAAGACAAGGAAAGAAATGAAGACGTTAGGAAGTTGGTATAGGAAAGCTAAATGAGAGAGTTGAAAAGAATAAACTAAGGTGGTTTGGACATTTAAAGATGATGGAGGAGAATAGAATTCCAAGACAGATGCTGGAGGCAAAGTGCAAGGGCAAGAGAGCAAGACCTAGAACAAGGTGGATTGAATCAGTGAAGAGCGGCATAAAAGATGAAATTTAGACTGGGGCAAGATTATGGAAGAGGAATGGTAGAAGGAAAGAGGAAGATTGAGAAGTGCCATAAATATCCCAACCCGGCAGGAGCTGGATAAGGAGAAATGATGATATCAATTTCTTACCGAGCACCCTTGAGGTGTCTCACTATTCTATCGCCATTGCTTAGCCTTAACAGGCACAGTATGTATGTAGAAATATGGAATTGATTACCAAGTTTTAGAATTTTTTAATTTTGGATTTTGACCGTGTTCCAGAAATGATTTTTTCCAAGGTATAGAACTTGGGCGTTTTAAACATCGATATATATATATGTATATATATATATATGTCTTATGACATGGTAACTTGCAGAAATACAGTGGACTTCATCACATAACTGAGAAATGCACTACAATTTATGATTATCATTTACATGAAGAAACTATTTCCTTCAAATGATTTTGATCTCAATGTGACATTTTTACAGTTTGTTTTTAGGGACAGCTCATACAGCAGTGCTGCAGTTTCAGCTTATTGAAGGGAGAGTGTGTTCAGAATACTGTAGTTAACAAGCGCGCAGTGTTCCAATATTAGACCTCTGTATATGTGACTTAATTCACACACCTTTAGAGCCTTCCAAGTTTTTAAGATTCAAAATGTTCAATGATCCTACAACTACTGTGGCCATACCATTATTTACAAAGAAGGAACAAAACAGGATTGGAATGAATAAAAAGGGACAATTTGGCATACCGCTAAGAGTTTCATGGATTGACAGTCAGAAAAGAGATGATCCCATTTAAAAAAAGTTACGGTCACCTCTGCAAGTCACAATGGCAAGTGTGCAGTGATGTCCTGACGTTTTCATTCATCATCCTATCCAGTTTCATCACAATTAATGGCTTCAAAACACCATGTTCTATCTAAAACTGCAGCAAGAAGTTAAGTTCGTAAGTACCGGTATGTAAATAAATTTTACGCCAGAATGACTCACCATAACATTTACACTGTTAACTGAGCATTCGACGAAGGGTCACTGCAATCAGTCTGGTCGAATCCAAACAATTCTCCAGTATAAATTTCTCAAATACCCAAATACTTACTGTGCGAAATACTGGCAAGCAGTTCATACTTGAAGCTTTAGAAACAGCAGCAGCTGGAGACTCTCCATCAGTCTTATCGGTGAATCTTCCACTTTTCTCTATTATGGCACCTTTAACCTTAGATCCAAACTTCGGGTCGTAGCTTCCTGGAGCTGGAGTAGAATCTGTCATATGAAACAATTTTATGAGTAAACCATGCTACACAGACCATAGGACAATAAAAGCTGAAATGTGGCAGACCAAGAAATGCTGAAACCTTGATATAGACAGGGGAGAAAGCAAAAATTCCATTCTCCAGCATCTTCCAAGAGTTTTATAACTTAAAAATATCTAAAAGAATTTCAGTTTTTATTGTAAATCATAAACTTCCCAAAACTGAACTAAAATTCTAGTATGAACTACTAAATTATGACAATAGCAATGTACACCTCTGTAGTTTAACGGTTAGTACTATTAGCTGCCGTCCTCGGGGGGCCTGGGTTCAATTTGTGGTACTGCCAGAAATTTAAGAATGGCAGGTCTGATATGTAATTAAAATGGTAAATGTAGCTCACCTCCATTGGGGTACCTGAAAAGAACTGCACCACCTCAGGGCGAGGACACAAATTTACTTTTTACAATAGCAATAATTAAAAGATTCTCGTATAAAAGGCATTGAAAATAAGGTTATAGATCCAAAAAGCAGTGACCTTGAAGATAGCTTATTTTTTGCGAATGACTTTCCAGTACACTAAATGTTACAGAACTACAATAAAATTAGACAACTTTAAATTCAGTCTTTGATATAGTTTATTACTAGAGCCCGGATTTCCATGCAAATGCACGTTTTAAAATAAGCTAGTTACACTTCTCAAACTTTGCAAATATGTGTTTTATGGCTTAGCAATTCCAAATAACCGTTCTTCCATGCATGCTTGCATGTTTCGGGCTTTTTAGAAGGAAATTTATGCAAAATGCATATTCTGAAGGTTTTGAGTGTAATAGCGAATATTTGAACATTTAATATTGCATAATATGACTTTTCTTTTGACTTCCACGTATATATAATGTTACCTTGCACGATAGCGCCTTTTATGAATGTTTGCAGAGTTTGGGACCATTTTTCCACGTTATACAGTATGTCTATTACTGAGATATGGAGACAATGCATTCCTGGCATCCTATGTTAAAACCAAAATTAGTACATCTTGTACACTTTCTTATTCTGTTGCTTGAGTAGTCACCGACGTCGATATCTGTAATTTTTCGGATTAAGGTGTCCCAGTTATACATTGCTATAAACTGAAACGTAAAATGTAAATGACTCATTGACGGCTCATTTCTTCGTCTAAGACGAACAAAACAAAACTTGTACCGTACTTCGGTGGTGTCGCGGTAACGAGATAGCAGTTTACAAATCTTGGTTTTGCATTGAACCCTCTTCCGTTGTTATCCTGGAATTTCCTACCCGGAACTCTCACTCGACACACGTCTTTGTTATCGCAGCTGCAATCTTTAGCAGTTATTGAAGACATCATCTGCAATAATCGTACGGAGAAGTAGCTGCGGCAGCGAGAGATAAACTGAACAGGATAATCCGTTCAAATCCTGATTGTGAATTCGTCAAACTTATAAAAGACATATTGTGGTGAAAATGCAAAAGAAGTGCAATTTGACCTCACTTTGTCCCAAATGTCTTCATTTAAGTATGCACCTGTCACTTCTAGCGACGTACAAAAGTACTGTATTTTCTGTGCGTAAAAATGGGCTGGCATAAACGGATGAGCTTATATCAAGACAATTTAGAGAAATCAGTTATTGGACATTGTTTGAAAGGGAACTGAATTATGATAGTGCATATTTTCCAGTTTATTGTGCATGTCTTGTCATATGATAGTGCATGAATGCATGCATGCATATTTTGAGATTTGATAGCGCATAGAAATCCGGGCTCTAGTTATTACATATAAAATCTTTCAGGACTCCTTCATAGGCATGCCGAGTGATGTGCTGAATACCTGCTCAGCTGCATACAAAGAATTTTATTAGAGGGTTCCTGTATGTAAATTGATAAATACGGAGTTTGCAAAAATGTTTTCGTGCTTTGCCCTGCATATGGCAGCTGTCTCTCCAACATGGCCAAAACAATATTTTTAGAATGAAAGCTGACATTCACAAATAAATATAACAAAATCTATAAGAACAAGAGACTTTAAACTAAAACCAATTTTCAGCATAACACGCAGCTGACATTCTTAAGTCCCCGAAATGCAAGATACTGTTTTTACACATAATTTGAAAGTCATGTGCCAATCCCGTACATAGAAAATTTTTCAATCGAAAATTATCAATTAACTACTTCCTTGCATAATAATGACCCCTCATTTCTTATTGTTGACACAAATTGTTTGTCAGACCATAAAATCTTCATGCCACAACTATCATGGTCATGAGGCAGCAATATTAAGATGGTAACAAGACTACTAGCAGAGATATAGCCACCGTGTCCTGAACTTGGAAGAAGAGTACTGGCAGAGGGATGTCTAAGATGTCATTTAAATCATCAGCAATGACGATAACAGTACTATTCTGGCAAATCATCATCCTCTGATGAAACAGATTCTGAGTTAAGCTTCACCCATGTAGGGTAATATGAGAAGTTTCAACATCAAGCTGTGGACATTATCTGGACTGGAAGCCACATCCTTGCACAACTCTCCAGAATTACCCTTCCTTGAATGACACGAGCAGCAGAACAAGAAATTAGGGGTGGTAATTCCTGAAACCAGACATGTGCAAAGTGATCTGCTAGACAATTTGCAATCGAGGATCAAGAAACAAGAAAAGAAAGTTGAGAGAAAGGGAGTTCTCCCAAGGTACTCCCTCACCCTTAGTACAAAATAGGAAACATGCCCTCCACTCAGAGGTGATGTGCCAGTGTCAGGAGGTCTCCTCGTTGGAAGAGAACAGAGATTGGCAGTATGCAAGGAGGCCTACTATTATAATCAGAACTCCCAATCTCAATAGTGACTGGCATTAGTAAAAGGGGCCGATCATTATGATAACAAAACTCAATTTTGAATGGCAGCAGGGAAGGAACCTACCATTATAATGAAAACTCCCCATGCAATTGTAATGACAGTATGCAAGTGAGCCTGCTGTTAAAGTAGAAACTCCTGAGAAAAGCAATAGGAAACTTGGCCTGCCATTATCATCAAAACTTCCTAACGCACACCTTACATGGGAAACAATGTATGGGGCCATATGTTTCTCTGATTAAGATGAGACATGAAATTTAATAAAATCTTAGTCAATAAAAGACTATTTCTCTCCATTTCAGCTGTACCTTGTGATCTTATGACTCAGCTGCTTTTTGAACCAGGCATTCTTGATTATTAGGTTGTTTTGTATGCAGAAGTCAACAAAACATTACCCTAGTTCCTCTTTCCATATCCATGGGAACCAATCACTGCTTCATACCCTGTCCTTACAGTTCCCACCTGAGCATTTAGATCTCCCACAATGGGAGTATCATCTTGTTCGACAGAGTCCTCTACGTCTTAAAGAAAATCATCTTTCTCTTCTCGACTTACACCCAGTCTGTGGAGCAAAACATGAAAAATGGTCCAGGTGTTTTTGTTGATTTTCTGATTTAGCTTGAAATTAGTTTATAATGTTCTATATCAGCCACAGCATCGATGTTCTTTCTGATATGAATGTCACACCATACCTTGTTTCCTCATTTTCATGCCCAAAGAGATTGTACCCTTTCTGCAGCAATTTATTTCCTTTCCCTTCTGTTTCACTCAGTGCGAGAAACTCTACCTTATTTCCATGAGATCTACAAGCTCCTCACATTTAGCAGTTAGAGCTCATCATAATCAATGTCCCACTCCACTCGCCCGGGTGTGTTTAATAAGCCTCCTCACTCCTTTCTGTCCTTCCACGTTTCCTGCTCCATTACTTCCGCCACATCCAATCCAGCTTCTCTAATGTTCTTCCAAATCTGATCCATCCACCTTCTTCTGTCTTTCAACTGGTCTCTTTCCCTTCTTGCTACCCGTTCCTTTCCCATTCTTTTTACATGTCCGAACCAACTCAGTCTTGCTTTCTGTATGTTCTGGACTAACGGTTCTATATTTAGGTCTTCTCTGATTTTAATCTTTTGAATTCTGTCTTTTTAACCAATGTTCTTAAAAATTTCATTTCCACTGCTTGGATCTAACTATCTTGTCTCTTATTAGCTACCCGAGTTTCTAGTCTGTATGTTACAACCGGTATGAAATACTGTTTATATAATGTTAATTTTGTTCTCTTGGGTACTTCGTCATCCTAATAAAATGTTGTATCTTTACTTTTTGCCGGTTTATGGAATGAGTTATCTGCAGATGCGTAGTTATTAGCGACTTAACCTAGTGATACATTTAAAAGGAGTTTCCGGAACAACAGTTATCGGCTTCTTCACAGTTATCTCCGCAACGACTGGTAACTGCAGCTAGTGCCGTAGTTACCTTTATGTCAGAACCGATTCCAACAAATACCACTATGAGGCGTCACACCATACCGTTTCGTACAAGGTCTTATATTAGTTTCGTAAATATTAGAAAGTGGTAATGAACTGATTATAATATATTTACAGTCATTCATTGTAGTCTTGACGTGCTTGGGTGTGTTGGACTCTAGTACGTTTACTTCCATATCACTGATTCAACGTGTATTGTGTCATCTGCCCCAGCTGTTTAGGTTATTAATCTTCTCTGAGCATGACGCCTCTACTGTAGATATATCTTCCAATACAGGAAATGAATCGTCAAATAAAACAGAACTCTAGTCTAACGGATTTTCATCAGGCTCTAATTGATCCTTCGTCAGGCTTTGAATCCTGAGTCCCACCAACAGTTAGTGTACACAATCTGAAATTATGGAGCATTTACTATTAATATTTACATTTGTACTAAATAATAAATATCTTGGGTACCGGTATGCATTTAATATAAACCTACTGAATAATAAATATCGATTTTTCATTGCTTTTTAAAATGCTATTATATCCTTTAACCGGTGACGTTAGGTCTCAGACTCCCAATAAACATAAAACATCTGGACTTCTTTAATTAAAAATCTTGCAGGGAGCTGTAGTTTGTTACCTTTTTATCTGTTTCAATACACTTCACACCCCAAGTCAGGGTTAGCTCACTACTTTCGATTGAAATATCAAGTGGACTTCACGTCAGCAGTTACGAAAGTATTTTTGTCAATGCATGTTGCGTGGTCAGTTTAAAAAATCTGCAGCAATTGCATCGAGAATAAATAGATATCGCACCATCAGTGCAGAATTTCAGTGCCAGAATGATAGGTTCCAAAGTGTGCAGAACGTTTTCATTTATGTGATTATTTTCGTTTACGCTTGTTGTGTCCTGGCTCACTGAAAAATGATCTGTTCGGCAATTGCAGTGTATCTTTATTATTTTACTGACGACAACAATCAAAGTGAAATTGAAGACGTCTGCATACTGTGAATAAGAAAGAAGGGGAAATAATGTATACCTAATTTTTGCATCATTAGATCGTACATATTTTCATATTATGAGACATTATTACATGCTAAATCAGACAGATGAATGTACATATTTGCTAACCATTTTTCATTGTAGAAAACTTCTGCTAGCAAAAGTAACTAGATATTACCAAAATAACCCTAAAAACATTTGTGTAGAGACATCTGTTGGAGGATGAGAAATACTAAACATGTTGAGGATGGTTGCCTAGTTGTACTTCCTCTTAAAACCACCACCACCATAATAAACATGACTATTACTGTTTTTTATTACCAGGGCTTATAAATCTGGATTTAAGTTTATGGAAACTCAAAGTTAACAGCACAGTTGAAGTTACACATGTAACTGGCCATTAGTCTTATTAATTTCAGGGTTGATTTCATTACTTCCATTCATAATGCTACCCAGATATGTAAACTGTTGTTCATTCTCTAAATGTTCCCCATTTATGTTCTCTTGGCTTATCTCTTTTCCATAGTGCATGACTACAGTTTTCTTTTTACTAATTACCATTCCACACGTCCAGTCTTCTTTGTACTTTTCTCCCTTTCCCCATATCACATCATCAGCAAATACCAAAGCATTCAATTCATCACTACTGATACTCTGTTTTACACGTTTTATGATTTCATCCATCAATATAATAAACAAAAATGGTGACTGCACTTCCTTGCCTGAAACTTTTTTCTAATTATAAAATGTTTCAGAGTTACCACTTACACACGGCTTTTACTCTCCTCATACAACATTTTTATCTTGTTACTTAATGATTTTGGTACATTCCTTTTCCATAGGCATTCCCATACACGTTTTCTCTTAACTGCATAATAAGCTTTTTCCAAATCCAGAAATAAGATTTCCTTGTTCCTTTCCAGGTATTTTTCCATTATCCTTTGCACTGTAAATATCCAATCTATTGTTGATCTATTCTGTCTAAGGCCACATTGTTAGAGTTACGGTATTTAATGTTTCCATTTTGAATTTTTCTTTTTTGCCCAGGAATTTTCTTCTTTGAATAATTCCATTTAACTTCGGACCTATTACTGTCATCCTTAACAGAATTATACACAAGAGGTTTATGTCTGTTTTTGTTTAAATCCAAGACTCGTTTTACTGTCTAAAGCGATTTGCATACCTGCCAACTTTACAAAAAAAAAATCAGGAGTTTTTGATATGAAAATCAGGACATACAACTGGTCAAAACTACTTATTCTGCATGTCTTGCGCAATACAGGAGTACTATGCTATAGTTGTATAATAACACTTATTGTCTCAAAACCTGACTTGCTGTACGAGGCTACAGGGCTAAAAATTACACATCTCTATTCCCTCACAGAAAGTATACCAGTGAGATGATCGGTATCTGTATCTCTTTGTACTGAATAGGTGGATATTAAAAATAACACTTTTAACATACTTTGTATCTGATAAAGCCTTCCGAAAATAGTATGAACTCATGCTCCACACGTGAATCAGTCGTTCACTTAGATGGCATTATTTAGCAAATGCATAGATTAACATATTGCATCACGCGCCAGTGCGAGTATGCGAAGTGCAATGCTATTTTACCAAGAAATTAAAATTCACCAGAATTGTCTCCAAATGGCTCCTAAAATATCTAAAAAAAAAGGCACTAGAGCTATCTTTGAAATTGTCACTAAATTTCAAAAAAAGACAAAATCTACCGACTAGTCTCTAGAATTCTCATATTAATGAACTTAAATATTTCATTTGAAACCGGCCAAGGAGCGAAGGACTTCCGGCCACTGGCGCACAAACAGAAATGGTGAGATTTGAAAACAAATGTTTGAAGTTCACCAAAAAATAACCTACAATCGGGAGAAATAGAATAATTGGGAGGCAGGAAAAACTATAAAAAATCAGGAGCCTCCTGCATAAATCAGGAAAGTTGGCAGGTATAGATTTGACAATTTTTTCTCCTCTTGATGGCTTACTGGGCCTAACGCAAGGTGTAGTTTCTCTATCAGAGTTAACTTTGATAGTCCACTATCCAATCTGCAAGGCAGCAGCAATGTGATAAATCTGTCATTTCCTACCCACAGGCTTCATCAAAAACTGCTAAGAGAGAACTCCTCCACCCACAGCCATTGGTTCTCCCTAAGTTAGCCTGGTTTTGTAATGACTGCCAGACTGTTGCAGGTAGTACCATGCACTGTCACAAACAGAAGCAGAATGATCCTATTAAGATCAAAATTAATACTCTACAGGAGCTTCTTTGTACCAGTCTAGAAAGCCATATCTAAGCCTACAGAAATTTCAGCAAGCTACATGCACTGGAAATGATCTTAAAAACTAAGATTCAGAAAACAACATGCCATTTTGTCGAAGTGAACAGTGTGGTTTGAGAAAAAACTTGAAGGCAGAAGATCAAGAGGTCAGCCAAGGAAGAGATGGAACGATCAGATTAGAAATTATCTAGTGGACGAGGTCTGAATTAGCAGCAGGTTACATAAGAAATCTTCATGGACAGAGGTAAATGGAGAACACTCATTCACCACACCAGGTAAACTGGAGTTGGTTCAAGATGAACCACGATCTAAGGAAAGGAAATTCTTATTTTATCAGAGTATGCAGAAGAGATGGAGAAATTGTTTAATATACAGAAGCAGAATGATCCTATTAAGATCAAAATAATACTCTACAGGAGTAGGACAAGATGAAAATACATGGGTATAGAATAACTGACGATGGCAGGAAATAAAATGAAGAATGGCACAAGCAAGGAAGGTCTTAAAATTAAATTTGCTCACTTCCAACACTGCCAGGAATTAGAAAGATGTTCCTGAAGACTTATCTGGAGTGTGGCATTGTATGGAAGTGAAACATGGACAATAACTAGCTCAGAAAGAGAACAGAAGCTTTAGAAATGTGTTACAGAATGCTGAAGGTGAGATGCGTAGATTTAATCATGAATGAAGATAAGCTAAATTGAATTGGTGAGAGGAGAATGATTTGGCAAAATTTGACCAGAAGGGGAGAATAATAGGATACATCTTAAAAAACCAAACTTCTTTAGTTTTTGAGGGAATGGTAGGGGTAGATCAAGACACACAGACAACATAGTAGATGTGGTTACATACAAATGAAAAGGTTAGCACAGGATAGGGGGATATGGGAAGCTGCCTCAAATCAGTGCACTGACATAATCTTAACATCAGTAGACCACAATAACTCAAGCTCCATAAATTACATTTATTGATTTGCCAATGCTCATTAAACAATCACATGATCATTTCAAAAAATAATTAAAATACAACAATAATTACAAATACACATCTGGAAAATCTGATGACTTAACTGGAGCGTGAATGTAACAAACTGCAATGGGAGAGAGTCTATCATTCGCCAATTTTGTCCTTACTGCAAAACCAACACCATGGATGCAACGTTCAGCTTCCTCCTTCCCTTTCCAGAAGACTGTGTAGCCTGTTGAAGCCTTGATTTTTCCTTCTCCTGCAAAGCTGGTTTCACTCAGGGTGACTATATCTATTCAGCTCATGGCTGATGGCAGCTGCTGTTCTCTCTGGCCTGTTATTGTTGTCTAGCAATGTTCTGACATTCCATGCACCAATAGTGATAATCATAGATTTCTTTCTTTCATGATTTTGACTGCAGATTACGGTAACCCTCTGAGCACGCTTTCCGAGACACAGTTGAACCTGACTTATACGTATTTCAAGGGGAAGAGAAAAAACTACTTGTAACTCAGAATTACTTAGAAATCAGACTTACGCAATACATCACATATTTACTCAAAAAGAAACCAATGGAATAGACCTACATGTCCAAACCGTTGCAAATAATAAACACATTAAGACAGAAAATATTATTTTGAACTTAGTCCAGCTTTAAAGAAATCAGATAGTTTGGCTTGTTTCACTTTTTTTGCATTAAGAGTATAAACCCCCTTTTGCAAACTTAGTAATGAATTCAAAACATTTTCACTACAAATTTTCGCATTGATGCAACTCCTACACACATCGATTGCACTTAACACTTCACTCAGTTCAGGTGTTTCAAAATTCAAGTTGTTATCTCCATCTCCAATGTCTATCGCTTGTAGCTGGTCCATCACCGCCGCGTTGTTGGCATACATCAGCAATAATCTCTTCATCCGGTAGTTCTCCTCATACAGCCAAATTGTCATCGAAATGTACAAAAGTATCGACTTCTACGCCTTCCGGTAGCGTTAGCCCATTGCCAGACAAAACTTCATCCCCATAATCATCATTAGAGGCAGCCTCTTCTAGTAAGACAACAGCTTTGCGGAAACAGTTGCTGGCTGTGGAGGATGACTCCTGCTTCCAGGCAGCCAAAGTAAAGTCTATGGCTTGTAGCAAATTAATGGAGAGAGGTTCATTTCCTGCATCAATCAGTGTTATCGAATGTTGAACCAGCATTTTTCTATAATGCACTCTGAAATTTGCAATGATACCCAAATCAAGCGGTTGTAGAACACTGCTACAGTTAGAAGGGAAAAATTCAACTCCGACATTCTCCAGAACGATTTGAGGTGTATGTGCTGCACATCGATCCATAAGAAGAAGGATCTTCTACTGTTTCTTTTTCATTTTTATGTCCAGTTTTTTCAACCACTGTGCCACTGGATTCATATTCCGTAGGTTTTGTTTTCGCACCCTTAAAACATCTCGGATTCTTCGATTTTCCTTTCACAAGTGGAGGAAGTTTGTCAGATTCATCTGCATTGGTGGCGAGAAGTACTGTTACACGAATTTTACTTTTTTCTTCCCTCCATGGCACGAGTCATTTTTTCAGCTAATGTTTTATTAGGAAAGAGATTGTAGAATAGGCCGGTCTCATCACAGTTGTAGATGTTTGGAGGCTGATACACCGCAGAACCTCTTCTTTCCAGTGTTGCACAGTGACGTCGTCCGCAGATTTTGAGTCGCCGCAAATTGTTCTCCCTGTGATTCCTTGATGATCATTAAATCCTTGCAACCATCCTGATGAAGCCTTGAAATCATCGGAGATACTCATCATTTTAGCTAAATCTATCGCCTTTGCCTTCAGCAGTTGCCACTAATTGGTAGAGCTGCAGCCCGCTTTTGCCGGAACCATGTGAAGTGATTTCTCGAAATCTGCCTACCATCCTTCTTGCTGACGGCTGCACTTTGCTGATTTTGAACCCAGTTTTAGGAACTCGTCCAAAATAGCTTTTCTTTTACTGATGACTGTACATAGCGCGGTCTAAGCAATTTCCGTTTTTGTTTTGTGTGGATTAGCGTCTACTTCTCGTATAACTTTTCCTTTCTCTGTTCTCCATGGCTAATCAAAAGCAACTGGATGACAAAACTATTGTTCAACAGTGAACACCAGATACCGGCGTCGTGGATATTTTACTTCACCGTTGTTCCCACGAAAGAAATTCTCATATTCAAACAAATTTACTGTATTTTCTTTGTTTCCGCACCGAAACCGCCCACTTTGTTTATAATGTATCTTTGGCGGCGTGTCAAAAACGACGAAGGTAGAGGAAGAGCGAAGAGGACTTGCCTTTGTTAAGCCGCCAGTAAGTAAGTGTCAACAATGTCACTCCGCGAAACTCTGTGTGTTCTGTTTCAGCACCGAAACCCGATCGCTCTACTTCCGCCTATGCCGGCAATGAGGAAACTTCGTAAATACAGTAGTTTCTTTAAAAAAGCACGTTCTCTTTACAATTACGCAAAACTCAGTTATATTTCATTGGCACTTAATACGTATAAAAGCGAATTACGTATAAACGGATTACGTATAAATAAGGTTTAATTAACACTCTTTTAAATTATATTTTGCCGGGACCTAAAGGAAATTACGTACAAATACGAATTACGTAGAACAGAGTTACGTATAAAGCAGGTTCAACTGTATATGAATTGTAATGTACCGGGAATGAAAATAGTGGAACTGCACCAGTAGGGGCATGTGTGTGTTGGGAGGAGTAGAGTAGGCATGGGGCAAGCTGAGGGAAGAATGGCCAGATGGTACATTACTGCATCATCTGTTAATGAGGTAAATGAACAATGTACAAAACTGTGCCATCTCTTTACAGCCACATACTACAAGTCTGCCATTTTGCTTGGCACTGAAATGTAAAGTTTCATCTCTATCCTATTATTTTCTCTTTGGTACTGCCATTTATATAGATACAAGTAACAGTCTTGTTTTTCGAATCTGGTCCTTTGATGCATCTGAAAAGTAGCATTTGCACCTGATCTCTTCATTGTGCCCTCAATGCCCCCATAAGAATTCTCTCCAAGGGCAAAGAAGTTCCATTCACACTCTAAGCTGAAACTGGACTTGTGATATATTGTAACAACATTCTTCCCATTCTTATATTCACTTTACACCCCATCACAGTTGCAATCTGATGTCTTCACCTCAGGAGTGTGATCTTTCATTAAGTGTGTGTACAGATTTCAGCAAACCATTTTTCATGACTTTCGTAACTTCCATGACAATTTCCTAAAATACAGGCACATTTTATCTAGTCACGGGATTCTCACTCGCCCGGTTGCCTGTGCTGCAAGCTTGTCTCCCGCCAAGCAATTTTCCGTTATGCGCTTCTTGGTGTCACAAGCTCCCATCCATTGCAGTCTGCTGAAAGTTTTACCAGCATGAGGTTCAGTTTAGTCATGTGTTCATGTGTTTAGTGCTCAGTATGTTGTTCCAATGCCATTTTCTTTACGTGAGCATGTGTATATACATAAAACCTTCACAAAGTACAGGAAATCGTGTGCAAAAACGTGCACTGGCCACATTATTTCCAAGTGCTCGGCAGGAGACAGGCTTGCAGCGCAGGCGACCGGACGAGTGAAAATCCCCCCGAATAGATAAAATGATGTCCCTATATTTCATGACTCAAAGCAAACAATAATGAATTAGAAAGAATGCCCACAACTCTACATTTTGGCACTGTCAACAAGTATCTCCAGTAGCATTCTTTCTTTCTAACTAGTTTATTTATATTTATTATGCAATACAGGATAATTACACAAAAATATTGCACTTTCAATGATACACAATAAAAAATAACTTACCTATATTTTAAATTCATTTTAAATTAAGGGTGTATATTATTTACAGTATCCAAAAGTCTTGCACTCGAAAATATGTTGACATCATTGATAAGTCTTACACTTTCAACCATATGATAAAATATGTGGTTTAGGAAGAATAGCAAATCCAGTACACAATATAGTTGAGGTCGCAGTAGATGGATGGCTCTACCGGGAGAAGCATTTGGACACCATCCACTAGTGGTAGCAATAATGAGTGAGAAAAATTGAAAGAATGAAGGAAATAAGAAAATAAAAGTGTGCAAATTAAAAGATAAAAATGTACAGGAAATATTTAAATTTCATCAATGCAATTTGGACGGGTGGAAGGACCTAAGTTTAAAGATACATTTATAAACTGTGCAGAGAAAACTTGTGTTAGAACATTTGCAAGAGTAAAAGAAAAGGAGATACCATGGTGGAAAGAAACAGTGAAGGAAGTTGACAGAAAAAACAACAATTTGCTTTACATTGCACCGACACAGACAGGTCTTATGGCAATGATGGGATAGGAAAGACCAAGTAGTGGGAAGGAAACGGCTGTGGCCTTAACATACAGCCCTAGCCAGCATTTGCCTGGTGTGAAAATGGGGAAACTGCAGGAAACATCTTCAGGGTTTTTGACAGTGGGGTTCGAACCCACTATCTGCTGGATGCAAACTCACAGCCACGCGTCCCTAACCGCACAGCCAACTCACTGGTAAGAAAAGATAAAAGCAATGCAAGAATGGAAAAGGGATAAAAAGGAAGAACATAAAAGGAAATATTAAGAAATAAAAAATAGGCATAAAAATTAACTGAAGAAAAGAGGAAGGCTGGGAGAAATTCACTAGAGATAGAAGAGGATATAGAGGGAAGCAAAACAATGCTACATGAGCTCGTAAGAAGCAAGAGAAGAGTATACACAAAGTTGAAGGATGAAGAATGAGAGTTACTAATATAACCAAAAGAAAAAATGTGAAGTCTATTTTGACAAATACCTGAACGTGAGAAAAAGTGGTACAGTTTGAAAAGACAGAAAGAGAGAATGATATAACAATGTTAAAGGTTGAATTAACAGTTGGAAAGATAAAAATGAGGAAAAAAGAAGACATTGATGAAATCCACATGGGGCTGATACCTATAGGAACAAAATTGAAGAGAAATAAGTGGGAGGAGAGAGGAAGGTGGGGAACTACTCTAAATGACTCGACTCAGCTGGATAAGGAGAAATAATTATAAAAATAAATGGGTTTATGAAAAGGAGCACAGCATTGATTGTTTATTCGCTGTAGGTACTAGTCAACTTCATGTTTCTTAAGTTCTTCGTTTGCAATTTTCATGACCTGAAAACATGGACAGGACTTTCATGACATGTAGACAGCCTGTTTATATCTTTTACCACACACGTTTGAAACTTATAAAAGGCAACAGTAGCATGGTGTTAATGGGCACTAATCATACATAGACACCGATTTCAACACGTCCCCTTCCTTATAAGAGAGGACAAATGAATTAACTGTTCAAGAGTCCCTTTCTTTCTCTCAATTAAGCAGATTGGATTTTAGATACATAATGGTGTACTATAAGAGCAAAATGTTTCTCCATTACGTGTCGCAACCAAAACCTGTCGACTGTACCACATCCATTAGGTTCAAGCTGCATGTGTTGATCCATAGTTTCCATTCAATTTCAGCCATTTCCTCTTTCAGTACTTCAGAAAATGTTTCCACATCCTTACATTCTGAACAATGTGACAGTAATAACAGCCACTGCTCTGTTACCTGCATCCATATTAACAACAGTATACGTAACATTTTGACTCAACTTACCTTGGTTTTTTAACAATGTTGTGGCATAGACCTTCCATTTCTGTTTCGTATTATTACCCACACCAGTTATTACGTCCCAAATACCTAAACACTGACAAAATTGAACATTTCAACGGCATGCAAAAAGAGTTAAAAAGAGGGTTAAAAAAGTTTAAAAAACAAAACCCTGTTCCTTGTCTCAGTTTTAATCATTTCTTGTATTGATGTCATATGCTAGAAGAACTAGTCTTTCTTTCCATAACATAATGTTGTGAAACATTATTAAATGTAAGCCAATTAGAAAGTTTGAATGAAATACTGTTATTGGTTTTATGTCATAACTACTTTTACCATTTTCGGAGAAGCCGAGGTGCCAGAATTTTGTCTTGCACGAGTTTTTACGTGCCAGTAAATCTACCAAAACAAGGCTGACGTATGCGCACCTTCAAATACCCCGGTACCGAGCCAAGATAAAACCTGCCAAGTTAGGTTCAGAAGGCCAGCGCTCCACCGTCTGAGTTACTTAGTCCAGCAAGCTTGAATTCAATTTAAAATAATGGTAATGATCATGTTAAACATTAGTTGTACTAAAATATTAAATCTGATCAATTAGTAATACAAAATGGAATTCTAACTCTCACATCTCAGAACTGGATATACTAAGCTGAAGCTCATTCACACTTTCTAAAGAACAACATGTCTATTTCCATCAGACATGTTCTATTAGTCTAGCCCCCCCCCCCCCGTATATACAGGGTTATTAACCTAAGATGTTACACAGAAATAACTTCTAAACCATTGAAGATATCGACATTCTGTTCTCATATTCGTAAATGGTACCCAGGAGCTTGTAAAATACTGCGCTACGTATTCTCATGGGGTGATTAATAACTGAGATATTGATGCTAAGTCCATATTTTCAAATAGAACGGCACAAATTCATACAGCTGGTCTAAAAGTTCAACTGTGTACAAGTTCAAATATGAAGTATTTTCATAAACAGACAGTTTTTGAGATATCAATAAGAACAGAATGCACTGTTTTGCATGCCACATCAGACAGCGTGAAGTCGGGCAAGGACATTGACGCGCAAGCAGGTTCTTGAGTGTAATACCAGCCACAGAATGGATACCAGGAATGTAAGCATATCGTACACATGTGAAGGGTTTGCAAAGTTAAATGTACCAAATGTATCAAAAAATGAGTTATCGACAACCGTGGACTTCCCTTCGGAGGTATTGTAGTTGGTCTTGCTTCGACCCACGCAAGCAATCGATTGTACAGAGGTGGAGTGATTATCAAATGTTAACGTTTCAAATTTTTGTCCGGCCGTAAAATAGGGCCAAATCCATATGTGCGACACAGCTCACACTTGCGAACCCACAGATGTGGGGAATGCAGAAGAATTTTTGTTTTATGTATTTTGTTTTAATTTTCTTCACCAAATAATATAGCCTATTAACACAAATTTCTTAATATTCACATACAACAGGACAACAATAATAACAACTCAGTAGCTAACAAACAATTTAACAACCTAAAACAAAAATCAAAGACAACTTAACAGTTCACCAAGGCATATAAAGGCAATACTACTTTACAGTAATCATGGATAAAACTGAATACATTATGAAGACAAACCATTTTTCACAGATAATAAATTAACTATTGTTAAGAAAGACCCCAGGTTCTGTTTGGAGGAAAGCGAAAGAATGATTCTGATAGCTGAACAACTTCAGAGGTATTGCAGCTGAAAACAGAACTATCAAACAGGGTTCAATGCTTGTATGATTGAAAACACAAAAACTTTAGTCACCGGACGAATTGAATTTTCAAAAAAATACAAAGGCCGTTTCTTTTTCAAGTTATGATAAGTCATAAATGATAGATGTATTGAGATAACAAGACTATTTTATCACCAAAAGATTTGTACATTCTTATTTTTCCACATAGTCACCATGAAGGTGGAGGCATTTGTCATAACGAGAGACCAGCTTTCCTATGCCCTCTGCAAATAAGTCTGCCGCCAGTGAGCTCAGGTAGGTCCTTACAGCGTCTTGAAGCTCTTTGTTGGTAGCGAAGCGTCGTCCACCTAACCACGACTTCATTTCTCAAAAGAGGTGATAGTCAATGGGTGCTAAGTCAGGACTGTAAGGTGGGTGGTCAAAGACTTCCCACTTGAACTTTTGGAGAAGTTCTTTTTGTCACATTGGCATTGTTGTGCATTGTCCTTTTTGGGACCCAACAGGCACCCAGTTTTCGGTATTCTATAGGTGGGCCAGCACAAGGTTGCACCTGACAGATGTAATTCATGTTGACACCACTACAAAAATGAAATGAACGTCACCCGTCAATCAGAATCACCAATCTACTACTTTTTATGTCAGACAGTTACGCATTTTTATTCATGTTAATAATTCGTATTTCATTCCGTATAGTGCTTATAATCTTATTTGCTTAGACAAATATGAGAATTTAAAAAAACATTCTAAGGTTTAAGCGAGCCACAAAATAAATACGAACTATTTTCAGCCGATTGTAGTTGGCAATGTGGGCAGTATAGTAGTGCCATCTATATCTAGCTTGACTACCGTGTTGAAGTACTGCTGTTTCGTCTGTCGTCGCTAGCACGTGGTCAGGTGTGATTTGCGCGTTTGTGAAAATTTTGTTTTCTTTGCGAGATAATTGTGAAATTTTATTTTAACGAATTCAGTGCGATGTCACTGAAACGACAACATAGTTATGAATGGAAATTCTAAGTTCCCATGGAGGGAATTAGATTCTTTTCCACCAATAGAGCATATAAAAAATTAGATCAAAAATTAGATGGATGGCTTTTCCGGCGTTTGCTCTATTGGTGAAAAATATCTAATTCCCTCCATGGGAACTTAGAATTTCCATTTGGAATTGCTAGGCGGGCATTAATTCCATTGTGGAGTTTTATCTCCCGTATGCAGTTATCAGACTGTGCTTCATAAATAAGCTTCTGATAAGTTCACCTGCATACACCCCAGCGTCAGTGGGTAGGGTCTGACACATCCCACTCTGAAGAGTCTAGTGTCAGACCTAAGACGAAACGCTGGTTAATAGAGCAAACGCCGGAAAAGCCATCCATCTAATTTTTGATCTAACATAGTTATGAAACGCGAAGTGATATTCCTTTGCTCCGTGGAGTGCTCCTTAAGTCAGGCATTAGAATTAGTGCAGAGAACTCTTGAGTTTTATGAGAGGGAGTGGAAATTCGTACGCTTGTATAGCCGTCTCTCTGTTCCTGCAGATCAAGTTGTGGAACGCATATGTCAAACATTAGGGCTTTCAAAGCGTACTGTTATTCAGACAGGTGTTCGCCTCCAAGAACAGAAGGAAAAAGGGTCTGGGGAACATAGCAGTAGCAGAAACGGGGCTGATAGTAGGGACTTGTTTCACAGCACTCCAGGAAAGAAACTAATTACGCTATCTCCTGTAACAGGAATTAATTCTTTCCAGGCCGATGCAATTCGAAGACATGTGTACGATTATTACAGCTCAAAGTTCCTTCTGTCATTGTTATGGACAATGCACCCTACCACTCCATAATAATGTACAAGACCCCTACTTCAAGCGCCCGTAATGAACTGTTAGTGGAACGGCTGCAGTAAAGAAATATCCCAGCACACATGCGTATGACTAAATCAATGAGGTAGCGAGGGAACAAGGATACAAGGTTATTAGGTTGCCGCCGTACCACTGTCACTTCAACCTCATTGAGTTTGTACCGGTAGGGTATGGGGTGAAGTAAAGCATTATATACGCACTAATAACAAGTTCTTCACAATTACTGAAGTGGAAGGACTGTTCTGGGAGAGTATTGCTTGAATGGATGCAGCTTTGTGGAGGAAAAAAGTTAGCCATGTCGCAACATTAACTCGACAATGGCAATACATGGCATCAACAGCGACTGTGACTAGACGACGATGACAATAACAACGAAGGTGACGGTAATGATAGCGGTGATCTGGAGGGTATCAAGCCTCTACCTGTATGAATGAGGTATGAAAATAGGTTTCTGAATTTTTGTAAATGTTATAGATTTTACTTGTAACCTTTTATGTTAGCACGGGTGTATATTATTCTAACATATATTGGTGTATTTAAAGAGAGATTCTTGTCGGCCGATTTCTTCCATATTTTCTAACATCGCGATAAGAACTTCCGTAGTATCTCTTATCATTTTGTGTGTTTAAATATTTTATTGTAAACTTAATCGATGTGCTCAAAGTTTGATTTTTGTCGGCTCATTTCATTTGTATTGTGAACCATCGTGATGATATTAAAAGAATTTCTCCCATGTTTTTAAGAACTCACGTGTCGTGCAATCAGATGTTATTGCAGCGGCAACATCACTTCGTGCGCCACTGGAGTGTGACCAACATTGTGCACAGCTGTCATCTGCAACCTTACGCCGGCCCACCTACAGCTCAGTGGTCACTATTTTGTACAGGGAAGACCGTGAAATGTCTGGAAATTTTGTGGAAAGTTCACTAATCGTAAAACTCTGTGTCTCCCAGATCACATGCAATAAAGACCGACTTGCGTGCTTGACCAGCTTCGTCATGGACGTCTGTTCGACCTTCGGCAAATTTCCTACACCATTTTCTCACAGCACACTCACTCGTACAGCGTTCACTGTACACTTCACTCATCCTGCAATGAATTTCAGCAGCACTGCATCCTTCAGCTTGAAGGAAACGAATCACATTTTGCAACTCACAATTAGCGGGAGTATCGACCGTTGCGGCCATCGTTACTCGCCAGCAGCTCAGCGACGACCAAGGGATTGGAACAGTGTTGCCAACACAATTCTCGTTTTATAAGCTAGACCATCATCCAATATAAGTTAGAAAAAGCTAAATCATAACTAGAAAAAGTTAAAAAATAAGCTAAACTTTTGTAGCACTGCTTACCGGATAGGGAATTAAATTGTTCTTTGTTCTGTTCAATTAGCAAATAACTGCAAACCATGCACTTTTAATTGTGTACACTGAGCTAGAGAGTACAGACCCGACGATTGCATGAAAGGTTTATCATTAGTCTGACTAAGTATATGTAAATAAGTACCATTTAAGTTATACCATTAAAGTTTAGTGAACCTCTAATTTTCAATTCATTAACTGCATTTTGCCAATCAACAGAATTCTTAATATTGGACAGTTAAAAAGAATATGTTTATAAATGAGTACATTTCTGTGATGGAAACTAAATAAAACAAATATGCATACTGTACCAGAAAAGATTATGGGGCCAGAGCATGGGAAGGATCTCAAGTAGTGTGTGGTTACTTATTGCAGCAGGTACAGAGAAGGAAGGATATTTTCACAGGGTGAATAATAGATGGTAACTAAGTTACTCCAGTCTTAACACCAAAATACCGAATTGCTATCCCCAAGATTAGTAACACTGATGTCGTTAGACTCATCAATAATTATACTAGAAGGCCCACTGCCTATATCTTCTCGCAAAAGCTTCTCGAAGTGAGGACCCAAAACAAAATTTAATAAAGCACTGCACTTTGTCCTATGCAGCTGGAGGTTTGCTGCAGTTGGACTGTCATTAAATTTTGATTTGCAGTTTCCCAAGGTCATCAATACTCAGTATCGACGAATGGCATGCTACAAAAAGTGAGAGAGACGCTTCAGCATTCCCTAAATTTTCATAATCTCTACTTGGCGCAACAAACTGATCTACTTTTCTTGATGAGCTAAATGCACTACATGCTGTGATACGTTTTTTCGTTTTAGCATGTTGAGCAAAATCACTGTTTTGCATTAAAAACACCCTTGCAGAATTTACACCTGGCTTTGTTTCTGTCACCCGGAACCTCAAAGCCATTCTCGAAAAGCAGGATCTGTAAGCCACTCTTTCCGAAAATGCTGCTGATATTTTGGAGGCATTTCACACAAATATAGGTAGACTGATGACGATAATAACTTAATAATAATAATAATAATAATAATAACAACATTAATAATACTGCTCAGCTAAATGAACACTCACTAGCACAAATTCAACCCGCACGTGGAGCTATATAGAGTTTCAAACCGCAAGTGAAGAGCCAAAGGGAGTAACAAAGCCGTTATCTACTATCACTAGAATTAGCCAGGCCACGTCACCCCGCACTCTCAGAACATGACCAAATATGGTCATGCATTTTCGGCCTATTCTACAACGTACCCATATATGGAGTTGCATTTTCACACCTGTGAGAATTAGGGAGGGGTTATCTAGTCGTGTGTCATTACATAGGTAAAGGAAATCTTACGAAGCAGTAGATATTGGTCAGATATATTTAAGTTTTGTGAGGTCATCGGGCGATAAGGATTAGCAGGGAAAGGCACATCCCATGCTCCTGCTGGGCTGGGGGTAATTCACGTACCATGTCCAAGCAATGATAGCTAGTTCCGCTGTTGCTATCACATCAATGACATAATGCAAGAAACAAACACAAGGAGAGAGAGAGATAGGAAACCTTCCTTCATAACTGGGGGAATACCACCACGAAGTCACATGAGGCACGTTGGATGAAATAAGCTAGATTTAGCAGGGAAAAGGCTACAGCGGGAATATCGACTTTTTGCCCCTAAACGTTGGTTTAAATACGCTAGATGTAGCTTGAAAAAAGCTAAATTGGCAACACTGGATTGGAGCCAGCACTGGCGGCAGTTGTAGCGAGGGAGCAGTGCAATCGTACAACGCGCAGACCCGCTTCCTGCCAGTACGCAATTTACTTTTAGGAACAAACGGAACTTGGGAAGAAAAAAAAAAAAAACGCCCTCGTAATCTTAATGCAAATCCAAGAACAAAATTTCACATTACATCAGCTGAATGGTATTACTATTACACTCAGTTTCAAGGCCATCCCGCTAGGTGCGCTGGCAATCAATGTCTTGCAATATCTCACAAAGTGGCATGTATTCTCTACAGTGTACCATATTTGATTACCAGGGAACGGATTTATATGTACTAATAATTATTGAAATATATTTAGTTGTTTTTATTGAAATATGGAATTATATATGGACTTAAAAACATAACATTAATTTCTATTTAATATGAAAGTTCAGAGAAGCATGCACATCTACTTTGTTTAGCAACATAATGTTGCACTTCTCATTTTAAATATTTGAAAAACAATCTTTTATTCTCTGTTACCAAAACAATGGATTACAAAATGTTCTTTTAAGTGCTGGAAAGTGAATCTTCTCCTATTACCTCTAAGGACAGATTTATATTGACAAACTGCGTTCAACTCAGCCTCCACCATTCCCATAGCTGGCCTAATAATTGTCTCTCCACTTCCTTTTTTTTTTTTTTTTTTCAAATATTTATGGAAAAACAATTACATTGATGGGCACTTTATATGTTTGTATATATATATTCCAAGTTGTTTAACCCTTCAAGTGATATGTAAAAACCTCTTCCGAACACACATCATTTTTACATGAACTGCATGAAATACATTGTTCCTCTTGAGTGATAAGCAACTGTACCGTCTTAGTACAAGTTTTTTTTTAAATTCATAAAAAATACAAAATGACAGTAAAATATATTATATTACATACCTTTTTGTTCAATATAAACTAGAGAATTTGATTATGTAATAATATACAGTACATAGCTTGATTCCATTAAAATGGAATGGGGGTGAATTACAATTTTTCACTTAAGAAAAAAAGAATGTTTCAACTTTCACTGTACGTAGCTTCAAAACTATAAAAGAACGGAACAGAAGGTAAATGTATAAAATGTTCACCCTTTTGTTAGCAACAAAAGTCAGAGTACATATTTACCGTAAAACTAAAGAACAAAGTTATGAACAAAAAACAAACTATGTACATCTCTTCGGGCATAATTCTTTGCTTCAAGTCACTTGCAAGAGTTGTTCTTTTTCTTCCCCTTTACTATGGGCCTGTAGAAATGTTTCAACTTATGGTAGCATGTATGATTAATGTCAGAATTACACTTAGGGCACCAGAAGTTGCTTCGCTTTCTTCTTATAGCAGGATCTTCTGAACAAACTATGCATAATCTTTCTTTTCACCCAGGTAAATGTTGAAGACAATGTTTGTCTTGTTGGCTGAGTCTTGGATATTCAGGCTGAACTCCATCTACTAAAGCTAATACAATGCAGTCCACAAACTCATCTCGGTCTATAGACTCATCTGTATTCTTAGAATACAAAACAAATGCATCAAATACAGCAATGTCGAGAAGATTGAAAAATATTTTCCAATATTTTTTACTGGTTCTGCAACAGGACAGATGATAAAGGTTTTTGTCACTGTTATCAACACGAAATAGCCAATGAACTGAATTATCGATTAGTGCAAAATTCGACAATATTCATTAAATGGTTGCCCAGCAATACGGCTCTAAAAAAATGAGTCGCTGATAACGACTATTATTTCACAAAGGCATACATGAGCCGTTATAGTGACTCATATCACTTGAAGGGTTAAAGATAACATGTAGGCCTAACGTATACCTTTATCTTATTTCTAAGGACAAAGTACAACTACCTTATTTATAGAGTAATTCAAATGAAAATATTTCACCACAGCAATCTAATACCATTTCATGTGGATTTAAAGCACTTTTGAGATCAAAAGCAATTAACCTGTTTCTAATGTGGGCGAATATAATGAATTCCAATTAGTCTAGGTCTATATTCCAAACAGTTTTCAAATTTGAAGACAAATCAGTCATAGGCACCACAGGTTTCTGACTTTGAAATCTTCTGAGGAAAGGTTCAACATCTCGCAAAATACTTCTAAAAAGCACTTTCTTTTGGCTGAAGTAGTGGATTCTTCACAGCTTCCATTTCCCAACCATCTTATTGCAGTGAACTTTTAAGGAAATGCGGTGCTTGTTATGTCTGTATATTTAGCAAGTCAAGCAGGGCTATCTTTGAAAAGATTGTGCAGAAACCTGAAAAAATTAAAAAGGTTGGATATCCCAGTTTTCATGACTCGATTCACTGTATGCCTATATCTACAAGAGATTTAACCTCGGGATTTAGCACTTGCAAATGATTTTCAAGTTTCTTAATAAAATTGAGCTTAACATTCAGCCCATCCACTGAGACTCGCAAAATATTGCCTAAAGGCAAAGGAGAGTCCATGTATAAACCCATCTAAGGGTACGTTTATGCTGCAGCCTGGCTGCTGGCACATCGCCAAGTCACGCTGCTCGATGTTAGGCGATGATGAAACAAACCAATGGATCTCAGTCTGTGCTTTTACCTTGGAGCCCGGCTCATAGCTGCGCTCATGGCTGCTATCCTCGCCACATCCATGGTCTCAAAAATGTTTGATTTTAGAGCCTGGCTCATCGCCGGCTGTCCTGTAATTTGGATTGTGATTGGTTATTTTAAGGTCACCCGCTCTCCCTCTCTTCAAACTCTATACACACATTCAGTGATCACTTGCTATCCGAACCTGTCTTCGAACGCAATGCGATTTGGAACCAGCGGCATCCCGAAGAGGTTCATATGTGATAAAAGGAGTGACGAGACGACGAGCGGCCAGTAGACCTTTTTCTACGCTTTTATGAGGGAGAGTGGCTTGTTTTATCATGTTTAAAAGTGAAGTTTCTATTTGTGTTTTTATTGGTTTATTGTTAACTATTTTTTACTCTACCGGGCGAGTTGGCCATGCGATTAGGGGCGTGTACCTGTGAGCTTGCATCCTGGGGACAGTAGGTTCGAACCCTACTGTCGGCGGCCCTGAAAATGGTTTTCCGTGGTTTCCCATTTTCACACCAGGAAAATGCTGGGGCTGCACCTTAATTAAAACTACAGCCGCTTCCTATTCCTAGGCCTCTCCTAACCCATTGTCGCCATAAGACCTATCTGTGTCGGTGCGACGTAAAACAAATAGCAAGAAAACTAATTTTTTCTATTGACTACGTGTTTATCTTTGTGTACTTTTAATTTGAATTAAATATATTATTTTACTTATATGTCAGTGCCTTATTCAGTTTTTATTACGTTTTACTCTTTTTAATTTTAGAGGAAAATAAGGCATTGCGAATTAGATCCACTACTTATATTAAATTCATAATAATTTTCCTCATCATTTTTCTAATCCTAGTCAGTGGGTTAATTATTTTTAATCCATTTCGTCTCATCTCGTACCATCAGGGGCCGATGACTTAGCCCACTTTAAACAAGCATCATCATCATCAAACTATGGAATGACGTGGCAAAAGAATGCGGAACGATTACGTCAACTTTTTTCTTTTATTCTCGCCATTTAGGGGACCTCTATCATTACAAGCAGCTGATTTATATGAAGTACCTCGTTTTCATGGAAAGTTCAACAGTCATTTTTTCAAACTGTAAACATATTTTGTTTAGGAGACCTAACTAAAGTCAAAATGAGATACTCCATAATCCCTTATTTTACACTATTAAATTACAAAATGAAGCATTTGTAGCTTCATTCTTCAATCAACTCCCGCAGTAGAAATGCACTGAAAAATCCAGGCGAAGCATTTTACACTTTTTATTTCACATTCAGTACACCAAATTATTGTAAGATACACTCGCCAACAGAACTGCGACTCACTCGTTAAAAAAAATCTCTGAATTTATTCCGCACTTCAAAAGCTTCAGCTGGAGCTGTGTTTCTCCTCGACGGGGTAGCTCTTGGAAGTACGTCTTCGTAGTCTAAGTGTTCATACCCTCTATACCTATAATCAAATTATGCAAAATATAAACCACCTTAACTATCAGTTCCTCTGTTTTTAATTTTAGACTACAACTGAGAGCTGCTGCAGGGTAAAAGCTCCATGGCGAGCAGCGTGGCTATAGTCAGCAGCGAGATGTTAGTGCGACCGTCCAACACTGTCGTCTGTGATATCTTTGCTCACCTAAGTTCTTTGGCGTCCTTTTTATTGATTTTT
Organism: Anabrus simplex; assembly: GCF_040414725.1. Lineage (NCBI taxonomy): Eukaryota > Metazoa > Arthropoda > Insecta > Orthoptera > Tettigoniidae > Anabrus > Anabrus simplex. The sequence continues at coordinate 688,943,693 of NC_090265.1, read as the reverse complement.
CTCATTCGATTTAATTTGATGGGCTGTCACTTCATGTGCATTAACTGATTCATTAAACAATTTATTGGTCCAGGGATCATGCTATTTTCCTTTAAAAATATATATATATATTGGTCCAGTGATCATGCTATTTTTCAACAAAATACCTGCACTCCAATTCGCTAGAAAGAGATCTCGTTGGTGCCAGCTCTGGACCTCAAGAAGAAAAAAAAAAGGAAAAAAAAAAGATAGCGCGAGCAGCAGAATCCAAGTAATATGGCCAAAGATAACAAAAATCGCAGACATAGCACTCCCATTCATCGGTGCCAGCCCTGGACGTCACGAACGAAAGAAAAGATGGCACAAGCAGCGGAATGCAACACCATGGACTCCTATTTACAGCCAGCAAATACGTATACATATTTCTTGCTAGTAACGACGGTATTTCTTAATCAACCTAGGATTTGAGACTATTTGAGTAAATCAATGATTACCTTTCGTTTGTGACAAATATTACAGTGATATTTCGTGGTTCAACATCGTTCACGTAACCATAGTACAGGTATTCTTTAAAAAGAAAGACATTGTTGGCTGGGAAGACAGCTTTCATATAATTTACACAGTATAAACAGGTCCTTTAGCATGAGACGTGATTGCTTGTTTACCCATATTACTAAGTTTGAATGATTTACAACACACTTTACACTGCATCATTTATTAATATGTTCAACCAACCACTCAGTTTGGCAAACACTTTACTTTCTAGCCGAAGTTTATTAAATGTACACTGCTTGTTAGCCATTGACATGAGTTTCAAGGAAGCATCCTAGAACTGAAATAAAAAATAACAAAAATAGTTGAAAGAAATAACACAAGGCCACAACAAAAATTGTAGAATTGTTCTGTACTTTTTTGAAAAAATACTTAAAAAAGAAATGCTACAATAGCCTGGGTTACAAAAGACTAGAGCCTAAAAATATCCCCTCAAATCCATCCTTGGGGAAGATTTCCCTGATTTTCCAGATTTTTTGTCTATTTCCATGACTTTCACTGGCCAAAATTTTTTCCCTGACTTTCCAGAATGTGGACGCTACAAAATATCTCTCAAAGCCTTACAAAACTGGAGCAATTAAAATTCATAGATTTTATGAGCATGTACTTAGATGATAGAAATCGAGAAGATAATATGTCAATGTTTTGTAAGAACTCCTATGAACTTTCCAAAAATAAGATGGAACAGAACCAGATATTACAAGTGGATGAACTTGCAACTTTAGTTTGATCTACAGTAGTCTCTAGTCCGACACACATAGGACGAGGCTTACTGGAAGATAAGGTCAGGTAGGATAATTAAGGGATGGAAATGAAAACTTTCCAATTCTAGGGCTCTAAATATCAAAGTGCAAATTTGGCATGATGTTAAATTATTGTAATTTGATACCCACAGTTCATTTACAGGAAGACTTGTATTAAAATCTTAGAACTGTTTAGCAATTCCACAAAAACTGTGTCCCACCATTACCCCTTAGTTTGGGGCAATGTTGGGACAGGCATGGGGCAAAAGAGGGACAGTTTTTTTTTCTTCGTTTCGGCCTGCTGTGGACCACGTTATTTCAACCGTTTGCATCCTTGAGCTTTAATTCTTCCCCAGTACTCACGCATTCTCGTTCTGTGAGCCTTCTTTCATCAGTCCACTTCTTGCCTGTTTTCAACTTTGGCCTTTCTTGGAACCTCTTGTATCCCTGGAGCTTTTTCTGGAGAGGAGCACGTTTCTGGATGTCTTCGAGTGTGGTTCCTATTTCTTGAAGGTCTTTTTCAACTTCGATAAACCAGGGTCCCTTGGTTTTCTTGTTAAGAAAGTAGGAAAAGATCCTATTGGTCTGTCTGTGTGCTCATGCGTGCTATATGGCCACCATAAAAATTAATCCTTTTCCGAATCGTGTCCGTTATCCTCTCCATATGCTGGTACAGATCGCTGTTGTGTCGTCTCCTGTACTCACCATTTTCTTTGATTGGTCCAAGAATCTTTCTCAGGATTTTTCTTTCTTTAGCTTCTAGCTTCTCCATCAGACCTTTTCTGTTCATATTATGTAACCTATTTTTTAAAACGACTCTTTTAGCATAATATTGCACTATTTTCGTTAATTTAACAGATTTTTACCGTTAAAAATTACCCAATACTTGAGGCAACAATAATCACTTATTTACTACTAAAATAATAACTGTCCATACATATTGCTCAATTAAAATATAAGCCAACATTGAGATCAAATACTTCAAATAAAAATTTGCACTCACTGCACATCATCGATGTGAAATTCCATAGGGCACCTAATAAAATGCAAGTTGAACAAATTTTTTTTTGCTAGTGGCTTAACGTCGCCTTGACACAGATAGGTCTTATGCGATGATGGGATAGGAAAGGTCTAGGAATCTAAAGGAAGCGGCTGTGGCCTTAAGGTACAGCCCCAGCATTTGCCTGTGTGAAAATGGGAAAACCATCTTCAGGGCGGCCAACAGTGGGATTCAAACCCACTATCTCCCGGATGCAATCTCACAGCCGCGCGCCCCTAACGGCATGGCCAATTCGCCCAGTAAAAGATTAGGCTACTATGATAGTCAAAGATATCAAAATAATCCAATGACCTATTTGTCTCCATTGCATCCATGGCCTCTAAATTAATAACTGATACGATCCCCAATACACACAAATTTAGGTTGTGGCAGTTTCTTAATATTCACATGACTAATTAATGTCACAACATCTGGCCTGAATATTCAAACACATGCATACCTGCATTCAATGATTTTCTGCTTTCTTGCTGCTTCAAATTCCATCAAAACATAACCTGACTTTACTCTATGAATGTCCCATAATTGGTGCGAATATGAAAAGAATTTCTTGTTTAATGTTGATCCTACAACTTCATGGCTTTAGAGGCAATTTCTGCAATGCTCTTTAAATTAGGATTAAAAGAAATTACTTGTATCTACAACAGTTTTTTCTAAAATTAGATATATTTCTAACCAGAAAGCAAATTTTTTAATGCTGAAAATAAGTGTTAGTTTTTCATTACTTTTGCTTCTCACACCACGGTCACTTTTGGTCATTTAGTCCTTGTCTGCCATTCAATGAACTCATAATATATTGCCGCTAATTAAGCTTACAGATAAGCTACTCGTAAGGAGCTATGGTGTCCCATATTTGCCCCAGTTGACACTAGACGTTTGATTACTGGGTGTTTAATGGAAAAAGTTTATTTTAAAAAGTTTATAATTTATTTTAAAATTGTGAACTGCTAGAAATATTTATAAAAGACATTAAAAGGGAAAGGTATTTCACTCAATTAACAGCAATTTACAACCATGATTAATTTCTTTTAAATCCCCTCTTCTACATCAATAGGCCTATCTTGGAAAATAAAATTGTTACTTTGTTAGGTGGCATATTTTTTCTTCTTTTAAAGACAACGCAAATGACATGACTGGGCCTCGGTGTGTCGGACTGGCGAAGTGTCAAAATCTACTGTACTTCATTCGATGACTACATAGACCAAGTAGATCTACAGCAAGATAACAGAAGAACTGGCTTAAGCATTCAGGGACATAAGAATGAATGACTGTTATTGCCACTGCCATTCACTGGAAGCGATCCAGTTTGACATACAAGTTTGAATGGACACGCACATAAACAAAATCTAACTGCTTGCCCGAGCTACTCCATCTGGCATTCTATGTCCTCGAATGATTTGTACTGTGCTCTAAATTCATCAACGTACAAAAAGTGCCGTCTCTCCTGACATACAAGATGATAGTTTGTGTATGCAGTGAAAGGATTGGTGCAAGGACATTACCCTGAAGGAGGCCATGGTTTAGGACCCTCCAACAACTCTTTACCTTGCAGACTAGCACTGTACTGGACATTCCACACAAATTCATCTATAGTTTTTATGACACATACTCAGCATTTATCATGGCAGTTAACTGGCACCCAGCGTCAGAGTTTTGTCAATAAAACTCAAGAGGGATCATAGATCAAGGGGTTCTACAGAGGAAAGCATCAGAGTACTTTAGTAGTAATACCGGTATTCAAGTTAGTCTTCCAGGTGCATGACCATGGAATATTAATTCATCCCTATAAGTCCATCATGTTGGTTAGCGAATTCAGTCGAGCTTGATGCTCCAGAACTGCATCATCTAAAGTCTAAAATGAAAATAGACATTACAAGAACCTTTCACAAATTTCGACGATTGTTTCAAGAGCGTGTAGGAATATAATAAAATGTACATTATAGAAGCCATGCTGGTATGCATGGAGCAACAAACCGAATTCCGCTACACGTTCCCCAGGACATCGCGCCAAAGTAGTACGTTTAAAACACATGGATATGAGAGGTCCTTAATCAGACCTTAAATACAAAATAAAAGCGTTATCATCTGAAAATGATTAAGACGGGCTAAAAGGCATTTCCATTGTAAAGTGAAATGTTTTCTATCCTATCTACAGAAGCGAAAACAACTTACTATTTCCATCATTAAATCGTTGCATTTTTGCTCGAGGAAACGACATTTCTTGCTGAAGTCCTTTAAGATTTCTATCCTTCGTACGATTGAATGCCAGATATCAACTAACGGTTTGTCGGTTTATGCATGTGATTTTTAAACTTCGTTGTCAAAAAGCTCGTCGTCGGAACCGGAAGCGTCTGGATGGTGAAAATATCGATGCTTAGGTATGGTAGTCACGTAGCCAATAGTAGTGCGCTTGATCTTCTGATTCACCAATCAAAATTCGACTCGTATAACAGTCGATATTCTGTCGATCAATGTCTGTTTTATTTTCGTGCGCAAGGTTGTCATGTGCATGTGCGCAATATGGTGAGGTGACTCTCAACTGAATGTAGTACACGTAAACAAAGTGCAGTGGAACGGTGTTACTGTAGAGGAATAAAAATGAAGTCTTTAAATTTGTGGTATGAAATCTTCCTGTTAATTTGCGTTGTTGAACTTTCGACGAGTCAAGTAAGGAAAAAAGATGTAAGTCATATTTGGGTAAAAATGGTGTTCTCTAACCTCTTAGCTTACCGGTGATGATGATAATAATGCTAATGAACGAAATCCCTGTGTAATTATTATTATTATTATTATTATTATTATTTTTTTTTTTTTTTTTTGAGAGGGGGTGCAATGCCAATGTCGTTTGAGTCGTCAGTCCATAGACTGGTTTGATGCAGCACTAACTGTGCTAACATTTCTACGTAACTACTGCATCCTACATCCGCTCTAATCTGCTTGTCATATTCATACCTTGGTCTACCCCTACCGTTCTTACCACCTACACTTCCTTCAAAAACCAACTGAACAAGTCCTGGGTGTCTTAAGATTTGTCCTATCATTCTATCTCTTCTCGTCAAATTTAGCCAAATCGATCTCCTCTCGCCAACTCGATTCATTATCTCTTCATTTGTGATTCGATCTATCCATCTCACCTTCAGCATTCTTCCGTAACACCACATTTCAAAAACTTCTATTCTCTTTCTTTCTGAGCTAGTTATCGTCCATGTTTCACTTCCATACAATGCCACGATCCACACAAAAGTCTTCAAAAACATCTTTCTAGTTCCTTTATCAATATTTGAAGTGAGTAAATTTCTTTTCTTAAGAAAGCTCTTCCTTGCTTGTGCTAATCCGCATTTTATGTCCTCCTTACTTCTGCCATCGTTAGTTATTTTACTACCCAAGTAACAATATACATCTACTTCCTTTAAGACTTCATTTCCTAATTTAATATTTCCTGCATCACCTGCCTTCGTTCGACTGTACTCCATTACTTTTATTTTGGACTTATTTATTTTCATCTTGTACTCCTTACCCAAGACTTCGTCCATACCATTCAGCACTTCTTGAGATCTTCTGCAGTCTCAGATAAAATAACAATATCATCGGCAAATCTCAAGGTTTTGATATCCTCTCCTTGGATTGTGATTCCTTTTCCAAATTCCTCTTTGATTTCCTTTACTGCCTGTTCTATGTAAACATTGAAAAGGAGGGGGACTAACTGCAGCCTTGCCTCACTCCTTTGTGGATTGCTGCTCCTTTTTCAAAGCCCTCGATTCTTAACACTGCAGACTGATTTTATACAGATTATAGATAATTATTCGTTCTCGGTATGTGATACCAATCACCTTGGTCCAATCAACATTATCGAATGCCTTCTCTAGATCTACGAATGCCACATTCGTGGGCTTATCCTTCTTGATTCGATCCTCTAAGATCAGACGTAAAGTCAGGATAGCTTTACGTGTTCCTACATTTCTTCTGAAGCCAAATTGATCTTCCCCCAACTCAGCTTCAAGTTGTTTTTCCATTCTTCTGTAAACAGTACGTGTTAAAATTTTGTAGGCATAAGATACTAAACTAATGGTGCGGTAGTTTTCACACCTGTCAGCACCGGCTTTCTTGGGAATTGGAAGAACAACATTCTTTTAAAGTTAAAAACTTCATCACTGATCCGTATTGAACTAATAATTAGGCTACAACGCTAAAAATAGAAAAATGTTCCACCTATTCAGTACAATAATATTGTTGCACGAATTAATGTGGCAACATATTTAATATGTTACGGGACCGGTTTCGACATATGTCCATGTCATCTTCAGCCAACACAAAAATGGCAAAAAGTCAACACAGTTGTAACACTTAAGACACTTTTCTTGAATTAAAAATAGAAGTTCATGTAGAGGTTCCTGAGCACTCTTATTGTAGATCTTGAGGTTAAAAAAAATGATGCAGTATAATTCACAATTGTTGTTATTCAAGGAATAAAATTTGTTGTTAGGTAACAAATTATATTTTGTTTTAGTAGCCTACTTCAAAAGGTGGGTAGTGGTATATATAAAAACTCTTAGAATATGAGACTATTAGTACTGATATGGATTTTATGAGATCTAAGGAAAATAAAATAAATTAAAAATAAGAAATAGAAAAGTGAAAATGGTAAGGTAAGTAATATTATGAGGCTCACTTTTATTTAGCCTTGTCATGAAGTACAAGAGGAAGTAAGAATCGAAAATTGAATATAGGTAGGGGATAGGAGAGGGTAAGTGAGTAAGGGGAGTAGTTTAAGGTGGGGAGGGGGGTGTTGTATGGGCAAGTAGCGCGAGAAGATGTTGTTTATTACGTGGAAGTTTGTTTGCCTACTTGCCAACTTGAAGCTTTTGAAAACTAAGATAAGGAAGTCAAAAAGAATGTTCAGACAAATCGTTACAGTTTTGGTTAGGATTAAAATATTGATCAAGTTGTATTAAACAATTTTCAGTGATGTCAAGAAGAGGGCCTTGATTTAGGGTACTGATGATTTCCATGTCTTGGTCTAACGTAGTGAAATGGTGTTTTACGTCTTGCATGTGTTGCCCTATTGCTGAGAATTTATTGTATTTTATCGCGTTAACATGTTCTGAATATATTATTTTGAAGCTGCATCCAGTTTGTCCAATGTAAGAAGAATCGCAGGTGTTGCATTTAAAACTGTATGTGCCAGATTTTGAAAATATATTAATTCTGTTTATAGATTTGGAGTTATACATCACATCCACGTTTCTATTGTTAGTTCGAAAGGAAATTTTGGAATTATGTTTTTTGAAGATGTTGGCAATGCAGTAGACGTTTTCATTGAAAGTGAAGGTAGAGTAAGCTGTTGGTTTAGGATTGTCATTTGATAGCGTTGTATTTGTCCGGTGTTTAAATTTATTGATTATTCATTAAAGTTTCGAACAGTAGACAGTAAGCAGGTTCAGGATATAGAAAGTGAATGGGTGGCATACAGGGATGCTGTAGTAGAAACAGCAAGGGAATGCCTAGGAACAATTGTGCGTAAAGATGGGAAAAGGCGAACATCTTGGTGGAATGATGAAGTGAGAGAAGCCTGTACACGAAAAAAGAAGGCTTATCAAAAATGGCTCCAAACAAGGGCCGAGGCAGACAGAGAGTTGTACGTAGATGAAAGAAACAGAGCGAAACAAATAGTTGTTGAATCCAAAAAGGAGTCATGGGAAGATTCTGGTAATAACCTGGAAAGGCTAGGTCAAGCAGCAGGGAAATCTTTCTGGACAGTAATAAAGAATCTTAGGAAGGGAGGGAAAAAGGAAATGAACAGTGTTTTGAGTAATTCAGGTGAACTCATAATAGATCCCAGGGAATCACTGGAGAGGTGGAGGGAATATTTTCAACATCTTCTCAATGTAAAAGGAAATCATCCTGGTGGTGTTGTGAGCAGCCAAGCAAATGGGGAGGAGGAAAATGATGTTGGTGAAATTATGCTTGAGGAAGTGGAAAGGATGGTAAATAAACTCCATTGTCACAAGGCAGCAGGAATAGATGAAATTAGACCTGAAATGGTGAAGTATAGTGGGAAGGCAGGGATGAAATGGCTTCATAGAGTAGTAAAATTAGCATGGAGTATTTGTAAGGTACGTTCAGATTGGACAAAAGCAGTAATTGCACCTATCTATAAGCAAGGGAACAGGAAGGATTGCAACAACTATCGAGGTATCTCATTGATTAGTATACTAGGCGAAGTATTCACTGGCATCTTGGAAGGGAGGGTGCGATCAGTCGTTGAGAGGAAGCTGGATGAAAACCAGTGTAGTTTCAGACCACAGAGAGGCTGTCAGGATCAGATTTTCAGTATGCGCCAGGTAATTGAAAAATACTACGAGAAGAATAGGCAGTTGTGTTTATGTTTTATAGATCTAGAGAAAGCTTATGACAGGGTACCGAGGGAAAAGATGTTTGCCATACTGGGGGACTATGGAATTAAAGGCAGATTATTAAAAGCAATTGAAGGCATTTATGTTGACAATTGGGCTTCAGTGAGAATTGATGGTAGAATGAGTTCTTGGTTCAGGGTACTTACAGGGGTTAGACAAGGCTGTAATCTTTCACCTTTGATGTTCGTAGTTTACATGGATCATCTGCTGAAAGGTATAAAATGGTAGGGAGGGATTCAATTAGGTGGAAATGTAGTAAGCAGTATGGCCTATGCTGACAATTTGGTCCTAATGGCAGATTGTGCTGAAAGCCTACAGTCTAATATCTGGGAACTAGAAAATAGGTGCAATGAGTATGGTATGAAAATTAGCCTCTCGAAGACTAAACTGATGTCAGTAGGTAAGAAATTCAACAGAATTGAATGTCAGATTGGTGATACAAAGCTAGAACAGGTCGATAATTTCAAGTATTTAGGTTGTGTGTTCTCCCAGGGTGGTAATATAGTAAGTGAGATTGAATCAAGGTGTCGTAAAGCTAATGCAGTGAGCTCGCAGCTGCAATCAACAGTATTCTGTAAGAAGTAAGTGAGCTCCCAGACGAAAAAAACTTTACATCGGTCTGTTTTCAGACCAACTTTGCTTTATGGGAGCGAAAGCTGGGTGACTCAGGATATCTTATTCATAAGTTAGAAGTAACAGACATGAAAGTAGCAAGAATGATTGCTGGTACAGACAGGTGGGGACAATGGCAGGAGGGTACTCGGAATAAGGAGATAAAGGCTAATTTAGGAATGAACTCGATGGATGTAGCTGTACGCATAAACCGGCTTCGGTGGTGGAGTCATGTGAGGAGAATGGAGGAGGATAGGTTACCTAGGAGAATAATGGACTCTGCTATGGAGGGTAAGAGAAGTAGAGGTAGACCAAGGCGACGATGGTTAGACTCGGTTTTTAACGATTTAAAGATAAGAGGTATAGAACTAAATGAGGCCACAATACTAGTTGCAAATCGAGGATTGTGGCGACGTTTAGTAAATTCACAGAGGCTTGCAGACTGAACACTGAAAGGCATAACAGTCTATAATGATAATGTATGTATGTATGTATGTATTCATTCAATAAAACATCCGCTGCAGCCATCTGACCTCAAAATTAGGTCTCGCATTTCATCAGCATCAACAGCTTCTTGTTCCAGAACCAAATTATCTACATCTTCACCTTGATACAACTGTTGGATATGTTCCTGCCATCTTTCTGCTTTGTCTTCTTTCCCTAGAAGTGGCTTTCCATCTGAACTCTTAATATTCATACATCTAGATTTCCTTTCTTCAAAGGTTTCCTTGATTTTCCTGTATGCAGCATCTACCTTTCCTAGGACCATACAACTCCAAATCTATAAACAGAATTAATATATTTTCAAATTCTGGCGTATACCGTTTTAAATGCAACACCTGTGATTCTTCTTACATTGGACAAACTGGACGCTGCTTCAAAATTAGATATTCAGAACATGTTAACGCGATAAAATACAATAAATTCTCAGCAATAGGGCAACACATGCAAGATGTAAAACATCATTTCACTATGTTAGACCAAGGCATTGAAATTATCAGTACACTAAATAAAGGCCCTCTTCTTGACATCACTAAAAATTGTTTAATACAACTTGATCAATATTTTAATCCTAACCAAAACCGTAACGATTTGTCTGAAAAACCGAACATTCTTTTTGACTTCCTTATCTTAGTTTTCAAAAGCTTCAAGTTGACAAGTAGGCGATCAATCTTCCACGTAATACACAACACCATCTTGCGCTACTTGCCCTTACCACAACACCCCCCCGCCCGAGCCACCTTAAACTACTCCCCTACCTATATTCAGTTTTTGATTCTTACTTCCTCTTGTACTTCATGACAAGGCTAAATAAAAGTGAGCCTCATAATATTACTTTACCATTTTCACATTTCTATTTCTTATTTTTAATTTATTTTATTTTACTTAGAGCTCATAAAATCCATATCAGTACTAATAATCTCATATTCTAAGAGTTTTTATATATATATATCAGTATCCACCTTTTGAATTACTAAAACAAAATATAATTTGTTACCTAACAACAAATTTCATTCCTTGAATTACAACAATTGTGAATTATACCGCATCATTTTTTTAACCTCAACATCTACAGCAGAAGTGCTCAAGAACCTCTACATGAACTTCTATTTTTAAGTCAAGAAAAGTGTGTTGACTTTTCGCCATTAAGAAAAGCGCCATTTTTGTGTCGGCTGATGATGGCGTGGACATATGTCGAAACCGGTCCCTTAACATGTTAAGTGTGTTGCTACATTAATTCGTGCAACAATATTATTGTATTGAATAGGTGGAACATCTTTCTCTTTTTAGCATTGTAATAACAACATTCTGCTGAAAATCAGGTGGGACTTCTCCTGTCTCATACATCTTACACACTAAATGGAATCGCCCTGCCATGCTGGTTTCTCCTAAGGCAGTCAGTAATTCAGAGGGAATGTCATCAATTCCAGGTGCCTTGTTCCTATTTAGGTCGCTCACAGCTCTGTCAAACTCTGACCTCAAAATTGGGTCTCCCATTTCATCAGCATCAACAGCCTCTTCTTGTTCCAGAACCAAATTATCTACATCTTCACCTTGATACAACTGTTGGATATGTTCCTGCCATCTTTCTGCTTTGTCTTCTTTCCCTAGAAGTGGCTTTCCATCTGAACTCTTAATATTCAACATCTAGATTTCCTTTCTTCAAAGGTTTCCTTGATTTTCTTGTGTGCAGCATCTACCTTTCCTAGGACCATACAACTTTCAACATCCTTGCAATTCGCCTTCAGCCATTTTTCCTTAGCTACCTTGCACTTCCTATCCACTTCATTCTTTAATCGCCTGTATTCTTTCCTGCCCTCTTCATTTCTAGCATTCTTGTGTTTTCGTCGTTCATCAATCAGGTCTAGTATCTCCTGAGTTATCCACTGATTCTTAGTTGATCTATTCTTCCTTCCTAACATTTCTTCAGCAGCCCTGCTGACTTCATTTTTCATGACTATCCACTCTTCCTCTATTGTGTTTCCTTCAGCCTTTTCATTTAGTCCGTTTGCAACATGTTCCTTGAAACAGTCTCTCATCTCTTTTCTTTCAACTTGTCTAGATTCTTTTTACATTCTTTCTCTTCTTCAATCTCTTCAACTTCAGATGGCATTTCATGACCAACAAGTTGTGGTCAGAGTCCACGTCTGCTCCTGGGAATGTTTTGCAATCCAACACCTGTTTTCTGAATCTCTGCCTAATCATAATGAAGTCTACTGGTACCTTCCAGTGTCTCCAAGTCTTGTTCACGTATAAAGCCGTTGTATGTGGTGTTTGAACCAAGTATTGGCAAGGACTAAATTATGATCAGTGCAGAATTCAACCAGCCGACTTCCTCTTTCGTTCCTTTGCCCCAATCCAAATTCTCCTTCTGTATTACCTTCATTTCCTTGGCCTACTATTGCATTCCAGTTTCCCATCACAATTAGATTCTCGTCACCTTTTACATATTGTATTAAATCTTCTATCTCTTCATATGTTCTTTCGATTTCCTCATCATCCGCTGAGCTAGTAGGCATATAGACCTGCACTATTGTGGTGGGCATTGGTTTGGTGTCTATCTTGACGACAATAATTCTTTCACTATGCTGGTCATAGTAGCTTACCCGCTGCCCTATTTTCTTATTCATTATTAAACCAACGCCTGCATTTCCTCTGTTTGATTTTGTGTTGATAATTCGGTAGTCGCCTGACCAGAAATCCTGTTCTTCCTACCAATGTACTTCACTTATACCAAGTACATCTAACTTTAGCCTATCCATCTCCCTTTTCAGATTCTCTAATCTACCACAACGATTCAAACTTCTAACATTCCACACTCTGACTCACAGAATGTCAGTATCCATCTTCCTGATGATCGCCCCCTCTCTTGTAGTCCCCATCCGGAGATCCGAATGGGGGACTAGTTTACTTCAGGAATATTTTACCCGGGAGGAAGCCATCATCAGTACATCATTCATACAGGGAGAGCTGCCTGTCCTCGGGAGTTAGTTACGGCTGTAGTTTCCCGTTGTTTTCAGCCGTGTAGCAATATCAACACAGCTAAGCCATGTTGAGTATTATTACAAGACCATATCAGTCAATCATCCAGACTGCCGCCCTTGCAACTTCCGAAAGGCTGCTACCCCTCTTTCGATGAACCATTCGTTAGTCTGGTCTCTCAACAGATACCCATCCGATATGGTTGCACCTGCGGCTCGGCTATCTGCTTCATTGGGACACGCAAGCCTCCCCACCGCGGCAAGGTCACATGGTTCGCAGGGGAGGAAATACATTTTAATATACATTAATATATGTTACTTTGGTCATCAGTTAAGTGTGGCCCAGAGATTGAGATATTACAATATTGATTTGGATATAAAATTCGTGTAAAAAGATACATATGTTTTTTAAACACTTATTATTTTACTGTTGCCAATGTAACTCTGAATAACGAGACTCTTACGTAGTTTTGTTTGTAGCCCAAATTGCAGGCCGTAAAGTTTGACAATCACTCCCTCTTCAAAACATGCACAACTCCAAAACAAACTCCTTAACAATTTACTCACGCTCACAACACTGTTTTTCCATATACGTAGTATTTATTAATTATTTATTTTTGTGACAGATCAAGGATACAATAAGACACAGAGTTTGGGCTGCAGTACAGCATCCAGATATACAAGGTATTCTTCAGCTTCTACAAATTTCCCAGGCCTTACAACTCAAGTTAGAGTGAAATCAACATGTACAACAGCATCTTGCCATTTTCTTTTCCTTTGGTCATTTTTTATTCAGAAGCAGTTGAGCAATAGCTCTGTTTTAAGTTTATCTACATTTCTCATATAACATATTGCAGTGCTCATTCCATCCAGGGATATATTAGTTCCTGGATCCCTATGCAGTATGACATTTAGCATATGACATAGTTGTGTTAACAAAACAATCATATGCCCATAGATGTGCACACAACACAATCTAGGTCTTTTGAAAATGGCCTCTGTGTCAGTCTTCTGAAAGTTGAGAGATGGGCAGGAGACAGTGGTATGATGGTAAACGATGTGAAACGTCAGGTTGTAAGTTTCACCATGAGGAAAAGTCTTCTTGGTTTTAATTACTGCATTGATTGGGTGAAGGTACCTCACAGGGATCACTGTAAATACTTACGTATATAAGGAGATTTTCATTGGGGTAATCAGATTATAGATGTTGAATATAAAGGTTACAGATCTCTTCATATGTTTGTGAGAGTATTTAGTGTTGTATACAAGGAGCTTGATATACAAGGCACAACATAAAAGTTTATTACTTGGAAATTTTCATACAGTAGCCTATGTACACAAAAAGATCGAAACTTGTCTTGATGTTTAATGTACTGCACACGTTCAGTGATAACGTAAATTAGTAGACTGAGGGTCTGACAGTTATTTACTGTTATACATATTAATATTTCTATGTACATTGAGTTCTATCTTGATAAGATAGGCTGCTCCGATGAATGAATGTCCGTGATAGTTGACTATCTGTAGTTGGTAGAATGACAAGTGGAACTTGTAGAAAATCTGTAGTAGCAGAATGCTAGTTAGGAGTTGTAGAAGTTGCAAGAAACTTGGGTAAAGTTCATGAATTGCAGACTGCTTGGATTGAAGTCGGAGAACTTGCAGGGAACTTGTGTTAAAGTTCATGAGTAGCAGAATGCTAGGACAGGATGCACGGCAGCGATATGGGAGGCAGGATACATGAGGCAATGTCCTGAGGTGACATCTCCCGACCAGAGTTAGTCCACCTGTTCAGAACACTTATTTAAGAGGGTACCTCCGTGTCTGACACATACAGTGTAGTCTGATCGCTGGACACTGGGAGTGCCTGGAGAGGCGGTAACAACGCTCATTTTATAGCGCTGGCTGACGTCACAGACGGCAGCGATGCTTTGCTGGAGAGTCGGCCGTGTCTGTTGTGTTCTCTGGAGCCTAGTCTGGGCAAAGGAGCGTAGAATCGTCCTGAAAAGAACCCATGGTGATTATATGGTCCAGAGCTCATTCTGTGATGGATTTCTGAGGTGTGACAAGGGAACCAACAGAAGGAGATGGACGATAGCGGAGGCGGATCTGGTCCTGGTGCCGGCAGATGCGTTTCTTGGCGGTCTGGATGTCATAGAGATGATGGCCCAATTTACGTTAGATGATACTAGGTATCCAGGGAGGATTGGACTTGAAAGTCCGGACATACACTTCGTTGGCGGCGTTGAACTTTGGTTGCGAGCGCTGCGGCTGGGCAGGAAGAGGCTGCAACAAAGAAAGCAAAGTTCGATGAGGGCGTCCATGGAGCTTGTGAGCTGGAGTGAGGTTGTCTGTGCCAGGCATAGTCCTATATCTTCGTAGGAGTTGTAACAATGCCTGATCCTTCGTTAAACCTGAAGATACGGCTTTCTTCACGTTTTTCTTGAAAGTCTGGACAAAATGTTCAGCTTCACCATTAGATTGTGGGTGAAAAGGCGTTGCCAGAATATGCCGAATGCCATTATGAGTACAGAAGTTCTGGAAGTTGGTGGCAGTAAATTGAGGTCCATTGTCTGAAATGAGCACTTGAGGTAAACCTTCAGTAGTGAAAATCTTCTGAAGTGCGCGAATGGTAGCTTCTGTAGTAGTAGAATGCATTTCTACGACGTAAGGAAACTTGGATAGAGAATCTATCCCTATGAGCCACATAGAGTTGAGAAAAGGTCCAGCGAAGTCTATGTGTACGCTTTCCCAAGGAGAAGTAGCAGGAGGCCATGGAGCGAGGTCAGACAACGGTGCGTTCTGATGTACCTGACGGGTCACAGTGGCGGATGAGTTTCTCTATGTCGGCGTCAATACCGAGCCTATAACAGTGTTGACGGGCAAGTTCCTTGGTGCGTGATATTCCCCAATGACCTTCATGTAACAAGTCGAGAACTTGTTTGCGCAGGCTAAGTGTGATAGCCACTCGGAATAGGGTGCCTGTTTCTAATAGGATAACTCCGGCACGAACTGTGAGACAATACTGAAGACGATGATAAGGTGCAAGGCTCGTAGGAAGCTTGTGTTGAAGAGGCCAACCATTGTGGATATAAGTACGAACTGTAGCTAGTGTACTATCCTTTTCACTCGCTTTGACGATGCAAGTAGCGTCAATGGGAACACTGGAGACTGTGTCTTCAAGCTCAATGTCTAACTGAAGACATTCAGATTCTTGAGAATCGAAAGTAGTATCAGGACCTAAGGTAAGCTAGAGAGAGCATCAGCATTACAATGCTGGGATTGTCTACGATAGGCAATCTGATAGGAGTAGTCAGAAAGAAATATTGACCATCTCTGAAGTTTCCTTAGAGAATGTTCAGGGATCTTATTACCAGGATGGAATAAGTGAACAAGAGGCTTGTGATCAGTGATTATGAGGAAATGGTTGCCATATAGATACTCGTTGAAACGGCGAATGCCAAATATAGTAGCTAAGGCTTCTTTATCTGAGAGCAGTGACGTTGATGTTCGTTGAGTGTCTTGGAAGCGAAGGCTATAGGACGTTCTTGTCCGTGACGATCCTTCTGGGAAAGAACGGCGCCGAGTCCATAATCAGATGCGTCCGTGGCGAGAGTGAGGAGTTTGCTAGGCTGAAAATGAGTAAGCTTGACAGCGTGGACAAGGGCCTTGTTGATGGTCTGCCAGGCATGCTGACATTGCTGAGACCAATGAAATTTAGCACCTCTCTTGCGTAAGGCGTTCAGATGAGCTGCTACTGAAGCAAAGCGTGGAATGAACTTGTTGTAATAGTTCGCTTTTCCGATGAAGGATTGTAGCTGTTTGATGTTCTGCGGTGCGGGCATGTTGACATTGGCACAGACGTTCTGTTCGCTAGGTTGAATGCCATTCTTATCAGTGATATGACCTAGGTATTGAACTTGAGGTTGAAAGAATGTGCACTTAACGAGATTAGCACGTAGGCCATTTTCTTTCAATTTGGTGAGGAGCATGCGCAGATTATTCAGGTGCTGTTGATGATCTTTGCCGGTCACAAGAATGTCATCAAAGTAATTAGCACAACCGGGAATGGAGGCGGTATGCTGTGCTAAATATTGCTGGAAAATCGCAGCGGAGGAAGAGACACCGAAAGCCAGGCGCTGGAGCGGTAGAAGTCCAAGAGGGGCATTCAGTGTGAGGCACTGCTTGGATTCTTCGTCTAAAGGTAGCTGTAGAGAAGCTACTGTGAGATCCACTTTAGAGAAGAGCTGTCCACCGGCTAAACGGCGAAATAAGTCTTCAGGACGGGGAATCGGAAAAACGTTGGTTTTATATATTGACCCTTTTGGCTATAACTGTATTATTGTACGGCCACTGGCTGCATTAAATATTATTATTATTATTATTATTATTATTATTATTATTATTATTATTATTATTATTATTATCATCATTATTATTATTATTATTAAATTCTTCCCCACCCAAAGGTTGTAACATTTTTGTTTGTTAAAAACTGCCCCAAACAAATGCTGCTTTGATTTTGATCCTGTCCAGTTTTTGAATCAACTAATCCTGGTGAGACCTGGTGACACAAGAACTATACTGTAATAGAGTTGGCGTCTTAGTGTCCTCCACCGCCTGCAAGCTCCGCAGCCCGCCTAGCATTGAAGTTTCGAGAGACCGCAAGGTGGACTGCAGTGCACTGATGTAATCGTCTGTGACGTCAGCCAGCGCTATAAATTGAGCAATGTTCCGCCTCTCCAGGCACTCCCACAGTGTCCGGCGATCAGACTACACCGTATGTCAGACACAGAGGTACCCTCTTAAATAAGTGTTCTGAACAGATGGACCAACTCTGGTCGGGAGGTGTCACCTCAGGACATTGCCTCATGTATCCTGCCTCCCGTATCGCTGCCGTGCATCCTGTCCTAGCATTCTGCTACTCATGAATTTTAACACAAGTTCCCTGCAAGTTCTCCTACTTCAATCCAAGCAGTCTGCAATTCATGAACTTTACCCAAGTTTCTTGCAACTTCTACAACTCCTAACTAGCATTCTGCTACTACAGATTTTCTACAAGTTCCACTTGTCATTCTACCAACTACAGATAGTCAACTATCACGGACATTCATTCATCCGAGCAGCCTATCTTAGATCAAGACAGAACTCAATGTACATAGAAATATTAATGTGTATAACTGTAAATAATAGTCAGACCCTCAGTCTACTAATTTATGTTATCATTGAACGCGTGCAGCACATTAAACATCAAGAAAAGTTTCGTTCTTTTTGTGTACATACTGTATGAAAATTTCCAAGTAATAAACTTTTATGTTGTGCCTTGTATATCAAGCTCCTTGTATACGACACAACAATATGGCGACGAGGAGAAGTTAGGCCCGCCATAGCAACAATATGGCGACGAGGTAAAAGTTAGTCCTGCCATATCGACGATATGCCGACGAGAAACAATTAGACCCGCCATATCAACAATACTTCTATAGCGACGAGGAAAAGTCAAAGTTAATTAAGCCATATCAACAATATTGGTGACGAGAAACAAGTTAGGCATGCCTACAATCTGGCAACAGGAACAGTTAGTACACCATACAACAGACCTTCATTCTTCCTCAGCTCACTAGGACGATATTCTATCGCCAACATTTCGTATTTGTGCAGTGACTTTCTTCCCAGTGGAACGCCCTGTTCGAACTGCGGGCATCAGGCCAGCATTTCACGTCACGAACCAGCACCTGTTTCTGCAGGGAATTCTCTCTGTGCACTCGCTCCTTCTCCCTCACTCCCAGGCGCTCGCTGAAGGTCACGCTTCCAGCTGGTTCCACTACACCCTGCTTCAAACGTTGTGCTCACTGTTTCCACCATAGTTTCAAGGTTGGTGTGCTTTCTAAAAGCTGTTGAGTGTACCGGTTAGTTTCCCTATTTATTAGTTCCATTAATACAGGAGTGATAAACAATTGAAAATATTCTAGCAAATTATTTACGTCTTCAATTTGTACATTTAGTCCACCGAGCTCGATAGCTGCAATCGCTTAAGTGCGGCCAGTATCCAGTAATCGGGAGATAGTGGGTTCGAGCCCCACTGTCGGCAGCCCTGAAGATGGTTTTCCGTGGTTTCCCATTTTCACACCAGGCAACTGCCGGGGCTGTACCTTAATTAAGGCCACGGCCGCTTCCTTCCACTTCCTAGTCCTTTCCTATCCCATCGTCGCCATAAGACATATGTGATATAGTTTATTCCCATGGGGAATCTGAAAATTTGTCCCGATTGAGTAAATCTGATGGCCAAACAGGCATCAATTTTTGGTAGAGAGATAGTCTCTCATAGTGCATTGGCACTGCCGGTGGCTCCAAGCAACCTACGCGGTGGCCTCCACGGTATGCACTAGCCAGCGTCTTGGTAGGTGTGCTAGGTACCAACTGATGAGCCCAACCTAGCACACGAGGGCGAAACACTGGCAACCAGGAATGAGTTAGCTGGAAAATTTTTAATGTCCAATAACGGACCATTTATGTAAGACATATGTGTCGGTGCGACGCAAAGCAAATAGCAAAATAAAAAAAATAAAATGTACATTTAGTCCAGGTTGCACCATAAATGTAAATTTCGGCCATTCAGATCCTACCTTTCTCCATACACTGAGCTAAATATCACCGCTAGTTTTACTGTCACGTTCACTTGAGTCGCTTTCACCATTGCACTCGCTGTCTCCTGAGATTTCAACATTAGTCTCACTATCAGATGACACATCACTGTCCGAATTGTCACAGTGTAATAAATCAAACGGTTCTTCTTGCAGATGTTTCTGAACTCCACTTGCACCTGTCATAATGCACTATCTACTATTCTTAGCAGGCTGGCGGCCGGTACTGGCTGACTGCCAGCTGGGCATGGAGCGAAATAATTTTGCCCGGTCACATGGTTTTAAGAGAGTGCTTCTGTAGGCAAAGGTCGAAACTAACATACACTCACAAAGGAAAGGGATCTCGGATCCTACGACGGAATAAGTCGTCATACATATCGCCGAAAGACATTTGCAATGTGATGATGGAATATTCCATCATGGCCACTTACGAAGCCATGCAGCTATGATGATTTATTTCGTCATTATCGATTGAGAGGTTAATTATGGCCACAGACCTTTCTGTGTCTGTGTGACGTAAAGCAACTTGTAAAAGAGAAAATGAGCAGTAGAAGACTAGAAGTTCAAAATACTCTGTTATGTCTTGTTCATGATAACACTAAAATACTGTAGTTATATTTTGCAGTTAATGGTTACCTGTCTGACATTGTTAATACCCTGAGGGGAATAAATTGGAATTTTAGCATATTCATTTTTTACATAGTATTCCCCACCCGGCTACTCATTCCTGCCACCCAGCTGACAAAAATTTCTGGGGAGAACACTGTAAGCTATTTGAGTAAGCAATATGTCCAGAGCTGTGAGTGGACAGATGGTATGGAATGGCATTAGTAAACAGATAAGCTTGAGTGAAGTTTGTAAAGTAGGAAAGAATATGAAGATAAAGTAGGAATTCAGGAGGACAGAGTGGGGTAAATATTTGTTTGTAGGAAGAGGAGTTAGGGATTGGAAAGATTTTCAGAGAAATGTTCGATAAATTACAGGGTTATGTGAAATAATTGTAAGAAAATACTGTTGGTAGGGAACCTGCCACCTAAGTGACAGCCATAAATGCAGATGATTGATTGATTGATTGATTGATTGATTGATTGATTGATTGATAAACCATCCATTGGATGCCATGGGTCTTCCTCTTATTCTTTTCAGTTTCTGATGTTACTTGTCTTCTAATATCTGGTGGCACTATGCCAAGGAGAGGAAAGATTTAATTTTCTAGTGTAAGTTATCATGTCATAAAGTGCTGCTGGGCTAAATAGCTTGGATGGTAGAGCGCTGGCCTTCTGAACCCATCTTGGCACGTTCAGTTCTGGCTCAGTCCGGTGGTATTTGAAATTGCTCAAATACGTCAGTCTCATATCAGTAGATTTCCTGGTACGTAAAAGAATTCCGGCATCTGTCATCTCCGAAAACCATAAAAGTAGTTTGCGGGACTTAAAAACCAATAACATTATTATTAAACAAAGTGCCACATTTTCCAGACTGGAAGCAGCATACTCAGCAGCAGAGAAACATAGAGAAGCCTGTTTATATTGAGTGAATTTGTGTCATGGAGGAGAAAATACACAGCTATAGTATCCAACATAACCAGAACTCCCTAAAACCAGAATATAATAAAGCTGTTTTAGAACTCAACTTATACATTCTCTTCAAACATCAATGGCATTATGTATACGCCTAAAGAAATTGTACTGGGGGCTACACCTCAACCCTCTGCATTTAAATGAAGCGCCTGGAAGAATGCTATCTAACACTTAAAGTTTGCAACAGCTATTTCGAGAAGTTGAGACTTTTCTCCATAGATGTCTGTATTTAAGAACTGATGTCATGCGCTCTGGTGCAAAGTGGAACAACTAGAAATTTAAAGAAATTTTGTGTTTATAGGTTTTCTGAACTGAATTGACTTTCCTTGTTTTGGATACTTCAAGGTTTGCAACACTTCTTAATCATCCCGCCTAGCTTTGGAGTCAGGCCAATCAGCAATTTTGTGCATTTATTTTTCTGCCAATCATAGGCTTCTTGTAACTTTTCGACTGTCCATTAAAAATGAGAGGGTGTGTCTGGTTTTAGTTCAGAGCCTTCTCGAACCTTCCTCTCGGGTATAAAAGCTGATGCCTATTCGAGCTAACTTGTCTTATTGATCGTCGCGTTACTGTGTGTGTGTGTGTGTGTGTGTGTGTGTGTGTGTGTGTGTGTGTGTGTGTGTGTGTGTGTGTGTGTGTGTGTGTGTGTGTGTGTGTGTGTGTGTGTGTGTGTGTGTGTGTGTGTGTGTGTGTGTGTGTGTGTGTGTGTGTGTGTGTGTGTGTGTGTGTGTGTGTGTGTGTGTGTGTGTGTGTGTGTGTGTGTGTGTGTGTGTGTGTGTGTGTGTGTGTGTGTGTGTGTGTGTGTGTGTGTGTGTGTGTGTGTGTGTGTGTGTGTGTGTGTGTGTGTGTGTGTGTGAAGAGAGGAGACGGGGGCCTCATTCTTCGGCAGGCAGAACATCAGCTAAGGTAATGGCCATCATATTTCTATCTCAGTAGTTATCTCCGCAAACTGATTCTGGGAAAGGTTCCGATCTTTAACTATGTAACCGTCCATTTCCTAAAATGTAAACTTCTCTTTCTTCTCATGTAAAAGTTTGAGTAAATCAAGTGTATTTAACTGAAATTCGGGAATAGAGAGTGTGACATCCTCTCGAGTTCCCAGTCAACTTGTATTTGAGGTGACTATGTTTTTGTAACCGTTTTCTATCTGTAGCCTTGTAACTTACTTTGTCCATCTAGTCACCTCAGTAGTGCAGGATTAGCCTCTGCATTGTCAGGCCGCAAGCCCAAGTAGGGTTTTATCTTTGATTTCAAGGAGCGCAAGTTCCGCCTCCATACCTCTTGAGTTTTGGGCCAGTAATTGAACCTTGAGTAGGCTGTATGGGTTTGAGAGCACAGTCCCCTTGGTAGAATTTGTAGAGCATATAGGCTCTTTCTTGTAATGTAAACTGGGTGCCTTTTGAAGGCTTAATTTGTAATATTTTGGAGCAAAAGCGCTCTTTAAAAATGGTGTAATTTTAAATATCCTGTAAAAGAAAATTGGGAGATCTTTCTCCTTGAATGTGTTAGAAATGAGCCTCAGTGCTCTTGTTAAATTGTCAATTTAAAGAGCGACAAGCTCAGGTCCCTAATGTATATGTTTTTGATGTTACCTACCTTGTACCTGATCTAACTAACTAGTTCTATAATTGGAATCCTGTTTTCACAAAGCGAATTGATAGTTATCATTTTTATTTCTGAAAAGAAATAAAAAGAAATATAACCTGTATTTTCAAAATTTTAAATGAGTCTTCTGACTGTCAAAGATAGATCCATTCAATCCCGCACGTTCTTTCATCTCTGTGTTCTACAGAGTACCCCGGAACAGAAATAATTGAAGAGTGTAGGATATTCACAGACATGCCAAGTCTCCCTGTTTAAGCAAGAGACTCCCGATTTTTCATCGTTTCTCCCGATCGCTGGGACCGATCTCCCGATTTTTAGAACAGTATCGGTAATTTTCATATTATTTTAAACTCCCGCAGATTTGCTAGTTGTATTGATACATGGATGAGTATAGCTGGTCGATAGTAGTTCTGATAATGATACCAGATGGCATTAAGGGGCACAGTGGTCAGTCATGTGCTCCTCTTTGGTCTATAATACAATATAAGACAATCTTTGCAAGTGAGTAACCTAACCTCAGAAGTAGCATGCCATAGTTGTCTACGCTGGTTAGGACCTGCAGAAGTGCTTGTTTTATGTCTTATTGTTTGTTTTGGCCAAAGTGTTAAAAAAAGAAATATGATGCAGTGTTTAAAAGTGCTTATATTATAGAGTTTGAGTGAATCCAGGAAGGGATATACGTTCACATTCTGTGCTATATGTATAGGTGTGATTTTTCAGTTGCGCGCGGCAGAAAGTGCGTTATACTCAAGCATATGCAAACAAAAAACATGAGTGTGTCCAGTGTGTAGAAAGAAAACAGAAACTGAACTTTTCATGTAAAAACCAAGATGTAAATCCTATGACGAATGCCGAGGCATTATTTGTCGTTTATCGGAGAACATAACCTGCCTGTAAATTGTGCCAATCACGCGGGACCTTTGTTTCCTGATTCAGAAATTGCTAAACGATATGGGTGTGCTAGAACGAAAACAGCGACTATCATTACAGAAATGTGCATGGAAGAAAAGGCGAAAATTTATCACATTTGCAGGTAAATGCATTTTCTGTTGCTACTGATGGTAGCAGTAAAAGCGACTTGATAATATATCCCATTGTAGT
Organism: Anabrus simplex; assembly: GCF_040414725.1. NCBI lineage: Eukaryota > Metazoa > Arthropoda > Insecta > Orthoptera > Tettigoniidae > Anabrus > Anabrus simplex. Next base: position 688,919,928 of record NC_090265.1, on the reverse strand, counting down.
AACATTTTTTAGGCTTGAAGTCAATGAAATTCAGGGTTGTCTACTCTCTGTGTCTAATTTAGAAGTTAATGCTACTGGAGCTAACATTGCCAATCTTTTGCTCTCAGCTTTTTGAGAATTCCGCATTCCATTAAAAAACTGCCTAGCTCTTGGTGCTGATAATGCTCCAGTAATGGTAGGATTAAAGAATGGTGTGGCAGGATGTTTGAAGCGGGAAAATAGTAACATAATCGTCGCAGGATTCTCTTGTCACCTAATTAATCTTGCTGCCGAGAAGGGTGCGGCGTGCTTGCCTGTAAATGTAGATGAACGTATAATTGATATATTTTATTATCTGGAAAGGAGTGCAATAAGGAAAGAAAAGTTCAGAGAATTTCAGATTTTACACAACACAGAGGTTAGGAAAATCTGAAGCCTACTTGATGGTTGTCACTAAGAAGGTGTTTAGATATGATTTTGCTGCAGTGGGACCCTTTGGTTGCTTTTGCAAGTTGCATTTAGCTCGCACCGACACAGATAAGTCTTATGACGACGATGGGATAGGAAGGGGCTAGGAGTGCGAAGGAAGCGTCCATGGCCTTCATTAAGGTACAGCATCAGCATTTGCCTGGTGTGAAAATGGGAAACCACGGTAAACCATCTTCAGGACTGCCGACAGTGGGATTCAAACCCACTATCTCCCAGTTACTTGATACTGGCTGCACTTAAGTGACTGCAGCTATCGAGCTCGGTGGGAGCAAAATTGTGAGTAAGGATTCTCTGAAGCAAAATTTGAAGACTTACAAAATTCCTAAGCACAGTTTAAGTGCAGATGTGTCCTGTTTGTCTGAAAAGTTGAAAGATTGTCCTAACATTCACCACACTCCTCAGTTAAAAGGAATACCCAGCCATCAGTTTCACTAAAAAAGTTGAAACTACTGATGACACTAAGAGCCATGTATTGTCACGTGAAGAATGACTGTTCATGTTCCTTTAATCAAATTTACATAAATCTTTGTGCCTTTTTTCCTCAAGTTTTATGCATATCTGTGATAATCCAAACGTAGCTCTTCAGTCAAATAAGCTGCACATCCACTTATTGAGGTCAGTTTTGGAGGAACTATTGAAGAATGTGATGGCAAAATTTGTGAAACCACACGTTACTAAAAGCTCCTCTCTCCTTGATGTAGATTATCATACTCCAGTAAATCAAAAGGATGATTGTGATCTGATGATAGAGAACTAGTGAAACGGAACATGTAGATAAAGAAACTGATATTCTACACTCCCAGTTCTGTAACTTTCAGCTCGAAGAAACAGACCTGACAAAAGGAAGAATTGATATGCAATGGGCATTGGTAGGTCAGATGAAATTAGCTGATGCCATACTTAAATATGACAGACTCTCTAAGGTGATGCTTGCTCTTTTATCAGTTCTACATAGCAATGCAGAATGTGAAAGGATTTTTAGCAAAGTCACAAGGACAAAAACACAGTTCAGATCCTTTCTGTCTGAACAAACGTTGGAGAAACTTTTAGCCTTGAAATCAATCAGCAAGGCAAGTGCTTTGAGTAAAAATTTAGTTCCGAGTGTCTGAAGAGGGATAAGTCAGCTGCGGGTGTGTTGAACAACAATTATTCAACAACAATTATTCGTGATGGGATCTCCATGTTGAAGGATGAGAAGTCACATGTTCCTACAGTTCAGGCATGTTCAATATTTAGTATTCACATATAAATGATGAAAAATATATATATATATATATATATATATGTAGGCCAAATAGAATTGTTAATGTAATGAATTATAATGAATTAGTACATGTTCTGCCATCAGTGATGTGTCGTAATAAGTCGTGATTCGCTGCCATATTTCTCCTGATTTTTTACTTCTGAAAGTTGGCATGCCTGTATTCAGTTATAGGGAAAAGAATGTTAGAGGCATTGGCATATTAAAACATGGATGAGTGTTGAAGATAAACATTGTACAAGGAGATAACAGAAGATGAAACAAGTGTGGGAGTGTCTAATAATCCATTACTACTCCATAAACAATCCCTTGGGCCGTTGATTCTTAATTAGTTTCCAGTGATGACCGAAACAAGAAACTGGATGTTACAAGAACAGTTACAGAAGACAGCAGAGGCAATAAGAAACTACTGTATAGTGTTTTCAGAGGTAAAAGGAAGCCAATGAATACCATAAAGGCACTTGAATATGAAAATGGAATTCTGGTTAGGACTGAAAATGATATGAGAGAAGTCCTGAAGAACCATTTCTACCACCTACTAAATAGACCAGTTAAAGAACAAAATACAGAACCGGAAATCCAAGCCTATGATGAGGAACCTCCCATCACCTGGACAGAAACTGAGACTGCCTTAAAATCTATGCCTAAAGGAAAATCTTGAAGTAACACTTAACTTCTTCGACAGTGATACCCTTTTTGAAGCAATTGTAGCTCATCTCATATTTAACAGTTAACTTACACTTTCTTATACAATAGGGGACAATATTAATATTAAATTAATGCTTACATAATGCTCAAACTGTTGAAATATTCATACTGAAACGTTAAGTAAGCAGCTGCTCAAAATAAAATTAGCCTCCTTTCCTCTGTCTATATGTATGTCTACCCCCTCAGTCTCGTTTCTTGATACTGGGTCAGGATGAGATGAGATTAATTTATATAGCTTGTTTCTACGGCTGGATGCCCTTCCTGGCACCAACCTCAATTGAGGGGCTAATGAAGACGAAATGTGTTATGGTGAATGAAATTGGGAATGGGTGCGAGGACTCAGCTCTGGCGTATGGATAGGAACTGTACCGGCATTTGCCTGGGAGTGAAAATATTAAACCACAGAAAACTATGCTGAGAACAGCAGATGGTGGGATTCGAACCCACACGTTTCCCAAATGCAGAGCTTGGCGCCATAGCGTGTTGAAACGCGCGGCCACTCGGCCTACTTTCACCTATATAAATAAAATTATAATTTTTGTCTGTACGCTCGGATTAGATGTACAAGATTCCAGAACTTAATGTTAAGAAAATGTTTAGATTAAAATATGTTGAAAAAATGATAATTCTGTAATGATAGCATGAAAAGATTATATTGCATTCAGAAAATAGTGGGTTCGAATCCGGTTGTCGGTAGCCCTGAAGATGGTTTTCTGTGGTTTCCTATTTTCACAACAAGGAAATGCTGGGGCTGTACCTTAATTAAGGCCACAGTCGTTTCCTATCCCATTGTCACCATAAGACCTATCTGTGTCGCTGCGACATAAAACAAACTCATGTCACCAAACATCCCTGACTTTTCCATAAATTTCTGTAAGAGTATCCGTTATATAAAGCATAAGGCTTGCCTTTCTTCGTCTCATTGACCTGCATGTCGTAAGTAAGCACACAGATAGCATAACAACAAAAGCTACGTCAACAATAGATGTTTACAGCTGGAATAATTACAGTATGTTAAAAAGTATAGACTAATATTACCTCAAAAACAGTTCAAGAGAGAGGGTACGGGTTGGGAGAATCCTTATCACACAGTTGTGTGGAGTACGCCCTGATTACAGTAGCAGTCCCCTTGCTGCATTGACGTTGGAAAACCCTGACAGGCTGCTGATAATTTTACAGTGATCGCAAATGGGACATGAACTGGTCTTTCTTCACATTCTTGTTTTCCACTGTAATGGGAGTGATCGCAAATGGCACACAACCGGTCAGACTGTGACTGACTTGGTCTCATGTACACAGTAGAGCGCTGGCCTTCTGATCCCAACTGAGCAGGTTCGATCCTGGCTCAATCCGGTGGTATTTGAAAGTGCTACAGGATGTAAAATCAATAACATTAATATTCTTTAACAGGGGTGCTACCTATAGCCTGACAAGTCATTCAGTGTTGTATGTCCGTCGCTCCCTTCTCGATCCGCCAGCCAGCTACACGCGTGCCAGTGTGTTATTCTTCGAGCCTCGATGCGCAGCTCTCAGTGCGCGTGCCTGGAACGTCGTGTGTGCTATAAAAAGGAGTTCCTAGTCTGTCCAGACGCCCACTGACACCGGTGTCCAGCTCCAGAATACACCCTACGTCGAGCACGGAGGCTACTCCTCTTGAAAATGTGCTTCGGCCAGGTGGACTGAATTTCTGGCAGTAAGAGGTCTCACCTCGGGTCACCGCTCCTCTTGTCTATTCCGCTGTCCATGCCCAGTCTTACCATTATATGCCACTATCATTCCCTAGCTAATGCAAGCTCCCATTATCAACTTAGTTTTGCTAAGTAGGAACTCTTCAGTCATTGAACTTACGTTAATGAACTCAGACACTTCAACAAGGAAGGACTCTCTGAGATATTTACGTCAGTGCTTCTGATAGTTTTCGACTATCGAGAACTTTTCATGTCACAAGGACTATCCTTCCGAAATAGTAGTGAACGTGAATACTCCAAAGTGTATATAGTGTACAAAGACAGACTCTTTCTCCAAATTCATAGTTCAATTTGCTTCGAGATAACTTTCAGTTTTGTTAGTGTAAATATTGTAATTTTACATGTGAAGTAAATAAAGAAGTTGTGTTTTTTTGTAAACCCAACCTTGTTTACAACATTCAGCATGCCCTTTTTCCTATATTTTGTTTCTGTACACCTCATTGGCATAAATATAGGACGTAAAACAAATAAACAGTGAGTTCAAGGGGAAACGGGTGCGCAGGGAGGACAGGGGCTGTCATAAATCATGTGTACTCTTTCCCACACCACCCAGGGGTAGAGTACCTGGCGCGTTTTTTAAAATAATTGTATCCCCAGTAGGCCTCACACTGGACTGCTTGCGACAAGATCTAACTCAGAAGTGAAGTGAGAGGTTTGGCAACTCCCAGCAAGATAAGCTGGCCAGAAGATTTATCTCAATGGCAACTTTAGTTATTAGAGGTATAGGGCTTGGATCTTTATGTAACATGAATGTGTGAAATATGTACATACTTATATAACAAAAAATTGTAATAATAGAAAAATAATATGTAGTATTGAAAACAGGCAGATTTAGGTTGGTTTGTTTTTAGTAATGCTCTAACATGCCTACTTGTCAGTATGTCACCAGAAACCAGCCGACTTGCGCTTAATTCTGTAGCTACTGAATCTAGAGGAACCATCTGTGACAAAAGTCTTGCAGTTTTAAGAATGAGAAAGAAAGGGGTGGAACCTGGTTTTGCCTGTTGTGAAAATGGAAGATCACAGAAAACCCTCTTCGGGGCTGCCGATGGTCCATTTCGAACCCAACATCTCTCGATTGCAAGTTCGACCCTAACTGCCTGGGCAACTTGCTGGGTAAGGATTACTTGACAATACCATTTGGTTCCATTGGGTTTTAGATACAGAAACATACTCTCACTGGAGAATGGTGGCAAGGGAGAGGACAGTTTTCCCAGCATATTTTGAACTGAATATTAGTCCATCCCCACCACGTTCCTTACCTAGGAACAAAGTGCGGAAGCTCTGCTGAGTTAAAGTCTAGGGAGATTGTACTTGAAGGAAGTAAAATGATTTAAGCTCCCAAATATGTTGTTTTATGCAATCATCCTCCTTTGCCCTTATCCAGCTGCTGACTTGTCGAGGCATTTGTGGCGCTTCTCCACCTTCCTCTTTTCTTCTACCATTCCTCTTCCATCATTTGTCCTAGTCCAGGTTTCTTCTTCCACTCCTCTTTATTGAATCGATCGACCTTGTTCACTTTCCCTCAAACTTCATTTCCACCATCTGTTTTGGTATTCTTTTCTCCTTCATATACTCTTTACATGTCCAAACTATTTTAGTTTACTGCTATCAGTTCTCTAAATTAGATTTTCCATTCCGACCTCCCTTCTCACATCTTCATTTTTTCATTATGTCTTTCCAATCATATTTCGTTGGTATTTTATTTCGCTGGCTTAAATTCTTCTCTCCCCCCTACTTGTCACTACTGTCCAGGTCTCAGCCACATAAGTCAATATACCCTAATTTATATATGCACATAATACATTTTGTACATTATCTCTTTACACTTCCTTTTTACTTCCTTATTCCAGACAAGGTTTCTTACATTGGTAGAATGCATTGCCCTGTTGCTAATCTCCATGTCCATGACAATAAAGCAAGTACCGGTTCAGATACTTCAACTTGTTTGATTGAACATCTGAGTGCTAACATAATCAAAACTTTAGTCATTGATTTAGTACTTAGGGAAAATCACATGGATTTGCAGAAAGTTTAGTGGCTTTTCTCTGCTGTACTTACGTAGGTTTTCCACTTTTTGAACATCGAGGGATATGGTAGCATTTGTAAATCTTGCAGCACAGTTTGCACACCCATCGTTTGTTATAGTCGAAGTACATGATGAAAATGCTAAAGGTAAAAAGCATTCTCCTTAACAACTTCCAAATCAGAGAACAGTTTCTTCTATTTTGTTGGTAACTATCCATCTTTCTGTGGAACCGAAGGAGTTGGCTGTGCATTTATGGTCGTGCAGCTGTGAGCTTGCATTTGTGATATAGTGGATTCGAATCCCACCGTCGCTAACCCTAAAGATGGTTTCCTGTGGTTTCCCCATTTTCACACCAGGTAAATGCTGGGGCTGTACCTTAATTAAGGCCACAGCCACTACCTTCCCAATCCTAGCTCTTTCCCATCCTTCCATCGCCAAAAAACCTTTGTGTTAGGGCAGCGTTAAACAAGTAGTGTCTTTCAGTCAAACAGCATGACCATATAACAAGAATTTAATTTAAATACATAACTTACACTTAAGATATTTTTGTTTTGTCAGATCCAGGGCACTTTTCAATTCAATTTGCATGTTTAGTACTGAAGATTCATCACATATTGTATTCCTTGCACACAGACATTGATTCATTACACAGTAAACACTGGAGTAACACCTGTTCTCTGTGGTACAGTAGAGAGGATTTTTTTCTGTCCAGTCACTTTTAAATTTATACATTTTTGTGGTCAACTTTTCTTTTCTTTAACATTGATAATGACATGACTTATTCGTAGAGTAATTTAACTGGAATATACAATCATTGAGAGAAACCAGGGCAAACATTGAGTGGGTATTCCTTGCACCATTCTTTTCCAATGACAACAGAGTTGCCAACTGTACAGCCTGAAAGTTTGAGTGAATAGCTATAGAAGACATACCGTGCTAATGTTAGTAGTGATTTTTATTGTGAACTTTGAAGTTTTGCACCAGTTTCATCTTAATTTTCCTTCTCTTAACTCTGTACATCTTCACATGTGTTTCTGGTTTAGCAGTGCACCAGTAGTCTCAAACTTATTCACAAGATCAAGAATTGAAGTTCTGGAAGGAGGCAACTGCCCGAGGAACCTCCTGATAAACTCCACACAAACACAATGAGCTGATTCATATTTCTAACAACATGTACATACAAAAATACATTGCTCTAAAGATAACTGTCTTCCCATCCGAATATAGACTACTGACTGCAGCGTGGGATGTGAAGGTTAGTAAGCAAGTCAGCCAGCCTTGGCTCAGCCCATGCATAAGCAGTCAGGTTTTATACAGAAAATCCTGTGCTGTATATAATCAGAGCAGCGTGGTAATAATGACTTCCACTGTTTGATTTCTGCGTAGTCTTAATTTGTTGCATAGATTTGGTGATCTGTATGGTGTTGGGTAGTCCTTGCTGTTTACCTTTCCTGTTTATTTGTAATCTTTTTCTCTCTTTTTTCTTTCTTTTCCTATTGAGGGGTGGTTTTTTAACTTCATCTTCCTAAATCACTTTTTTTGTGTGTAGGGAGAATCACTTTAAGGAGTTTGGCCTAAAAATTAGCCCTACCAAGACGGCAGGCAAAGTAGAAGTACGAATATTATGCTGGATGGAAAGAAGGTAGCAGAAGTTGATCGGTTCAAATACCTTGGCAGCATTGTAACTCAAGATGGCTGTTGCTCAGATTAAATCACCAATAGGATTCCAAAAGGAGCTCATTTGTACCATCAGGTCAGGAACCTTCTCTCGGACTGCCAGATTCCTTTAATATCTAAGAAAACTTTGTACAGCAGACTCCAGGCTGCAGAAAACAAGACGAGATAAGATCCGGAATGAAAAGGTCTGTGAAGACATCTGTATGAAACCATCATCATCATCTTCCTTCCAAGTATTGGGCCATGTGACCCGTTACGGTCTTGCATTTTACTTTTTGCAAGACTTGAAAGCAATCAAATGTCCTTCCGACGGGTTGCTAGCCTGAAGGAAACCACTCAAGGAAATTCTGGCAACATCAAGATTGAGATGGTTTGGAGGCTTGAAGAATATAGCACGAAAAAGGTTTGACAAAGATCTGGAGGGAAAGCGACCTAGAGGCAGACCAAGGACACGATGGATCTTCCAAATAAAAGATGATCTGCAGGAAAGAAGAATAAGAAATAGGAGAAGTAATAGTGAACTTGCATAACGAGTGGAAGAGAGAGTGTGAGCTCCTAAGTTGTTCCCTGTTGGCTAGCATAGGGACTGTAATGAATCGCCTGCTAGGGCCAGCACCATTACTATCTGAGGGTTGGTATCTGTAGTTGTAATATGGTTATGTTCGGTAATGTTGTTCTGTGAAGGCAAAAACTTAAGTGTCTTGCATTATTGCTAAGTGAAAGTGAAGCGCGTGTGATTTGGTGATGGTATTCATTTATTTAGTTTGAATATAGTGCTGAGTTTATAAAACTTACAAACATACCAAGGAGGAACAAATGTCTACTTGCTTTGTTCCAGGCTGTAAGTCTGGCTATAAAACTACGAAAGGTAAACTCTTCTTCAAACCACCTAAAAATGAAGCATAATTTTCAAAATGGGGAAAAGGTGATTCCCAGAAAAGACCAAAAGCTTTCTGATAAGTGTTGTGTGCGATTCACATTTTTCTGATGAATTTATTGTTAAATCAGATTCATTTGTAATTCAAGGTGTACAGGTAGAAATTCCTAGAGATAGACGGAAACTGAAAACTGGCACTGTCCCTCATATATTCACCAATTTGCCACAATGCCTCATGAAACAAACAAAAACAGATAAACTCAGATGGATTTGAAGACAGCGAACCTTCTTGAAACGTTCACTAGGGAATTAAATATCGTAATAGTATTAAATACTTCTACACCAGCAGAGGCTCTTTATAAATAGGGCATCAAACCTTAATAAAATGGAGAGATAACCTCAGTGGGAATAATAATACTTTTGCTTCAGAAAGAACTCCTGAATCCCTAAGAGTAACAATTGAGAGCACCATACAGGTATCTGAGTATTTAAGGAATAATGGATTCCAATATGTGCTCACAGCCAAATATAATCAATATCTACTAGAACAGCACGCTGGTATAATACGCTCATTAAGTTGTCACGACCACCCTTCCACAATTGTTTTTTCTGAATTTACACATATTGCTGTCTATTTATATCCAAATCAAACTTGCCCTGTCATCGGGTAGTAATTGTGAGCCCAAATTTGAACTGATATTGACATCATTTGTCAATCAGATGAGAACACTGGCTAAGAAGACACAAGAGGCAAATAAGTCTATAGTAGAAAATGCATAAAGTAAAATAAGGAAAGCACTAGACTTCACTGAGAACATGGATGACCTATTACCGGACTGGGAGAACAATTTAGGTCTAATTAACATTGATAGCCGCAGTCTTGCAAAGAAGTGCTTGATTTATTATCTAGGAGGATATATAATACGCAACGTATCCAAGGTCACAAAATGTCATAAATTTGTCAGTCTGCTTCACAGAAAGCCTACAGAAGAAATACTTGCCGTAGCCCTCACATTTATTAGGAACTATAGCAATAACGGGAAACTACCTCACTCCTCATTTCCCTAGTATGCCTCTTCAGTGACGCCTAAGCTATTTATGTGAACTGTTGACAGAGCTGTGGTGGATCAAACCAGCCTTCGGGCTGAATACCCAACATGTATAGCATAAAATACAGTATTGACAGCACTTTCCTCACCCATCCTTCAAGAGCAATTTATAATGTGTTTGTGCAAGTTGGAAGTGTAGTGGAACAAAAAATTCCTGTGAACATAGTCTGTGGAACGATATATTTTACGAGTGTTTGGACAGTTTGCACAATATCACTGTTGTTGTTTGAGTCATCAGTCCATAGACTGGTTTGAGGCAGCTGTCCATGACATCCTAACCTGTGCTGACCTTTTCATTTCTACGTAACTATTGCATCCTACATGTGCTCTAATCTGCTTGTAATATTCATACCTTGGTCTACCCCTACCGTTCTTACCACCTACACTTCCTTCAAAAACCAACTGATCAAGTCCTGGGTGTCTTAAGATGTGTCCTATCATTCTATCTCTTCTTCTCGTCAAATTTAGCCAAATCGATCTCCTCTCACCAATTCAGTTCAGTATCTCTTCATTCGTGATTGCATCTATCCATCTCACCTTCAGCATTCTTCTGTAACACTGCATTTCAAAACCTTCTATTCTCTTTCTGAGCTAGTTACCGTCCATGTTTCACTTCTATACAATGCCATGCTCTACACGAAAGTCTTCAAAAACATCTTTCTAATTCCGATATCAATGTTTGTAGTGAGCAAATTTCTTTTCGTAAGAAAACTCTTCCTTGCTTGTGCTAGTCTGCATTTTATGTCCTCGTTAGTTATTTTACTACCCAAGTAACAATATTCATCTACATCCTTTAAGACTTCATTTCCTAATCTAATATTTCCACATCAGCTGCCTTCGTTCGACTGCACTGCATTACTTTTGTTTTGGACTTATTTATTTTCACCTTGTACTCCTTACCTAAGACTTCATCCATACCATTCAGCAACTTCTCGAGATCTTCTGCAGTCTCAGATAAAATAACGATATCATCGGCAAATCTCAAGGTTTTGATTTCCTCCCTTGGACTGTGATTCCCTTTCCAAATTCCTCTTTGATTTCCATTACTGCCTGTTCTATGTAAACATTGAAAAGGAGAGGGGACAAACTGCAGCCTTGCCTCACTCCTTTCTGGATTGCTGCTTCTTTTTCAAAGCCCGTGATTCATATCACTGCAGACTGATTTTTATACAGATTGTAGATAATTCTTCATTCTCGGTATCTGATCCCTATCATCTTCAGAATCATAAATAGCTTGGTCCAATCAACACTATCGAATGCCTTTTCCAGATCTACGAATGCCATGTACGTGGGCTTGTCCTTCTTGACTCGATCCTCTAAGATCAGACGTAAAGTCGGGATTGCTTCACGTGTTCCTACATTTCTTCTGAATCCAAATTGATCTTCTCCCAACTCAGCTTCAACTTCTTTTTCCATTCTTCTGTAAATAATACGTGTTAAAATTTTGCGGGCATGAGATACTAAACTAATGGTGCGATAGTTTTCACACCTGTCAGCACCAGCTTTCTTGGGAATAGGTATAACAACATTCTGCCGAAAATCGGATGAGACTTCTCCTGTCTCATACATTCTTGCACACTAAATGAAATAACCTTGCCATGCTGGTTTCTCCTAAGGCAGTCAGTAATTCAGAGGGAATGTCATCAATTCCAGGTGCCTTGTTCCTATTTAGGTCACTCACAGCTCTGTCAAACTCTTTCCTCAAAATTGGGTCTCCCATTTCATCGGTGTCAACAGCCTCTTCATGTTCCAGAACCAAATTATCTGCGTCTTTACCTTGATACAACTGTTGGATATGCTCCTGCCATCTTTCTGCTTTGTCTTCTTTCCCTAGAAGTGGCTTTCCATCTGAGCTCTTAATATTCATACACCTAGATTTCCTTTCTCCAAAGGTTTCCTTGATTTTCCTGTATGCAGCATCTATCTTTCCCAGGACCATACAGCCTTCGACATCCTTGCACTTCTTCAGCCATTCTTCCTTAGCTACCTTGCACTTTCTATCCACTTGATTCTTTAATCACCTGTATTTTCTTTTCTGCCCTCTTCATTTCTAGCATTCTTGTATTTTCGTCGTTCATCAATCAGGTCTAGTATCTCCTGAGTTATCCACTGATTCTTAGTTGATCTTTACCTCCTTCCTAACATTTCTTCAGCAGCCCTACTGACTTCATTTTTCATTACTCTCCACTCTTCCTCTATAGTGATTCCTTCTGCCTTTTCATTTAGTCCTTTTGCATCATGTTCCTTGAAACAATCCCTCACACTCTTTTCTTTCAACTTGTTTAGATCCCATCTTTTTGCACTCTTTCCTTTCTTCAATTTCTTCAGCTTCAGATGGCATTTCATGACCAACAAGTTGTGGTCAGAGTCCACATCTGCTCCTGGGAACGTTTTGCAATCCAACACCTGGTTTCTGAATCTCTGCCTAATCATAATGAAGTCTGTTTGGTACCTTCCAGTGTCTCCAGGTCTCGCCCACGTATAAAGCCGTCGTTTGTGGTGTTTGCACCAAGGATTGGCAAGGACTAAATTATGATCGGTGCAGAATTCAACCAGCCGACTTCCTCTTTCGTTGCTTTGTCCCAATCCAAATTCTCCTACTGTACTACCTTCTCTTCCTTGGCCTACCAATGCATTCCAGTCTCCCATCACATTTAGATTCTCGTCACCTTTTACATATTGTATTAAATCTTCTATCTCCATATATTCTTTTGATTTCTTCTTCATCCGCTGAACTAGTAAGCATATAGATCTGCACTATTGTGGTGGGCATTGGTTTGGTGTCTATCTTAACGACAATACTTCTTTCACTATGCTGGTTGTAGTAGCTTACCCGCTGCCCTATTTTCTTATTCATTATTAAACCAACTCCTGCATTTCCCCTGTTTGATTTTGTGTTGATAATTTGGTAGTCACCTGACCAAAAATCTTGTTCTTCCTTCCAACGTACTTCACTTATACTAACTACATCTAACTTTAGCCTATCCATCTCCCTTTTCAGATTCTCTAACCTGCCACAACGATTCAAAATTCTAACATTCCACGCACCGACTCGAAGAATGTCAGTATCCATCTTCCTGAAGATCGCCCCCTCTCGTGTAGTCCCCACCCAGAGATCCAAATGGGGGACTAGTTTACCTCCAGAATATGATACCCGGGAGGAAGCCATCATCAGTACATCATTTATACAGAGAGAGCTGCATGTCCTCGGGAGGTAGTTACAGCTGTAGTTTCCTGTTGCTTTCAGCCGTGTAGCAGTATCAACACAGCTAAGCCATGTTGAGTAATATTACAAAGCCGTATCAGTCAATCATCTAGACTGCCGCCCTTGCAACTACCGAAAGGCTGCTACCCGCCTTTCGATGAACCATTCGTTAGTCTGGTCTCTCAACAGATACCCGTCCGATATGGTTGCACCTGCAGCTCGGCTATCTGCATCATTGGGTCACGCGAGCCTCCCCACCGCAGCCAGGTCACATGGTTCGCAGAGGAGGACAATATCACTATTAATTCAAAATAATTAGGATGCTGCGATGACCATGTTGTGGACATTATGCATAACTGGTGTTATGAAGTGTCTATTTTATTTTTTAACAAGACAGATGATAAAGGAACTGAAATCTTGTAAGATCACAGTCTACCCAGAAGCTGTCTGAACCATCTGACAACTGCCTTCTGAATGGTAAGCAAGAGCATAATATTTTGCATGCGATAATTGTCTTTTATTTGTATGCTGACTTGTAAGCTCAAGCTCACTTACTGCTGGAAGCACGGCCTAGCGGAGGAACCGATGAGCTAGGGGAGAGATCACACTTCTACCTTCTACTCGCTATGGTACTTGCATAGACACAAGTGGAGAGCGCTCTTACACTGCACCCGGGAAACTGGAGACTGTTAAATGATGATGATGTAGGGAGAATCATCATCTTGTACTAAACTGTCTCCTTGGATCAGTGGTAGAGTGTTGGCCTCCGGATCAAAAGATAGCAGGCTCAAACCCAGCAGAGGTAGTCGGATTTTTGAAGTGCAGTAAAACGTCCATTTGACACTCCATGTCATACAATGTCGGCATGTAAAAGACTTCTGGTGAGACATTTGGTGTTTACCCGACAAAATTGATTAAAACTAAGCCCTACATGTCCATGGGAAATTCAGTTTACTCTGCCATCTAGTAGGCCTAGAGTAAAACGTAACATCAAAATTGATGAGCAGATAGCCAGATGGCGTCAAATTAAAATGTCTGCATGTGGTAGCTGAGGCCATATGATTATTATTATTATTATTATTATCATCATCATCATCATCTTGTATTTTTACAATGTCGAGGTCATGCTCATGCATTTTTTTTTTTAATATTCCTCTGATTTATCTGTCCGATATTTGCGATTTCCATATCACCTTGATGTGTGTGAATTTTTTATTCTTTTTATTTATTTATTTATTTTCCCTAATGCTGTCATTGGTATTTTTATAGGGTCCAACCCTTAGTGACAGAGTGCAGCAGTTGATGGATATGAATTTGAAGAGATCCATGCTTCGATTTAATGGCAACAAGTTCCGTGACTATGTGAAGGCGACTCCTCGTAATTATTCTGTTGTTGTAATGTTTACAGCAATGGCTCCTCAGCGACAGTGCTCCATTTGCAGGCAAGTGTGATGTTCACTAGATTAACTCCTAAACACTTAATCTGGCCGATTAGGCAAATTTATGCTAGGATAAAAATAAAGCGAAGACCACATGAATCCTAGGAATACATCCATAATATTATGTCAATAAAACCAATTTTTCTTTTTTAAATAAAATCTACTTTCTAGATTTTTTTGCAAGTTACTTTACGTTGCACCGACACATATAGGTCTTGCGGTGACGATGTGACAGGAAAGGAGCTAGGAGTGGGAAGGAAGCAGCTGTGGCCGTAATTAAGGTACAGCCCCAGCATTTGCATGGTGTGAAAATGGGAAACTATGGAATACCATCTTCAGGGCTGCCGATAGTGGGGTTCGAACCCACTATCTCCCGAATACTGGATACTGGCCACACTTAAGCGACTGCAGCTATCAAGCTCGGTCTTTCTAGATTGAAGCCACATGATTATATGTAACAAATCTTTAGCAAAAAAAAGCCAAGCTTTCAGCTAAGTTTCGTTGGCTTTCATCAGGGCAATGCATATGATGGTTTGTTTGCTGCAGACAGTAAACATAGAAATGCTTCATGGAATGTGTATTGGTAGTCTGTTGGCAAATCACAAAGTGTTGCTATACAGAACTGATGACCGTTATTCACTGTCACCTACTAACTGGACTCTTGAGACCGTCACGCTGTGTTGTTATGATGTAGATCTTGATTTCCATTGTGGGGCTTTGGGCTGACCAGCGGTCGCTTGGTAGACCAAGGCCCTTCAGAGCTGTTGTACCATGAGGTTTGGTTTGGAAAGTTAGAAATTGCATAACATTAGCCTCTTTGAAAAAATCTTGCTGGTATTTCCTCCTAAGTGCATAGCCAGGTTGTAGGAATGCATAGAACCCCGTGAAGAGAAAGAACACCTCATGTGAACCATAGGGAGAAATGGCTACTCCTTCAACAACATCCGATGAGTTTTTTAGAAAATTAGAAGAAAGCGCAGGAAAGGCCACCGTAGAAGAGAATATCTTGTTTTTCAGCTTCTGTGTGTCTGCATTGGGAAAGATGAATAGATTCAGGAAACTCAGTCACAAAAGCACCAGTGTTTTGCCTCAGTGTGGCTTGAGCTCATCACTTGAAAACTGCACCTTTCCAAGACACTTGCTGGCTAGCACACCATAGCAGTACCACTGTAAGCTATTGCTGAGCCCAATGCAGTTCTATGTACTATGGCAGAGGTTCTCTAGAGACTGCTGCCTGGTGATTTTTTATTATTATTATTAGACAGCGGCCCAGTACTATCAAATTTACTTGTGAAATACATTTCCAATTTCTTTGTTATTTTGTCCCAGTGGGGACACGTTTTCCGCCTTTCTCCCCAAACGTTTTAGGCCTAGGTGACTCACCTTTGAAATTTTGTATCACCTTGGAATTTTATCCCAATTCTGTTTTAATTTTATTTCCTGCGCGACTTATGTCGCTATATTTAATTGCATCTTCTCCGCCCGCGGGGTTATACTCCATCGTCCATATACGATGAATTCTGTTCCTATGCTTGTTATTTTCCAGTCCAGTGTTGGACCAACTCTAGAGCGAGTCTATCTCCCGTAGCTCGTTCGCTATCCAGCTAAGTTCTGCTTTGCGTAGCTTGTTGGCTTGAAGCCAGTTCATTGTCGTCTATCATGGATGTTGGATGTGTTTTGCGTTGGCTCATTGCTAGAGCATCAGAATACCACAGCATGCCTGGATAATTCATAAAGTATGGGGGCTTACGTCCTCGAAAATTGCTTATGATTCTTCTGGGAGTGGACGTCCACAACGTATTTACTAATTTTATTCATTTGGAAAGTTGTGAGTATAAGATCTCGGCTGAAGCCATGTGTTAGCTTATGTGCAAGGACCAAAAGTAAGTTCAGTTTTCAAGATATTTTTCTGTTCTTTTCTAAAGTAAAAAGTACTCGGCTTACTGACTGCACTTTTTCAAACTCCGTACCGCAGGAAGAATTCTACCAAAACCTGTTTATGTCTGCATTTTTCTGCAAGAAATGACTTCATTGTAAATTTTAACTATATTTCAGATCATGTAAACGATATGTTGTTAATAAGAAATGACATAATTTTAACTAATGTGTAGTCTTCCGCTGTAAAAATTGAGAGCACGCAATTTTCTCAGGCAACCTGAATCTTCTTATTCTTTTAATTTTATTCTCTAGTTCCTCTTTTCCGTATGCAAAATATATATATTTTTTAAAATTATGGTTCTTGCTCTTGTTGGTTGTTTCTATGGCAACCGTTGCCCATGGAGATGAGTTGCTGGCATGATGTTGATGATTATTTTTAAAAAAAAAGAGATTGATTGGATAATTTGGCCGTGGCCTGAAGTTTGAGCTGTTGCTTTTTCCCTTTCGTTTATTATTTAATTGAAGTGCATTAGCTCTGTATTTGTGATATATATAATTGTGTTGATTCAGGCGCGGTTATTCTGTTGATGTGTTTTAATTCTTAAATCTTGGTGTTTGATGATTTATTTCGTGAGGTTTTCCCCTAATTTTGAGGTACCTCGTTCCTTTTGTGAATCGCGGTGAATTTTGGGTCGTGTTGGTGACCTGTTTAAAGTTAACCTTGGTGTTTCTTTTTGTTTTGAGCTGGTATTTGGTTCACTTTCTTTTCTCTTCGTGGAGTCCCCTTGAGTTCTGGTTTCTTCAAGAGAAACTCATGGCCTCTCATTATTAAGTCCAATAATAAATTAAAGGTCAAGAAATCCTGTAAAATTTTGAAATTAATGTGCTGGAAAAACTTTTTATTTTGGGGGCTTCTGCCAGGAGATAAATTTTTCCTCAATTCTTTTATTCTTTAATGTTAATTTTAATTTTTAATTTAGAGGGCGTCCCTCATCTCAGTGGAAAGTGTTTTGACTTTATCCAGTCTTAATTTATTTAAATGCTTCCTATCTTTTAAAATTAATTTTCCTCAAACGGTGCACCGTACATTCTAAAGGAGGAAAAAGTATCCTTTAATTAATTGTAAAGTTCTTGCAAATGAATTGTTAATTAAATTTTAATTGTTTAGAGAAAGAAATTTTGGTGTTTTTCTTTCAAACCTTTATTCATTTCATACCGTGCCAATACTTAACTTTGGATCCAACTATTCTCTGCGTTATGGGCCGTCGACTAGCTAGTTGGTGAGTATTTACTGACAATTTTGAGGGATATTTTTTAGGGTTTCTGGTCATCTCTTGTTCTTTATTTACTTATACCGGCAATAGCCAGTACGGCTGGTATAATTTTATTAACATAAATATTAATAATTAAGTATTGCGTGATCTTACAATTAACATCTATCCCTGCGAACCATGTGACCTTGCCGCGGTGGGGAGGCTTGCGTGTCCCAATGAAGAAGATAGCCGAGCCGCAGGTGCAACCATATCGGATGGGTATCTGTTGAGAGATCAGACTAAGGAATGATTCATCGAAAGGGGTGTAGCAGCCTTTCGGAAGTTGCAAGGGCGGCAGTCTGGATGATTGACTGATATGGCCTTGTAATAATACTCAACATGGCTTAGGTGTGCTGATACTGCTACACGGTTGAAAGCAATGGGAAACTACTGCCGTAACAAACACCCGAGGACATGCAGCTCTCTCTGTATGAATTATGTACTGATGATGGCTTCCTCCCGGGTAAAATATTCCGGAGGTAAACTAGTCCCCCATTCGGATCTCCGGGTGGGGACTACACGAGAGGGGGCGATCGTCAGGAGGATGGATACTGACATTCTGCGAGTCGGAGCGTGGAATGTTAGAAGTTTGAATCGTTGTGGCAGGTTAGAGAATCTGAAAAGGGAGATGGAAAGACTAAAGTTAGATGTACTTGGTATAAGTGAAGTACGTTGGCAGGAAGAACAGGATTTCTGGTCAGGCGACTACCGAATTATCAACACAAAGTCAAACAGAGGAAATGCAGGAGTTGGTTTAATAATGAATAAGAAAGTAGGGCAGCGGGTAAGCTACTATGACCAGCATAGTGAGAGAATTATTGTCGTTAAGATAGACACCAAACCAATGCCCACCACAATAGTGCACGTCTATATGCCTACTAGCTCAGCAGATGATGAAATCGAAAGAACATATGAAGAGATAGAAGATTTAATACAATATGTAAAAGGTGACGAGAATCTAATTGTGATGGTAGACTGGAATACAGTGGTAGGCCAAGGAAGAGAAGGTAATACAGTAGGAGAATTTGGATTGGGACAAAGGAATGAAAGAGGAAGTTGGCTGGTTGAATTCTGCACTGATCATAATTTAGTCCTTGCCAATACTTGGTTCAAACACCACAAATGACGGCTTTGTACGTGGACGAGACCTGAAGACACTGGAAGGTATCAAATAGACTTCATTATGATTAGGCAGAGGTTCAGAAACCAGGTGTTGGATTGCAAAACTTTCCCAGGAGCAGACGTGGACTCTGACCACAACTTGTTGGTCATGAAGTGCCATCTGAAGCTGAAGAAATTGAAGAAAGGAAAGAATGCAAAAAGATGGGATCTAGACAAGTCGAAAGAAAAGAGTGTGAGGGAATGTTTCAAGGAACATGTTGTAAAAGGACTAAATGAAAAGGCTGAAGGAAACACAATAGAGGAAGAGTGGATAGTCATGGAAAATGAAGTCAGCAGGGCTGCTGAAGAAATGTTAGGAAGGTAGAAAAATCAACTAAGAATCAGTGGATAACTCAGGAGATACTAGACCTGATTGACAAACGACGAAAATACAAGAAAGCTAGTAATTAAGATGGCAGAAAAGAATACAAGCGATTAAAGAATGAAATGGACAGAAAGTGCAAGGTAGCTAAGGAAGACTGGCTGAAGGAGAAGTGCAAGGATGTCGAAGGTTGTATGGTCCTAGGAAAGGTATATGCTGTATACAGGAAAATCAAGGAAACCTTTGGAGAAAGGAAATCTAGGTGTATGATAAATAAGAGCTCAGATGGAAAGCCACTTCTAGGGAAAGAAGACAAAGCAGACAGATGGCAGGAACATATCCAACAGTTGTATCAAAGTGAAGATGTAGATAATTTGGTTCTGGAACAAGAAGAGGCTGTTGATGCTTATGAAATGGGAGACCCAATTTTGAGGAAAGAGTTTGACAGAGCTGTGAGCGACCTAAATAGGAACAAGGCACCTGGAATTGATGACATTCCCTCTGAATTACTGACTGCCTTAGGAGAAACCAGCTTGGCAAGGTTATTCCATTTAGGGCCTGTACTACGACAGCCAGATAAACATCCAGATAGGTAGGCTGCAGTTTTGCAAACTGGAAATTAACTTTTTTCTTGCGTACTACCAACGGATTTTAACTGCGGTATTCCTATGCGGGAGATGTAGTAACATTTTTATTGCGTTGGCAATGAAGTTACTGAAAATGTAGTGGAATTTTGTGCGGTGGTGTATCTGTATCTGTTCCCGCGTGTTTTTGTCTGTTTAGCGCCGTTTCTTCTGAAATTAAATCTATTTCACGAGAACATTATCATAATATGGAAGCTCAAGGCAAAAAGAGAAGTAGAACGGAAAACTATACGCAGGAAGAAACATTCAAGTTAGTTGAATGTGTAGGGAGATACAAACATATTGTGGAAAACAAGAAGACTGATGGTGTTACATGGAAGCAAAAGGTAAGATACAGGTTATGTTTCTTGTCAAATATTTCCTACCACATGAATCATGTTGTTTTGTCTCAAAAATAGTAAAGAGGAACCGTGTTGCTGCGAAAATAATCTATTTTCGTAATCTGTGGCACCACTTGCGGTAAGAAACTTGGAAATTCGGATATCAGTAGTAGGCCTAAAATAATAGCCTGCTGGCATTCATGTGGTGGAGAATCGTTACCGTAACTTCATTATTAATTTCAGTATTCAATTACTGTTGCAATTTATGATAACGTTATTGTTCGTTATTATTATTATTATTATTATTATTATTATTATTATTATTATTATTAGGCTATTTCGTTTCTTCCAAGACAATGTTATAGAACAGTATTGGCAAACAGTAATCCTGCTTTTTATAGAGTACCATATACTTTTTCTGTTAGTAATAAGTTTTTTATTAAAAAATATAACCTCCTTTCATTTCATTAATATAGGATGAAGCATGGAATAGTATTGCAGATGAATACAACAGCAGCAGCACAAATAGTAGGACTCCCAAACAACTGAGGAGTAAATTTGAATCCTTGAAAAAGGAAACGAGGAAAAGTGCTGCTGCAGAGAGGCAATGCATGGTGCAGACAGGTGGAGGCCCTTTTACAACAGTTGTAAAAAATCCAGTTCTGGACAAAGTCCGAGAAATGATACAGTTTTCAACTGAGGGTCTTCCCAGCATCTTTGATTCGGATGCAATGCGTAAGTTCACTAAAATATTTCAAATTGGTAATAACATTTTAAAGCCAAGTTACGTGTGTAACTTTACTGTTGCTGACAGTGAATTTTTCTCTTTTGTTATAGCTGATGTACCAGTAATAACTGTACTTGCTGAGGAAGCAGACAACATGAATGAGGTTAGTGATTACTGTGACCCAGTAAAGTTGAAATTATTAGCTTTAAATGAGAAATTATACTGGGTTTTATTTTACAATGGTTTATGAAACTGTCGGTCAGATATTTATTATTGTATCAGGTACATCATAATGACATATCTTTTTTTTTTTTATAGCACCATGCAGAAGCACAGGGCAGCTATGTTGAAAAAGAAATGAATGTCCCTGTCATGTCTCCAGGTAACTTTTGTGTAGGCCTAATACTTTATTTCCCCACATTCAAACTTTGTCAACCTGAAATATTAAAATATAACTTTTTCATATCTGACTTTTCAGAAGATCTGCAAAACTACAAGTGTACCGGTCCAGTTGAAAGCATTGTAACAGAACTTTCATACACAGGTAAAACATCTTCATTCTTGTGACAGTGTGAGGTTGTTTAAAACATTATTTCAATACACAGCAAGTAGATAATGGTAACTTTATCCTTGCCAAGGTACAGCTGTGGTTCAAACTTGATATCATATTATAAAGTAACCTTTTGAGGTATTTACACACAAATTATTCTCTTTAAAATACTGTATAATTGTAATCAATCAATCTGTAATCATTATAGGATCAACTGGTGCAGAGGACGTAGCAAGTAGTTCTTCTGCAGTGGTGTCTGCCCAATACAATGAATGTAAGTACAGAGTGATTGTACTGGTTTATTCACTACAAATGATGAAAAGACCATATAATTATACGTTCTCCTTTCATATATTTCAGGTGATAATGACTGGTCAAATTATACACCAAGGATGCTTAAGAAAAGAAAAAGCATACCGCTGCGAAATGCCTTGAGCACAGTGAAGAATTCTTCTCCTACAGTGAACTGTAAGTTTAATGTAATTATATTAGACTTGAGAGTACCAAAATGTATGAATTTCAGTAACTCTTAGCAGTCAGCTTAAATATAGTTGGTACATACAGTTGCTAAAAAAAGAATGGGCACAGAGTATTGTAAAAGTTCCTTTTGGGTTCGCTTCCTCAGGAACAATCGAACTATAGATATGTTGTTGTGGGTATCCACAGGGTTTGTATCTACATGACGGTGAATGGTAGCATCCAAAGATGGGAGATGCCAACGTGTAACATGTTACCCAGGGATACAAAATATATTAATGTTACCTTATAATGCTTTTGAAGGAGGAGATTATTCATTGCCAATACCAGAATCTCATCATCCCGCCCCAGAAGAAGCTTACTTTTCTAACCAAGAAAAATCTTGCGTCATTACCCCCAACCTTCCGTTGAACACTCACTACCATTAGACCTATCATTCAAGGCAATTTGACGTAATGGCCAACTTCGCCTTGTTAATGGGTCCTAACGAATGAGTTATAAGCTCAAATGTGAACCAATGGTTGACATGAGACAGAGCTCACTTCCTTTCAAGAGGCTTTCTATTGAACACCTCTGATGTGTTTTTGATCAGTGTGTTTTTGTCACTAGCCAGGATGTGCACATACACACCAGTAACAAATGCAGGTGGCAGCACGTAAGGGTGCTCCTATCAGCACTCTCCTAAACTAACAACAAAGGAGCATCACCCTGTATTGAACCTCCATCTCTACTCACTGGCGCCCCTTGTCCTGTGATTGTACGAGGTGAATTATATTTTGATAAAAATTAAGCTTGATAAAATATTAAATACAAGGAACATACAATACCATATGCTCATATTGGGCAGCTGTATGCAGTGGAGCATCTTAAATTGGGGATTTCACTTTGTGAGAAAAGTAGTATATTAGATCAGGGCCTCTCAAACGTCCAGAAACTCACGTGCAAAACGAGGCGCAGAGGTTCTGTGTACCGTGCGTCGGTCCTACTCGGCTTGGTTCGGACCAACGTTCTGTCTCGAGGCGACTCGGCTGAGCTCGGCTTGGATGGTCAGCCCTGCAGTGCGAGTGAGGAAGGGGGAAACAGGTGCAGTGAGCGAGGCAGACATAGGGAAAGAAAGAGACAGTGCTATTGCTCAAACTCGAGGAGTTGGGGGGGGGGGTCTGCACTCTGGTTAACCTAGCAAAGTTGTCTTATGCACCTTGCACCGCGCAATGCACCGGCGCATACACTCTGAGAGGCCCTGTATTAATCTTTTCCTGACCACTAATTTGCACTATCTGCATTCACCTATAATATTTTACAGCAATCATTTCAAGAACAATATGGGTTGAAAGTTGCATGCCCACGTTGTATCTAAATTATAATTATTACAAATAGGAGTCATGCCATTATGTACAAGAATGAGATTTGCCATCTCCCCATCCCATCAAATGCACCAGCTGTGTCTTTACATTTGTAATTTTTTTTCTTTTTATCCAGCAGGTCAGCCATCAGTAAGGACATCTTCAGTTAGTGGCCAAAAGTTGAGCTCATGGGTAACGGAGAAGAAGTGTTTAGCCACCCTACAACAGGAGCTCCTCAAAAAACAATTTGTTCAGAGGGAGAAGAGGGAACAGGAGTTACATGCCATGGAAATGAAAATTAAAAAAGCTCAACTTTTAAGTCTCAAAATGGACATTCAAATTAAGAGAAAAACTTTAAGTAATATTCAGAGACTTTAACTGGAAATGCATGTTCGTCCTAACATTTTTTCCCACAACTGGTAAGTTTTCCAGTCTGTCGAAACTAATTCAGGATTAGTAAAATACCTGAAAAACATAACATGTTTCAGATATAATATGTTATTAAATGTTTTCTTTTTTTGAGGTATTTTGTAATTTTTTACCGTGAATTAGTTTTGACAAACTGAAAAACCTCACAGTTGTGGATTTTAGGTCAAAACTTTTAGCCAAGTCAATTTTGTTTATAACAGTCAATCAGTTACCACTGATCTGCATTTAGGGCTGTTGCGTAAGTGGCCAGTTCTTTACATAATCATTTCTGAAGTTATTTCTAATTTATCAAATATCTCCCTTGCTAAATTATTCCAATCCATAATTCCTCCAACAAAATATTTGCCTCAACATGTTCTCCTGAATTCCAACTTTATCTTGATGTTATGATCTTTCCTTATTTTTAAAAACCCCAATCAAGTTTGTCGGCTTATGTCATTCGACTGACAGCTCGGAACATACTGCTTTATTAGTCTAGTAACTCCTTCTCCTTCCTCTCGTTTGCAACACCACTCCCTTGTCAGAAATCACTCCGAACAAACTGTACTGATTTCTATTGGACCTTTTCCAGTTCTCGAATTAAGTAATTGTGGTGAGGGTTCTGAGCACTGGAACCACACTGTGATTGGGGTTTTACCAGTGATTTATACATCCTCACTACAACCCCCAAGTATCCTCATAACAATACAAACAACCTTTATTTACAAACTTGTTAATATGACTATCCCAATGAAGATCTTTCCTTATATTAATACACAGGTTCTGACAGTGATATCCATGAGGTAATTTTACTACAACTTGACCTTGCAGTCCATTTACAGTCATACCACCGTTCCCTTATCATTATATTTTTTTTAAATTTAACCACCCATTGAATCTCTTTCATCTAGACCAGGGCCTTTCAGGGTGCATTGCGGGGTGCAAAAGATGATTTCGCTAGGTTGACTAGAGTGCAGATCCCCACTCCTCGATTTTGAGCAATAGCGCTCTCTCTCTCTCTTTCCCTGTCTCGCTTCCTCTACCTGTCTCCCCCTTCCTCACCTTGCAGTACTCCACCATCCAAGCAGACTTGAGCCGACTCGCCCCCGAGACAAAATACTGGTCCAACCCGAGTTAGACTGATGCACTGTGCACGATATTCCACCTCGGTTTGGATGCATGAGATTTTGGGCATTTGAAATGCCCTGGTCTAGACCAACAGCCCTCATTTTCGTTAGTAATCTGCCATGATCTACCCTATCAAAAGCCTTTGACAAGGCAATGGTGATACAGTCCATTTGATCTCTTGAATCTAAAATATCTACTATATCTTGCTGGAATCCTGCAAGTTGAGCCTCACCGAAATCTTTCCTAAACATGAATTGCCATCTGCCAAACCAGTTAGTAGTTCCGCAAATGTGCCTAATATAATCGGAAAGGATGCTTTCTCAGAACTTACATGTAACACATGTCAAGGTGACTGGCCTGAAATTATCGACTTTTACGTTTATTGTCCTTCCCGTAGTACATACAGCAACTCTCCATTCATTTGGTGTAGTTCTTTCATTCCAACAGTAATGAAATAAGTACTTCATATATGGTACGATATTCCAACCCATTACCTTTAGAATATCTCCAGAAAAATTATCAATTCCTGATGCTTTTGAATTTTTCGGTTAATATTTGTAAAATTATAGGTAAATTTCAGTACTTTGCTATTAGTCACCTCCTTTACTTAATCCAACTATATTAGCATACTGCTCATTAATATTTTGCCTCATGTATCATCATCTTTAAAAAAAATAATAGAGTCGAAACTGAAAAGAGACAGCTTCAGATAACACTAATCATCTTATGTCGATACTGTTTATTACTCAAATTAACACTTTTCACAGCCAGGCAATAATAATTTTGCAGATATTCTCAGAAATATGCTGTATAATACCAGGTAGTAGGTCGCGGATTTGATGACCTGTAGATCAGGGCCTCTCAGGGTGCATGCGCGTGGTGCATGCACTGTGCACGGTGCAAAAAACGACTTGGCTTGGTTGAACAGAGTGCAGACCCCCCACTCCTCGATTTGGAGCAATAGCGCTTACTCTCTCTTTCCTCACGCCTGTCTCGCTCGCTCCGCCTGTCTCCCTCTGCCCCACTTGCGCCGTAGCGCTCCAAATCCAGACTGACTTGAGCCGAGCATAGGCGAGTTGAGCCGAGCTTAGCCGAGTAGCCCAGAGACGAAGCGTTGATCCGAGCCATGCCGAGCGGCAGCGATGCACAGTGCACAGAGCTCTTGCGCCTCTATCTGCACGCGTGAGATTTTGGGCGTTTGAGAGGCCCTGCTGTAGATCAAAAATGCCTCAACTGTTCAACTCCAAGTCAAACCAGCGCTTGCTTTTTCTTCATGAGCTTTCTTGAACCTGATATCATGCCTCCCTTTCTAATGAGCCACCCATTTTCTTTGAAAGTTCTCAGATTTTAATTTCAACATTGGACCAAGTTACCCCTCAAGTTACCGTACTGTAGAAAACCATAGATTAAGGTCTTCCCTTTTCAGTTTTTTTCCCCACCTCCTGTCTGCCCTTTTCTGTTCCACTCTATTCTTTCCACGTGTTCATTTAATTTGCTTTCAAACATGAGATCCTATCTTTGGAGATGTCCACGATTTTTGCCCGAAGGGTTTTGATTTTGTCCAAAATAGAAAATTTTTCGTGACATTTTGCTCACGATGCGATACGACTGTGCTCAAATGTTAAAACTGACAACAGTGATATGAAGGCAAATGCAAGTTTCGAGCTGAGCTGTTTATGACCAATGTATCGTTGAACTTAAGAGGTAATCTGTAACCTTTCTTGTCTCTGTAAACTGACGTACTGTATCACCTAAGCACACTGAAAGTACAGTTGTTTTGGTATGTTTTCGTATTTATTTGTCTGAATTAAATAGTTGTCTCCTTTGTCATAAATTTTTTAAAAGTGCCTTTGACCATATTGACATACAATGTTATAGTGATCCCCCATGAACTGTCACCCCATCAATGCAGTGATTAAAATTGAGAGGACTTTTACTCTTGGTGAAATGTAGTCTGTTTTTTCCACAAAATAAGACTTGTATATTTTTTATATGTGAAATTGTGAGTTTTAAAAAATAAAGTGCACATTAATTCTGAAAATGTTATTGAATTCATCCCATTTCCCCTTAAAACATACGAATGCAATTTAAAGCAATTCAGGCTTAAAAGAATGTTATACTAACTTTGCAATTAGTGCTCTAAAAAAAAGGCTTAATTTTAGAACCCATTCCATTTGACCTTAAAAAATTATAGTTTCCTTCCTTTTCCTTCAATCCAGTTCCTAAGATGAATAGGTTCATGCCTAAAAAATATTTGTATGGTTCTCTTTGCCATCACGACAGCCTGCAAAAACGGTAGGAAGAATTTATTACCGAGTTAACATGTTGGGAAAGTTAAAGGAAATTTGAGATCTGGTTGGCTTTTACTCAGATATTTGCTTAGTGGATGTAGTTGGGGTAACTTTTTTTTAAATCTTCAGGGAAAGAAACGACTCTCCACCCTCCTGTTCTTTTATTGAACTTAAATGTGATAAAGTTTGGGCCTACCGAGCTCGATAGCTGCAGTCGCTTAAGTGCGGCCAGTATACAGTATTAGGGAGATAGTGGGTTCGTACCCCACTGTCGGCAGCCCTGAAGATGGTTTTCCGTGGTTTCCCATTTTCACAATGCTGGGGCTGTATCTTAATTAAGGCCACGGCCGCTTCCTTCCCAGTCCTAGCCCTTTGCTGTCCCATCGTCTGCATAAGACATATCTGTGTCGGTGCAACGTAAAGCCAATAGCAAAAAAAAAGTTTTTACAGTGTGATGTGCATTAAAAACACTCATTTATGCAAATTTTCAAACTCCAAATCCCTAGGGAGGCAAGGTATCTTCCTCTTAAATGGGAAGTCAAGAACTAAGTACTATCACATTCACTACAGATGCTTTCGGATGCAACATGTTGTATATTTCATGCTCAATGAATGAAGGCCACGCCTTATCCTGGTTAAATACAAATTCCCCTTACCCAGCTTGATTGTGCCGTGAATTTGGTTGGTTACAAAAAGAAAAACAGAAAGTAGGTTATTGAGCATATCTAGACTACACCGTATTATTATTTATTTGAGTTTGTATCAATATCATGTAAATTACATCACAAAAATTATTTTAACTGGTTTATTTTCCAGCAATTAGTGATAGTTGTATGTATACATGTCCAACCCTTGCGCTGGTTCTTTTTGGAGTCCTATGTGAAGCGAGATGAATCTTCGTAGCGAGTCTTTATGCCCTTTCTGATGTAAACCTCATCGTACGAGTTAATGAGATGAAATGATTGACGTGATACATGATAGTAGGATGGGAGGGGGTAAATCCAATATCAACACATAGCCTACTCCTGTCAAATAGCACCAAGGGGTCTGCTGAAGGCTTAACATCTCCATCCAATGACTATTCACTATCAACAGCGTCATATATCCTCGCTCCGTGGCAAGGTTTAGAATTGAATTCAGGCTTTTGGCACACAACCTAGTGATTAGAAATTGTATACCATCACCTCTCCTACCCTGCTGGCCATCATTGTATGATGGTGATAATATTTTTCAGCCAGCCAAACTCAAACTGTCTAACCGTGGTGTCAGACCCTGTAGATTTGATACCTTAACAATTAGTCCTAGTTGGTTGTCACTTTTTATTTTAACTTACCATACTAAGTTGCAATATGCACTGAGCATTTTATAAAGTTTCTGAAACTATGTGAAGAATGCCTGGAGTGAGCATTGTTCTCCACATAGAACCATACATATGGAGCACATTGTTCAAAATCATTGTTGAAGGGATGATTGGACTGGTTCATTACATAGCAGTTAAAACGGATATAATGAATATGCAAGTAAATACACGTTTAAAATATGTTCAAAATATGGATGTTAATATCAATATTGTGCATAGTAAATACAAAACGTCAATGGAAAAGATAAAATTAACAAAATTATAATAATAATAGTGATTTCTGGACAAAATTCAATTAAAATGCCCCAAAATGAAGGGGAAAGAAAGAAAAATTAAAAATATACTAACAAATATATCTTAAAACACTCCATTTATTATAAAATATGTACATAATAAAGCAGCAATTTCTATGTTGCCAGAAAAAAAAATCATCGAACATCAAATATTATTTAACATTATTCTTTTGCAAAAGACAAACAACTAGTCTATTTAATAAAAATACTTCATTTATTATCATTTCAATAAATTAGAACTGAAAGTAAACTGAGTCCAGGGTAGCTAGGTCACTTCCATGGAAAAGCTTTGCTGGTATGGAATACAAGGTCTGGAAATGCATTCAGAGGGAGCAGTAAAGTGCAAATTTCTGCAAGAATTTTTGTGCTGGTTGGTATGATAGGCTATTGTTTAATGCTGCCTACAAGGTTCCTCATGATGTAGATTACTGTAGTCATGTCCTACTTCGTGAACCATGAGCAACGGCTGAGTGGTCCTGAGACTCGGGATACCAGTTGCTATGGAATGGGAGTGGGCATCTCAAGACATACGGCCCTTGTTGTGCTCATGCAGTTAGGACTACACAATCCACCAGTAGTACCTAACCTGTTAGAAGAGAGATCCTCATTGGCCTACGTGTACATAGGGTAGCACCTTCCTACACAGAATTCACTGAACTCAGAACGATTTAAGCAGGTCTCGAACCTACGGGAGTAATGGAGTCTCACTTCCACTTGACAGGTGAGGGACTCCTTTGAAACAACTTGGCGAATGAAACAAGGAGCTGTCAACATTAATGGGGCATATGGACGAAAAAGTACGGCTGCTGAGTCGGCAAAGAGTTCTGGATGTGTTAGGAGTTAATGGTATTCGGGTAAGGGGAGATGACGAGATAAGAGATCATAGTGTTCTCGACAGGTGTTAAATAGTGAATAGCAGAATATGGGGAAGGACTGTTCATTACGAATACTACTGCACGCAACCTAGTATCTGTTAGGCAATGTGGATAGATTTGGCAGTTGGAGGAATTAGGACAAGAATTGTCTCTGTTTAATCAGCATGTTGATGCGAGAGTTGGAAATCTGAAGGATATGCGAAGGTGATGGGTAAATGTGGGGGAAGATATGGAAGTTAATTGGCATGGGAAGTGTTTATTGGACTTCTGTGCTAGTATAGGATTACAAGTTATTACATTCTCCCAGCATAAGACTAATCAGTGCTACACATGGGAGGGTGGGGCATCAGATCCATAATAGACTATATCATATCAGACTTCAAACTTAGGAAATTTGTTAGGAATGTATGGGTATTCAGGGGATTTTTTGATGATACAGACTATTAACTGATCTGTAGTAAACGCAAAAAGAAAAATCAGAAATGGCTCAAGACAAGGACTGATGCAGACAGGGAATTGTACATAGATGAAGGAAACAGAGTGAAACAAATAACTGTTGAATCCAAGAAGTCGTCTTGGGAAGATTTTGGTAATAACGTGGAAAGGCTAGGTTGAGCGGCAGGGAACCTTTCTGGACATTAATAGAGAATCTTAGAAAGGGAGGTGAAGAGGAAATCAATAGTGTTTAGTGTTTAGAGTAAATCAGGTGAACTCATGATAGATCCCATGGAATCACTGGACAGGTGGAAGGAATATTTTGAAAATCTTCTGAACGTTAAGGAAATCTTTCTGGTGATGTGGTGAACAACTGAGTTCATGGGGTGGAGTACAACAATGTTGGCAAACCTACGTTAGAAGTAATGGAAAGTGTGGTAATAAAGCAGCAAGAATAGATGAAATTACATCTGAAATGGTGAAATATATAGTGGAAAGGCAGGGATGAAATGGCTTCATACAGTAAAATGGTTATTACGGGATGTTAGTTCCCCTTCGATTGAATGAAAGTAGCAATTACACCTATCCATCAGCAAGAGAACAGGAGGGATTGCAATAACCATCAAGGTATTTCGTTGATCACTGCACCAGGAAAAGTAAACGCAGATATTTTGGAAGGGAGGTCTGCAATCAGTGGTTGAGAGTAAGTTGGAAGAAAACCAGTGTGGTTTCAGACCACACCTTTGTTATTCATAGTTTACATAGATCATCTGATAAAGTAGCAGAGGGGTATTGAGTTGAACACAAATGTTGTACGGTAAGCAGTTTGGCCTATGCCGACGACTTAGTCTTAAAATGGTAGATTGTGCTGAAAACCTGCAGAGTAATATCTTGGAACTTGAAACTATGTGCAACGAGTGACATACGAAAATTAGCCTTCCCAAGACTGAAGTGATGTCAGTAGGTAAGAAACCTAAGATAATTGAATGTCATGCTGGGAATACAAAGCTAGAACCGGTACATAATTTCAAGTATTTAGGATGTGTATTCTCCCGAGATGGTAGTATAATAAGCGAGACTGAATTAAAGTGCAGTGAAGCTAATGCAGTGTGTTCACAGTTGCGATTAACAGTATTCTGTAAGAAAGAAGTCCACTTCTGGACAAAACTATCATTACACCGGTCTGTTTTCAGACCATCTTTGCATTATGGAAGTGAAAGCTGCGTGGACTCGGGGTATCTTATTCATAAGTTGGACCTAACAGACATGGAAATAGCGAGAATGATTGTTGGTACAAACAGGTGGGAAGAATGGCAGGAAGGTACACAGAATGAGGAGATGAAGGCTAAGTTAGGAATGAACTCAATGGATGAACCTGTACGCATAAACCAGCTTCGGTGGTGGTGTCATGTGAGGTGAATGGAGGAGGATAGGTTACCTAATGATTTTAAGATAAGAGGTATCGAACTAAATGAGGCCACAGAGCTACTTACAAATAGGGGATTGTGGTAGTGTTAGTACATTCACAGAGTCTTGCCGACTGAATGCTGAAAGACATAACAATCTACAATGAAGACTTATGTTTCAAAACAGTAAATATGCGAAAAACCACAAAACAGCAAGTGTGAAACTGAGCAGGACCTCAAAAATCAAGAAATAGACCACTCGTCAGTTTCATAATTAAGCACGTCACCTATATGCCACTTGAAACTTCAGAACAACGGCTTTTAAAAAATGTTACCACTGTTCAGTTGAATGTTATTTCTCTTTTCATCAACCCAAAGGACTAGATGTACACTGGTGGCCATAACTCTAGAAAATTTTTGCATTTGCACTGTATTACTGTACCACAACAAGTCACTTATTAGCAGATTAACATTATAAGTAATTGAGAAGCTAATTTTGATCTGTAGTAAAGCTAATTTGGCTTTAAGTCTGTGGTATTTACAATTACTATAGGTTAATAAAGAAGGCAACACATACAAGAAGATTTACAGGAGGATTGGTGATAGTACAGTGCCTGCTGTTATAAAAGTATGCCAGAAATACCGTACAAGTTTAGTAAATGTTAAACAGCTCCAAGAACTAACAGATATCCTATTAAAGCAAATTTATAGTAGCCGTTCAAAATGTTGAATGAATGCATGTCTAACAGCTTCTGCACCATTATTTTCATTTCTATCAACTTGAATTTCACCTTCCTCTATACCCTGCCTAACTCTATCCTCAACCTCTGCATCAAGAGGTGGTTGGTGTTCGTTATTGTCGATTGCCATATTATGCAGAACTGCACACGCCACAATCACTCCTTGCACATTTTCTATTTTCTGCCGAATACCTAATGCCAGCACTGGAAAACGGGCCTTCCACACGCCATACTGTCTTTCAACAGTGTTACGAGTTCTTATAAGAGACTCATTATACAACTGCTGAGCTCGAGTAGCTGGGTTCCTAAGAGGAGGTAGCAAGTGCAGACCAGGGGCATATCCGGAATCACACACAAGGACCGAATTGCCAAAGTCACCTCTCTCCAACCTTGCCTTCAATACAGAATTGTTGAAGATGGTGGAATCGTGGCTTGAACCTGGCCACCTAGCCACAATGTCCCTAATCCTCAGCTTTGTGTCGCATACAGTCTGCACATTCATAGAAAAGTAACCTTTTCTGTTCCTGAAGTCTTCAGGGGCATCTCCACCTGGAGATTTAATCCTAATATGGGTGCAGTCCAATGAACCTATTGTACGGGGAAAAGCTGCCAACCTATAAAAATCACTCTGAAGACTATGACATTCTCTCTCTCCTTCAGGCATCTTGATGTATGTTCTCCGAAGTGAAGCAATTGCGGCACTGACTCGATTTACAACTGTTCCAGCAGTAACTTTATGAACACCACAAAAATCACCTGCTGTTGTCAGTGTTCCCCCAGTGGCATAGAACCTCAGTGCCAATAATAACTGGTTCATTGGAGGTAATGCAGAATTTCTGAAAAAGAAAAAAAAAACCCACCTGGTTAGAATCCTACCATACAAATGTATATATGATATATATAGCCTGCCATAATTCAATATCAAAAATACATAATGTTGCTGTGATACAGGCTAATATGTAATACAGGCCTACAGTGAGACATACCGGTAATATCTCTAATTAGGTCTAGGCCCTACATTTTAACTTCAGGCCTTGCATTTTCTGTAATTTAATATATGTCAGCCTCATATCACATAACAGGCATATACAGAATTAATACACTGATTTTATGGCAAGTAAACTGTTATCTTAACACATTCACGACTGACGACCAACATGACATCTAGAATATGGAAAATAGTGTAGCCTGTTGCTTTGCATACTTTTTTATCATACAAAATAATTATTCGTTCTGTACAGTGAACTAGAATTGTTTGCCTCTCGTATACGGTAAATAACCTCGTCAATAGATATTATATTAGTCTTCGGTCATGTACAATGTGTGTCGATATAAGGTTACATGCCAACAAACCCACATAAAGAGACGTTTAACCTTGCTTCTGCTACAGGCATGTTACACGTTACCTACTATATTTCACACCCAGAATAATAATAGCTCTAGTTATATAACATAATTATTCCACTAACAATATAGAGTAAATAGGTTACTCACCGATTTGTAGCATGTTCCAGTTGATCACGGATTTCATCTAGTACAAGAAGTGCCGTCAGTTTTGTTAACCTGAAACGTTTTACAAATTCTTCGTCATCCCATTCTTCGAAGTTATTTGGACGTGGCCTAATCCTTTTCACTTTTCTGACACGACGAAGCATCTGCTCCAGAAATTCGTCATCAGAATCAGACTCAAAATCAAATTGGTTCATCAAACCATCATCTCGACGAGCAGCCATCTTGAATTATTTCTACTGCCGACAGCTGACTTCCAGATAACAGCGTTAACAGCCTCTCCAACTTCGGAATAGCTATACTCGAGAATATTTTCCCAGATTGCGCATAACCGGAAGTCGTAGTACGCGTTTTCAACCGAACTTCCAGATAAATGTCCAAACTGCCAAATAAATTTATACCGCACTTTTATCTGGCTGTCGTAGTACAGGCCCTGAGTCTCCGAACAGAACTGCACCAGAAAAAGGTCTCCAACCATCAGTCATCTTATTGTTCAAGTCACTTAGCCTTAGGGCCTGTACTACGACAGCCAGATAAAAGTGCGGTATAAATTTATTTGCCAGTTTGGACATTTATCTGGAAGTTCGGTTGAAACCGCGTACTACGACTTTCGTTTATGTGCAATCTGGGAAAATATTCCCGAGTATAGCTATGCCGAAGTTGGAGAGGCTGTTAACGCTCTTATCTGGGACTTAGCTCTCATCGGGGACGCTACCGTAAAGAATCAAGATGGCTACTCATGAAGATTAATCTACATCTGCATGATGCTGTGCGAAATTAAGTTGTTACAATGTAATTTATGTATATATTTATGAAGTATGTCATGCTTCCTGTCCAGCTATCACAGAATTCTAAAAGATTTCCCAAGCTAGAAAGTTGTTGCTACTGAGTATATCAGTAGTACACACGCAGTTCATCGCAACCTTCATGGGTAGCCGTGGTCGTTAGGGCAGCAAAGTTTGCTGATAAGCATTTTTTCGTGGGTTCGAGTCCCAATAGTTTAACATTTTTTTACCTTGTAAATTGTAGCCGGTTGGGTACTAGAGGCGATAGCACACATTTCCTAATCATTAAAATGCGTGTCAAAAAGTGTGGGTTCTATTCCAAATCTATCCGCGACGCACATATGGAGTAAAGGTATACGACGTTGTTCATGGCGATTCGTCC
This sequence comes from Anabrus simplex, assembly GCF_040414725.1. NCBI lineage: Eukaryota > Metazoa > Arthropoda > Insecta > Orthoptera > Tettigoniidae > Anabrus > Anabrus simplex. Next base: position 688,885,060 of record NC_090265.1, on the reverse strand, counting down.
GTCGAATGAGGATGTTAAGGAGGTTATATTTCTTTTACTTCATAACAACTTGCTACAAAAGTATTTACGCTAAAGTGAGATAAATGCTTGCCAGTTACTATTCCCACGTTGTATTGAAAAGAAAGAAACTAACTACTTATTCAATGAGCAAACAATTTTTGAATTAATAATAAAATTAATGATCCCACGCTGCATCAATGGCATTAATTGCGAATATAAACTTTACTTTCGACGTAACGCGCAGCCTCGTAAATAGTACTAGACAAAAAAGATACATAACCTGAATCTTAACTTTTGCGTCCAGGTTACATTTATTTTCTATAACAGTTTCAGTTTCGTTATACAGTTAATTAATTTTAACATTTCTTCGTATGTGTATATTTCAGTCCTAATTCTGTTTTTGACCTGGACTTCCACATTATAGCTTAATAAAAGTCTGATATTGGACTATAGTAATACAATTTCAAAAGGAATAGAGCTAAACAAGCGAAAACACAAGGGAACACGTGTACCACCGCGCTAAATTTCACTATATTTTCAGTAACCTTATTACCAACCCAATAAAAATGTTACTACATCTTCCGCATTACAATACCGTAGTTAAAATCCGTTGGTAGTACGCAAGAAAATATTTAACTTCTAGTTTGCAAAACTGCAGCCTACGTATCTGGCTGTTTATCTGACAGTCGTAGTACAGGCCCTTAGAGGCCTAGCATCGTTGACACTACCAGGCCAATTCTGACAACATAATAGAATTCTAAGTGGTGGTGGTGGTGATGATTATTGTTTTAAGAGGAAGTACAACTAGGCAACCATCCTCTATATGTTACTAATCAGAGATAAAAAATGGAAGGGATCTAATTCTTCGAAAAATGAAGGTATCGTCCAACGGAAGACAAGGGCCACAAAGGGCGTGAAAAAGAAAGACTCCCTAGGCCTCGCAACCTAATACCATCGGGGTCAGAAAAGAACAAGAGTTGACCAAGGGAGGTCGGATAGGATAGATGGAAGTGGCACAAGTAAGTGGGAGTAATGCCAGGACTCAGCTATGAGCCCCGTGGTCGCCAAATCACGCTTATCAACTGTATAATTCTAAATTTGGTCCACATATGAGCATTACATTCAAGGAATGTTTCCCATACCAATCAGCAAATGCTGGTTCATACGCACTTGGTGCATCAATTTCTGGCGTTCCACCAAGTACTCCACAAACTAAAGGAATACCGCCAAGTTCAGTGAATGTGACAAATGCAGCACTTCGCCATAGTCAGCTAACCAACATGCGACATCATGAGGAAGGGTGTCATCTGGCGCTGACATAACTGTGCAGACTGTCGTTTATGAAATACCATGTATATCAGAAACAGAATGTTACTGTGTACCACTACCTAACCAGTTCAGTGCAATCTGAAGCTGCTGTTTTGGGGTTAGTGCTTCATTCCTTGCATTCTCTTATCAAGCACATATTCAGATGTTCTGTAATCCGACGTAAATCTCTCATTGCATTCATATGTTTGTTTCCCACCAGTGCATTCGCTCCTCATCACTATTTGAATCAGAGTCAACCCGTTCACTGATCTTCACAATTTTATGCCAAAATATTAAAATACCACTCACTTTGCTTTTTCTTGCTATTAGCTTTACGTCGCACCGACACAGATAGTTCTTATGGCGACGATGGGACAGGAAAAGACTAGGAGTGGGAAGGAAGCGACCGTGGCCTTAATTAAGGTAAAGCCCCAGCATTTGCCTGGTGTGAAAATGGGAAACCACGGAAACCATCTTCAGGGCTGCCGACAGTGGGGTTCGAACCCACTATCTCCCGAATACTGGATACTGGCCGCACTTAAGCGACTGCAGCTATCGAGCTCGGTCCACTCGCTTTGGTTTCACTAATAATGTAGATTATGAGTCGAAATACCCTCATGGAAATAATCCCAATAATATGAGTAACTTTTATTAGTCATATTGTCCTTGAAACTGTTTACAAATATTATTAGAAATATCTACTAATAATTTTTACTCATAAACTAATAGGCCTAACTAATATTATTTACTTAATAACTCTATGAAACGTAATACTCATAATATTAGTTAATATTATTGGTTTCTTACTAAAGTTTTATGAAAGGGGGCTCTACTGTACACTCGGCAGGATTGGTCTAGCAAGACCCTGTTCCGAAAGAAGAGTGTTCCGTATCGCCTGCAGTCAGCTGGATTGGTCTAGCAACACCCTGTTCCGAAAGAACAGTGTTCCGTATCGCCTGCACTCGGCAGGACTGGTCTAGCAACACCCTGTTCCGAAAGAACAGTGTTCTGTATCGCCTGCACTCGGCGGGACTGGTCTAGCAACACCCTGTTCCGAAAGAATAGTGTTCCGTATCCCTGGTTGGCTGATTGTTCCGACTCTGGGCGAACGTGAGTGCTATTTCTCTGCACTGGTTTCGAAGTTCTTTGAAACTTGACTGCACTGGGGCTTCAATGGAAGGGGAAGGAACCCACAAAATATGAAACTGTAAAGACGCAGAGGCGCGCATCTCGGTCAGCATTTTGACAGACAACGAAAGTGTGCATGGTACTGATTTTTTATCTTTATTCGTATGAATTCTTGCTGCGTGAAACCACGTGCATTGTCGAAGTATTCTTTTAGCGCGATTTACGGCTGTCTGTGTTGTGCTATCCACTCTAATTTGTTCATAAGAAGTGTTAGACTATTATACATACCGATATATAAAACATAGCGATATCAATATACCAAATGTTATTGAACAAGGCCTAAATATTTCATATTTTACTGGTACCTGTCTTCTTAGTTAATCTATAACTGTTATTCTGTCCGTCGAAACTAATTTATTTATTAGGCTGTGAGATACCTGAAAAATGAAACATTTAATAACAGATCACACCTGAAAATTAAATTCAATTTAATTAAGGTGTTTCTTTCTCAGGTTTCATTAATACCCACTTTTTGTGATAAAAACTATATTTCAGCGTTCTCTACAGACATTAAGAGTAAAGCATGAAACTAACAATGAGGAACCAATTTTAGAATGAGCATTTATGAGGTTCGTTAATGTTTTCTAATTCCCCACTGCCTAAACCTTTTACTGTTATTTTGGAACAGTTATTCGGAACATAGTATTTTTTCGGAACCGGAACAACCGGAACTGTTACGGAAAAAGAACAACTTCGCCCATCTCTAGTCCACATCCTCTCACTGCCGTCTCGATCTTCTCATTTCCTACACTGCCTCCTCTATGCTAGGCTTTTTCGCGAATGGGCCGCCACAAAAATTCTCCGCTAGATGTCAGGTACATACGCACACAGTTCTTAAGGCATTGTTAATGAAAAATTCCAAGTTCCCATAAGTTCACCTGCATACACCCTAGCGTCAGTGGGTAGGGTCTGACACACCCCACTCTGATGAGTCTAGTGTCAGACCTAAGACGAAACGCTGGTTAATAGAGCAAACGCCTGAAAAGCCACACATCTAATCTTTTATCTAAGTCATTGTTATCACGACAGCCTAAAATACACTATGCAGTATAGTAATGTGTTCAACGAAGCTCGTAAATGACATCAGTAACATTAAAAATCGGTAATATTAACTCTACGAATATGTGATCGACCTCTTCATGTCACAATTGAAAGATTTTCCTGGACGAAGGCTTGGAGTGATACACTGCGCGGATAATATTTTGTGATCTTGCCAACGCAATGTCAATTAATAATGGATATGTATTTCGCACAGTGTGCACAGATAAAGTTACGTGTTATTAAGTACAGAGTTCGGTCAATGTTACTCTCCTTCTTTTGGAATCTTTCGCATGCTAACGATCACACTGTGTACATATGCAGCTTTGGTCGGGATCATGGAAATATTTCTTATGGCATAGTTTATAATGGAATCCATGGATTGCGAATCGTGTTATGGCGTGTCTCAGTTCGTACCTTGGCTTTTCCACTCGAATGTCGTCATTGCATCTGCTAGATAAAAGTCTCCCCTGATATCTGTCTTCTTCCCTCCTAGTACTCGGAGTACGCTCTGATTTGGGGCGTGTAGATGGTAAGCACATTTTTGCTCTTATCTCCTCGATATAAAAATGTTCTCTCGTGATCTCATATGTTAATCTTGATAGTGCAGTCTTTGCTATGCGCGCGATCGGTGGTGGGAGGTGGGGTTCACCGCCGTGGGTTAAAACATATATTTTATGCGTTCCATGCATTTATAAGCCAGACGTAATAGAGACTGGCGATAGTTGTCCACATTTTCCCTGTCACCGTCTTTGAATACGGGAACGACATTTGTTTCCTTCCATTCTTCTGGCACAATCCCACTGTTATTGAAATGTTAAATATTGCACAAAGAGAAAGTGTTAATGCTTCCGCACAGCGATGGAGAATTCCGGCCGGCACGTTATCTGGGAATTCGCAGCATGAGGTCTAGTTCTCCGAGGACGTGTTGCGACCTCGTTAGCAGCGAAGTACAAGCTAGCTAGGGGCGGAAATGGACGGATTGTCCTTGTGGTGAACATGTCTCCATCCTTTTCAGCAGTGGTGAAGTTAATTTTAAATTTACTGTTAAATGTGTCTGCTTTTTCTTGGGGAGAGAAAAGTGTTAGTCCGTTGTACTTGAAGACGGATGGAGCATTGTTGCCGCTTTTGCTTCTGATGAAAGCCCATATCTCTTTACTATTGGAACTAAGGCTGTGGATATATGCACTGTAGGCATCACGGATTAATGATCTGAGTTTGTTCCTAGCCAGTGTGTACTTCCATCATCTACTGTCACTTGGGTTTTCCTTCCATTTCCTGTATAACCAATTCCTAATACAATGGATGCATAGCTGAGTGCACACAAATTTTCTCTATGCATAATGAACTGTAGTAACTGTGTATACTGAGCACTGCGCGTGGAACACAGTTTACACTTGTCTTGCTGACTTGGTTCTATAGTGACATTGACATAGACACGCCGTCGCTGTTTACGCCAATTGCTAATAGTTCATTCTTCCGTGTGTTAGGAGCTTTATGAATACTGAACGATCTTGTTGTGAAGTGTATAGTGATAGTTGATAGTGATTAGTGGAAAACTCACGCATTATGTCGAAAAGTTATCAGGGGAAAAAAGGAGAAAGTTGCACAAGGAAAGTGAGTTATCGAATGAGTCTTTATTAAGAAAAGAGAGGAAACTGGTTTCTTTAAAACTAATACAACACAAAATGTTGCCGCGGCTGAGACCAGTAGGACTACATCAGCACCTACCTGTAGTTCTTCCAAACAAAGTAGCAGTCAAGAGGCCAAAGACGTTAGTACCTGTACCTTCCCCTACTAATGATACCGTTACAAGTTTTCGTGACCACAGTGATCGTGATAGTGATAATGGCAATAAAAGAGTGATAGAACTGTCAAAAGACACTGAAACACTGAAAATGAAATTGAATTTATTTCCAAATCGGAGCAAGTGCCGGTGATTACTTTAGATCCTGCAACATGGCCAGCGCATATTATACACATTCAGTGTGATTAGTTTGTTTTGAAAGGGCCGACCGAATATTCTAAAGAAGATCATGATTACCCTAACACTTAGGAAAACAGGCACTTTTCAAAGCAATTTCGGCGTCGGGTTTTGGAAAATGGAGAAAAAATTTCAAGGCGATATTTGATTTATTCAGAAAAATCAGATTCTGTCTACTGTTTCGGTTGTAGATTGTTTAATCTTTCATCAAAGTCACATTTAGGTCAAGCAATGGGTTTTAACAACTGGAAAAATTTGCCAGACCGTTTAAAATCCCATAAGTTGTCACCAGGCCATATCAAAAATATGGATACATGGTTTGAATCAGAAAAAAGAATTAAAGGAGACACATCTACCAACCAGCACATCACGAAGTAAATTGAAACTGAGGGTCAACATTCAGAAGAAGTATTGCGACGGTTAGTGGAAATTACTTTATATCTAGTAGGGCACAATATGGCTTTTCGTGGGTTATCTTCAAAGTTTTCACAAAAAATGATGGAAACTTTCTTGGACTTAAGCAACTTTTAGGAAAATTTGATAGTATAATCATGAAACACTTAATACGTATAACTAACAAAGAAACACAATTTCATTTATTAAGTGCGTCAGTAAAGAATGAGTTAATAACTATACTAGGTCAATCAGTATCTTGACGAAAACAAAGGAAGGCAGACATTTTTCCGTTATCCTTGATTGGACTCCAGACATCTTCTTCTTCAAAGGTGTGGTTGGACTCATGTGTTATCGTCCAGTCACGAAAAACATTAATTACTTAAACACTGACACATGTATCACTCGTATTGTACTTTACAATGTAACTGATAGAAAAAACATACCATAGGAGTCACACAAGAGACGATGATAACATATAGACAGAGGGTAAAGAGATTTATATCCTACCAAAATTATGATAAACATTTTGCAATGGAAGAGTGAGCATAAAGAGACTGTCAGAGGATTATAATATAATATGTGCATCATCAAGAAACTGATTTATGCTGTTCACAAGAGTAGGAGTTAGAGAGGATAATAAACACGAAATACTTGTAGGGAAGGGGATGCCTATGTTAAGCAAAGAGGATAGGAAGCGCTGGCGGGGAACATCAAAAGCAGGACATTGTAACAGAAGGTGATTACTGTCAGTATCAGACAAGCCACAAGCACAGGAATTTGGGGGAGGAAGATGAAAACGATTTTTATATTGGGGAGTAAGGGCATGATTAAAACGTAGACGTATAATAGATGTGATATGGCGCCGAGAGTACTTACCATAATAAAACCACGGTTTAAGAGGAATAACAGGTTATAATTGATGATAAAAACATCCCTTTTCTCGTGACGTTTCATTCCAATCGGACTGCCAATGTCGATATGCTATATCCCGCACTTCATGAATGAGATCAGAAGGGGGGATCGCAAGAAAAAGAGGGGGGATTGTTGTGATGCTCGTTTAGCTGCCTGATCAGCAGTCTCATTCCCCATGATACCAGAGTGACTGGGAACCCAAACTAGAGTTATATAAACACCAGAACGAGTAAGAGATACTTAACGCTATATAAGTACCAATTAGGGGAAGAGAGAGGCGAGCATAAGGCATGCAGAACATTTTGTGCATCCGTGAAAATCGTAACCTTATCATAAGCATGTGACCTGATGGTAATGAGGGCTTGTCTAATAGCAAATAATTCGGCGGTAAAAACAGAAAAGGCAGAAGGGAGGGAAAACTCAGAGAGAGTATACGGTTGGGGGATATAAAAGGCTGCTCCAACGCCGTGTGCTGATTTTGATCCGTCAGTAAAAATGCTTACTTCCCTTATGTAGAGGGAAAGTCGAATACGTTACTTGAGTCTAGGGAATGTCGAAAGAGCAGCCATCATCGGCTTTGCTCGTGACTGCTCGAGAAACCTCGGCGTTTAGTACCGCCTACCTAGCTATAGCGCCACGTGTGGGGCAAGGAGAAGAAGAAGCTCTGTTTTGTTTGTTGTTGGTTGCAGCTTTTCGCGAAGCCACTATTGCTTTTAAATCGTGCTGCTGTGTTCTTTTAAATCGTGCTGCTGTGTTCAGACTGTGTTAATAGACTTCTGCAGTATTTGGAGGTCCACTTCATGAAACAGTGAATTAGTTACGTGCATTAAGTGGTTTATTGCGCATTGTAGTGAACTTTTTGTGCTTGCACAATGGACAATTTCGTATGTAGTGAGTGTAATCAATTTTTCAATTACAGGAAAAATTTAAATCATCACGTAAGAACAAAGCACACTAACAAAAACCCTAAATTTTCGTGTGATTTGTGTAGTTTTACCTCTCACACAAAATACAATTTAAAACGACATAAAAATTCACAACATAAGACTGCGAAGTGTGAACAACCTCAAGTAAAATGTCCGCTTTGTGTAGAAGAATGTGCTACAAAATCCGATATGGTGGCACATTTTATTAATTTTCATGAGATTCGTATCGCAAAGGAAAGTTTAAAATTTGCGAATGAAGAGGATTTCCTTAAGTGGAAACGTGAAAAAGAAAGTGAGCAAGTGTGTGAATTTGTTGTATGTCGCTCCAAGTACGAATGTAAAGATGGTTCTTCTAAAATGAAATACAGGTGTCACAGGGATGGGACCTTTAACTCAAGGGGTAATCATGAGCGTCACCAGAAAGTACTTGGAAGCAACAAGATAAGTGGTCATTGTCCAGCAAATATTGATGTTACTTTTCAGTCTGGAGAAGTGCATGTTTCATTTTGTGCAACACATGTAGGCCACCAAGAAGAGTTAGGTCGCATGAGGTTATCGCTGTCGGAAAGAAATGACTTAGCGAGGAAGATTGCGATGAAAATTCCTTTCGATAGAATCCTTGATGAGGTTAGAGATTCTATTGGTGAAACTGACATTGAACACATTCATTTTCTGACCAGAAAAGATCTATTTAACATTGAGCAAGAGTACAATTTAAAATCTGAAGCTGTGCGGCATGAGAATGATTGTACGAGTGTCGAAGCATGGATTCGTGAAATGGACGAACGTGGAGGAATAGTACGCTTTTACAAGGGTCAAGACATGTCTTCTATGCTGTACCCTCAATTAAAACCAGAGGACTTCGTTCTAATTATAATGAATGAGGCGCAGCAAGGAATGTTACTACGATACGGCGACAAGTTCATTTGTATTGACAGCACACATGGTTTAAATAAGTACGGATTTGAACTAACTACTGCACCCTTGAAAATTGGTTATTGGTTTGCATGGGAAGAATATTTTATTTCTAGTGTGGAACCATGCATAAATTTATCATCCAGGAAGGTGATTTCAACTCTGCATTGTCTGCTAGCCAGCGAGGGGAACAGGTTTTTCCCGTGCCGTGCATACGAGTCTGGGGTTTTTTTTTGTGCCTTGTTGAAGACAGCAGAAGGTGGCACGTGGACAGGAACTCGACCAGATTAAAAGCGATCAATACTTTGAGATTTTGACGTCATGATATTCAACCAATTGGACCGCAAGGTTAGCCTGATCGCAAAGTCTTAGCCAATAAAAATTAATTAACAGGCACACCTACGTCTTGAAGGAATAAATACCCATGTACTTGAGGAAATCATTCTCTTTTGCTTTCTTTGCTCATTTGCATTCGCTCAGTGCTCATTTGGTCTTTGCTCAGTTGTCTAAAGGGAAGAATTGTTCGAGCACATGTGTTACTGGAAGCGACGTATTCGACGTGGAATCTTACCAGTATTCATTTAAGGAAAGACGAGAAATTTTCTGCTTCCGAGGAAATTTTGGGACAAAAAAATATCGGAAACGCCGCAGTTCAGATTTCTTTAGTTTTATAAACCTGAAGAGAATTTATAAATTTCAGCTTCAACCAGAAGACGCAAGATCCCCAGCAACCCAAAAATAGTTTGGAAGAATGGAACTTCAGCGTTACGACGAAGTGTGTGTTTATCCTAAGTCCTCGCCTGCTGCAGCCATGTATCTTTAAAATGTGAGGCATAATTCAGCCCGGGAGAGAATAACATCAGAGATGGAGTTTGGTTAAATATTCATTGATCATCTGCCGAGTCCAGAAGCCAAGTCTACTACAGCTAAGATTTTAAATTATACTTTTCTCTTTTCTCTGTTGTAATAATTATGTAGACGTAGTCCTTGCTTGAATATTTAAAGTCATTTCTAATAGTCTTTGTAGTTAGGTTTTTCACTCTTCTTTCACTGGTGTTGGTAGATTTGATGTGTGTGAGAGTGTATTTGGGACCTATAATTTGTTCTATGTGAGTGAATGCTTCGTGACATATTCTCACTGTCCCATGTTAAGTCTAGGGAAGTGTTAAAAATATTTGACCCACGCGATAATAATTTTCAATTTATAAATTAATGATGGAATAATTTTTGATTTATCTGGGACAGAATATCGACGTGTTCCGTGAATTTAGGATTTTTCCTTGATGTTTTGTGGTTTACCATAGATCCGAAATAGAATAGAGTCATCTATGATTTCCTTAAACCATAGCCTGCGATGACGCGACCGCGCGCGTATAATAATAATAATAATAATAATAATTGACATTATTACGGTCTAATAGAATATTTAAAGGTCATGAGTGTAATTATTGCTGTGCTTATAAGTGATTAATGTGTGCTATTTTGAAGTAGATGTGACCTGGAATATTGGTCGTGGCTTGAATGTCCACAGATTTTGCATTTACTGTTATTGGTAATTTTTGAGACTTGTAAATGGATCTTAAGATAGGATTTTATTTGTGTGTCCATTACATGAGTCAATTAAGGAAGAGAGTGTGTTTTTAAACATAATTTCTTCTTGTGCAGCACATGTTGGTCAATAATTTGTGATAATGAGGGATTAAAAATAACGTAATCGTGACTCATAGACCGTATGCGCGAATGTTTATTTATCTGTGACTGTAGGCAGTTCTATGGAATTTTTAGTGACGATTTCTACTACAAAATTATTCTGGAACATCGTTGTGGAATTTATTTCATTGGAAAAGTGGTAATCCTGTCACAATCACACGTCAGACGTTTGTAATGGTAACCCTTGTCTGATATGGTCATCGAGAGAAGTTCTCATGTTTCAGATAAAATTTAAAAATAAAATTCAAAAGATAGGATTCGATAAATTTATTTAATAATATTAACGTGGACCAAAGCTTGAATGTGAGATGGATGAATGATTGATTTTATTTATAATTGTGATTTCCATGGTTATATTTCGTCATGTTGTGTGTACGCTGGGCGCGTAAAGTTTCGTTTATTTTGTTGTTTTGTGGCGAGCATATTTGGCTCAATTATGAATCTTTAAGTGATTTTATGACGAAATAAGATAGATTAGGATCTTTGCTTCGAGAAAAAATACTTAAGCAAGGATCGCGTCAATGAAATAAGCTCACAGAATGTAAAATGTTTAACGCTATAATGCGAGAATTTTAAGCCTTTATTGTGAGTTGTGCACAACACTAGGACAATTGACGTAAGAATAAGAATCAAATGAGTTAGATACTTGATTTCAAAATAATTTTGTTATATAATTTGAAGCTTAAATAATTAATTGAAATAATATTCAATTAATAGAAGGGAGTTATTGGATTTTTCGTGTGACGTAGAAATTTGACTCACAATTTAAATGAACCGCTAAGTATTGTCAATTTAAATTATAATTCAAGAAAAGGAGAAATAATTCATATTTTGAGATTTTGAGATAGGTTTTTCTCAAATAATAATTTGTTTAATTTCTTAGGATGATTTATTAAGGCTTAATTTCGTCTGTTTACAGAATTCAAATTAATGGAGAATTGCGGAAGAATTCCGGCAGGGAAGAATTATTTAATTTTATTTCAAGATTTTGAAAATATTTCTAGAACCTGGAAAGTGCTAATATTTTATTTAATAAATGTTAAAACCCATTTCTTTCTAGCGTTTTCATTTGTCGTCAGTCCTTAGATTGTCCCTGACCCCTATAATTTAGCGTCGCCTGTAAGCGAACGTTCCGCCTCTGGGAACTTTTGCTTACCGGCTGAGCTGCCCGGCAAAACGGGGGCAGGTAGTACAAATTTGGCGCCCGTAACGTGTTTGGCCCGAATTTAATTGACGACGCCAATCTAAGGACTCGATCTTGTAGTCCAAAATTTGGACATAAGCAAGATGCGGCGACAATAGGATTTTTGGGTTATTTGATAACATTTATTAGCCCAGATCTCTGTGGCAGAGAGCACTTTAGTTAAAGTTAGGAAGGGCCATGTTGAATGTTTGAAACAAAATCTTGGAGATTAGGAAAATTTCATTTTTTTTATGCGACTGCATTTGCGCAACATTTCGGATTTTAATAGTTAAGTATTATTGAAATGATATACAAATCTTCCCCTAAGGAGGTGAGCTTAATTCATTAGTAGACGTGGAACTGGACTCTGGTTTATACTCTGATATTATTCTCCCCGAGGTCTGAACTGCCGTTTCTTGAAAAGTTTATTGTTATTATGGGTGAATGGCGTGCATTTTTGGAGAATGCGTTAGGGAATTTGAAGGATAGTTTGAAGCAGGATTTAAGTGAAAGTAGTGCTAAACTAAAGCAGGAACTTAGCGCTGAATTAAGTGAAAATAACGATAAATTAAAGCAGGAACTTAGTGCTGAATTTAATGAAAATCAGGAGCGATTGAAACAGGACCTTAGTGCAAATCAAGCTAAACTTGAGCTTAGACTGACCGAGAACAATGATAAATTAAAACAGGATCTTAGTGAGAATAATGAAAAACTGAAATTAGAACTGAACGAGGGACAGGATAAATTTAAATCCGATCTTAAAAGTGCTTTGGAAGAAATACAGAATAGGACGGACGAAAACATTAATAAACTGCACATGGACGTGAAATTATTTAATGGGAAAATAGCATCCATTCAAAGTGAACTTGTAGCAGTAAAACAGAATTTCTCAGATTTTAAAGGTGAAATACAGGCGGGTATTACAAGTTCGTTAGCTGAGATGTCGAACGAAGTTAGTGAGAGACTCGCTAAAGTCCAGACAGATGTACTACAGGGGCTTGATAAATACAAAAATGAGGTGGAGAAAAACTTTCAGAATATCGAGGAGAAAATTGTGGATAATGCAGACGACCTTACAGCGACTAAGGCAGCATGGAGTAAGAAGTTTACCGGCCTTTACGAAACTTTGAAACAAGTGGAAAAGGGAGTCATAGCAGAGATAAAAGTTTCCCAAGTAACCACGTCAGAAAGGCTAGAATATTTCTATGAGACTATCGAAGAGACGCAGACAGGTCTCAAAGAAATAAAAACTGAAATGGACAAGGAAATTAGCGAAGTAAAAGCTGAGTCCGAAGCATCGAAGCGTGAACTTCAGGACGGAATTAAGGAGCTTGTTGAAGAGCTTAAGATAATTAAACTTCAGGGCGAGAGGCATAATATTGTCACTTCTACATTATTGGAAAGGCAAGGTCAATTAGAGAAGCGGACGTCTGGTGAAGTCCCGTCTTCGACTCCAAAAGTGGTGGACATGGCTAATCCCTTAAATAACACCAACCCTTACATAAATCAGGACAGTAGTGGGATAAATTCGGCAAATGTTTCAGGTCAGACTCAAATTGTTAATATTATTAAACTTCATGAGGAACAACCGAAGAAGTTCAATAACGTTAAAGGCGTTACTCCTAAAAGCTTCATTCGTGAACTTCAGGAATACTTCAGAGATAACAAGATACCTCCTGAACGCCAACTAAGGGTAACTGAACGCTATTTAGAGAATTCAGTATTAACATGGTATGAAGCATTCAAATATTCATTTGAAGATTTTGAAGGGTTCAAGAAGGCATTTCTGGAGAGATATTGGAACAGTGACCTACAGCATAATTTAAAAACAGAACTTTACGCTAAGAGGTACGCTTCTTCTACGCCCACACGCTACGCCGATTATTTTTCAGCCCAGCTACGTAAACTAAAGGAGCTTGATATGCCACCCTCAGAAGTTGAAGTAGTCCGTGTAATAATAAGGCAACTTCCAGCGGACATTCAACGTATAATGATTGCTTCGAACGCGCAGACCGCAATTCAGGCCGAAGCCGTGCTCCGACAGCTCGACCTAACTTCGAGAGAGCAACCAAGGCGTAATCTAGGTCAAGATCAACAGGTGTTACAAACTACAGTCGTCCGAGCCGACAGTGGAGCTTCGTTCAACCAAGGGAAACCTAGCGGTCGAACTACAAAGGAAATGTCATCGAGAGACCGTTCTCCTAGGTCAGGACACAGAAGTGACGAGGAGAGAGATTATTACCGAAGGAATGTACGACGCAGACCCTATGAAAATATTCGAGGAAGGTGGAGAAGAAATAGCGAGACTAACTATACGGGAGGAAGAAAAAGAAACTGGAGACAAGAAGAGAGAGAGAAATACATCCAGGAATTACGCAAGGAAAATCAGGAGAAATCCAAGTGGCGTCACGCGATTCAGGACCAGGACGTGAACCCAGATATAGTAGGAGCGGAAAGCTTAGAATACCAAAGGGCTAAGCAAGAAGAAAATCGCCAGCGCTATGAAGAGGTAGATTATAGCCAAGGGGCTATTAAAAAAAAACATCCATCCAACTAGAAAATGATAGTTCGAATCCTAACTCTTGTAATTCAGAGGTCCCGAAGGAATGGATTGTAGTTCAGATTGATTCATGGGTTACAAAATCTGATGATCTGTTAGAAGAGAATCTTGAGACTAGTAGAAATGATGCAAGGACATTACCAATAATATTAGCTAAAATTTGTGGCGTGAGAGTTAAATGCTTAGTTGACACCGGCTCCACTATTAGTGTAATATCAACATCATTTATGAATGACTTAAGAGAAAGGCATGAAATACCTATCATTCCCGTCTCACATGTTAAAATTAAAGGAATTATCCCTGACAAGATTGTGATTTGCAAGCAGCAGACATTTCTCGATGTGGAAATCGGAAACACCAAGTTCCCTAATATATTTTTGGCCATGACAAATATTAAATTTAATATCATTCTTGGAATGGATTTTCTTACATCATACCACGCAAACATTAGTTTGGACTCCAACCAAATAGTATTTCGTCTGGAGGAATTTTCAGAAATTACAGTCATGAATCCTGTTGATGTAACCGACCAAGAGGTGTTCCACATAAATTGCGCCTTACCATCGAGGGAGAAAGAAGACCATGAGGCCTTAGAAGAAATTCATCAGGTTCTGGATGACATCATTGAAGAGGGCGAAAATAGAACGCATCCCTTGGATCTTATAAATCAGAAGGTGAATTCAGCTCAGGGAAATGACAAGGAAAAGGAACAACTACGAAATCTATTATTAAAATATAAGAACTTGTTTGATGACAAACCGGGACAAATTCCAGATTTTAAATATTCATTGGTGGTAACTGACTGGACTCCTTTCAAGAAGAAGCCATACCCGATCCCGGAGAAATTCCATTCTAGAGTGGAAAAATTAATCGAAGGCATGGAAAAGGATGGGATCATAATGAAAGCTAGTACACCCTTTCTTAGTTCTTTGGTCATCGTAAGCAAGCCAGATGGATCCCTTCGTTTGTGTTTAGACGCTCGTGAGATAAACCGGAAGTTGATCCCTGAAAGAGACCAGGCACCTGCTATTAAGGAAGTTCTAAGGAAATTTCGAGGGATGAATCTCTTTACGTCAGTCGACTTCACTTCCTCATACTATCACATTCTCCTGGAGGAAAAATCTAGACTCCTAACTGGATTCATGTTTAATCAACAGACCTACGTCTTCCGAAAATTGCCCTTTGGCATATCTAATGCAGGAAGCGCTCTTATCCGAGCATTGGATCGGTGTCTTACGGAGGAAGTAAAGAGCTTCACGACTAAGTACATTGACGATTTACTGTTGACCAGTGAAACCTTCGAAGATCACTTATCTAAACTGGAGAAATTGCTGGAGAATCTTTCTAGAACAGGATTCCACATAAATCTAGCCAAGTCAAAAATTCTGTCAGACTGAAATTCTATTTTTAGGACATATAATAGATGGTGAAGGAATCAGACCTAACCCGGTCAAGATTGAAGCCATAAGTAAATTTTCAAGGCCCTTAAGAGTGAAACATGTAAGGCAGTTTTTAGGAATGGCCAACTTTTTCGCCAACCATTGCCCTAATTTTACGCAGACTGTCGCACCTTTACAGGATATGCTAAAAAAGGGAAACAGATGGAAATGGAATGATGAATGTGAGACAGCATTTAATAAGACCAAGGAAATGCTGATACAAAACGTCAAATTGGGATATCCAGACTTTGGAAAACCATTCGTATTACAAACAGACGCATCAGGTATTGGGATTGGAGCTGTGCTATTCCAAGAAAATAAGGAAGACCCTGAAAGGAGAATTTATCTTGCCTTCGTCAGCAGAAAATTGAGAAATCACGAAAAGCACTACACGGTTACTGAATTGGAGATGTTGTCAATAGTATATGCTCTCAAATACTGGCAGAAGATAATATATGGTTATTAAATTATTATCAGGACTGATCACAAAGCTCTGACGTTCATGTTGAAAACTACCATGGCATCTGAACGAATATTCAGGTGGACGATGTTTGTCCAGCAATTTGACATCAAACTGGAGCACTGTACTGGGAAAAGCAATTTGTTAGCTGACTGTTTAAGTCGTAACCCGAATGCCGATATTGAGGAAATCCATCAGATTGAATTAATTCCAGAGGACCACGAATTTTTAAGAAAATTACGTTATATTCGGCAAGCCCAGAAGAGAGACAAAGATT
The DNA here is from genome assembly GCF_040414725.1 of Anabrus simplex. NCBI lineage: Eukaryota > Metazoa > Arthropoda > Insecta > Orthoptera > Tettigoniidae > Anabrus > Anabrus simplex. Next base: position 688,868,764 of record NC_090265.1, on the reverse strand, counting down.
TAAGAAACATCATAGACTTTTTGGAGAAGAGAATCAAACCTGGAGAACCTAATTACAGAAGATATAAGAGGAAAGCTTCACGTTACCAATATTTGGATGGAATATTATTTAAATTCATTGATTCTGCAAAATCTGAACTTAGAGTTGTGGTGCCTCCAAAATTACAGGAATCCCTTATCTGGCATACGCACAGAATAACAGGTCATGGTGGTATTGACAAGACGGTTGCCACTATTCAAGAGAAATTCACTTGGGAGAAACTTCGAACCATTGTTCGTAATGTAGTCCGCACATGTGATACTTGTCAGCGAGTAAAACCCAGCTCTCATCTGCTTCAGCATAGTCCTATTCCCATATTACCTACAGGGCCTAAACAGTTATTTGCAATGGACCTATTTGGACCAGTCCCGATCTCTAGGAGGGGAAACCGACATGTAATAGTCACTATCGACGTATTTTCTAAGTATATTGCCTTGTATCCTATCCAAAAGGCGAATTCAAAATCTGTAATCCGTCGGATAATCCGCAACCTGATACCTCACATGGGCAAGCCAAAAGCCATATTGACTGATCACGGATCACAATTTACCTCCGCTGAATTTCGTCAAGCTATGGAACAATTAGGCATTAAGCATATATTGAACTCTGTCCGCCATCCATCGAGCAATCCAGCTGAAAGAGTAATGCAGGAACTGTCAAAATTCTGCCGTATTCTCTGCGGAAATACACATTGGTTATGGGTAGATGTATTACCAATTATGATGGAATGCTTAAATAACACTGTGCACGAGGCAACATCTCAGATTCCAGTTGTTCTTCATTTTGACAGACGACCTTACCGACCTTGGGATAGTATCATTCAATGCCCAGGAAATATAAAACCTACCCTGGAGGAGAATATTGAGAAGGCAGCTAAATCTCTAAAGGAACAAGCTGAGAGAAGGCAACGACGTGTCAGAAACAAGAAGTTTCGTCGTCCATTAAAATTACATGAGCTCGTGTTACTCAAGAAACCAGCTTCCTCAGAAACCACAAGTAAATATTATGCCAAGTTTGCACCATTATTTATTGGGCCGTACAAAATTATTAAAGTCTATGGGAACAATGCTTATCGCATACAAAGTCTTGATCAATCATACGAAGGAGTTCATAATGGTTCAAATTTGAAGAGTTATAACCGTCCTAAACAATCTGCTGTAAATCAAATAAACGTCATCTTTGAAGAGGAAACGTCATGGAACGAAGATGAGGATCCGATCTACCTTCATGCTTCAACGCAGGTCGATATGACGGAAGAAGTATGCAAAGAATGTCAGGAGTTACAAAATTCCGCCATGAGCCAATTACGCTTGCTTTGTGCTGCGCTGGAACTGGACAATAGTAGGCTACGTGCTGGAACGTCATCTGGAATAATTATGAAATAGTGTGACACAAAACTGTATTTCAAAATTTTCAAGGGACATGTTAATTATATTTCCAGATAATAATGATTTAATCTGCCCATCAAATCATTTTTTCAGCCACGGGAAAATATGCACCCTTGAAAATTGGTTATTGGTTTGCATGGGAAGAATATTTTATTTCTAGTGTGGAACCATGCATAAATTTATCATCCAGGAAGGTGATTTCAACTCTGCATTGTCTGCTAGCCAGCGAGGGGAACAGGTTTTTCCCGTGCCGTGCATACGAGTCTGGGTTTTTTTTTTTTTTTGTGCCTTGTTGAAGACAGCAGAAGGTGGCACGTGGACAGGAACTCGACCAGATTAAAAGCGATCAATACTTTGAGATTTTGACGTCATGATATTCAACCAATTGGACCGCAAGGTTAGCCTGATCGCAAAGTCTTAGCCAATAAAAATTAATTAACAGACACACCTACGTCTTGAAGGAATAAATACCCATGTACTTGAGGAAATCATTCTCTTTTGCTTTCTTTGCTCATTTGCATTCGCTCAGTGCTCAGTTGTCTACGGGAAGAATTGTTCGAGCACATGTGTTACTGGAAGCGACGTATTCGACGTGGAATCTTACCAGTATTCATTTAAGGAAAGACGAGAAATTTTCTGCTTCCGAGGAAATTTTGGGACAAAAAAATATCGGAAACGCCGCAGTTCAGATTTCTTTAGTTTTATAAACCTGAAGAGAATTTATAAATTTCAGCTTCAACCAGAAGACGCAAGATCCCCAGCAACCCAAAAATAGTTTGGAAGAATGGAACTTCAGCGTTACGACGAAGTGTGTGTTTATCCTAAGTCCTCGCCTGCTGCAGCCATGTATCTTTAAAATGTGAGGCATAATTCAGCCCGGGAGAGAATAACATCAGAGATGGAGTTTGGTTAAATATTCATTGATCATCTGCCGAGTCCAGAAGCCAAGTCTACTACAGCTAAGATTTTAAATTATACTTTTCTCTTTTCTCTGTTGTAATAATTATGTAGACGTAGTCCTTGCTTGAATATTTAAAGTCATTTCTAATAGTCTTTGTAGTTAGGTTTTTCACTCTTCTTTCACTGGTGTTGGTAGATTTGATGTGTGTGAGAGTGTATTTGGGACCTATAATTTGTTCTATGTGAGTGAATGCTTCGTGACATATTCTCACTGTCCCATGTTAAGTCTAGGGAAGTGTTAAAAATATTTGACCCACGCGATAATAATTTTCAATTTATAAATTAATGATGGAATAATTTTTGATTTATCTGGGACAGAATATCGACGTGTTCCGTGAATTTAGGATTTTTCCTTGATGTTTTGTGGTTTACCATAGATCCGAAATAGAATAGAGTCATCTATGATTTCCTTAAACCATAGCCTGCGATGACGCGACCGCGCGCGTATAATAATAATAATAATAATAATAATTGACATTATTACGGTCTAATAGAATATTTAAAGGTCATGAGTGTAATTATTGCTGTGCTTATAAGTGATTAATGTGTGCTATTTTGAAGTAGATGTGACCTGGAATATTGGTCGTGGCTTGAATGTCCACAGATTTTGCATTTACTGTTATTGGTAATTTTTGAGACTTGTAAATGGATCTTAAGATAGGATTTTATTTGTGTGTCCATTACATGAGTCAATTAAGGAAGAGAGTGTGTTTTTAAACATAATTTCTTCTTGTGCAGCACATGTTGGTCAATAATTTGTGATAATGAGGGATTAAAAATAACGTAATCGTGACTCATAGACCGTATGCGCGAATGTTTATTTATCTGTGACTGTAGGCAGTTCTATGGAATTTTTAGTGACGATTTCTACTACAAAATTATTCTGGAACATCGTTGTGGAATTTATTTCATTGGAAAAGTGGTAATCCTGTCACAATCACACGTCAGACGTTTGTAATGGTAACCCTTGTCTGATATGGTCATCGAGAGAAGTTCTCATGTTTCAGATAAAATTTAAAAATAAAATTCAAAAGATAGGATTCGATAAATTTATTTAATAATATTAACGTGGACCAAAGCTTGAATGTGAGATGGATGAATGATTGATTTTATTTATAATTGTGATTTCCATGGTTATATTTCGTCATGTTGTGTGTACGCTGAGCGCGTAAAGTTTCGTTTATTTTGTTGTTTTGTGGCGAGCATATTTGGCTCAATTATGAATCTTTAAGTGATTTTATGACGAAATAAGATAGATTAGGATCTTTGCTTCGAGAAAAAATACTTAAGCAAGGATCGCGTCAATGAAATAAGCTCACAGAATGTAAAATGTTTAACGCTATAATGCGAGAATTTTAAGCCTTTATTGTGAGTTGTGCACAACACTAGGACAATTGACGTAAGAATAAGAATCAAATGAGTTAGATACTTGATTTCAAAATAATTTTGTTATATAATTTGAAGCTTAAATAATTAATTGAAATAATATTCAATTAATAAAAGGGAGTTATTGGATTTTTCGTGTGACGTAGAAATTTGACTCACAATTTAAATGAACCGCTAAGTATTGTCAATTTAAATTATAATTCAAGAAGAGGAGAAATAATTCATATTTTGAGATTTTGAGATAGGTTTTTCTCAAATAATAATTTGTTTAATTTCTTAGGATGATTTATTAAGGCTTAATTTCGTCTGTTTACAGAATTCAAATTAATGGAGAATTGCGGAAGAATTCCGGCAGGGAAGAATTATTTAATTTTATTTCAAGATTTTGAAAATATTTCTAGAACCTGGAAAGTGCTAATATTTTATTTAATAAATGTTAAAACCCATTTCTTTCTAGCGTTTTCATTTGTCGTCAGTCCTTAGATTGTCCCTGACCCCTATAATTTAGCGTCGCCTGTAAGCGAACGTTCCGCCTCTGGGAACTTTTGCTTACCGGCTGAGCTGCCCGGCAAAACGGGGGCACTACCCTCCTAGTCGTAGATGACAAGTTCCAAGGATTTCCGTGTGTGTTCATGCTATCAAATAGGACGGATGCATTTGTGATGGAAGTGTTTTACAGAGTTATTAAAGAGGCTCTGCAAGTGACACTACAGCCAAAAGTGTTCATGTCAGACATGGCAGAAACATTTTACAGTGCCTGGCTATGCGTAATGATGCCTGCCAAATTCCGCCTGTTCTGTTCGTGGCATGTTGACCGTGCTTGGAGGAAAAACCTTTCTAAAGTTAAAGGCCGAGAGAAACAGGTGGAGGTGTACAAGGAGCTCAGAGTATTGTTGGAGGAAAGAGACGAGGCTGCTTTTTCGAGAATGCTCTATCAAGAAATAAATAAATTAAAAAGTGACCCTGACACAAGAGATTTTGGTATTTATTTCGAGGCCAATTATGAACACTCTGCAAGTAGCTGGGCTTATTGTAAACGTCTCAATGCCGGCCTTAACACTAACATGCATCTAGAGCGCATGCATGGAGTAATTAAACACATATACATGGAGGGTAAGAAGCCTAAGAGACTGGACATCGCAATCCATATCCTCATGCGATTTGTGAGAGATAAACTTTATGACCGCCTTATTTACATGAATAAAGGCAAACTTACAAATAAACTCTCACAAATAAGACTAAGGCATGCCAATTCATTATCGTTACAACCAGGAGAAATTATTTGCGGTGAGGATGTATGGACTGTTCCATCCACGAAGAAAAGTGAACTGTACGAGGTCAGAAGAACGGGTGAAATGAATTGCGGCTGTGACCTGAAGTGTACAGAGTGCAATACCTGCATTCATTCGTACGTTTGTACATGCCACGACTCTTCCATTAAATTTAATATGTGCAAACATATACACCTAGTGGCTAAATATATTGGTGGTGCTAATGAACACATTTTAGAATCAGATACAAATTTAGTCATTCAGGAAGCACCTTCAAATGAAGAAAAGGACATTATCCTGAAGGAACTGCGTAATCCCATGAAAAGAAGGCTAAGTGAGGACATAGAAGAGTGCAAGGCCAAGCTCCGAAAAAAGTTTGAAAGTATTCTCGCAACAATAGAATCACGAGAGCATGTAGATATAATTGAGAAACAGCTCCAACCAATAATCCCAACTATACATGCCCATAGCACAAAAGCAATGATCAGCACAGCACCTTCAACTTCAAAGGGGATAAAGTTTGAAACACAGCGACGATTATTTTCCATAAAAAAGCCCCATAAGAAAACTTCTTCGTTCTTGTCAAGGCCTACCGAGAGTGAACAGCAGGCAATTGCTGCAAATTTGTTACTCCAGTAAGAAAAATGTGTTATAGGCCCTCCGTCAGTAGAATAAACTCTTTCTTCTGCTTTCCTCGAGGCAAACCAGTGTAAGTAAATTCCAATATTGTGAAATATTAGTGGCGGTGCAGAGATTGCACTCATAGGTTTGACTTTAATTTGGCTTTTTTTATGTTTTAGGTGTGATCAATGGAAGGGACCTACCTACATACATACAAGATATGTTGAGATCACTTCCAATCCACAGATTTTAGGAATCCTCGGCACTTTAGTCAGGGGTAAGTCATGAATCAATCACTCAGTCTCTTAATCTGCATTTAGGGCAGTCGGCCAGGTGGAACATTACCTATTGTTTTTTTTCCTAGCCTTTTCTTAAATGATTGCAAAGAAATTGGAAATTTCTTGAACATCTCCCTTGGTAAGTTATTCCAATCACTAACTCCCCTTCCTATAAATGAATATTTGTCCCAATTTGTCCTCTTGAATTCCAGCTTTATCTTCATATTGTGATCTTTCCTACTTTTAAAGACACCAGTCAAACTTATTCGTCTACTAATGTCATGCCATGCCATCTCTCCACTGACAGCTCGGAACATAACTGAGATTCAGTATGGACCCAACATGATTTTTATCACTTGTAACATACCACTTAGTCGAGCAGCTCGTCTCCTTTCTCCGAAATTTTCCCAGCCCAAACTTTGCATTATTTTTGTAACGCTACTCTTTTGTTGGAAATCACCCAGAACAAATCGAGCTGCTTTTCTTTGGATTTTTTCCGGTTCTGGAAAATCAAGTTATCCTGGTGAGGGTCCCATACGCTGGATCCATACTCTAGTTTAGGTCTTACCAGAGACTTATATGCCCTCTCCTTTACATCCTTACTACAACCCCTAAATACCCTCATAACCATGTGCAGAGATCTGTACCCTTTAGTTACAATCATATTTATGTGTTTATCTCAATGAAGATCTTTCCTTATATTAACACCTAGATACTTACAATGATCCCCAAAAGGATCTTTCACCCTATCAACGCAGTAATTAAAGCTGAGAGGACTTTTCCTATTTGTGAAACTGACAGCCTGACTTTTAACCCCGTTTATCATCGTACCATTGCCTACTGTCCATCTTACAACATTATCGAGGTCATTTTGCAGTTGCTCACAATCTTGTAACTTATTGATTACTCTGTACAGAATAACATCATCAGCAAACAGCCTTATCTTTGATTCCACTTCTTTACACATATCATTTATATTTATAAGAAAATATAAAGGTCCAATAATACTGCCCTGAGGAATTCCCCTCTTGATTTTTACAGGGTCAGAAAAAGCTTTGCCTACTCTAATTCTCTGAGTTCTATTTTCTAGAAATATAGCCACCCATTCTTGTTTTCTTCATGGGGCCTCTAAATATTAGTTCCTAATTAGTGTCGACCTATAAGATCTTTTGCTACCATGTTTTTCCTTCATTCCCACCTAGATATACCTGCTCCCTTCACAAAGCAGCAGGTTGTTCTTATTGGGTCTTCTTGGATTTGTCCTCTCACTTCACCTGGTAGTCCTAGAGTAGAGAGTCTGATTCTACCCAACGCCTCACATTCGAAAAGTATGTGTTCAGCTGATTCCTCTGCTTCATTGTATTTCCTACATATGTTGTCTCTTATTACTCCAATTCTATGTAGGTTTTTTTTCTTTCAGATGGCAGTATCCTGTCAACAGGTCTACTACCCATCTTATATTTCCTCTGTTGAGTTTCAACAACTCTTTAGTATGCTTCTTGTTTAATCCTTTTTCAGTTCCTTTGCAAGCCTGCATCCTGGAGTAATTTTCCAGTTCTCCATTTGTCTCTTTTGTACCCATTTTCCTATGTAGTGTCGGGCTTGTCCATAGGAAATCCCGCATACAGGTTCCGGGCCTACAAAATGTGTTTCTGCCACTTTCCTGGCCAGTTTATCTGCCTTTTCATTTCCTTCTATACATTTATGCCTGGTACTCATGTTATTTTGACAATGTTGTACTTTGAGAGCTTCAGAAGGAATGAGTGGCAATACCAGACAATTCTGGATATTATCCGGAGTAGTATAATTGGACAGTTCGGCCGCCTCCTCCTCCTCCCGCCGCCGCCTCCTCCGCCGCCTCCTCCGCCGCCGCCGCCCGCGGGAAATTTGAATTTTGGCGGGAGATTTGAATTTGTAAACAAAGCCACGTGCTTTTTGACAGCTGTCATCGACAACAACGCATCGCTAACCTCACTGCTGCCATCTTGACGGGCCTAAACCTCACTAGTGCCAACTTAACCTAACTAGCGAGAGGTAAAGAAACCCACGTGTTTTTTGACAGACAACAACGCATCGCTAACCTCAGTACTGCCATCTTGACGGGCCTAAACCTCAGTAGTGCCAACTTAACCTAACTAGCGCGAGGTAAACAAAGCCACGTGCTTTTTGACAGCCACGTGCTTTTTGACAGATTTGTAAACAAAGCCACGTGCTTTTTGACAGACAACAACGCATCGCAAACCTCAGTACTACCATCTTGACGGGCCTAAACCTTAGTGGTACCAACTTAACCTAACTAGCATGAGGTAAACAAAGCCACGTGCTTTTTGACAGCCACGTGCTTTTTGACAGATTTGTAAACAAAGCCACGTGCTTTTTGACAGACAACAACGCATCGCTAACCTCAGTACTGCCATCTTGACGGGCCTAAACCTTAGTGGTACCAACTTAACCTAACTAGCGCGTGGTAAACAAAGCCACGTGGTTTTTGACAGCTGTCATCCGCCATCTTTAAACCACAAAGCACTGTGCTGCCCTCTATATCGCAGTAGCCGCAAAATTCGTCACCTGTCATCAGCAGTGCTGCCATCTTGACTGGTCTAAACCTTAGTGCTACCAACTTAACCTAACTAGCGCGAGGTAAACAAAGCCACGTGCAGATGTCATCTGCTATCTTTAATCCAGAGAGCATCGTGCAGCCCTCTTTAGCTACTTACCTTTGAAATGTGGTACGTCACAGCTGTCATCCGCCATCTTGCATCGCAAACCTCAGTGCTGCCCGGTGGCGGCAAATTCCACATGCTCTTGTTTGGAAACAAAGCTACGTGCAGCTGTCATCCGCCATCTTTAATCACCGTGCTGCCCTCTTTAGCTACTTACCTTTGAAATGTGGTACGTCACAGCTGTCATCCGCCATCTTGCATCGCAAACCTCAGTGCTGCACTCTATGTAGTGGCGGTAAATTCCACGTGCTCTTGTTTGGAAACAAAGCCACGTGCAGCTGTCATCCGCCATCTTTAATCCAGAGAGCACCGTGCTGCCCTCTTTAGCTACTTACATTTGAAATGTGGTACGTCACAGCTGTCATCCGCCATCTTGCATCGCAAACCTCAGTGCTGCCCGGTGGCGGCAAATTCCACGTGCTCTTGTTTGGAAACAAACCTATGCGCTTTTTTGTCAGCTATCATCCGCCATCTTTAATCTAGAGAGCACCGTGCTGCCCTCTATGTGGTGGTGGTAAATTCTACACGCTTTACAAACCTATGTGCTTTTCTGACAGCTGTCAACCGCCAGAGAGCACCGTGCTGCCCTCTTTATGCCGGTGGCAAATTCTACATGCTTTTTGACAGCTGTCACCCGCAAGAGAGCACCGTGCTGCCATCTTTAGCTAGATACCTGTGGTAGCGGTAAATTCCACGTGCTCTTGTTTAGTAAACAAAGCTACATGCTTTTTTGACAGCTGTCGTCCGCTATCTTTAATCAATAGAGCACTGTGCTGCGGGTAATTTCATCAGCTGTCATCCGCCATCTTTAATCTACACAACACCATGCTGCTCTCTGTAGTAGCGGGCAATTTGAAAAGTTCTGTTAGCTATCATCCGCCATCTTTAATCAAGAGAGCACCGTGCTGCCATCTATGTGGTGGCGGCAAATTCCACGTGCTCTTGTTTAGTAAACAAAGCCACGTGCAGCTGTCATCCGCCATCTTTGAGCACCGTGCTGCGGGCAATTTCGTCAGCTGTCATCCGCCATCTTTAATCTACAGAACACCGTGCTGCCCTCTGTAGTAGCGGGCAATTTGAAAAGTTCTGTTAGCTATCATCCGCCATCTTCGAGCACCGTGCTGCCCTCTATGTGGTGGCGGCAAATTCCACGTGCTTTACCAACTCACGTGCTTTTTTGACAGCTACCATCCGCCCTGCTCTCTGTAGTAGCGGGTAATTTGAAAAGTTCTGTTAGCTGTCATCCGCCATCTTTGAGCACCGTGCTGCCCGGTGGCGGTAAATTCCACGTGCTTTACAAACTCACGCGCAGCTGTCATCCGCCATCTTACATCGCAAACCTCAGTGCTACACTCTTTAGTTGAAAAATGGTGGCGGATCATTTAAAAAAGAAAAATTCTACAGCGGCCATCTCTCGACGCTAATTGCACAAGATGGTGGCTATACATGACTCCTTAAAGGTGCTTATGCGAGATGATCGCTATACATAGACGCCCTTGGGATGCTTGCGCAAGATGGCGGTTATACATGGCTCCTTATGAGGGATGCTTGCGCGAGATGGTGGTTGCTCTTATGAGGCGGCTTAAGGATCCTTGGCTAGAGCCTCCCTAAGGATGCTTGCGCAAGATGGCGCATGCAAGATGGTGGCTATACATAGCTCCTTATGAGACAGCCAGTACAACATGTGATCAGAACATTGATTGATGTGTTCAGAACACAAAATAAGTAGAATCGAACACTGTACTCGATACAACATGTGATTAAAACATTGTTTGGTGTGTTCAGAACACTAATCGAACGCTGTACAACATGTTAGGGGATACCTTTGTTTAGATTGAAACATAACAAGACTAGAATTGAACACTGCACATTGATTGATGTGTTCAGAACACAAAATAAGTAGAATCGAACACTGTACTCGATACAACATGTGATTAAAACATTGTTTGGTGTGTTCAGAACACTAATCGAACGCTGTACAACATGTTAGGGGATACCTTTGTTTAGATTGAAACATAACAAGACTAGAATTGAACACTGCACATTGATTGATGTGTTCAGAACACAAAATAAGTAGAATCGAACACTGTACTCGATACAACATGTGATTAAAACATTGTTTGGTGTGTTCAGAACACTAATCGAACGCTGTACAACATGTTAGGGGATACCTTTGTTTAGATTGAAACATAACAAGACTAGAATTGAACACTGCACTCGATGACGTTACATGTGTTCAGAACAATGATTGATGTGTTCAGATCACTAAACAAGTAGAATCGAACGCTGTACAACATGTTAGGGGATACCTTTGTTTAGATTGAAACATAACAAGACTAGAATCGAACACTGCACTCGATGTCGTTAACCTTAACATGTGATCCGATACAACATGTTAGGGGATACCTTTGTCCTAAGAACCGAACACTGTACAACATGTTAGGGGATACCTTTGTTTAGATTGAAACTAACAAGACTAGAATCGAACACTGCACTCGATGTCGTTACATGTGATCCGATACAACATGTTAGGGGATACCTTTGTTCTAAGAAAATTAGATTGAAACATAGCAAGCCTAGAATCGAACATTGTTTGATGTTTTCAGTACAACTTCAATGATTAACACACACACACTGTGCACATATCGCATAGCTATCTCGCCTAGTGTGAAAATCAAAAAACACACTGTGCACATATCGCATAGCTAACTCGTTCATCACACTGCTCAGACGCTTAGTAATTGTGAATACACTCATACGAAAATCAAGAAAGCACACTGCGTAGCCAACTCGCTCGGCTCACTCGCTTAGTAATTACAACACTGATACACACACGGATAAGAATGTTCCGAGATACTACATACTTACATGTTTTTTAAGGGGGGTGAAAGATCGTAAATTATATGTACACATGTTGTCTCCTCCAAGTTGTAAGATGAAATAGACGCAGTACTGCGAGTTTCCGCTCTAGCTGGCGAACGGAAGTAGCATGATATCTCAGCAAAAAATAAAAATACGCGTGAGCTTGCAAGTCAGACACAATGATGGATACCGCGATTCAAATCCTGGTAACTTATGCCGTCGGGAAGGGCATCTAGCTAGATCATGTAATGACGATCGCGCAGGCCCCTCGCCTAGCATTTACAGCTTCTAGTTCGAACCCGCTATCTTCCGAAGTAGTGTGAATGATTGAAGAGTGTTGAGGGGTGATTCATTCGTCGGATGGAGGCGTTAAGCTGGCTTCTTCGGTAGGAGTAGGCTATGTCGGGACATCGATTTAAAATCCTAGTCAGGAGGGGTAACCGGTCGTATAAAACTATGGTGTGAGGCGGGGTGTGCAAGAAAGCCAGCATTAAGTAAGGGCTGTTGATGGGGGCGTTAAACCTTGCGCTGACTCCTTCGAAAATGATTTTTTGAGTACAAGACTTGACGGTGATTCATTTGTCGGATGGAGGCAATAAGCCTTGTGCAGGCTTCTTCAGCGGGAGTAGGCTATGTGTCGGTATCGGGATATCTAGTTATAAAACCCGCTACAACAAATTTATCGCGTATACTGCGATTTAAAATCCTAGTCAGGAAGGGCAGCCGGTCGTAAAACTATGGCGTGAGGCGGGGTGTGCAAGAAAGCCAGCATTAAGTAAGGGCTGTTGATGTGTTTTAACCTCTCCGTACAATCATAATAGTTTACGTTAGGAACTTACATAGGCTAAATGCTACACATCCCGTAGCAGAGCCGGGAATCGAACTCGGACCTCCGAGGGTAGCAGCTAACTACTACACCACAGAGGAGGACTATTTCAGAATATTTTACAACCTTAATTAGTACTGTGTTTTAAGAGCTTGAATGGTACTCAGCTAAGAAGACCTTCGCGAGTTACAAGCCGCTTATCAGTGTCCTCGTTCAAGGTTACTACTACAGCAGGAAGATACGTGTACAATTTCAGCTAACACACGCATTCCGCGGCTCGCTCTGATACAACTTCAAGGACTGTAGAACAAACCCATAGCCTACAGTATGCATGCCTCTCACCCGGTAGTCACGGGTTCGATTCTCTTGGGAATAAAAATGTGTTTGAATCGCAAGAATGTGTTGAGTTGTCCTTCCTGATGCAAAACTAGCAGTATCTAACCTCTCACACTATAGTTTTCAACCGGTTGCCCTTCCTGACAACTCGGATTAAGAATCTGTTTTGTTTTAAGACTAGTTATCCTTCCTGACGCAAAACTGGATGTATCTAAGCTCTTACATCATACGCTATTGTTTTCAACCGGTTACCCTTCCTGACGTCAAAGAACTCGGATTAAGAATCTGTCGAGAATCGGGGGTTTTACAGCTAGATGCTCTTCTTAGATTTTAAATCGCTGTATCACTACTGCCGGTTGCCCTTCCTGACTAAGATTTTAAATCGCAAGAATTCGTTTTAAGACTCAAGTCTTGTTATGTTTCTTTCGTAATCTGCAAGTCTAAACAAGCATATCGCTGCACACTCTTGCCTTCGCGATGAGTGTTCGATAATTGTTTTCAACCGGTTGCCCTTCCTGACGTCAAAGAACTCGGATTAAGAATCTGTCGAGAATCGGGGGTTTTACTGCTAGATTTTAAATCACGAACTATTGTTTTACTACCGGATGCCCTTCCTGACTAAGATTTTAAATCGCAAGAATTTTGTTTTAAGACTCAAGTCTTCTTATGTTTCTTTCGTAATCTGCAAGTCTAAACATGCATATCGCTGCACACTCTTGCCTTCGCGATGCGTGTTCGATAATTGTTTCCAACCGGTTGCCCTTCCTGACGTCAAAGAACTCGGATTAAGAATCTGTCGAGAATCGGGGGGTTTTACAGCTAGATGCTCTTCTTAGATTTTAAATCACGAACTATTGTTTTACTGCTGGATGCCCTTCCTGACTAAGATTTTAAATCGATGTCCCGACATAGCCTACTCCTACCGAAGAAGCCAGCTTAACGCCTCCATCCGACGAATGAATCACCCCTCAACACTCTTCAATCATTCACACTACTTCGGAAGATAGCGGGTTCGAACTAGAAGCTGTAAATGCTAGGCGAGGGGCCTGCGCGATCGTCATTACATGATCTAGCTAGATGCCCTTCCCGACGGCATAAGTTACCAGGATTTGAATCGCGGTATCCATCATTGTGTCTGACTTGCAAGCTCACGCGTATTTTTATTTTTTGCTGAGATATCATGCTACTTCCGTTCGCCAGCTAGAGCGGAAACTCGCAGTACTGCGTCTATTTCATCTTACAACTTGGAGGAGACAACATGTGTACATATAATTTATGATCTTTCACCCCCCTTAAAAAACATGTAAGTATGTAGTATCTCGGAACATTCTTATCCGTGTGTGTATCAGTGTTGTAATTACTAAGCGAGTGAGCCGAGCGAGTTGGCTACGCAGTGTGCTTTCTTGATTTTCGTATGAGTGTATTCACAATTACTAAGCGTCTGAGCAGTGTGATGAACGAGTTAGCTACGCGGTATAGATTTTTTTCGTACTAAGCAAATCATTTGAAGTGTTAGCTATGCGATATGTGCACAGTGTGTTTTTTGATTTTCACACTAGGCGAGATAGCTATGCGATATGTGCACAGTGTGTGTGTGTTAATCATTGAAGTTGTACTGAAAACATCAAACAATGTTCGATTCTAGGCTTGCTATGTTTCAATCTAATTTTCTTAGAACAAAGGTATCCCCTAACATGTTGTATCGGATCACATGTAACGACATCGAGTGCAGTGTTCGGTTCTAGTCTTGTTAGTTTCAATCTAAACAAAGGTATCCCCTAACATGTTGTACAGTGTTCGGTTCTTAGGACAAAGGTATCCCCTAACATGTTGTATCGGATCACATGTTAAGGTTAACGACATCGAGTGCAGTGTTCGATTCTAGTCTTGTTATGTTTCAATCTAAACAAAGGTATCCCCTAACATGTTGTACAGCGTTCGATTCTACTTGTTTAGTGATCTGAACACATCAATCATTGTTCTGAACACATGTAACGTCATCGAGTACAGTGTTCAATTCTAGTCTTGTTATGTTTCAATCTAAACAAAGGTATCCCCTAACATGTTGTACAGCGTTCGATTAGTGTTCTGAACACACCAAACAATGTTTTAATCACATGTTGTATCGAGTACAGTGTTCGATTCTACTTATTTTGTGTTCTGAACACATCAATCAATGTGCAGTGTTCAATTCTAGTCTTGTTATGTTTCAATCTAAACAAAGGTATCCCCTAACATGTTGTACAGCGTTCGATTAGTGTTCTGAACACACCAAACAATGTTTTAATCACATGTTGTATCGAGTACAGTGTTCGATTCTACTTATTTTGTGTTCTGAACACATCAATCAATGTTCTGATCACATGTTGTACTGGCTGTCTCATAAGGAGCTATGTATAGCCACCATCTTGCATGCGCCATCTTGCGCAAGCATCCTTAGGGAGGCTCTAGCCAAGGATCCTTAAGCCGCCTCATAAGAGCAACCACCATCTCGCGCAAGCATCCCTCATAAGGAGCCATGTATAACCGCCATCTTGCGCAAGCATCCCAAGGGCGTCTATGTATAGCGATCATCTCGCATAAGCACCTTTAAGGAGTCATGTATAGCCACCATCTTGGGCAATTAGCGTCGAGAGATGGCCACTGTAGAATTTTTCTTTTTTAAATGATCCGCCACCATTTTTCAACTAAAGAGTGTAGCACTGAGGTTTGCGATGTAAGATGGCGGATGACAGCTGCGCGTGAGTTTGTAAAGCACGTGGAATTTACCGCCACCGGGCAGCACGGTGCTCAAAGATGGCGGATGACAGCTAACAGAACTTTTCAAATTACCCGCTACTACAGAGAGCAGGGCGGATGGTAGCTGTCAAAAAAGCACGTGAGTTGGTAAAGCACGTGGAATTTGCCGCCACCACATAGAGGGCAGCACGGTGCTCGAAGATGGCGGATGATAGCTAACAGAACTTTTCAAATTGCCCGCTACTACAGAGGGCAGCACGGTGTTCTGTAGATTAAAGATGGCGGATGACAGCTGACGAAATTGCCCGCAGCACGGTGCTCAAAGATGGCGGATGACAGCTGCACGTGGCTTTGTTTACTAAACAAGAGCACGTGGAATTTGCCGCCACCACATAGATGGCAGCACGGTGCTCTCTTGATTAAAGATGGCGGATGATAGCTAACAGAACTTTTCAAATTGCCCGCTACTACAGAGAGCAGCATGGTGTTGTGTAGATTAAAGATGGCGGATGACAGCTGATGAAATTACCCGCAGCACAGTGCTCTATTGATTAAAGATAGCGGACGACAGCTGTCAAAAAAGCATGTAGCTTTGTTTACTAAACAAGAGCACGTGGAATTTACCGCTACCACAGGTATCTAGCTAAAGATGGCAGCACGGTGCTCTCTTGCGGGTGACAGCTGTCAAAAAGCATGTAGAATTTGCCACCGGCATAAAGAGGGCAGCACGGTGCTCTCTGGCGGTTGACAGCTGTCAGAAAAGCACATAGGTTTGTAAAGCGTGTAGAATTTACCACCACCACATAGAGGGCAGCACGGTGCTCTCTAGATTAAAGATGGCGGATGATAGCTGACAAAAAAGCGCATAGGTTTGTTTCCAAACAAGAGCACGTGGAATTTGCCGCCACCGGGCAGCACTGAGGTTTGCGATGCAAGATGGCGGATGACAGCTGTGACGTACCACATTTCAAATGTAAGTAGCTAAAGAGGGCAGCACGGTGCTCTCTGGATTAAAGATGGCGGATGACAGCTGCACGTGGCTTTGTTTCCAAACAAGAGCACGTGGAATTTACCGCCACTACATAGAGTGCAGCACTGAGGTTTGCGATGCAAGATGGCGGATGACAGCTGTGACGTACCACATTTCAAAGGTAAGTAGCTAAAGAGGGCAGCACGGTGATTAAAGATGGCGGATGACAGCTGCACGTAGCTTTGTTTCCAAACAAGAGCATGTGGAATTTGCCGCCACCGGGCAGCACTGAGGTTTGCGATGCAAGATGGCGGATGACAGCTGTGACGTACCACATTTCAAAGGTAAGTAGCTAAAGAGGGCTGCACGATGCTCTCTGGATTAAAGATAGCAGATGACATCTGCACGTGGCTTTGTTTACCTCGCGCTAGTTAGGTTAAGTTGGTAGCACTAAGGTTTAGACCAGTCAAGATGGCAGCACTGCTGATGACAGGTGACGAATTTTGCGGCTACTGCGATATAGAGGGCAGCACAGTGCTTTGTGGTTTAAAGATGGCGGATGACAGCTGTCAAAAAAGCACGTGGCTGTCAAAAACCACGTGGCTTTGTTTACCACGCGCTAGTTAGGTTAAGTTGGTACCACTAAGGTTTAGGCCCGTCAAGATGGCAGTACTGAGGTTAGCGATGCGTTGTTGTCTGTCAAAAAGCACGTGGCTTTGTTTACAAATCTGTCAAAAAGCACGTGGCTGTCAAAAAGCACGTGGCTTTGTTTACCTCATGCTAGTTAGGTTAAGTTGGTACCACTAAGGTTTAGGCCCGTCAAGATGGTAGTACTGAGGTTTGCGATGCGTTGTTGTCTGTCAAAAAGCACGTGGCTTTGTTTACAAATCTGTCAAAAAGCACGTGGCTGTCAAAAAGCACGTGGCTTTGTTTACCTCGCGCTAGTTAGGTTAAGTTGGCACTACTGAGGTTTAGGCCCGTCAAGATGGCAGTACTGAGGTTAGCGATGCGTTGTTGTCTGTCAAAAAGCACGTGGCTGTCAAAAAACACGTGGGTTTGTTTACCTCTCGCTAGTTAGGTTAAGTTGGCACTAGTGAGGTTTAGGCCCGTCAAGATGGCAGCAGTGAGGTTAGCGATGCGTTGTTGTCGATGACAGCTGTCAAAAAGCACGTGGCTTTGTTTACAAATTCAAATTTCCCGCCAAAATTCAAATTTCCCGCGGGCGGCGGCGGCGGCGGAGGAGGAGGCGGAGGGAGGAGGAGGAGGCGGCCGAACTGTCCAATTATACTGCTATCCGGACTGCCTCTAGTGCCTTAATGGCCGCTTGGCTGTCCGTTAAAATGAAAATGTTCTTATTCCTATAGTTCATTTTCAGATGTTCTTCAAGACATGTGATTTATATGGGTTGATTTCAGAATCTTCTGGAGCCTTGCTGTTTCATTGTGTGCTTCCACTTTCTCACAGAACGGTCTCCAAGATTTTCTTTTTGCTTTCCATATCTCTAGGTTATACTCAGTGAGTTTCCTATGATATACGTCCCACATACCATTTCTAGATGATATTCTATACAACATCCTAACCTCTTTTTTCATTTTGGCTAGTTTGTTGTTCCACCACCTTACTTTTTGGTGTGTTTCTTTTCTTTGAGAGGACAGTTGTCATGGAATGAGTCTATTATGGCCTCTTCTAATACTTTCAGTGCCCATCCAATTCTTTCTGTCCTCTCACATTAGTTTGAATTTCTTGTACAGCCTTCCCTAGAACTTCTCTGTATCTATCCCAGTTAGTTCTTTTTTTACTCTGTACATGTCAATCCCACATAGTCTCGTATCTATTGCAAATTGGATGTGCTGGTGGTCTGCCAATCATGGATTCTCCAGTACCTTCTTGCAATATGCGTAGTGCTGAGTGTAATGTCTATTACCTCCCGACGATTTTTATTTATAAACGTAGGCTTGTTTCTTGGTTTTAGTGTCGTCAAGAGTTCCAATAATAAACTCTAGTAAGGACTCACCTCTTGCATTGCTGCCCCATGCCGTGTGATGTGAATTTGCATCTGCTCGAAGGACTTAGTGTTCGCCTTTCCTCTTTGCGTTGCAAATTAGGTTCTCAACTTCTTCTGGTGGGGACAGATTAGTTGAGTCATATGGGAGGTATGCAGAGCCTATGGTTATATCTCTGGGAGCTTCCCAATTTCCAAGTTTTATCTTTTATCTTGGCTGCCAATAAGTCATTGGAACAATGTTCCTGCATCAGAAGGCATTGTAGTCTTCTGCTCACAAATAAACATGTTCTAGGCATATTCGATGTAGTATCGTACATTAACTTACCTCCAGATTCCGTGAGTCCTGCTATTCTGCCTTAACTACCCGTTGCTTGTGTATAAAAGCCACATCGATAGCCTCGGACTTGAACTTCCTGACGAAATTGGCAACAGCTGACTTTTTATGTTGTAGGTTGGCCTGTAGAACTTTCAGTACCATCCTTGCCAACGCTAGGTTTTGTTTTTCCCTTGATTACTTGAAAGTTGATCTGCCCAAGTCCAAGCTTGGCCTTAAGGCCTCTCTTCTTGAGCTCTTCAAAAGCTCTTTCATTAAGGGCCAGTAGTTGTTGCATTCAGCACTCTCCACTCTTTCGTCGGAAATTTGGTGTCATGCTCATGTATCCTGAAAGGCACATCATCAACCTTCATCTTGTCATATGGAGGAGGAAACTTGGCGATGACCTTTGTAGTATGATATAGATGTTGATTCCCATACGGAATCTGAAATATTTGTCCTGAATGAGCAAATTTATAATACCAATATAAATGGTCCGTTATTGGACATTATAAATTTTCCAGCTAACTCATTCTTGGTTGCCAGCGTTTCGCCCTCGTGTGCTAGGGTGGGCTCATCAGTTGGTACCTAGCACACCTACCAATACGCTAGCTATACTAGACTTAACTAAAGTTGGCGTCTGACAGGTAAGGTTAGAGGGAGGAGCATTGCACGTGCCATTTCACGATGTTGCCACATTCCAGCATTCTTTTCTACATGCTCTTACCCCTCGCATCCGGCTCACTTGTTCCTTCCTTCATTCTGACCGCTGTGATCTGCTGTAGACTACCTGGCCAGCCGGTGTCGTCCCATTTGCGATCACTCTTATACAAACAATCAGGTTCTTATCAGTGACAGTGACAGGTTTGGCAACTCCCAGCAAGACGAGCTGCCCTGAAGTTTTATCTCCATGGCAACCGCAGTCGCCCCACCCTCGTTTCCACGGCAACCACACAGCCACTCCCTTTATCCCCCCTCGGCAGGCAGTAAACGGACCTCCCTCTAAGAAATGTCACACGCCAACTCTTATTAATAGCAGTATAGTGCATACCGTGGAGGCCACTGCGTAGGCTAACTAGAGCCACCGGCAGTGCCAATGCACTAAGAGACTTTGTCTCATTATCAAAAATTGATACCTGCTTGGCCATCAGATGATATAGATGTTGATTCCCATACGGAATCTGAAATATTTGTCCTGAATGAGCAAATTTATAATACCAATATAAATGGTCCGTTATTGGACATTATAAATTTTTCAGCTAACTCATTCTTGGTTGCCACCCTCGTGTGCTAGGGTGGGCTCATCAGTTGGTACCTAGCACACCTACCAATACGCTGGCTAGTGCATACCGTGGAGGCCACTGCGTAGGCTAACTAGAGCCACCGGCAGTGCCAATGCACTAAGAGACTTTGTCTCATTATCAAAAATTGATGCCTGCTTGGCCATCAGATGATATACTTGTTGATTCCCATACGGAATCTGAAATATTTGTCCTGAATGAGCAAATTTATAATACCAATATAAATGGTCCGTTATTGGACATTATAAATTTTCCAGCTAACTCATTCTTGGTTGCTAGCGTTTCGCCCTCGTGTGCTAGGGTGGGCTCATCAGTTGGTACCTAGCACACCTACCAATACGCTGGCTAGTGCATACCGTGGAGGTCACTGCGTAGGCTAACTAGAGCCACCGGCAGTGCCAATGCACTAAGAGACTTTGTCTCATTATCAAAAATTGATGCCTGCTTGGCCATCAGATGATATAGATGTTGATTCCCATACGGAATCTGAAATATTTGTCCTGAATGAGCAAATTTATAATACCAATATAAATGGTCCGTTATTGGACATTATAAATTTTCCAGCTAACTCATTCTTGGTTGCTAGCGTTTCGCCCTCGTGTGCTAGGGTGGGCTCATCAGTTGGTACCTAGCACACCTACCAATACGCTGGCTAGTGCATACCGTGGAGGCCACTGCGTAGGCTAACTAGAGCCACCGGCAGTGCCAGTGCACTAAGAGACTTTGTCTCATTATCAAAAATTGATGCCTGCTTGGCCATCAGATGATATAGATGTTGATTCCCATACGGAATCTGAAATATTTGTCCTGAATGAGCAAATTTATAATACCAATATAAATGGTCCGTTATTAGACATTATAAATTTTCCAGCTAACTCATTCTTGGTTGCCAGCGTTTCGCCCTCGTGTGCTAGGGTGGGCTCATCAGTTGGTACCTAGCACACCTACCAATACGCTGGCTAGTGCATACCGTGGAGGCCACTGCGTAGGCTAACTAGACCCACCGGCAAATATTTCAGATTCCGTATGGGAATCAACATCTATATCATCTGATGGCCAAGCAGGCATCAATTTTTGATAATGAGACAAAGTCTCTTAGTGCATTGGCACTGCCGGTGGCTCTAGTTAGCCTACGCAGTGGCCTCCACGGTATGCACTAGCCAGCGTATTGGTAGGTGTGCTAGGTACCAACTGATGAGCCCACCCTAGCACACGAGGGCGAAACGCTCGCAACCAAGAATGAGTTAGCTGGAAAATTTATAATGTCCAATAACGGACCATTTATATTGGTATTATAAATTTGCTCATTCAGGACAAATATTTCAGATTCCGTATGGGAATCAACAAGTATATCATCTGATGGCCAAGCAGGCATAAATTTTTGATAATGAGACAAAGTCTCTTAGTGCATTGGCACTGCCGGTGGCTCTAGTTAGCCTACGCAGTGGCCTCCATGGTATGCACTAGCCAGCGTATTGGTAGGTGTGCTAGGTACCAACTGATGAGCCCACCCTAGCACACGAGGGCGAAACGCTGGCAACCAAGAATGAGTTAGCTGGAAAATTTATAATGTCCAATAACGGACCATTTATATTGACCTTTGTAGTATTCAGCACCTTCTTGACTTCTGCCACCTCCAAATTCTCCCCTTTCCAAGGGTAGCAATTGGCCACTGTCTGTTCCAGCCAGCTTTTAGTTTCTGGATTTACACAGATCAGTACCACTGCTCCACTTTCCAGCCTCGGAGATTCGAGGAAGCCTGAAAGGCATCCATCTGACAGCGGTTTCATTTGCGCTATCAGAGCAAATGTAAGTTCCTTCACGTCATCCTCCTTCAGTTTCCCATCTGGAGAGGTTTAAGGTATTATTGCTACCTTGATTGAAGTTAGTCTTTCCGAAAAGGACATGACCGTCTCTTCTTTCTGGTTTTTGGCGGGCGATTTTGTAGCCGAACTTGATGGCATACTATCCCCTGGCCTCAGCCTTTTGGGCATTGTCGGAGGGATAGCCTCTCGCCGATCCCTGTTCCTTGGCTTCTTCTCCGTCCAAGTTCCAGTCGCTATTTTGGCCTCCTTCCTCGCTCCCTTCCTTTCCTTGTAATATGCACTGTTGCGAGGTAATAATTATAATTTCGTGTGGCTATTTCTAGCCGAGTGCAGCCCTTGTAAGGCAGACCCTCCGATGAGGGTGGGCGGCATCTGCCATGTGTAGGTAACTGCGTGTTAATGTGGTGGAGGATAGTGTTATGTGTGGTGTGTGAGTTGCAGGGATGTTGGGGACAGCACAAACACCCAGCCCCCGGGCCATTGGAATTAACCAATGAAGGTTAAAATCCCCGACCCGGCCGGGAATCGAACCCGGGACCCTCTGAACCGAAGGCCAGTACGCTGACCATTCAGCCAACGAGTCGGACACTGTTGCGAGGTGGTCTGTCGATATGAAATCTGTTGATTTTCGAGGCAGAAATCTTCAGTTCTGTTTCTATGGACGTTCTGCTTTGCTTGTAGTAGCAGTCTGCTCTACTGGAGCTTCTGTTGCCATTTCTTGTTTTGAGTCAGCGACAGCCTGTCCAATTGGGACTTCTGTCTCCATTTCTTCATCTTGGGCTTGCTCCTGGATATGCTCTATTGGAGCTTCCATGGCTTCCCTTGATATCGAAATTTTTGAAATTGGCTCTTTTTAAGCAAACATATTTCAATCAATCATAGGTTTTTTGGCCCTTCTAGGGTCCTGAGCGTCGTTCTTATCATCCGTGGTGAGCCATACAGCCATACATTGTCCTCCCACAACTTAGGCTCTCCGTAGCAGAGACCACGCCCCTCAGTCGTCCATCCAGCGGTCCGCCCCTGGCCCGAACCTAGCCAGGTTTGTTCCCCCTTCAGTAGGCCTACTCACGTGGTCTCCACTTGGCATTATCATGACTGAGTTCGGGCCAGGCTACGTAGAGCAAAGTGATGTGTTGGTTCCAGCGCCCCGCAGTGAGCCTTCACCTCAGTCACCAGCCCCACTTCACCTGAACCACCGTATCACCCAGGTGGAGGAACCAAGGATGCCTCTCTAGCATGTGTGGGCGAGGCCTCCACTCCAAGCCTTGACTTGGGCTTGTAACAAAAGCCACCCATTCAGTCACTCTTTTTTTCTAGTCCAATTGCACTCATTTTTTCCAGTAGTCTCCCATGATCTACCCTATCAAATGCTTTACATAGGTCAATCGCAATAAAGTCCATTTGACCTCCTGAATCCAGGATATCTGCTATATCTTGTTGGAATCCTACAAGTTGAGCTTCAGTAGAATAACATTTCCTAAACTCAAACTGCCCTCTATGAAACCAGTTATTAATTTTGCAAACATGTCTAATATAATCAGAAAGAATGCTTTCCCAAAGCGTACATGCAATGCATGTCAAACTGACTGGCCTGTAATTTTATGCTTTATGAAGTTAAATAGTTCTTGTGTATAAAACTTAACTTCCCTTTATTGCTTGAAATAGAGAAAATGAATATTACATACATACATAGCTACAGGCAGTTAAGCCCTTCAGCGTTCAGTCTGCAAGCCTCTGTGAGTTAAATAATAATAATAATAACTTAGTATTTTATTGCAGTCAATGGTCATAAGATTAAATTACAGTTCATAAATCCTTTAAGTTACACTAGAAAAACATGAGCATAATTTGAACATAAATATTTTGCACATTACAGCATAGTATCTTGCAATTTATTATTATTATTATTATTATTATTATTATTATATAATAAAGGCACCAAACAACATTTCACTACTAACAACGGGGAGTAAATATTAGTTGCAGCAGAAACATGTCAGCAATTATTTTCTCTGAGGAGAGATAAGTGTGCGATACCTATGACAAGCTCCACCGCATGGAGCACAGATACACTGAGGACTTGGCCCGTGGTAACTGAACGCTGAAAACTGCCTTCACTCTGTCATTCCGACAATATTTTGCTTTTCACTACCTTTAGAGAGGGTTGTTCCTAGGCATTTCCTTCCTGCTTTTACTGCTGCGTCACTGTATGCCACCCATTCTTTCTCTATTGTATGCCTGTATCCTGGACTCCGTTACTTCCATAGGTCCGAGGCTTACTTGAAATGTTCCAAGGTAGGTCGATTCTGTGAAGCAGGATGCTACCTTACTTATAGTCCTAGTGACGACCTCTCCCCTGACGGGTCCTAGCCACCTGAGCACAAAGCAGGCCATGACTTGGAATATGTTAGGGTATCTCGAGTCTGAGGACCATGTTATAGGCAACTCAGCCGTTGCCTGTGGTTCTCGAACTAGGCGGTGACTGCAATAACCCACACCATGGACCACAAGAAATAATAATATAATAATAATACATCTTGGGCTGTTACACAACTACTATGAAATTGATTGGTATTTCATAACAGTTCATCATATTCTTGTAATTTATATGCTGTATTATTATAGCCTACCAGTTTTGCATTTCATAGTACTATAGCATGGGCTTATTCAAAAAGCAATGTGTATAATTAATATGAATATTAACTTAGTTTCAATAAACTTTTTTTAGGCTAAAACCCAATTCTGTGCCAACACAGAATCTTCCCAGCAGCAGCATGAAGGGCGCTTTGGGATCAAGAAAAAGAGGGAGTCCACACAAGAGGGAGAGAGAAGTAGAAGAAGAAGAAAAAATGGAACATCTCCACCAGTACTGCTCAGGTGCAGCCAACAATTGTACTGAAGTAGGGCCTATAACACATTTTTCTTAGTGGAGTAACAAATTTGCAGCAATTGCCTGTAGGCCAGTAGGCCTTTACAAGGAAGAAGAAGTTTTCTTATGGGACTTTTTTTGTGGAAAATAATCGTCACTGTGTTTCACACTTTATCCCCCTTGAAGTAGAAGGTGGTGTGCTGATCATCGCTTTTGTGCTATGGGCATGTATAGTTGGGATTATTGGTTGGAGCTGTTTCTCAATTATATCTACATGTTTTGGTGATTCTATTGTTGCGAGAATGCTTTCAAATTTTTCTCGAAGCTTGGCCTTGTGCTCTTCTATGTCCTCACTTAGCCTTCTTTTCATGGGATTATGCAATTCCTTCAGAATAATGTCCTTTTCTTCGTTTGAAGGTGCTTCCTGAAGGACTAAATTTGTATCTGATTCTAAATAGTGTTCATTAGCACCACCAATATATTTAGCCGCTAGGTGTATATGTTTGCACATATTAAATTTAATGGAAGAGTCGTGGCATGTACAAACGTACGAATGAATGCAGGTATTGGACTCTGTACACTTCAGGTCACAGCCGCAATTCATTTCACCCGTTCTTCTGACCTCGTACAGTTCACTTTTCTTCGTGGATGGAACCGTCCATACATCCTCACTGCAAATAATTTCTCCTGGTTGTAACGATAATGAATTGGCATGCCTTAGTCTTATTTGTGAGAGTTTATTTGTGTTTGCCTTTATTCATGTAAATAAGGCGGTCATAAAGTTTATCTCTCACAAATCGCATGAGGATATGGATTGCGATGTCCAGTCTCTTAGGCTTCTTACCCTCCATGTATATGTGTTTAATTACTCCATGCATGCGCTCTAGATGCATGTTAGTGTTAAGGCCGGCATTGAGACGTTTACAATAAGCCCAGCTACTTGCAGAGTGTTCATAATTGGCCTCGAAATAAATACCAAAATCTCTTGTGTCAGGGTCACTTTTTAATTTATTTATTTCTTGATAGAGCATTCTCGAAAAAGCAGCCTCGTCTCTTTCCTCCAACAATACTCTGAGCTCCTTGTACACCTCCACCTGTTTCTCTCGGCCTTTAACTTTAGAAAGGTTTTTCCTCCAAGCACGGTCAACATGCCACGAACAGAACAGGCGGAATTTGGCAGGCATCATTACGCATAGCCAGGCACTGTAAAATGTTTCTGCCATGTCTGACATGAACACTTTTGGCTGTAGTGTCACTTGCAGAGCCTCTTTAATAACTCTGTAAAACACTTCCATCACAAATGCATCCGTCCTATTTGATAGCATGAACGCGCATGGAAATCCTTGGAACTTGCCATCTTCGACTAGGAGGGTAGTTAGTTCAAATTCGTACTTATTTAAACCATGTGTGCTGTCAATACAAGTGAACTTGTCGCCGTATCGTAGTAACGTTTCTTGCTGCGCCTCATGCATTATAATTAGAACGAAGCCCTCTGGTTTTAATTGAGGGTACAGCATAGAAGACATGTCTTGACCCTTGTAAAAGCGTACTATTCCTCCACGTTCGTCCATTTCACGAATCCATGCTTCGACACTCGTACAATCATTCTCATGCCGCACAGCTTCAGATTTTAAATTGTACTCTTGCTCAATGTTAAATAGATCTTTTCTGGTCAGAAAATGAATGCGTTCAATGTCAGTTTCACCAATAGAATCTCTAACCTCATCAAGGATTCTATCGAAAGGAATTTTCATCGCAATCTTCCTCGCTAAGTCATTTCTTTCCGACAGCGATAATCCCATGCGACCTAACTCTTCTTGGTGGCCTACATGAGTTGCACAAAATGAAACATGCACTTCTCCAGACTGAAAAGTAACATCAATATTTGCTGGACAATGACCACTTATCTTGTTGCTTCCAAGTACTTTCAGGTGACGCTCATGATTACCCCTTGAGTTAAAGGTCCCATCCCTGTGGCACCTGTATTTCATTTTAGAGGAACCATCTTTACATTCGTACTTGGAGCGACATACAACAAATTCACACACTTGCTAATTTTCTTTTTCACGTTTCCACTTAAGGAAATCCTCTTCATTCGCAAATTTTAAACTTTCCTTTGCGATACGAATCTCATGAAAATTAATAAAATGTGCCACCATATCGGATTTTGTAGCACATTCTTCTACACAAAGCGGACATTTTACTTGAGGTTGTTCACACTTCGCAGTCTTATGTTGTGAATTTTTATGTCGTTCTAAATTGCATTTTGTGTGAGAGGTAAAACTACACAAATCGCACGAAAATTTAGGATTTTTGTTAGTGTGCTTTGTTCTTACGTGATGATTTAAAGTTTTCCTATAATTGAAAAATTTATTACACTCACTACATACGAGATTGTCCATTGTGCAAGCATAAAAAGTTCACTGCAATGTGCAATAAAGCAGTTAATTCACATAACTAATTCACTATTTCATGAAGTGGACCCCCAAAACACTGCAGAAGTCTATTAAAGCCGATTATGGCTGCTCCTAGACACAAGTCCGGTATGTTTATTTTGATGATGAGGATGATGCTTGTTGTTTAAAGAGGCGTCACATCGAAAGTCATTGGCCCTGTTTATATTGTGTATTTTAAGGAGTGCTCTTGTAGTTGGTATTTTGGGGTTCATGTTAATCAATTGCAGTGTCTGCTGTTCATTTAACAAGAACTGAGGATTTTTGAGTATTTATTTGAGATTCTTTTGGATGGTATTAGTGCGGTCTTTCTTGACAATATTGAATTTATCATCTCTGAAAAAATGCTGTCTTCAGTTTTATCCACAATTACTGTACAGTAGTATTGCCTTTATGTAAGTTGTCCTTGATTTTTTGTTTTAGGTGGTTAAATTGTTTGTTAGCTACTGATTAGTTATACATTTCCTGTTTTTTGTGAAAATGAAGAAATTTATGTTTATATATTATTTGATGAAAAATTTAAAATAAAATATATAAAACAAAAAATATTCTTCTTCTTCTCCTCTTACTGCTTTTCCCATATATGTGGATTCGGGGGTGTGACATGTCTCGCTTCATGGCGCCAACTCTGTGGAGGGATGTAATCACCAGCCCTCAGATTTTAGGGAAAGACGTATTTTGTTCTTGAAGAAATGACTAAAAATGAAGTTGTATATACACGTTTCATGTATTTATTAAGTTAGAAACTGTACTCCTATTGTGCTTAAAAATGTCTGAATTGACGTTAAAACCTATATAATTCTTATTTTTATCCCTAAATCGGTTAAAAATGCCTTTCAGTATATTTCGAGAAAATAAAATATTTGCTGGCTTATGTTCAGTCTTTACGAAAATTTTAAAATCGGGAAGCTATAAACCACTCTCTCCGAAATGCCTTAAGAACCTCCTGCAGTGAACACTCCCGTAGTTTGTCACAAGGCAGAAGATGACACAGTATCCGTTGACTTCTGGGGAAAAGAACTGCATTTCATTCTGTGAGAATATTTTGGTGTTTCCGTTTGTTCAGTGTATGAATTATGCTGAAAGTGTCAGGTTACAACTCGTCTTTAATTAAAAAGTGGTTACAGGAGTTGCTCCTGTGACGTTTGCAGCAAAGAGGTGAATAAAGTTGTTTATTTCCCCGTAACGAGTTATTAACTGCAGTTAAGAATTGTTTAATTCTTGTGCGTTATTCTGTTTGCAGTAATAACCAGCAATTTTCATCCTGTTAGGGTGTTGTAGGAATTTAAAAAATCACACAAATAAGTAGTATAGTAGTAGCCTATATTAATTAACTTATTAACGGGCGAGTTGGCCATGCGGTTAGGAGCGCGCAGCTGTGAGCTCGCATCCGGGAGATAGTGGGTTTGAACCCCACTGTCAGCAGCCGTGAAGATGGTTTTCCGTAGTTTCCCATTTTCACATCAGTCAATCGGCAGCTCCGCCAACTCGGCACTTTGAACGAACCAGCTCAAAGGTGGTGTTAATGCAGACATAATGAAGCTGAGGAGAGTCTGATGTCCTTATATACCTACGCGGGGTATTAATACTCTCTAAATTATGCAAGAAAGCTTTCTAGAAGTGACCTTTTAACTCTGCCCAATTTCCCCTACCTTATAGTACAACTGAAATCCGTCTGCGAGCAAGGCTAACGTTAGCGCAGCCCGTCGCCAGCCGGGCCAACGTCAGCGGTGCCCGCAGTAGCGAGCCCGGCCCCCGTCGCCAACGGTGCCAATTTAATATATATAAAACAATTGTTGAGGAATGTAAAAATAGGTTTGTACCTTTAAAGGTAGTAAGGAATGGTAAAGATCCACTATATTATCCGCTGGCTGGCTCGACTGCTGGTACGGATCTCCCAAACATACGCTCTCCAGATAGTCGCATGCAGTGCTGTGTTTTGTTATAGTTGGAGACCTTTGTCTATCCTGATTGTTTTTAAATATTTGATTCTCAACAAACAAGTTCATCTATTTCTTCGGTTGAGTGGTTTATTTTGTGTGTGCTTCCATGTACAGTATACTCATTTCAAGACTCATGCCGCCTATTAGACGCGGGCGGAGCAACTTTGGTCGAAGAACTCCACATACTACAAGCCAAGCTAATTTTCAGTTTAATCGAACTGCACAACAACGTGAAGAGTGAAATGAAACTGAAAGGATTGGGATATTACAAACCTGTGCAGCGCGTCGTTCAGCTAATAATCTTGCAACTTTGAATCGAGCTGCTTTCAGTTACGATGTTTCGATTGACTACAGTGCCTACCAGTGCGTTGCTATTGTATCTATGAACTCAGTGTGCCAATATTGTAAGGCAATGAAATACAAAAATGAAGCCGCTGGATTGTGTTGCGCAAATGGCAAAATGAAATTAGTGCCATTGATTCCACCACCAGATCCATTGTACTCATTAGTTTCAGGAACAAGAACAGATTCCATATATTTCCTTACAAATATCCAAAAAATATAGACCTGCTGAACAGTTCACATCTATGTTAGTCTATCAGGGTAATTTCTAGGTAGTGATATGCTGTGACCTATTTCAGCATTTCCTTATTCACAATCAAGATATTCATATTGCAGGTAATGAAAATACATTTTTCCAGTAGTTTGTTATTAACTTTTGGTAGCAGTAGAAAATTAACTCATTCGATGTTGATAACGTAATCATTTGCATTATTCTGATTTTTGCGTGCAGTACAGACTGAATTCGAGTTCCTTCCATTGTAATTTATTTTTGACAGAACAACATTTGTCGGGTCAGCTAGTTAAAAATAAATGTGTAAGAAAGGAAGATATAAAAATTAGGACTATTAAGCAGTACCATATGGCTGATAAAACAGGCATGAGGGAGTTTTTAATAAGTAACTATGATTGGTGGGAAACGGTAAATAAAAATGTAAACAGACTCTGGGATGGGTTTAAAGCAATTGTTGAGGAATGTGAAAATAGGTTTGTACCTTTAAAAGTGGTAAGGAATGGTAAAGATCCACTATATTACGGTATAACAAAGAAGTAAAGAGACTAGGAAGGAGATGCAAGTTGGAAAGAGATTGAGTTAGAAATGGCTCTGGAAGTAAGGAGAAATTGAAGGAACTTATTAGGAAATTGAATCTAGCAAAGAAGTCAGCATAATTGACAGCCATACAATTTTAGTGAAGAATGGAAGAGTATGTATAGGTACTTTAAGGCAGAAACAGGTTCCAGGAATCATTAATGAACAAGGAGAGTGTGTATGCGAGGATCTTCAAAAGGCAGAAGTATTCTGTCAGCAGTATGTAAAGATTGTTGGTTCCAAGGATAATGTGCAGACAGAGGAGGTAAGTGATACTAAAGAAGTGTTAAAATTTACCTAGGACAAGAATGACATTTACAGTAAGATACAAAAGTTGAAAACTAGAAAAGCAGCTAGAATTCATAAGGTTTCAGTGGATATGCTAAAGACAATGGGTTGGATATAGTACCATGTCTGAAGTACTTATTTGATTATTGTTTGCATTTAGGAGCTATACCAAATGAATGGAGAGTCGCTATAGTAGCCCCTGTGTATAAAGGAAAGGGTGATAGACATAAAGCTAAAAATTACAGTCCATTCAGTTTGACATGCATTGCATGTAAACGTTGGGAAAGCAATGTTTCTAATTATAAAAGACATGTTTGAAAAATTAATAACTGGTTTGATAGAAGGCAGTTTGGGTTTAGGAAAGGTTGTTCCACTGAAGCTCAGCTTGTAGGATTCCAGCAAAATATAGCAGATATCCTGGATTCAGGAGGCCAGTTGGACTGTATCACGATTGACCTATGGTGGGCATTTGATAGGGTGGATCATGGGAGACTACTGGCAAAAATGAGTGCAATTGGACTTGAGAAAAGAGTGACTGAATGGGTGGCTCTGTTTCTAGAAAATAGGACTCAGAGAATTACAGTAGACGGAGCTTTATCTGTCTCTGTAATAATTAAGAGGGGAATTCCTCAAGGCAGTATTATTAGACTTTTACGGTTTCTTATATGATATGTGTAAAGAAGTGGAATCAAAGATGAGGCTTTTTGCAGGTGATGTTATTCTGTACAGAGTAATAAATAAGTTACAAGATTGTGGGCAACTGCAAAATGACCTCGATAATGTTGTGAGATGGACAGTAGGCAATGGTATGATGATAAATGGGGTTAAAAGCCAGGTTGTGACTTTCAAAAATAGGAAAAGTCCTCATTTTCAATTACTGGGTTGTTGGGATGAAAGTTCCCATTGGGGATCATTGTAAATACCTAGGTCTTAAATTAAGGAAAGATCTTCATTAGGGTAATCACATAAATATGATTGTAACTAAAGGGTACCCATCTCTCCACTTGGTTATGAAGGTATTTAGGGGTTGTTGTAAGGATGTAAAAGGAGAGGGCATATAAGTCTCTGTTTTTTTAAATTTCGTGTTTGCTATTTCTAGCCGAGTGCAGCCCATGAAAGGCAGACCCTCCGATGTGCGTGGGCGGCATCTGCCATGTGTAGGTGACTGCGTGTTGTTATGGCGGAGGATAGTGTTATGTGTGATTTGCAGGGATGTTGGGGACAGCACAAACACCCAGTCCCTGGGCCATTGAAATTAACCAGTGAATGTTAAAATCCCCAGCCCGGCCGGGAATCGAACCCAGGGCCCTCTGAACCGAAGGCCATTACGCTGACCATTCAGCCCACGAAGTCTCTGTTAAGGCTGCAACTAGAGTATGGTTCCAGTGTATGGGACTCTCGACAGGATTACTTGATTCAAGAACTGGCAAGAATCCAAAGAAAAACAGCTCGATCTGTTCTGGGCAATTTCCAACAAAAGAGTAGCGTTGCAAGAATGTTGCAAAATTTGAGCTGGGAAGACTTGGGAGAAAGGAGACGGACGAGCTGCTCGACTAAATGGTATGTCCCGAGCTGTCAGGGGAGAGATGGCGTGGGAGGACGTCAATAGACGAATACGTTTGAGTGGTGTCTTGTCTTTAAAAGTAGGGAAGATCACAATATGAAGATAAAGTTGGAATTCAAGAGGACAAATTGGGGCAAAAATTTGTTTATAGGAAGGGGAGTTAGGGATTGGAATAACTTACCAAGGGAGATGTTCAATAAATTTCCAATTTCTTTGCAATCCTTTAAGAAAAGGCTAGGAAATCAACAGGTAGGGAATCTGCCACCTGGATGACTGCTCTAAATGCAGATCAGTAGTGATTATCAATTTAGCAAAATAAGTATGGCATTTTAATTAACTTAATGTCTATCAAAATACGTACAATTGAAGCTGCCTAAAAGTATTTTAGAAACTACTTGACAGTCTTTTAGGTAGCTAAAATGACCTTTTAACACCTAAATATCCGAAGTCTAGTAATCACTATTGCAGTTTCTGTGGTGGTTGGGAGTGCAGTGTGTGTTGTCTGAATTTAAAAAGCTACCTTCTGTTTTCCTTGACCGGATCAAGGATGAAATGAATTAAGCATATTTAGGCTATTAGTACGATGGGATCGCCACTCCCAAGGTGATTTATTAATGACTTATAGATACTATGAAATGAGAATGGAGAGTGTTGCTGGAATGAAAGATGACAGGAAAAAAGCGTAAGTACCCGGAGAAAAACCTGTCCTGCCTCTGCTTTGTCCAGCACAAATCCCTCATGGGGTGACCGGGATTTGAACCACGTTTTCCAGCGGTGAGAGGCCGACGGGATGCCGTCTGTGACAGGGAGGCTCAGTGTGTTGTCGGAATATTAAGAGAAAAGTGGTGGAACAAACACTAACACCCAGTCTATGAGCCAGAAGTAATTAGGCGTGATTAAAATCTTCGATCCGGATGGAAAACAAATCCGGGACCTTCTGAAATGACGGTCACAGCCAAGGATTCGAACAAAGTGAAATCCTTATTGAGTTTTATTAGTATTACTATCAGTATTAACATTCAACTATTGTAATAGAAAGAAGCAAAAATCATTATTTACTTTATCAATTTTAAACACGTACCGGTAACGTTCCTTGTTCAATCTTGCCGCCTGATTATTTTTTAGGGACTTGAAAACGCTTTAAAAATATAGTTAAGTACCGTACTTAAAACTCTAGGCTTTAAAGTTATACAAACATGTACGGCGTCTGGAGGGACAGATTTTATTTGTACTATTGCTCAAGAATGAAAGAAATTCATACTTTAAAACGTGGGAGCGGCTCCACGCGCTCGACAATGCCTGACAGCAAAACAAAGCTTCTTCTTCTTCTCCTGCTCCACACGTGGCGCGAAATCGCCATGATAGGTAGGAGGTGCTAAACGCCGAGGTTTCTCGAGCAGTCACGAGCAAAGCCGATGATGGCTGCTCCTTCGACATTCCCTAGACTCAAGTGAATACGTTTAGTTGCAAGAGGGGAAAGAGGAGTAGAATGTGTTAGACAAGAAAATGATTCAGAAGAAGATATAATTACTTGAGGATAAAAGGACTGACTGTCATAAGGGATAGAGTATAAAGGCAATGTGGGTAAACGGAGGAGCTCAAATTCTCTTGGTATAAGAGAACGAAATGCGGTATAGTTGCAAGAGGGGAAAGAGGAGTAGAATGTGTTAGACAA
Source organism: Anabrus simplex (assembly GCF_040414725.1). NCBI lineage: Eukaryota > Metazoa > Arthropoda > Insecta > Orthoptera > Tettigoniidae > Anabrus > Anabrus simplex. Next base: position 688,834,978 of record NC_090265.1, on the reverse strand, counting down.
GAAAATGATTCAGAAGAAGATATAATTACTTGAGGATAAAAGGACTGACTGTCATAAGGGATAGAGTATAAAGGCAATGTGGGTAAACGGAGGAGCTCAAATTCTCTTGGTATAAGAGAACGAAATGCGGTATATAAAGCAGGGACACGGTTTCCACGGGGAGATTTGGAAGAATAATAAGAATGTAAAAGTCGTAGCTTGGGGATAAGCTGAGACCGGGTGACAGTAAAATGTTTGAGGACATACTTAGCGGCAAGGAGCAAGTTTCATTAACGATCCGCTACGTCACTGAAGATGATGATGGGAAGATCAAAGAGGAAGAAAGCTTTATAGCCTATTGAGTTCGCAAAGAAACCACTGGTGAAGCTCTTGCTGACTTGCTGTTCAAAGAAATTGAAGAGTGTGGTTTGAACATGACAAACTGTCGGTGTACTGGCCGACTTCACTTTGGCTGTATTCATTCATTCATTCATTCATTCATTCATTCATTCATTCATTCATTCATTCATTTCAATTAATTCAAACGAGCCTGCAGGGAATTGTACAGGAAATTACATACTGGCGGGCACTTACACATCAAAATATAGTTTGTGTATATAAGATAATTAGTAAATGGTTGAGCATATAAACACATACAATATATAAAATATGTACATCATCAATATGAGGATTACAGAGAATTATTTCTGACTGTATTTATATTTACATAACATGAAAGATGCAAAGGTACAAGAATAGATTACAGAGTACATTCATTTACATAACATAAGAGTTGCAGAAGTGCATCCGGTCATAAAAACCCGCCACGACAGATTCATCTCACCTCATACAAGACCCCTTAGGGAAACGGGGCAAGGGTTGGACAAACAACAGCAAGAGTTGCAGAAGTACAAGAATAGATTTCAGATTATTTACAATTACATAACATAAAAGTTGCAGACGTACAAGAATTGATTACAGAGTATTTACAGAACATATACATAAAACAGAGTTGCAGAGGTACAAGAACAGATTACAGAGCCTAAACCTAGTAACTGCTGATGGAGCAAAATCATCAGTTAAGTCTACATCTTCATTTGGTATTTTACAACGCATCTTTACCATCTTCTCTAGTTCAACGAAGCGCTGGGGTGCAATAAGCGACCGTACTAAAGCACATACTTTAAAGCAAGTGTGTGAAACGCGTTGGGAATCACGCATAAGTGCTGTTCAGGCTGTTAGATGCCAATACGCGGAAGTTAGGGAAGCATCAGTTGAGTTAGACGAAAAAATTGATGACCCCCAAACAGCTTCTGAAGCTCAATCTTTGACTAATCAGTAACTTTGATCTTATGGAATGACATTCTTTTTGAAGTTAATATGATCAGTAAAAGCATTCAAGGGAAAGAGAAAGACATCAGCGACTGTTCTGAAAAGTTCAATAAGTGTTTGGGGTTTTTAAACAGATTTAGATAAAATGGATATGTGGACGCAGTAATCTCCGCCAAAGAAATAGCTGCTGAACTTGATATCGAACCTGTTTTCCCCGAGAAAAGGAAAGCGTGTTTTTTGTGTTAGTCTTCTAGGGAAGTGCAATCGTCACCTGAAGAAACCTTTATGAGAGAATTATTTTATCTATTTTTATCCATTAGTAGATCAAGTTTTGAACTCACTTAAGAAGAGGTCAACTGCATTGAAAGAACACCAATAAGTGTGGGGAGTTTTTGGGTAATGTTGTTCAACTTCCAGGAAAAAAAGATCTAAAACAAAGTTGGTTGGACATTGGCAAAACAACCAAAGTGTCTGATATCAACGGCAATGACCTGTATCTTGAACTTTTACATATAAGTTCGATTTTGGACCATGGAAAGAACAAAGTCACACCAAAATATGTCTTGTGTATAATCAAAAACACAAACAGCAAAGATTTGTTTATAAACTTGTGGGTCGCATTAAGAGTGTTACTAACAATACCCGTGACAGTTGCTAGTACCGAACGATGCTTTAGCAAGCTTAAGCTTATTAAAACTTATTTACGCTCTACAATGGCACAGGAAAGGCAGAACTCACTCGCCATTCTAGCAATAGAATATGACACTGCAAGAAACATAGTCTTTAGAGACATTCTGACAACAGGTGAGTGCCTTTCAAGGTTTGAAGTTTGTATATAGACGACAAAGAAGAGCACCAAAGAACAAATAATGAAAAAATCAAATACTGTATTTTGTATGTAAATAAATCAAATCAAATGTAAAATATGTAGTGGAGGGTGGGTGGTCCGTGATGCTGTTATTTATAACAGCTGCCATTTTCTCCAGTCCGGAACACGACGGGTTCATAGGTGGTGGATCATGGAGTGGCTCTAAAGAGCTAGGGTATTATTCCCCCGAACCAAAACTGAAACGAACAAAATTAAGAGTTTTACCGGGGGTGGGGCCACGAGTTAAGCCTTGCCTTGGGCGCCTACATACCACGCGACGTCCCTGCTCCCATATGACATGTATTGGGTATGCAATGATAGGTGTATTCTTGATATGAAGTAAGTACATTGCTGTCGTTATGGAAAGTTGTCGCAAAAGGCCGGTCTCCACTGATTAACATTTAACGACAACATGTTAAATGTTAAAAGTCTTAAATGTTAACTGTGACACAATCAACATGTCAAATGTTGAATAATGTTTCATTTAAAATTGTGTCCACACTTAATAAACATGTTAAACTTGACTTCCTTTTTCTATATACAGGTAGTTTATTATATCAAATTGTGGTAATATATTTAGGTGCTGTCTAGTGTGTTGAAACAAGGACAATGGACTCAGATGAAAAGGATTACCGGGCGAGTTGGCTGTGCGGTTAGGGATACGTGGCTGTGAACTTGCATCCGGGAAATAGTAGGTTCGAATCACACTGTCGGCAGCCCTGAAGATGGTTTTCAGTGGTTTCCCATTTTCACACCAGGCAAATGCTGGGGATGTACCTCAATTAAGGCCACGGTCGTTTCCTTCCAAATCCTAGGAATTTCCTACCCCATTGTCGCCATAAGACTTATGTGTGTCCGTGCGACGTAAAGCCACTAGCAAAAAGAAAAAAAATGAAGAGGATTTGGCGTTTGTTATTGCCAGTGTTGCTTCTTGTTATGATTTACAAATGCAGTTTTATTAGGTATATTTCATCCCCTCATCTTGCTCATTGCTTCAAAAGCAAACCACTTTGAAGTATAAACTTCGTCCGTAACCCCCCCCCCCCCGACTTCCGACTTTTCTGAACTTTTTACAATTCCCGACTGTGCTGGGAGCGGAGGGACGAAGGTTTTTTTCGGTGCACTAGCGGGAACAATAATAGATAATTTAGAGTTCTTGGAAACAGTCGGCTTTCTTCGCTTTATCTCTGCATTCCTTTGATGAGACATCCCACAAACAAGGCATTTCTATTAAATCATTAATTAAGTCCAGAGTAATCTCCTTGCTCCACTCCGTTTCTGACTATAAATTTTAGTGCCGGTTTAGTGCAGAGAGAACGACATAGATGCGCGTACTGTATTTGTAGCTTATAAAAAAAATGAGTTTTCTATAGTGTTGTAACTATAATCCTACTTCACGAGAAGTACGTCGTTAGCGTCGTTTAGGTTACCTGTTGGAATGGAAACAACACGGAATTTGCCGAAGCTGTGCCGACATATCACGAACAACGAATTGACTCTGCATGTTTTTCACTTGGAGCGGAAAACACGCCAACATGTTAAAAGTGTTAACCTCAACATTCCGAGTTAATATGCAAAGTCAATTCGAAGACACAATCACTCTATACATGTCAATTGTAACATGTTATATTTAACATGTCGGTGTAAAATGTGAATCAGTGGAGACAGGCCTTAAGACCTAAATCTCGTTCATAGCCACGATCGCCGCAGTTGTCCTGTCATCGATGTGAGATGCAAAGCTTGTGCCAGGCGTTTGTAATGTCAACCCCAGGTGTTTGAATGTGTTTACTCTGGTTAGTGCTTCGTTCTTGGACATGATCATGGTTGACGATGGAATTATTCCGCCTTTTCTGAATATCATGTGTACCGTCTTCCTTGGGTTCAGTGTCATGTTATTGGCGTGTGTCCAGCTTACGGGCTTATAGCAAGCTTCTTGCAATTTGTGTTGTGATTTCGACACCAACGCAATGTAGTCTGTTGTCTCTGCTGTTGCTGTCACTGGAATTACGTCCGCCGATGCAAAACTGAACATTAACGGGCCTCCTTGAAGGACCCCTACAGTCTGTTGTATTGCTTCTGATCTTGAGAGGTTATCGTCTAAATGCAGGTAATTTCTTGACAGCAGGCTGGTTGACATTTTATATAAGTATTGCTCTGGACCTGTGATGGATCCTAACTTGTCAATCAGTGTGGCTCGATCGATCGAGTCGAATGCCTTGGTGTAGTCTATGCACACTACATGCAGTTTGCATCTTTGAAGGCGAAGAGCTTCTTTAATGTCTCCATTAGGCATTGTATGGCATGCTCTGTGGACCGTCCTTTCCGGAAGACTAATTGTTCTTCTGGTAATCACTGGATCTATTATGGCCATTGGCCTCTTCATCAGTAAGGACGTAAGAAGCTTTAGACCTGTGTTTTCTAGCGCTGAGCATCGGTAGGTGTTTGGGTCTTCTGTCTGGCCTCTTCCCTTGTATAGTACTTTTACGATGGCGTATCTCCACTTTTCTGGCACTGATGTTTTATAAGGCATTGGTTGACGAATGTCGTCCAAGCCTCTGCAAGGAATGAGCTGCTCTGTTCCAGATGCTCATAGAAGATGCCCTCAATCCCATAGGCTTTCCCATTCTTCATTTCATTGATTGCATTAACTACTTCTGTAACAGTGAAGCGGTCTGTAATTGCTCCATCTTTTGATCCTTCCGATAACAGAGCATGTATTCTTTTTTTGGAGTATGGATTTGAAGTGCATGGTCACACTATTCATCGATATGTGCCTCAATAACGTGGGTTTATTCTGTTGGAGCGCTCTGTATGGTTCTTTTCTGGCTTGTTCGACCATATCGGTCGCTTTTGCCCGCGAAACGTCTCCTTTACACACTTCAGAGTTTCTCTGTATATTTTTACTTTATTAGGTAATCTTCCCTTGAGTCTTCAGTATTCAAACGTAAATTTCTGGGCAGGGCAGCTAGTGCACATCTTCTGGCTTCGTAGCATGTCTTATTAAAACACAATTTTGCTTTTTTCGTGTTGATCTTGAATGATTCTCCAGCTTCATGAAGGACTGCCTCTATTTACGTTAGAAATTCCTCTGGACACACTGGTGTTTGTGTGCGATAATAGCTTTTCTTTCTTCTGTCTTTCCTCGTAAATATTCAATGTTCAATCTCTTGGAAACTCTAGGCTGTTGATGATTGGGTCATGGAGTCTGGTTGTTGGTGTAGAATACTGTTTCAACTAGCAGGTGTTTTCTTATGGCATGTACTTCTGTACGTTGTGACTGGCTACTGGCATGTTGGTGAAGGCCAGATCTATAACGCTGTATCCATTGTGGCAGATATATGTCCATTTTGTGGTATTGTTGATTAGGGTGAGACTTTCTTCTTCTATATTATTTAATAAGACTTTTGACTTGTCGTCTACTTCATCAACTCTAGAGTTGAAGTCTCATGCTAGGACAAGTGGTGCTCTTTTGTCTACGTCTACGAATGCTTCACTCAATTCACTCAAGTACTTATTTGATTATTGTTGGGTCGAAGGGGCTATACCAGATGAATGGAGAGTTGCTATAGTAGCCCCTGTGTATAAAGGAAAGGGTGATAGACATAAAGCTGAAAATTACAGGCCAGTAAGTTTGACGTGTATTATATGTAAGCTTTGGGAAAGCATTCTTTCCGATTATATTAGACATGTTTGCGAAATTAATAACTGGTTCGATAGAAGGCAGTTCGGTTTTAGGACAGGTTATTCTACTGAAGCTCAACTTGTAGCATTCCGACAAGATATAGCAGATCACTTGGATTCAGGAGGTCAAATGAACTGTATCGCTATTGATCTGTCTAAAGCATTTGATAGGGTTGATCATGGGAGACTACTGGCAAAAATGAGTGCAATTGGACTAGAACAATGAGTGACTGTATGAGTTGCTATATTTCTAAAAAATAGATCTCAGAGAATTAGAGTAGGCGAAGCTTTATCTGACCCTGTAATAATTAAGAGGGGAATTCCTCAAAGCAGCATTATTGGACCTGTATGTTTTCTTATATAAATTATATGAGTAAAGACGTGGAATCAGAGGTAATGCTTTTTGCGGATGATGTTATTCTGTATACCGTAATAAATAAGTTACAAGATTGTGAACAACTGCAACGTGACATCGATAATGGTGTGAGATGGACAGGACTCAATGGTATGATGATAAACGGGGTTAAAAGACAGGTTGAGAGTCTCAAAAATAGGAAAAGCCTTCCCACTTTTAATTACTGCGTTGATGGGATGAAAGTTCCTTTTGAGGATCATTGTAAGTATCGGGGTGTTAATATAAGGAAAGATCTTCATTAGGATAAAAACATAAATGGGATTGTACGAGTAAATAAAGGGTATAGATCTCTGCACATGGTTATGAGGGCGTTTAGGGGTGGTAGTAAGGATGTAAAGGAGAGGGCATATACGTCTCTCGCAAGACCCAAACTAGAGAATGGTTCCAGTGTATGGGACCCTCACCAGGATTACCTGATTCAAGAACTGGAAAAGAATCCAAAGAAAAGCAGCCCAATTTGTTCTGGGTGATTTCCGACAAAACAGTAGCGTTACAAAAATGTAGCAAATTTTGGACTGGGAAGAATTGGCAGAAACAAGATGAGTTGCTCGACAAAGTGGTATATTCCACGCTGTCAGCGGAGAGGTGGCGTGGAATGATATTAGTAGACGAATAAGTTTGAGTGGCGTTTATAAAAGTAGGAAAGATCACAATATGAAGATAAATTTGGAATTCAAGAAGACAAACTTGGGCAAATATTAATTTGGAGGAAGGGGAGTTAGGAATTGGAATAACTTACCAAGGAGATGTTCAATAAATTTCCAGTTCCTTTGAAATCATTTAAGGAAATGCTAGGAAACAACATATAGGGAATGTGCCACCTGGGCGACTGCCCTAAATGCACATCAGTATTTATTTCAGTCTTGAATAAGCAAGTGAACGGAACGGATGTGCTGAGTGAGTGCTGCGGAATGCGGAACACCGTGCAACAATATAGAGCTGCGATAGGAAGTTGACAGAGCAGATGGAAGGGTAATGATTTAAAGGACAAGAAGACAAAGTTTACGAAAGAGGGGATAATGGCAGCGATGCTTGTAGCAGCGGTGGTGGCAGTGTTGCTAATGATAGGGGAAGTGGAGACAAAACCAGGACCAGGTACAGGCAATGTGGGCGTTCTGGGATGGGAAGGAATCGAGGCAAAAAAGGAGCTGGTGAAGGAGGCATGTCAGGCAGTCCAAGTACGGGATCTGATAACGAAGCAGGCTGAGGATATTAAGCAATATATCAAGGAGGAGATAAAACATCTAAAGGGAAAGGTGGAGGACAACGGAGAAGAGGTAGAAATACTGCGGAGATGGTCAAAACTTGGAGGAGTAGCTGGTAAATGTGAAGATGGAAAGATTTAATGGTGATCAGGAAAGAAGAAGGAAAATATTTTATATATGGAATTCAAGAAAGTGCCAGGGAAAATAAAGTGCACTTAGTTTACAAGGAGGTGGATTTGGTGCAAAACAAAATGAAGATCAACTTCAGCGTGGTTGGCATTGATGATGTTTACAGCGTGGGTAGAAAGAAGGGCAATAGGCCCATTAAAGTGTCGCTATTATCCACCCTGATGGCGGAAATTGTGCTAAGGAACTCAGGAAATTGAATAGGGGAGGAAGTATGGTTGAAGAGTGATATTGGCACTGAATCAATGAAAGAGTTTAGAATTCTGAGGAAACATCTTTGGGTAGCGAGAAAACAAGGTTTGAGAGCATATATTAGAGATCGACAGTTGGTAGTTGGAAACGGCTGGTGGTCACGCGTGTGGGGAGTGAATAAGCTTCAGGAAATGGATGACAGACATCAGCAGGTTAGCGAACAAGTGCCGGGTGAAGGTGAAAGGAAAGTCGAAGCAAGTGCCGAGTGTGCTGACGCAGTAGTGATTAACTATGACGAAGTGACAGAAGTCCAGTCCCCGGAGGAGGAAGGAGCAACGGGCAGATCACCGAGTGAGGAGAGTCTGGTGCTGTCACAAGCAAGTGGAACTGGGCAAGGAGAAGAAATAAGAAGCCGTGAAGGTATGGGTAGGGGAAGAAATCTAAGCTTAAAAGACTTGTGGGGTAAGAAAAATAAAAAAGGTCAGGATGACAAGGCCAGTAAGGAGAGTGCCAAAATGAAGGAAAAGGAAAGCGTACCTGAAAGAGAAAGAGCTCGTTTAACGAGTAGAATGATCAACACAACAGAAGGAAGTAAATTTACGGGAGGAAGGGAAAAATATGGAGAGGGGAATAAATAATTTTATTGGAAAATAGGATTTGTAAATATTGAGAGTGAATTAAGTAAATTGGGAAACGGGGGAGTGATAAAAGTAGTGGAGAGCTTTGAAATTGTTGCCCTTTTGGAGACATGGTTAGGGGAAGGAAGGAGTTTGAAATGGAAAGGGTATGTGGTAAGGAACGTGACGAAGAAAAACTTATAGTAATCGCCACGTAACGAAATACCCCAGAAAGTAAATATCGCCGCCCGATGCTCTCCTTTTCTCTTTTTTGTAATGGCTGATCACTGCTGCCAACCTGCCTGGTTACATATTAAAATCAGCAGACATAACCATAACAAACTAACCTCAATGTAAACACCGATAATAAATGTTTCCCTACCCTAGTAAATGATAAAAGTTAAGATGAAATAAATCAAGATATTCATAATTAAGTCGGTTTCCACGCTCAATGAGAAATTTAGGAAATAAACACCCTTTCTCACTCAAATTAATGTTACATATATCTGTCTTTATTTTGATATGCAGTAGGCGTACTATAACCATATTCTTGAAAATAGGGGCGTGTTAAACGATGCAATTTGTTTAATAAGTCTTTGCAGTGTGATTTTCGAAAGTCCAATGACTTCCCTTTCTTTTGCGCGAACATTTCCTTCTCTCTTCAATACCGGTAACCAGTAGCCTAAGGAGAGAGATTGGGCATATTTTCAGCCTGCAGGCTGGTTATATCTTCACGGTTATCAGGAAACATATAGGAATACTAATGTGCCAAGCTACGTGAACGGAAATTAGGTCAGCTTTCAAGCTCACTGCAGAATTGAATATTAGTTCTACTATCTACTTCTATCGTTTTCACATACACCGAGGTGCCAGTATTTCGTCCCGCAAGAGTTCTTTATGTACCAGTAGATCTAGACATGAGGCTGGAGTATTTGAGCACTTTCAAATACCGCCGAACTCGAATCCGCCAACCTGAGCTAGTCATACATTCTCTCCTTCACTCGCTTAAAATAATGTTAAACATTTCCTGCCTTTATTCTAATTCTGATGTATGCATTACTATAACGGCATTCTTAAAGGAAGGGCGGAGGGAATATAGATTGAATAATTCATTGCGATTTCTGCAAGTTCAAGGACTTACCACATAAGACATATGTCCTTCCTTTTAATAATAATGCTAACAGCTTTACATCCCACTAAGAACTTTTACGGTTTTCGGCATTTGGCATTTTAAACATATTTTCAGCTTACAAGTTGGTGTATCTCAAGCTTTCAACATTACGGAAACCAATGTACAGGAGCACTATGAGTCAAACAACATTACCAGATTTTTACATATATATTGGCTTAAATCACATGAAGACAGGTTGTGATGCAAGAATTGGATAGGAAAGAGGGCTAGGATTTAAAATGTAAATAAGCGTACAGACACAGCACTAGCCTGAAATGAAAATGACGGGCAAAGAAAACTTCAGACCTGCCAACTGTGGGGTTCGAATACATCACCATCTCCTGAAACCAAGCTCACAGCAATGTGATCAAACTGCACAGCCAGTTCACTCAGTTTCCTATGACGCGTAATAGGCCTACCACATGGGCGACCCACTTACCTGTATATGGATCTTCAATTCTTCAATTATACATGTATGCAAAAACATTATGCACCTTAGTAAGAGGTACTTCCCTAGTTGGTTCTCTGATTGGTGCACGTATAACAAATATGTTTGGGAAGAAATACTTTTATTTTATATTTATTTATATCATAAAGAAGTCATGTTGTCATAGCAAAACGAATATGCAACGAAGAAATGAATCCGAAGAGATAAGCATTATTTACTGCATTAAATATTAGTTTATTTACATGTTAAGCGATATGTAGTAGTAATAATAATAACAACAACAAACGTGTGCAATAAGGAAAAAGGAAATAAATACAAGTAAATATAAGTATAATTTACAACATTTAGAGCCATTCCATGGTCACTGAATTACAAAGCAGGGGTATGAATAAACAAACATAATAAACATGAATACTAATATTAAAAAGCAAAAAGCAAAGTCATCTCCGTACAAACCATGAAAGCCATTGGAAGGGGGGAAGGTGAAGGCTTCCACTATCCATGACGTTAGCACTTGGTGGGGTGGGGTGGAGTGGTTAGCTCAACGCATGACCGCCTTTGCCCCCAATAGTTAACTGGTACTCATTTATCATACGCAAAACATTCCTTCCAAATTACGTTAAACCTCTGTCGCTCATTATTATTATTATTATTATTATTATTATTATTATTATTATTATTATTATTATTATTATTATTAATAAATTGCAAATGGGAAATACCCCGGTGGCAACGGTCACTTACAGTAATGTGATAATAAAGTTAACATAATTACCCAACTACAACAAACAAACAAACAAACAAACAAACAACAAGAGTACAAGAAGCAGATATATGGAAGGAAAATATAACAAGAATTACTGCTAGTTTAATATTCTAAATCGAGCAACATCATATACAAATTCACACACAACTTAAGTATTTACAGTGCTTAACAATTTGGCTTACAATATTATAGGTTGACCTTACTACTAGCTTAACATTATAAGTGATAATAAAGTGAAGTTAAACCGTAATTACCCTACAACAACAACAACATTACAACAAGCAAGAAATACTACTAATTTAACTTTCTAAATCCAGTGTCATTATATACATATTCACACACAACTTAAGTATTTCGAGTACTTAACACTACAAATTACAATACTATAGATTGAACTTACTACTAGCTTAACACTACAAGTGATAATAAAGTTAAATCATACTACCCAACAACTACAACAACTCAAGTACAAAAAGGAATTCCATGGAAAAAAATATTACAAGAAATACTACTAGTCATTCTAAATCCAGCATCATGTACAGTTTCATACACAATTATTTCCAATACTTGCCACTGTGGCTTACAAAATTACAGATTGAGCTTTTTACTAGCTTAACGTTACAAGTGATGATAAAATAAAGTTAAAAACATTGTTAATTAACCAAGAACAACAACAATTACAAAAACATGAGTACAGCAAGCACTTCCCTGGAAAGAGAATACCACAAGAAAAAGCCTCCCAGTTTCACAATCGAAACCAAGCAGAAAATCACAAATTCAGTGCCCGTAATTTACAACTTTTACTTTTCATTTTACACAAATGGTCTTCTTAAATGACTTGATACCAGAAGGGAATCTATCAAAGACTGCCGCAGGTAATTTATTCCAATCCCTTATGGTCCTGTTGACGAAGGAAAACTTGCCCACATCCGTATGCTGGTTTCTGGCCCTAATTTTATGCTTATGATAATTTCTCGATAAGTATGAGGGAGGTTATAACCTATTCCTAATACAACTCCAAGCAGCCCTTCCCGTATAGCTCTTATAAAGACCACACAAGCGAACTTTAGTTCTTCTAGATTCAAGACTTTCCCAATTAATGGTATTCCTTCTATTCCCAGTTACGAAACGCATCGCTCTTCTTTGAACTTTCTCTAGGGAATTTATTAAACCAACATGGAGATCCATATTCGAGAATGGGTCTTACAACGTATTTATAAGGTTTATTTAAACCTACTAGGGTGGTGAGCACATAAATAAGAATTCCAATGAAAGTATTTTCCTTCTGGACCTTCATACCAGACAGATATTTTTTTTAACAATTTTTGTTTCACTATAATATGATTTATCTATAGAGCAAAACCGCTATGCAGTGTGCGTATCATAGCAATCGAGATGGAATTGGTAATGTACTATGTATCTGTAGAGCCTATATACGACTTTTTACAATTACTTCTAAAGTGAATTTCAGCTGTGTGACAATGCTAGAAAGACTATGAACTTAGAGATTGGCATTCCTGAAGAGGGTTTTCTACACTTTCCCATTTTCACACATTGATTCAAGAGTCTGTATTGACTTGTGACAAAACCACTGTATTCTTCCGAAAACCACTGATAGGGACAGGTTTGGTTGTGATCCACCGAATACAAATGATAATGCCTGGTTAGGTAGTGATCCATCGAAAACCACTGATTGTCGCAGGGTAAGGTGAGGTTCGACAGGATTTGTAATTGAGCGACTGTTGTCATTGAAAAAACTGTCGTGACGACTGAAGGCAATAAACATAAAACTGAATCCATTGGTCTACAAAGTTTTCATTCAGTAGATACGCTAGGAACTGGCGAACCAAAACCGTACATACAAAGTTTACAGGAATCAACAAAACAGGATATTAATTCGTGGTACTCACTGTTCTTTAAAGAAAAGAAATATCCTGTCAACAATAGCTGCAGTGAACATGCTTTTTCACTATTATTGTCTGGCCCCATGGCTAAATGGTTAGCGTGCTGGCCTTTGGTCACAGGGTGTGGGTTTGATTCTCGACAGGGTGGGGAATTTGAACCACCGTTGGTTAATTTCTGTGGCACGGGGGCTGGGTGTATGTCGTCTTCATCAAATTTCACTATTATTGTGTAAAATAGAAACTTACTAGTTTTGACAAGTACAGTATATTCAACAGCGACTCCTGAATGATGACGGGCAGGATGTCCAACCTCACTAATCTATGTTCCAGACTATTTCTACTTAAAAAATTGTATTTGTCCTTTAATGTGATTTTGCAATTTTTGCTGAATATTTATGTGGCTGAAATGAAGGTGGATAAGCTACATGGTCTCCTTTATATAGGAAGAATGTATCGTGGAAATTAAACTCAAATTCGGTTTCATGTACATTACAGTTTCTCTAAAATATATTGATAGTAATTCAGTCATGTACGACGACGATGTATTTCATGGTAAAGACAGCTGCCTCTGTGGATCAGTGGTAGAGTGACGGCCTCCGAATCCCAAGATAACGGGTTCAAACCCGGCAGAGGTAGTCGGATTTTTGAAGGGCAGAAAAAAGTCCATTCGACACTTCATGTCGTACGATGTCGGCATGTAAAAGATCTCTGGTGACACATTTGGTGTTTACCCGACAAAATTCATTAAATCTCAGCCACAGACGCCCAAGAGAGTTTCGGTTTACTCGGTCTGCCATCTAGTGGGCCTAGAGTATAACGGAACGTCAAAACTGACGAGCAGACAGCCAGATGGCGTCAACTTGAAATGTCTGCACATGGTAGCTGAGGCCATACGATTATTATTATTATTATTATTATTATTATTATTATTATGGTAAAGACGAATTACTTTGCAATGCTATCTATCTTAATGGTAATGTACTATGTACCTCTACTAGTGTAGGCTACTGAGTGCATGATTCGAAGCAGTGTTTCGATTCATTCAAGTGTCCGAGTGAATCGATTCACAGGAACGGCAAGCTCACGGCACACAAATCATGCACAATCACGGCTCAGTGAGCCACACGACACACACGGCTCCTTATAGGCACACTGGACACTGGCGGGGAGTCGAGCTTTCGCTGCAGCGAGCCACAGTGAATCATGGCACACTGAAAGAATCGTACGCAGTCATGGATCAGTGAGACACAACACACACACGGTTCAATATCGGTACACTGGACATTGGCGGGAGCCGAACTTCCTCTGAAGCAATACATACAGAGTCATGGTACACTGAAAAAATCGTATGCTATAATGGACTCTCGAGCTCAGCTCATTTGCTATTGGCTTTACGTCGCACCGACACAGATAGGTCTTATGGCGACGATGGGACAGGAAAGGGCTAGGACTGGGAAGGAAGCGGCCGTGGCCTTAATTAAGGTACAGCCCCCGGGCTGCCTACAGTGGAGTTCGAACCTACTATCTCCCGAATACTGGATACTGGCCGCACTTTCTTACAGTTACGACTTCTCCTGTGGGAAGAAAAAAGAGAGTTACAAGGGACTCAAAAGAGCTGTATGACAATACATGCACAAAACATTTCTGGGAGCTTATCTCACCTGCGTGCCAATTTCTATAAATAATGTTGCAATAGATTCCTTATGAAATCACCTTACCTTTATGTAATTTATCATAAATAAACCTTGCTATCGCTTCCTTAGAAAAACTGTCTATGCCGGTCACTGGATGTTCACGCTTTCGGCGTTTACCTGGTGTAGAAAATTCAACTCCCTTCTTGAAATTTCCTATTACTTTTCGGACTAAACCGAAACTACACTGTAAGAATACACACACAGAAATATATTACATATACATATACCGTAAGTCAACATGAATACACAAAGGTTAAGTCTACAAACCGTATCGAAGTCGACACAAGACATGGTATAGGCCTAGGGCTACATGATCAGGTTAGGTTAGGTTAGGTTCAGAATGAAATACTGCTCCATTTCAACTGATTGTCATTATGCCAGAAACTTATCATAGAAACAAGATAAAAACGAACACTTACCCCATTTAATAATGCAACTCTTGCCATTAGCTTCGTATCACTACGACTGATACCTTCTTCGTCGTCTTCCTGTTTCAATTGCTCGTAGCAATGTACAAGCATTTCTTGACCTGAAGCTTGTAAAGGACGTAACCTTGGTTTCCTTTTCGGAGGAGTTTTTGCAGATTTTTCTTCCTTCTTAGACATCCCAATCGAATTCTGTTCGTATAAGTATGGGACGAAATAGGAACGTAATTAATAAAATGATGTGCTCATCATTTCACACAAACTATGTTATTAAATGCATTATCCGAACATGCCACAATTCTACTTACCTGGTATTAGCCAAATAGATTTACAATCCCACAGAAAAAGAAAATATGCTTTAAATATTCTCGCAAATGTATCGCTAGTGACTTTAGAGACAATGCGGTGGCAACACGCAATTCACGCTAGAACAGTGACTGAACGTTGCCAACGTGCCAGATTAACGGTAACAGTAAGACGTCGTATCGGCAAGTAGGGTCCCTAAACTGTATGGTTACCGACACTGAAAAAGACCCAACAGCAAGAAAAGTACCTATAAATCAATACCTTAATATTACAGGGGAGAAAGGGTAAGGTTGCACCCTTAGTGTACGTCCTTACACGCCCGGGACTATAGAAGGAGGGGACGAAATCTAGGTTGGAATAGCATTACTAATAAGAGAAGAAATTTGCGACATGATCGAAGTTTTAGAAAATCAGATGGAAGGGGTTATTTGGTTGAAGGTTAACCTAGGTGGGGCGAGCTTTAAGAGGTATGCCTGGCCTTTTTATACAAACCACCCCAGTGGTTCTGTGTATGCAACTGATAGTTTCTTTGAAGAGCTGATAGTGAAAATTAGTGGGATAAAGGACAAATACGAAGAAGCGGGGATGATATTGATGGGCGACTGGAATGCGAGAATAGCGAACATAAACCCATTATATAATAAAGATGAGAAGGGAATCAGGAGGAATGAAAGAAGGAGTAAAGTTAGTGGAATAAATGGGTATCGGCAGAAACTGCTTGAATTATGTTCGACAAGTAATATATACATTCTGAATGGATGGTGGACTGGGGATAACGAGGGGGAGTTGACATATATTACAAAGCAAGGAGGGAGTGTTATTGACTTGGTAATCAGCTCGGAGGAAATGTTGGCGAACATAAATAAATTGGAAGTGATTAACTGAGCTGAATCACATCATGCCCCGATATCTATAAACCTGAGGAGAGGGGAACAAGGTGATAGGTTGGGAAAAGGAACGAGTGATAGAGAAAAGGGCATGAGTCTCATTAAATATAAATGGACAGAGGTGACTAAAACAAGACTTGATGAGTGTTTACAATATTAATTCCAAATTATTAATATATGGTGCAAAGTAGCCTTGAGATGTAATAATGTGGTTAGAGCTAGTAGAATACCCCATTAAGAGGGCAGCAGGGATGATACGTCATAGGGGGAAAAGGGTAGAAGACCAAGTGCGGTGGTTAGATAGTGAGTGTTATGGATTGAGGAGAGTAATTCTAAGGGCACTGAAACACTTTAGGAAGCACGGAGGGGAGAAGAAAGGGAAAGGTTCTGTAGACTGAGGAGGGAATACAAGCTAAGATAATTGAAAAGAAAACTTATGGAAAAAAGGAACAAGTGGAGGCGATCAATAGGGAATGCAAAAGTAAAGAACGTGAAAAGGTATGGGAGAGAAATATCAAAATTAATAGGGGTCAGAGGGGGGATAGTAAACCTAAAATTGATTACGAAATATGGATGGAATATTTCTGTAAACTGTTAGGAGGGAAGGATAGATGGATGAGGGAGAGAGGGATGGAGGCGATGGGGAGGGGACTGGCAGTAGGGAATTATGAGTTGGATAAAGAAATATCAGGGTAAGAGGTATTGGAAATGCTAGGCAAATCCAAAAATAGGACAGCTGGGGGTGGGAACGGAATGACAAATATATTTTGGAAAGAAGCGATAAAGAATATTATGATGAGGGAGTGTATAGTGATTTAATAAGGTGTTCGAAGGTGCCAATTTCCCGAAAGTTTGGCAAAAGGGATCATATGCACTATCTATGAAAAGAAAGGACCGAGGAACAATCCCAGTAACTACAGGGGCGTAACTCTATTAGATGCATTGAGTAAGGTGTACACGGGTGTATTAGAGAATAAATTGAGAAAATGGGCGGAAGAGTCTTCTATTTTATCGATCTACCAGAGTGGGTTCAGGAAGGGACGTAGAACAATGGATAACGTGATGAGAGTGAAGACAATAATTGATAAGTATGTGAGGAAGGAAAGAAGCAAGTTGTATATAGCAGCGGTTGATTTTGAAAAGGCCTTCGACACAGTGAGTAGGCAGGCGCTGCTTGAGAGACTGTGTAGGGTGGGAATTTCCAAAAAGGTGAGACATGCTATTGAGGCCATATATGCGGCTGTAAATTATATCCTATTTTTTTAAAATATTATCAATGATATATTGGAAGGGCGTGGGAAGGAGTGGGCGAGCCCTGTGTTAGGTGATATAGAGATCCCTGGTCTGATATTTGCAGACGATGTATTATTGATGACGCTGACGTGAGGAGGAGGAATACAGAGAAGTTTTAATACATTTTCGGAGTACGCCAGGAAGTAGTCGTTGAGAGTAAATAGTACGAAGACAAAGGTAATGGTATGTAGGAAAAGCAGAAATTGGAAGACAAAGAAGCATTGGGTGATACATGGGGAGGTAATAGAGGAGACAAATAAGATAGAGTATCTGAGTGTTTGTATAATTAGGAATGGCAAATGGTCCGAACAAATTAATCAAACCAAGTGGAAGGGCCTAGCAGCACTTTCAGTTATAAGAATACTGGAAATTAAATTCCCAGTTGTCGATTACAGAATACAGAAAATGGTATTTAATGCAGTGGTTCCAAGTAGGGTGTTATATGGAGCAGAAATATGGGGGGTTGAAAAGGATTGTTTTATATTAAAACGGATTGTTAGTAGATTTGGCAAAATTGTAATGGACCTCCCAAATTGTACGGCTAACGCAGCGGTCAGAGTCATGTGTAATATGTGCTTAGAGGTTGATATCATGAAGAGAGTTTTGGGGTACTGGAAAAAATTGTTAACGGGAGGGGGCAGCCTACTCTTGCAAACGGTCTACCAGCACCAAATGAAGAGTTTTCTTGGAGACTATTGGATTGACAAGGTGAACAATATCATTGAGAGATTGTGTTTAGGAATTTATTGGGGAAGGGATTGGGAGAGAAGGAACGCAGTTTGTTAGAGGAACACGTTAAAAAGGATTAAAGATATTCACTTACAGGAACTGGAGACTGAGTGCGGTAAAAGGGCGTCCATAAACCTGTTTATTAGAATCAAACAAATAGTAAATGTAAGAATAGATAAGGTGAGTAGATTAGAGAGAAGAGCAATAATATGGTGGATGTTGGGTGCTTACAAAAATAAAGGATGGACAAGAATGAGCGACAACTCGATTTGTTTACTGTGTGTGGAAACAAGAGGGGAGTTCCACTTGTTGATAGCATGCAACGGAACTCGTGCAAAGAGAGAGAGAAATTCATGAGTGAAGGACACTTGGAAGCCATGAAATTGTCGGACAATGACCGGAAGATTATTAACTGGGTAGCTAGAGAGTGGAAAGAACCTGGGAACTTAAACAAGTTTTTAGACGCTATCAAAAAACGCTGCATAAAGAGATTAAAGGAAGCTGAAGTTAGTAGATTGTAGTGAGATAGATGTATATATTGTTCTTCCTGTCGTGGCGATTGTGTTGCAGAGGAGATAGGTCAGCACGGAGCAATAAGATAAGCAGCAGAAAATTAAGATCCTCACGTTGCTGGTTAGCAGAGTGGGGGTGGGGGAGATATCGGGTGTGCACGAGCGGCGTTCTAGGTCAGTGCTCAGCTTCCTGACTCTACTGGAAGACTCGGACGGCTGACCAAGGGTACACCCGCTCAGGCACACACCCATTTTAGTGGACTGCTATACTTAGCTATTTCTTGTGTGTTTTTGCTTTGTTTGCCATGTTGCCGAAATACATTATTCAATCGGGTTTTCCATTATGTACATCTTGTCTTGATTGTATTGTAGTTTGTATCGTCGTGTCCGCCCCAGTCTTGAGGTCAGGACAACCACTCTTCCGAGGATCGAACCTGTGATCGGGAACGTTGGAGGATGGTGTCACTGAGACATGAGCAGATGTTAAAGGGGAGAATATGAGGATATATTTATACCTGCGTAATGGCAGTGATGCCAAAATAATATGAATAATATTAGAGGAGAGATTGAATGTAAAATAAGAAACATAAGGGTCTTCGAACATGAAAGAATACTGAGTGTAGAAAGGCATCATAGTTGCGCAACTAGAATAAATGGCTTGGTCGAGCAGTGGTTAGTCACGAATGCAGGAAACCGCACCCTCCCAAGTACGTAGATTTGCTTCTAGAAAAGACGAAAACACGTTGAACGAAAATGGGAGTTTTCGTTCTGATTGGCTGAATTCAGTTTCCACAGGGTGGAGAACTTCGATTCTTTCCAGAAATACGGGAGTGACGAGAAGTAGATATAAAACCAAGTCAGCGCTTTGAGGTTTTCAAATAATAATAATAGTAATAGTAATAATAATAATAATAATAATAATAATAATAATAATAATAATAATAATAATAATAATAATAATAATAATAATATCTAGCACTTCGAGTTTGGACTCAGAATGATATACTACTGAGAGTCGACCACGCCAACTCTTCGATAAACATCTCATTGGAGGTTGTGGAGGCACTTGTAAATACAGTATATATTATCAACGCTGATATTAAACGTGGTATAAGGGAAGCTGTGGTCTTCAATCAAATAATACAGTAGACACAATACGCGACACTCAGCGAGATATCGAGGGACAGCTGTTCGAGCTCTCTCTAGCGGGTAGACCTGAGAACTACTGATTCTGCCAAAAAAGCACATATATTTGTGTGTGAAGTTTTTGGTGTTATTTATGAGTTTTCTGTGAGTTGACATAATTAAATAGTATCGTGTGTCATTCCTTGATATCTCTTTTCAACATGAGGAGAAAGGTATGTGCTGTGTTTGGCTGCAGTAACTATGAAGTAGAGAAGATTGCACGACCTTCCTTTTCTACCCTCCTGAGAAGAAAATGTAAGCAATATTGTGTTTGCATATATATTCTTCCAGTGACAAAGAGATTTTTATAGTACTTCTTAATTCTTCTGACTTTCTCGACCCATATTTTAACTGGCTTAAAATATAATACGCATATTTTATTGTATAGTGCAGCAGTTAACCTGCAATGCCGATGTGTTGTTGTAGGTTTGATCTGTGGGTTTTGAAATGTCACAGAAGTGATCTGGATAAGGGGTACAAAAATTATAAGAATTATAAGATCTGTTCAGATCATTCCAGGCCAGCGACTTTCAAAATCCTCCACTATACAGCCAATGGTATGTTACATTTTTACTCCAACTGTACGTAAATATTCCACAAAGCATCACTATCGACATTTTCATACGGTACTTTTTTTCCTCTTCTCAGATTAAAGCCGGGATTTTATAGATTTTCTTTCTGTTAGTAGGCTTCATGTTAAGAGGGAAATTGTTAATTCATTGCATCATGTGTGCAAGGAACGTGCCGATATTTTTATTGACAAGTGTCTTAATGTGATGATACAATGTTCTTAAATGAGAAAAATGACAAATCTAACCGTAAAAGTTCAGGCAGGAATTTTTAAAGCAAAGAAAATAATGCATATAAGAAAGATCAACCGATTTCACAGCAGTCCATTTCACATCTTGTTTATATGTCTAATTGCAGTCTTTAAATAATAATCTTTTAAATAATTTTTCATTAATTTATCCATAATTGCTTTAGCAACTTCGAAGTTAATATCTCAATAATACTTTCTTTCTAGACGTAATTTATTTATCCATTTTCGTATATGCATTTCCATTGTTATTTGAATAGCGCCACTTTTAGGTCAAGTCACTAGGAACGCCACCGTCGAATTGTCTCCCATTTTAACAAGGCTAAATCCGTAAGTGTCGCGTATTGTCTCTACTGTATTTGTTTCAATCTATTCACAAGTAGCGGCATTTCCCAGGCCATAGGTTAATCTCGCCAACGGCCGTAGCCGTGTTGAAACACCGGATCCCGTGAGATCTCCGAAGTTAAGCAACATTGGGCGTGGTCAGGAGTTGGATGGGTTGCCACGTGCTGTTGGTGGGGGTAAGGGAATGGAGGAGCGGAAAGGATCTGGCCACCCTACCGCACGTAAACTCCGGCTCAGGAACACCTCTGCGGAGGTTCGGACCTGCCTTCGGGCAGAATAACCCTTACCTTACCTTACCAGGTTAATCTCCCAAACCCCTCGGGGAGCAACCTGAATTAACAACACTTCACGTCGTGAAAATACCAGTGTCACGACGGTATTTTAAATGTTTACTTTTTGGGTTTGTTCTCTCTTTTATTTTCTCCGTAAAGATTTATTTGGTTGAAAAACTGTACAATCTGGAGAAATAAATCTACTACACTACACAGTATTGATTGATATTGATTAAGGCCAGCTGACCGAGAGGCCAGCGGACTAACTTTTCCCTTGTTTTTTTGTGTTTAGTGTTATTATGCCCACCAGCGTGGGGTATCATTGCATCTTTATACTGCATTGTCTATGTAATCTAGGTTTCATTGTTTTTTCTTTTTGCTTAGTTTCTTACTTTCTTAGTTTTGCATGGTTGTTTTTTCAATGGAGAATTGCCGTTTTTCTCCGCAAGGTCGATTAGTTTGTGTAACTGTAAGATCGGGAAAAAATGAAGACTGACTGACTGACTTACTTACTTACTTACTTACTTACTTACTTACTTACTTACTTACTTACCATTGATTAAGGCCACGGCCGTTTCCTTCCAACTCCTATGCCTTTCCTATCCCACCGTTGCCATAATACCTACCTGTGTCGGCGCGACGTAAAGCAACTAACAAAATAACTTCCTCCAACAACACTAGTGCCTCTTTCAGGGCTACCAAAGCTATTTATGGCCCCTCCAGCATCGGTATTAATTGTCTAAAATCCAAGGACTGTAATGACGACCCTGACTCTATAGCTTCCCATTGGAAAGAAAATTTTCAAGACATCTTGAATATAAAGGCCGGCCGCAAAATGAGACGCAGGTCCGTGAGGTGACGCAGGGTGACTCACGTCGAATTCTTCACGGCAGAGTGAGTCACGGCGACAATCGTCGCAAGATGGATCGAAATTTCAGTACGCAGTTTATGACCTATCTGTGTCGGTGCGACGTAAGGCAATTTGTAAAAAGAAAAAAAATTCTCATAATTACTTCTTTCTCTCATACCTCCTCGTCATGACTTCATTACATTATTTGTTACTTGTTTTTCTCACTAAAACACACTTTTTGTGTATGGAAATTAGTTGTTTTTATTTTGTATATCCCAGTTTAGCCATTACAAATAATTTGTATTTGTCACATGAGTTTATTTTTTGAATTTCTCATTTCAAAACAATTATTTTTGCATTCATCAATAGATAAAACATTTAACTGCAATAAATTGGTATTCTGTTGCTTTATATTGTACATTAATTCTTCTTCAAAACACAGTATATAGTTTATGGTGGTTTAGACAAAAATACATTTAATACGATATTTCAAAAAGAATTCCTGAGTCAGTAAAATGGTTTATCAACACTATGAACAACCAAAATCACCGTGAGTCTTGCAGGAAACTGAGGAAGAGAGACTGCGGTCCGCAGGATCACCACGCGCAGCAACTGCGTCACGTCACCCTGCGCCGTAACATGCGTGAGTCCAGTCAGTTCTGTGGTTCGAAGAAACTCACCGTGAGTCACTCTGCGTCACGTCACGGACCTGCGTCTCATTTTGCGGCCGGCCAAACTCGCATGTCGAAGATGTGTTTGCTGATATTCCACAAGAGCCAATTCCAGATCACTTAGATGAAGTCCCTTCTAATCAAGGAATCGAGAAAGCCATTCAACAACTGAATTATAAAAAGGCACCCGGACAAGTTGGAATTCCAGTCGAGCTCTTCAAGGAGAATGGTCCTTTACGAATTCAGCATACACACATGCTGATTGTGAAAATATGAAACACTGGAACAATCCCTCCTGATCTACGAGAAGCTTCCATCATCACTAACTTCAAGAAAGGGGACAAGACTCTGTATAACAATATTATCGAGAAATATTATTACCCTCTATTACGGGAAAATTTCTTGCTAGGCTATTGTCCAATCGTCTACTGTCATTGACTGACATGTGTCTACCAGAAACACAGTGTGGTTCCAGACCAAACAGAAGTACACTTGATATGATTTTCAGTGCAAGACAAATGCAGGAAAAGTCTAGAGAGCAGAACCAATCCTTGTATATGGCTTTTATAGATCTTGTCAAGGCCTTTGATTCTGATATTCGAGAATCTCTATGGTGAATTCTAGCTCTGACTAGATGTCCAAACATAGACTACTGCACGACGGCATGTTTGCTACTGTTCATTCCAATACAAGACCAGGAGACCCTTTCCATATTTCTACTGGAAGCAAGCAAGGTTGCGTGATTGCTCCAACAATGTTCTCGGCATATTTGGAACTAAACTACTCCTTGTAGATCACAAACTTCCATCAGGTGTAGGACTTGTGTATGTAACTGGCCGAAAACAGATTAATATGAACAGACTGCGAGCTAAGACCAAGGTGCCCTCGGTATCTGTTATAGAGCTTCAATACGCAGACGACAATGTTATTTTAGCGAACACAGAATAAGATTTGCAATCAATCCTAAATGCTTTTAATCAAGCATATGAGAATATTGGACTGGAAATTAATATTAATAAGACTAAGATCATTTACCAACCGGTACCAAATCCCAATAACGGAACTCCGGCTATTTCAATCAATGACCAATCTCTGCAGAACATAAACCATTTTCCTTACCTTGGAAGCCACCTCTCAACAAGTGCAAACACTGATGGAGAAATCCGTTATATTTAAGATCAAAATTCATCAAATACCCTTAAGAATAACTCTGTGTCAAATAATCCTGCACCTAATAACGCTAATAATTCACCTACTAAACCAATATCAATAAGTGTGACTCCTATAGCTACCCAACTAATCACCAAGGTCCATACATTGTATTTGCGTCAGCCAAAAACACGAATAACATTGGCAACTTACATCAAATGGCCCTCGGCAGACTTCTACATGAACGTAATTTTCATGTACACTCTATTCAACCCAAAGGAAAAAACAGAATTCAGATCACCTTTCAATCTGCTATGCATGCTATCAAATTTTTGCAGAGTACATTTCTTGCCTCGCACAATCTACAGGTATTCATAAGTAGTATAATAGGACAGTTCTACCGCCGCCTCCTCCTCCGGGCTCCCAGGGGCCCCTCCGCCTCCGCCTCACGGGAGGCCCTCCCAGAGGCCACCTCCGCCTCCGCCACACGGGGGGCCCTCAAAGAGGCCTCCTCCGCCTCCGCCAACCGAGGGGGCATACCAGAGGCCACCTCCGACTCCCGCAGTAAATTTGAATTGGTAAACAAAGCCACGTGCTTTTTGACAGCTGTCATCGACAACAACGCATCGCTAACCTCAATGCTGCCATCTTGACGGGCCTAAACCTCAGTGGTACCAACTTAACCTAACTAGCGCGAGATTTGAATAGGTAAACAAAGCCACGTGTTTTTTGACAGACAACAACGCATCGCTAACCTCAGTACTGCCATCTTGATGGGCCTAAACCTCAGTAGTACCAACTTAACCTAACTAGCGCGAGATAAACAAAGCCACGTGCTTTTTGACAACCACGTGCTTTTTGACAGACAATAACGTATCGCAAACCTCAGTGCAGCCATCTTGACGGACCTAAACCTTAGTGGTACCAACTTAACCTAACTAGCGCGAGATAAACAAATCCACGTGCTTTTTGACAGCTGACATCCGCCATCTTTTATCAACAGAGCACAGTGCTGCATTCTTTAGCTACTTACCTTTGAAATGTGGTGGCGGATAATTTGAAAAAAGCTTTTTGATAGCAGCCATCTTTGAGCACCGTGCTGCACTCTGGTGACAGACAATTCCACGTGACATCAGCCATCTTTAATCAAGAGAGCACAGGGCTGCACTATATGTGGTGGCGGCAAATTTCACACGCTCTTGTTTGGAAAAATGCTACATGCTCATTTGACAGCTACCATCCGCCATGTTTAATCAAGAGAGCACCGTGCTGCAATCTCTAGTTGAAATGTGGTGGTGGCAATTTGAAAAATTCCACGTGCTCTTGTTTGGAAACAATGCCACATGCTTATTTGACAGCTGCCATCCGCCATCTTTAATCTATAGAGCACAGTGCTGCTCTCTTTAGCTGAAATGTGGTGGCGGATAATTTGAAAAATGCTTTTTGACAGCAGCCATCTTTGAGCACCGTGCTGCCCTCTTTAGCCAAATACCTGTGGTGGCAGGCAATTCCACGTGACAGCAGCCATCATTAATCAAGAGAGCACCGTGCTGCCCTCTTTGTGGCGGTGGCAAATTCCACGTGCTTTACAAACTCTCGCGCTTTTTTCTGACAGCTGTCATCCACCATCTTGCATCACAAATCTCAGTGCTGCACTGTTTTGCTAGATACCTTTGAAATGTGGTGGCGGCAATTTGAAAAATTCTATGTGCTCTTGTTTGGAAACAAAGCCACGTGCTTTTCTGACAGCTGTCATCCGCCATCTTTAATCAATAGAGCACTGTGCTGCTATCATGCGGGCAATTTCGTCAGCTGTCATCCGCCATCTTTAATCCACAGAGCACCGTGCTGCACTCTGTAGCAGCGGGCAATTTGAAAAGATCTGTTAGCTGTCATCCGCCATCTTTAATCAAGAGAGCACCGTGCTGTCATCTTTAGCTAGATACCAGGTGAATGGAGAGTTGCTATAGTAGCCCCTGTGTATAAAGCAAAGGGTGATAGACATAAAGCTGAAAATTACAGGCCAGTAAGTTTGACATGCATTGTATGTAAGCTTTGGGAAGGCATTCTTTCTGATTATATTAGACATGTTTGTGAAATTAATAACTGGTTCGATAGAAGGCAGTTCGGTTTTAGGAAAGGTTATTCCACTGAAGTTCAACTTGTAGGATTCCAGCAAGATATAGCAGATATCTTTGATTCTGGAGGTCAAATGGACCTGTCTATATTGACATGTCTAAAGCATTTGATAGGGTGGATCATGGGAGACTACTGGCAAAAATGAGTGCAATTGGACTAGACAAAAGAGTGACTGAATGGGTTGCTATATTTCTAGAAAATAGATCTCAGAGAGTTAGAGTAGGTGAAGCTTTGTCTGACCCTGTAATAGTTGAGAGGGGAGTTCCTCAGGGCAGTGTTATCGGACATTTATGTTTTCTTATATATATAAATGATATGAGTAACGGAGTGGAATCGGAGGTAAGGCTTTTTGCGGATGATGTTATTCTCTATAGAGTGATAAATAAGTTACAAGATTGTGAGCAACTGCAACGTGACCTCGAAAATATTGTGAGATGGACAGCAGGCAATGGTATGTTGATAAACGGGGCTAAAAGTCAGGTTGTGAGTTTCACAAATAGGAAAAGTCCTCTCAGTTTTAATTACTGCGTTGATGGGGTGAAAGTTCCTTTTGTTAATCATTGTAAGTGTCTAGATGTTAATATAAGGAAAGATCTTCACTGGGGTAATCACATAAGTGGGATTGTAAATAAAGGGTACCGATCTCTGCACATGGTTATGAGGGTGTTTAGGGGTTGTAGTAAGGATGTAAATGAGAGTGCATGTAAGTCTCTGGTAAGACCCCAACTAGAGTATGGTTCCAGTGTATGGGACCCTCACCAGGATTATCTGATTCAAGACCTGGAAAAAATGCAAAGAAAAGCAGCTCGATTTGTTCTGGGTGATTTCCGACAAAAGAGTAGCGTTACAAAAATGTTACAATGTTTGGGTTGGGAAGAATTGAGAGAAAGAAGAAGAGCTGCTCGACTAAGTGGTATGTTCCGAGCTGTCTGCGGAGAGATGGCATGGAATGACATTAGTAGACGAATAGGTTTGAATGGCGTCTATAAAAGTAGGAAAGATCACAATATGAAGATAAAGTTGGAATTCAAGAGGACAAACTGGGGCAAATATTCATTTATAGGAAGGGGAGTTAGGGATTGGAATAACTTACCAAGGGAGATGTTCAATAAATTTCCAATTTCTTTGAAATCATTTCGGAAAAGGCTAGGAAAGCAACAGATAGGGAATCTGCCACCTGGGCGACTGCCCTAAATGCAGATCAGTATTGATTAATTGATGGTGGGATGATGAATGTCACCAATTAATTCTTATACAGAAAAGACTTTTTAAAATCTATCGAAAAACATTAACCTTTGCGAATTACATTCGGCTGAAACATCATAATGCTACACTCCGTCACATATTACACCAAAAAAAGACGCAAAGCATGGCAAACATTCATCAATTCCTTTAATAAACATCTATCAGTAGCAAGTTTGTGGAACGCGGTCAGAGCTCTGACGCGTGTCTCCACACAAATTCCTCGACCTTTAATTCTGCTCGATATATTGGAACAATTCCTTAACTCATAACTCCGAATACGGTTGTTCCACAGTTTATACCAGAAAGCAACGCTTCTGCACGATCATCTTCGGTATTGGTACGGCCCATCACCCTGCGTGAACTCACAGCTACTTTACAAAAATGTACAACATCCACACGTGGTCCAGATTACATTAATTACAAGCTGATAAAAGCCCTCCCAATTGAGGCATTACAAGAACTTGATAAATACTACAACCACGTCCTACAAATCTCCACCTCTCCAAACGACTTTAATGATTTTTTCTTAGTACCTATTCCCACACCAATCTATCGTTGAATGATCCCAACAATATTAGAGGAATAGTATTAGCATCTTGTGTACACAAAACATTTTTTTAAATAATGCTACAACGTTTTTATGGTACTTAGAATACCATGCATTAGTTTCCAAACACCAATATGCATATTTCAAAGGTCGCAGTTCACATGATGGCATTACTATCCTAATAACTGGCATATTGATTGCTAAAACACGCAAATACCACACCGTTGCCATTTTCCTTGATATACGTGGGGCATTTGATTCAGTCCCGTTACATACGTTATGGGCCTCCTTATCATGCAAAGGCATTCCTTCTTCTTTTTTCGAACTACCACGTGGGTTCGAACCCCACTGTCGTCAGCCCCGATGATGGTTTTCCGTGGTTTCCCATTTTCATACCAGGCAAATGCTGGGGCTGTACCTTAATTAAAGCCACGGCCGCTTCCTTTCCAGTCCTAGCCCCTTCCTGCCCCATCGTCGCCATAAGACCTGTCTATGTCAGTGCGACGTAAAGCAACTTGCAAAAAAAAATCTCAAACTACCACGAAACCTGCTTACATATAGAACACTCATAATAAAACACCCTTATTCTCCAGCTCTTTCACGTTAGGCTACGGATGAAATTTCACAGTGTGATATTTTAGTGACATATTATTTGCATTTTATCTCTCCGACCTAGAACAACTTGTACGCCCGTATCCTACTATATGCTGATGATATAGTCATTTACATATCAGAGAGCGATATTGATAGTGCACGTAATTCTATTACTAAAATAATGCTTGGAGTACAGAACTGGCTGTGTGCCCATTGTTTATCACAATCTCCATCTAAGTGTGCAGCACTCATTTTTACGCATAAACGGATCAACAACGCCGAAACTCTAAAAAAGGCTTCATATGAGATACCGATAAATACACATTATAAATATCTAGGTATCATCCTAGATAACAAAGTAAATTTCTCTAGACATGCCCATTATCGCAGAAATACGGCTGCTAATTATATAAAACTGGTCAAAGCTATTACGCGACGATCATGGGGGGGGGGGTGATGATCATACAACCGCCAAGTCAGTGTACTGCACTACAATGCGTTCACGATTATATTATTGAGCACATATCATTGATACTGCCAATCCCTCAACACTGAATTAGCTAAATACTATACAACACCAAGCATTACGTACTTGCTTTGGTGCATTACAATCTACACCGACGAATGCTTTGAAAGTGGAAACGGGAGAAACACCCCTCCATATTCGCAGACAATACCTTGCTTCCAAGTACCTACTACGACATTTGTTAAAAGTTTCTAATCCTATTGTCCCGAAACTGCAACTACTGTATGAACGATACAATTCTGATCATATGAGAGATAATAGAACCCCTGCTCTAATAAGTGTATTTCAACAAATATCGGCCCTACAAACAAATCTCATGAGGAGTACAAACCTCCCCCATTAAACAGAATCGTATTTCGTAATCCAATACTACCCAGCAAGTATAAAAGCTACCCTTGCTAGTTTTGCTTTGCTACACTTTAGGATATCTACGTTTTCACCAACCTCTAAAAAACTTCCATTATCATATTCCAATATTGGTCATAAATTTTATACTGATGGCTCTAGGAATGCCTGTGGAGTAGGTGCTGCTTTTTATTATGAACGAAATCAGTACATTGGACTATATAAACTTCACCCATATTTCTCTATATTCATAGCAGAACTCATAAGACAAACACTACTGTATATATAGAACGAATCGATTCCAAATGCCAATATTTTCACAGAATCACTTTCAGCGTTACAATCTATCCAGTCCACTAAATTCACGCTTAATATTGGTAAGTTTATAATGTTAAGCAGCTACTATATGCCTTACATAATTATGGTATACAGATTACGATCTATGGATTCCGGTGCATAAAACATTCCAGCTAACGAAAAAGCGGATAAAGTTGCCAAAGAAGCTTCACTGCTCACACCCCTCCAATGACATTTATGACTCCAGTAACTGATGTAATTCCAATACTAAAGAAACATCAAACATTGATTGATTGATTGATTGATTGATTGATTGATTGATTGATTGATTCATTCATTCATTCATTCATTCATTCATTCATTCATCCATTCATTCATTCATTTATTTCAATTAATTCCAACGAGCCTGCAGGCTCATACATAGGAATTGTACAGGACACTACATACAGGCGGGCATTTACACATCAAAATATAGTTTGTGTGTATAAGATTATTAGTAAATGGTTGAGCATATAAACACATACAATATATAAAATATGTACATCATCAATATGCGGATTACAGATAATTATTTCTGACTGACATTTACATAACATAAAAGTTGCAGAGGTACAAGAATAATTCCGGACAGTTTGCAAGATTTTTTGGGAGAATGACTTCACTGTACCTTTCCCAGAAATAATGCTTGACTCTTTGTTTGAATTTTGCCAAAGTTGGTGCTGTTTTTACCTCCTGTTTTGGTTCGCAGAGAACTTCGAGGTGTTTATACCATATTTATAAGAGTGAACATTGTATAAGGCAAAGTTTTTTCCTGCCTAGTACTATATGGATGGTTGTCAGAATTCAGAGTAAATATGTAGTGCTGTGGTGTAAAAATTTATGTTTTATTTTATACATGAGTACAGCTGTATTGAATTCTGTACTCATGCTTAGGGGGTGGTATTTTAGCACTTAGGTATAGATATTTTATTGGCCTTAAGTAGGTATGATTAAGTATATTTATAACAGCTCTATTTTGTACTACCATTAGCTCATTCAAGTCAGACTTCCTACAGCGCATCCAGATTACATTCAAATATTGTAGGTGACTATGGATTAAAGAGTAGTAGATCTGTTTTAGAAGACGTTGAGGGATAAGAAAATAAAGTTTCATTAAAATTCCTGCAACAGGTGTGAACTTTTTAGTAATGTATTCAACATGTTCTGTCCAGTTCAAGTCCCTATCAATCACCAACCCAAGATATTTGACAGTACTAACTAGTTTTATTTCAGTAAAATGAAATGGCGTATGGCTTTTAGTGCCGGGAGTGTCGGAAGACACGTCCGGCTCGCCAGGTGCAGGTCTTTCGAGATGACTCCCTTAGGCGACTTGCGCGTCGTGATGAGGATGAAATGATGATGAAGACAACACACACACCCAGCCCCCGTGCCATTGGAATAAACCAAATAAGGTTAAAATCCCCGACCCGGCCGGGAATCGAACCCGGGACCCTCTGAACCGAAGGCCAGTGCGCTGACCGTTCAGCCAACGAGTCGGACTTTATTTCAGTATTTTGCATGTATATTTTACTATGTGGTATTTCATTCTGTCCTTGTTTTGTCATTATCATATAATTAGTCTTTTGCACATTAATTGTTAATTTATTTGCTTGAAACCTAAAGCACAGAGTATTGAGGTCTTCCTGCATATCTTTAACAATGGAGTCTATATTGCAACCAGTATAGAACAGGTTTGTGTCGTTGGCATATAGTGTGATACGTCCCTTCAAACGGCAAGTTGCAATGTCGTTAATGTAGACTAGAAAGAGTATCGGCCCTAATACCGACCCCTATGGAACGCCATGGGTTACCCTAATTGCTGAGCTCCTACAGTTATTCAGCACTACATACTGTTTTCTATCAGACAGATAATTATCAAACCACTTCAAAGCAACGCCACGAACTCCTGCTCTCTCTAATTTAGCTAACAGTCTTTCATGGCCATTATATATCATTATGGCAACAGTTCTGGAATGAAACCGCTAGTATAAAAGGGAAATTCTATCATAGAATCCAACCCTCTCTGCCTACTAAACACTGGTATCAACGAACAACATACACACAACGTCATATAATCAATATCATTAGGCTACGTTTCAAACATGCTCTTACACCCCTGTATAAGGATCGCTTCAATATTGTCAACCAGCCAATATGTCAATGTGGTTCAAATGAGGCGGATTCAAATAATCTAATTTTACAATGCCCGTTATATAATCAGGCTCGAACACAGTTACTTACAAGCCTAATACGTTTACGACTCCCTCTTCCAACAAGTGTTTATTGTATTGTTTATAACCCGAGCCCAGAGATAATATACATATTAAACAGATTTCTGAATGATACGAAAATCATACTATAATTGCAACAGGTTAACTTTTTCATTAATAGTTGTGTCATTAACAAAATATTACTCATTTCTCTTCTCTGCCTATTCGAGAGTTGTTTCGGTTCTTGTATTTGATATATAGCTACAGCAGCTCCTGAGACCCTTGTTCGCACTGCTACTGTCATTTGACGTTTCTATCACACATGTACTGCTGCGTTGTTCTTCCCTTAGCCTGACCAAAATTCTTTAGGTAAGGATTAAACAAATACACTAGAGAATACACGACACTTACGGATTTGGCCTTGCTAAAATGGGAGAAAATTCGACGGTGGCGCTCCTAGTGACTTGACCTGAAAAAAATCGCGCTAAATTCAAATATCAATGGAAATGCATAGACGAATATGGATAAAGAAATTACGTCTAGAAAGAAAGTGTTATTGAGATATTAACTTCGAAGTTGCTAAAGCAATTCTGCATAAATGAATTAAGAATTATTTAAAAGGTTATTATTTAAAGACTGAAATTAGACATATAAACAAGATCTGAAATGGACTGCTGTGAAATGGCTTGATCTTTCATTTATGCATTCTTTTTTGCTTTAGCATTCCTGCCTGAACTTTTACGGTTAGATTAGTCTTTTTTCTCATTTAAAAAACATGGTTATCATCACATTAAGGCACTTGTCAATAAAAATATCGGCACATTCCTTACACATATGATGCAATGAATTAACATTTAATAGCTGGACAATTTTCCTCTTAACATGAAGCCTACTAACAGGAAGAAAATCTATAAAATCACGGCTTTAATCTGACAAGAGGGATAAAAGAGAGATAAGTATGAAAATGTTGTCGATGTGATGCTTTAAGGAATATTTACGTACAATTAAAGCAAAAATGTAACATACACTTGGCTGTATAGTCGAGGATTTCTAAAGTCGCTGGCCTGGAAATTATCTGAACTGATCTTATAATTCTTATATAAGCGTAACGTACACATTATCCAAATCACTTCTGTGACATTTCAAAACCCACAGATCACACCTACAACAACATATCGGTATTGGAGGTTAACTGCTGCACTATACAATAAAATATGCGTATTACATTTTAAGCCAGTTAAAATATGGGTCAAGTGGGTCAGAAAATTATGAAGTACTATAAAAATCTCTTTGTCACTGGAAGAATATATATACAAACACAATATTACATTTTCTTGTCACGAGCGAAGCGAAAGGATGATCGCGCATTCTTCTCTACTTCATAGATAGTGCAGCCAAACACAGCATATACCTTTCCCCTCATGTTGAGACTAGGTATCAAGGAATGACACACGCTAGTATTTAATTATGTCAACTCAATGAAAACGCATAAATAACACCAAAAACTTCACACACAAATACACGTGCTCTTATGACAGAATAAGTAATTGTCAGGTCTACTCGCTAGAGACAGCTCCAATAACTGTCCCCCGATATCTCGCTCAGTGTCGCGTATTGTCTCTACTGTATTTGGATTAAGGTATCACGTCGTTCGTAATAACACACGTTACTGGTACTTTTCACATATTCCTTGAGCAATACCTACATCTCAACCCTCTGATTTGTGTTCTCCCCTCCTCAATACTATCTCCTATAGTAGTTGACTTATATTCTATGTTCTTCACAATTGTAGATCCGGTCATTTGCGTAATTGTAGCAAGACGCCAAGATGGATAACTTTGGCGTAAAGGACTAGCACCTTGTGTCCACGTGCTAATCACCCTTATATCCATATCCATACTATATAGATTTTCACTCCTGCTAGATAAAGTACTTTCTGAATAGTTGCATGAATCCCACATATTAATGTGCGATCCCTATACGGTACTAACCAAGAGGTTTACAAATTTTCCATATATAGAAATTGTGAGATAAAGATTTTATTAATTACATAAATAGTGGTTAAGAGTGTTGTGAAGTGTATCATTCTCAAAAGTATTGGAACTGTGTGTTAGTCAAATATCAAGCTTAACCAAATATCAAGAAGAAGAAAAGTTGTAGTTTTGGGTAAGGTGTTGAACTAAAGCCCAAAATAGTCAAGAAGTAGATGAAGATAATCATTTCTATCCTCATTGTAATTATCCCATTCTCAGTTCGGTTCGAAGAGTGGTAGTGTGTGGTTCTACTTTCCTAATTGTGTCGTGTGCGACATGTGCAGTATTCCATAGTGCAAGCATTACGGTATATGTATGGCTCTCTTCGTTAGTGAGGGTGGGGGTGCTAACCGTTCACCGGACATGGACATTTCTAGTAATATTGATCATGAAGAAACAGTGCGGTCAACCAATAATAGTGACATCACACCAGCTCTCGGTGGTGAAAACTCTTCGTCCAATATACAATCTGACAAGATTATTATAACTAATCCGATTTACTACTATTCAGGACACCGCGGTGCGTACGTAATCTATGTTGAGTCAGCTGATGAGAAAAACACTGGATATATTCATCCCATGACGCTTGGTAGGCTCTTCTACGATAGTAAAATTGTGGGTATCATATATCTATCAAACCGAAAGGTGCAAAGCGCATTCAAAGTCTCTTTGACTCAGCTGACAATGCCAACATTTTTCTCAAACACCCCATTTTGACTTCTCATAAACTTAAAGCTCTCATTCCGGAATCCAGCTTGTATCGCATTGGATTAATTCGGGGAGGCGATAAGAAATTAACTGAGGAGGACATTATCCAGTACACTGAATCCACCGTTCCTATAGTTAAAGCCCAACGGCTCAACAAACGTGTGTCAGTTGATGGGCAAGCTAACTTTGTTCCTACGGGAACGATAAAATTAACCTGCAAATGCCAAACTTTACCAGAATTTGTTACTATATTTCACGTAATACTAGTGGTTCAGGCATTCATTTTTCGCCCTATTATCTGCGGGAAGTGTCAATGATATGCGCATACAGCCAAAAACTGCAGAACAAAATACCCGAGATCCGGAAACTGCTCTAAATCTCATGAAACTCACACATTTCTGATTTAATGTGTAAATGTCAACATTGTGGGCTGAATCACAGTGTAGGATCCGATAGATGTGAAGTTCATCAGCAACAAATCGCAATCAAACGCATGATGTGTGTGGACAATATTTCCTTCCTGGAAGCACAAGAAAAACTCCATCCGACAGGATTTCCCCCCTTAGCTTCCCACATCTATTTCCACAGCCTAGTACAAGCAATTCGATATCTCCACATGAGACTCCTCGTAAACAGAAATTCACTGAAGTGATTCAAAGACCAATTTGACCAGCTCCCCTGCCAGGCTTTGTAATATGTTGATGACTACTGATAAATAAAATCATGAATAAAATATAATTAATAAAATTACTCAATAACTTAATAAAATTAATAAGCATAATTAACCGAAATGTCCGTAGTATGGGCGCCAGAGTTCACCAGAATGGATCCCTCGAATTTATATAAGAGCATGATAAACTTTATATCCCAGGGCGTGTACAAATTGCTGCGTACTGGTACATCTGCTGCAGGCCTTACCTAACCTCCTGAAAACGACTAATTAGGTAGGAACTGCACCTAGGTTCATCAATAACACTGATTCTAAATAGCTAACTATATTCTTAACAAATTCCGTGCATGAGCACCTCATCAACATACAACATTATACATATAATACACACATAAAATATTGCTGGAAGACTCCATATTTACAACAACAACAAAAATAATGAAAATCGTGGGAAAACGAAAGCGAGAACTATGTTACCATTTGTAAATAGTCCGATGAACAATGTACATGTATGAAGATAAATACCCTTCACTGTCTCTGTATCAATTCGACTTACCGATTCTCATAATCGGCAGTTATCACATCACACAGATACTGTACCTTGTACCACTGTGTTCACATATTTTAACACTTGTTGTAAAGATATATACACACGTCTGTCGATCCTCAACATATAAATTTATGGAAAGTCTGAGATAGCTTTCACCAACATATAATGCTAGGCCGCCACAAGTGCTACAATACTTAATGTGCAAGCACTCTCCACAATCAGCCACTTTCCACAAACATAACTAGACTACGCTCCACGAACGTTTGAAGTCCAGTCCATTGCTGCCGTGTCACTCCAGTACCGTGTATCAGCACCACTTCCTTCCCGTACAGTGCGTCAGTTGTAGTTGTAGTTGTCTTCCTTCTCGTTCCTTCATACAGTGTTACTTCTTGTAGTTGTAGTAGTTCCTTCTCGTTCCTTTACAATCACTCTCACAATGTTTTTTACAATCTCCTGGTTGCCGCCGTATGATCAACTTTTATAGACATCAACATCCCCCTCCTCTCAGATGATACGTCTGGATTGGTGCTTGCCCACCAATCATGAGAGATCTCTAGTCAAGACCAAGCCCTGAACTACTTCTTCCTCCCAAGACAATAACAAACTCTGGGGAGTTTTACATGAATCATCAAATTTCCCTGGTACAACAACAAGCTCATCTCATCAGGCTGGGATATATACATGACAAATGGAATTTCCTGACACAAGTACATCACAATAGACACTGGGGCAGCCATATGACTCATTCAAATTACCAGAGTTATTAAAGCAATGTTTTCCCACTCATGCAAAACAAATTACTCATACCTAGATATGTGGATATTTTCCAGCTTACCAATATAAATGACAAAATATACAAATGAAATACTAATAATAATAATAATAATAATAATAATAATAATAATAATAAATCGAATACTGACAATAATATCTCAAACTTCTACATATAATTCGGGGGTGTGATATATGTACTATCACAGCTTTGATAGAGCAGGCTATCACGCGATCTTACGCAATCCTATCTTGGAGCATGCTCCACGGGTATCTATTTCACAGACTCAATAGCCAAAGGTGCAAGTGGAACAGTCAACTAGCACAGCTTCCCCTTCAGAATGCCCTCAGACTTCATCTGATCGCCCTACACTCCCGCGATTAAAAAAGAATGTTCAAGCAGAAATACTGCAAGACTTCAAGAGCTTAGCAGACGTTCTGGGTGAACATCCTCAATGGACTCATTTATTAAATATCCTCTTTAACAAAGTAAGTCAGCTTTCGTACAGGATGATGCGCATACTGCAATGGAACCGTAGGAGCATTACTCCAAAAAAGCATGAATTAATACTTCTCATCCAAGAATACCATCCCCATATTATTATATTACAAGAGTCATGGTTAAACCTGACTCCGCCTTTTCCATCCAGGGTTATAATGTTGAACGACTCTATGATTGTGGATACGGTGTGGTACTCACTTTAATTCCATCGCAAATACCATATACTAACATCTTACTACCTTACACGATTCCTAACACATACTCCTTGGTTGTGAGAGTACATCATTTCCTTATCGTGAACCTCTACTGCCCGCCTTCCATACAAGGCAACATCTTTCAAAGGCATCACTATTTTTCACAGTTTTCGGCCCAAGACAGTTTAATAATAGCAGGTGATCTCAACGGACATCACACTGACTGGGGATGTGTCGATACCACAACAAAAGGACGTTATATTCTTAATGCAGTCTTAAATAACCATTTGTTTATTTTAAATGATGGCTCCTCTACGCGGCTATCTCCACCCGGGCACCCTAATAGTGCAGTAGATCTATAAATTTGTTCCGAAAATATCGTCCATAAATCAATGTGGTACACACACAAAGACACTCATCTAAGTGATTTCTTTCCTATAATTATTGACATTATAACACAACTTCATCCGCAGAACATAGTTTAAAACTTCGGCGTAGAACACGGAATCTGTAAGATTTTGATTTTTGCCTCTTTCATAATTATATTTTAAATCGCATTAAATTCGCATCACAAATATCTTCTGCCTATACTTCCTTATATCAGCATATTCAAAACTACCTAGATATATATCACCCTTTTCATTATCGGAAATATAGCAATACTACTAGACGACTTAACATTCACTGCTGGAATAAGCAATGCGCCGCTATGGTGAAACGAAGACGCAGCCTGCTCAGAAGTTTAAATCAAAATTCCACACCTGCCAATTATTTGCAATATAAAAAGTACACTGACCACCTGACAAAAGTATTCAACGAAAGACGAAGAGAACCTTGGAAATGTCTTATTAACTCCCTCAATAGAAACACCTGTATTAAGGATATTTGGGCTGCTATAAGAAATAGCTCATACGGGATGCAATAAACTCGACCAACCACACTTCGAAAGCATCTCCCAATTTTACGACACATTAATTCCGGATTTTGTTGTTCAAGAATTTCAGCAGTATACTACAGTGCCTCTTCCAGATACATTTCTCACACTCTCCCAACCTATATCTTACCCAGAATTTTTTAACAAACTCCAAAATAAACCTACTTCTGCTCCTGGACCAGACTATATTACCTAAAAAGTGCTCTCCCATCTTTTTTACCATGCACATGCAATAACCATAGCGTGTTACAATCAAATACTAAACTCAGATTTTCCTCCTGCATGGAATACATTTACGCTTGTGTCCATACCGAAACCAAAACTCTCGACTACTAATCTCATCGGATATAGAGGAATCTGTTTAGGGTCATGTTTAAGGAAGGTCTTCCTCAGAATTCCGTTGGAAAGGCTTTTATGGTGTCTCACTTATCACAATTTGCTACCCGTCTATCAATACGCCTTTATAAAAGGGAGAAGCACAGCGGATCCCATTAATATATTACTAACGGATTTGCTGCAAGCAAAACAACGCAAACATGGAGCAATTGCTGCTTTCGTTGATATCAAAGCTGCCTATGACAACGTGCCCATACACATGTTACTGTCGAAACTTCATAACTTACACCTTCCTGCTAATTTTATTAAAATGCACCAACATGTTTTATATTTTCGGCGAATGGAAATCACTTGCCAAACCTCTACGTCTAATGTACGATACGCGTCTAATGGGTTGCCTCAGGGCGACATATTAAGTGGCCTATTATTTGCTCTATATTTAAAGGGTTTAGAAGGTATTGTAATACGCGATGCAAGAATATTACTTTATGCGGATGATACAGTAATTTATTCTTCTCATGAAAGTCTGCAGAACTAATATCACTCGAGCATTAACTACTGCTAAAGCATGGTTAAACGAGCATGGTTTGGAACTTTCCTCTACTAAAAATGTGGCCATGATTTTCACGCATAAACGCAAGTATAATACAGACTCTTTCAGAATTGCAAATATTACAATTCCGATAATCCGTGTGCACAAGTATCTTGGTATATATTTAGATAATAAACTGTCCTGGAAACCCCATTTTGAATACCTTTCGAAAAAGACTAAAAAGTTTACCAATATATTGAAATTAACAATTCGACGAAACTGGGGTGCTGACTCCGTAACGGCTTTATTACTTTATCGGCATACAATACGTTCGCATTTAGATTATGGATCCTTTTATTTTGATATTGCTTCCTCAACTCTTATTCACAAGCTCAACGTAATTCAACATCGAGCACTCCGATTATATATAGGCGCTTTAAACTTTTCCCCAACTAATGCGTTACTTGTTGAAACATGTGACATGCCTCTCCACTATCGCCGTTTGTATTTAGCTCATAAATTTTTATTGCCCCGAATGGCGCTAGCCAGAAGTTCTATCCTACCCATACCACAATTACTGGAGAAATATGGGCAACGTTCTCAACAGCAATCACGTACTCCTGCTTTGTTAGACGCATTCAACTTGACGCGACAATATCATACTCGCATTTAACAAAATATTTCGCTTCCATACAATACAATGCCATACAATATAATGCACTACAAACCTAATATTGTAGTGTCTCAGCACATTTCCTTTAATAACAGCACAATGAAACTTTCTAAAATACCTAAACTAACACTTAAAATGGCGATAAATGATCTCAAATCTACTCTCTTAATATATACAAATGGATCCAAACAAAATGTAGGCACGGGGGCCGCATATTACATTCCGCAGTTACACGTCTGTGAGCAATACACACTTCCAAACTATGCCTCAATATTTACTGCTGAGGCTTTCTCTATACGACAAGCTTCGCTATACCTAAAAAATTACCACGTCTCCAAAGTGATCATTTTTACAGATTCCTTAAGGGTACTTCAAAGTTTAATGTCACATATGTCCTATACAAACTGGTACATATGCAATATTCGACGCCTTTTATTTGAATTGGATGAAAATAGTGCTGATATAACTTTAACATTGATAAAAGGTCATTCGAACAACGCAGGTAATGATCAGGCTGATAAAATTTCAAAACAAGCTGCATCTGCAACCGGAAACAATGCTTCCGTAGCCCTTCCCTACACAGATTTCACGCCGATTATTAAACTTGCTATTCAACAAAAATGGCAGCAAAACTGGACACAATCGGCGAAACTCAAAGGAAAATATTACTATCAGCTGCAACCAAGTAATGCTAGTCACCCTTGGTTTTCAAAAACAAAATATTCACGCAGACATATTACAACAATTATCAGATTACCTTTTAATCACGCTCTGACTCCGGCTTATAAATTCAAATTAAAGTTAGCGGATTCACCCATGTGTGCATGTAATAATAGTATGGCCGACATTAATCACATATTCTTTCAATGTCCCCATTTCGCCCTAAATAGAAAACGTTCTTTCCACACTTTATGCTCGCCTCGTTCAACATCCTACACCTTCACTTGTTCTTGCTATTCATGAATTTTTGGATAATTGTAACATTAAACTCTAAATTCTTTTGGCTAGTGAGTCCTATGAGCTTCTTAACTCGCATCCTCCTCTACATAACTGAATAATAATATATTTCATTGCAGCCAATGGCCAAAAGATATTTACATTAATACACAACATTAGTCATCTCTGCAGAAGGCTATCATCGATTCGCGCCGATAAGTACAAACCATGGCATGAAAACGTTCATAGCTCTTATCACAACGTTCACATACACAGTCCGTGTCAGCTTGATGGAATTTCTTTATTTTACACAGCTTATAATGAAATCCGTGTATTGCAAAGCGTGTAATTAAGTGTCTGAGCTAATATCCTCCTGCTTGCCAGTCTTTGTAAACCATTGCGTCCCTCGAGTAAAATTCGCTCCAAATGTCTCTCTTCTTTGCTCGTAATTTCTCTATGAACGGTAGATATGTTGGTGTAGTTGGTAGCGGTGGGTGACAACGGACATCCTCTACATAGAAAGGTTCGCGAGTTAACTCATATACAAGCCTTGAAGGCGTATACTTCGAGACACATAGTGCCTTGTTCAGAAACGTAGCTTTCACCTTTTCCAATTGCTCGAACTGTTTCATTTTTAGATGCGACCATACAATTTCTAATCCATAGGTGATCACTGGTGACACTTTGAGGTCAAATAATTTCAGGGCTGTTTTGATAGATAACTTATTCAAATTCTGTATGTCGTTGATGGCTGATGTGAGTAGTGAAAACATTACCTCTGGTTTGTAGTGTGACTCCCAAATACTTGAAGTTCGATACATTCTTTAGAGGTATCCCATGTATATGAAACTCGGATGCTTTACCTCCTTTCCTAAATGTCATTGATACTGTCTTTTCCTCATTTAACTAAAGTTCATTCTCTTCTGTCCACTTCACCAACGCGTCAAGTGTCTCGCTGGACCTCGAGGCAATCACGATATCATCTGCATACATATATATGCTTGTTTCCTCAAGGATTGCTTCTATAATGTCCGCCGTAGCAATTATAGATAGTACTGGTCTTAGAGGATCCCCTTGTAGTACACCGGTGGTTTGTTGATTTGGGTTGGACTTCACTATTCCGTCACTAATTACTATGCAGTTTGAGGCCAGTATGTTCTGAATTAGTCGTTTGAGACTTGCATTACTTCTCATTAATCTGTCTTGTTTCTCCATTAATATTTTTCGGCTGTAAGTGTCGAAGGCTTTGGAGAAGTCGACGAAAATGGTGTACAGCTTGCTTTCAGCTCCAGTTGTACCTGCTTCAATATCATCCAGTAGACACTTGATGGCTTGAATCGTGTTCCTCCCCCTTCTAAAACCGAATTGTTCTTCTGGAAGTTTGGAATCGACTTCTCTAGTCAGGCGTATACATAAGAGTTTTGTTAGGATCTTTAGCATCGTACATTCGAGAGCGACGCCTCTATACGCGTTTGAATCTTCAGTGCTTCCCTTTCCTTTATATATCATTTTGACTTTGAACTTTCTCCAGCTGTTTGGAATCGTTCCTTGCTTAAGGCACTGGTTCAAGACATATGTTATTGCTTCTTTAAGTGTCGGGAAAGCAATTTTGATGTGTTCGTCATACATACTATCCGGACCGCAAGCCTTATTATTCTTGGAGCTGTTTATAGCATCTTCTACTTCCTTGAATGTAAACCATTCAGTGTATAGGTCTTTTTCTCCCGTGGGTGTTTCAACTAGAATGCTGCAAGGACGTGTGTCTCTTGTACTTCATACGTGGCCCACATGATTCTCCCAAACCTCAATAGGAATATTTCACGGATATTTTGGGCGTCTTGGGTTAAGAGCTTTATACGGGCATTGCTCTGCTTTTCCTATCAATCTTTGTTCTTCCTGTTCCTGAAGTAGCTTTTTCTCCTGCTTTAAGAGTGCCTTATAGGTCTGTCTCTTGTTGGTGTAATCTTCCAGTAGATTGGTGCTTGGGGCTTTAAGGGCTGCGTGCAGCGCTTTCAGTGCAGTCTTTCTTGCCATGTAGCAATTTCCCTTAAATCAAGCCTTTGCCTTCCTTTTAAATGTAGGCTCTGAAATGTCTGCGCCTTGTAGTAAATCTTCTAGCTTGTTGGCTGCTTCCTCCAGGTTGCCTTCCACCACCATCTTCACAATTTACTGGTTGTCTGTCTCACATATATTGTGCTGGAGGAACTTCCTCGATATCCTACGGGTTTCAATCTCCTCTCGATCATAATCAATTTTAATCAGAAGCATGGTTTGTACCTTTTGATGTTTCCTTACTGGGTTTAGGATAATTTTTTGTCCTATTGGTTTTTGTTTACCCAGGACTGTAAAGATCAGGTCTATG
Organism: Anabrus simplex; assembly: GCF_040414725.1. Lineage (NCBI taxonomy): Eukaryota > Metazoa > Arthropoda > Insecta > Orthoptera > Tettigoniidae > Anabrus > Anabrus simplex. Next base: position 688,791,936 of record NC_090265.1, on the reverse strand, counting down.
GTGCTCGTGCCATTATGACTTATATATGTTTTGTCTTCGCTTCTATTAACCATGGATAATCCTTCCTCTTCCAAGTATTCTAAAACTTCTCTTGATTTTTGTGAAGGGACATCTACTCTGCAGTTGAAGTCACCCGCAAGGATAATGCCGTCATTTCTGTTTGTTGTGCTCAAGGCTGTGCCTATTTCATCTATCATTTGGAGAGATTTGAATTCCGGTTGGAAGTACGCACAAATGAAAATACACAGTATAGTTTTTACTACTAAGACATTATTAGTTCTATGTATAGCTTTAAGGGGCTTGAATTTCGGCGTGAGGCGGCATGTGATTCCTCCTTTTGGTCTTCCTGTGAGTCCTTGTTCTGCTAGTAAGTTAACTGTGTAATGGTTGTTCGCTGTCCACTCTGAGGTCAGGAAGGTTTCTGACATTATCACTGCGTCATAGCAATCAAAAATATCCTCTGGCTCTAAGTTGGCTGCATTTGGCTGCTTCAACGTTCCATAGTAATAGCCTCACTTCTGAGTCTCTCATTTGCCATGAAGTTTTACTGTGTATTTGAGGTGAATCGAAAGGGCCGAAAAATTATGTCCGTTGGCCAGAAAGCTGGCTTGTACACTTTATCTTTGCTTTCTAGAGGAATTCCGAACTTGAAGGCTTTATTTTCTCCCTTGGTTCGGAGTTCTTCAGATTTAACTCCATCTTTGATCCCCTTGTCCACCAAGTAGTGGATTACATCATTTGGAGTTATGTCCTGGTGTACTCGTCCTATATAAATCCAAGCCATACTGTCTGCCGCCCTTAGTTTTAAGTTGCCTTTGGATGTTACAGCTGTCCCTCTTTGTGTTCTTTGTGTCATTTTGAGTCTGGTATTTTCAGCTGTTGCAGGTTCCCTCCCATCGCTTCTCCAGAGAGTAGTGACGCCCTCTCTTCGCACGGTAATTTCATGCGGGCCAGCATCTGTATACCCGTCCGTATCTTTCCTTTCCCATCGTCTGATGACTCCCTTCTCAACTTCGTTAGCGTCCTGTCTGGCTCTTGGTTAAGTTGTCTCGTCATTTGAGAGACAATCCTATTTCTACCTTTGCTTGCGTCAGGCTTAAAAATACTGTTATCTTCTTCCACCATCTGGTAAACTTCCTCCCTCATCTGCGCTCCGTCTCGATTTACACTTTTCCATGACTTATCATGATCGCCCTTCCTTTTCTTTCCTCTACATAACTGTAACCCAATCTCTTTGCTGTAACCTATGATGACGTCACGTTATCGACCTGTAACCCAAGACCGACTCCAATTCTCAGATCAAGACCAACTACAATTACATCAGACCGTAATCCAGGAAAAACATGGCGGACATCGGTGGGCGATATGAGAGGTTGAGGGCAAGCTTATGCGTGTTTATTCCGAGTCACCTAAAGAAAAGATCACAAGTCAAACGTCATGAAATGCAACTCATTAACTCGAAATATGAATAATTAAATACGATATATAGATGTCAACAAAGAACATTATTAACCTTACATGAAATACAATGACACCACTATTAACCACCGCCCATTATGTAAACCACGCAAACAAATTTCTCCAACAATATTTCAACCCTCCAAAATCCACCTGTATTGTTGAGTAGGTACAAGCGATATTTGTATGATACACTTGGCCATCTAAAGAACTCGTTACCTTATAACTCACCAGAATTGACGGCAAAATTGTATATTACATAAAAAAAGAACATAATCCTCATGTTCACTCACGGGAAAGGGGTTAGGTTTAGTTTACGCACGTTCATTGTAAAACGTAGAAAATTAATTACATCATTCTTGCACCACCGTTTAATTTCGTCTCTAAATCATAAATCTTGGTCATGATTTTCCGGATGTGTTTGGGACTGATTTAATTTTCTTTGTAGTAAGGTACGTTGGCTGATAGGGCAAATGCTAGGATAGGCATCATTAGTTTTAACTTCGGAAGTTTGCGCGGCACTCGAATTAGATCACCACCTTCTACGGGTATATAATGCTTTCCCTAACAATACATTTGATTTCAAAAATGATAAAATGATTAATGTACACAGCATTATTAGGCCTATGATTCGGTTCGAAGTTTTCCTTACGAATGCTCTTAACCCAATTTTGCCTTAATATTAGGTCTTTTGGAAACGGGAACACTGAAACTCTTACTTACATCCAGGCACACAGCACATAAAACTATAAACATATTGCATAGGTAACTAAAAATGAAGAAAATACTTTCACAGAACAACACGAGAATGAACGTTAACCTAATCACCGCCGATATTGTTGGAATAAATAAGCTCTTTGAGAACAAACAGCTTCTTACGGCACTGAAAGAGGATCTATAACCTTCTTAAGACCATAAATAAATATAATGTACGATTAATAATATTCAAATTTCCGTAAATATTTGGTAACAACACGACTTTCACAAATCAAAACAAACGCATGCTAACACTCCAGCTGCCGCCATTATGGACAGTTTCGATAGGTCGGTTAAGGTCTGAGATATTGTAGTTGGTCTTGCTCAGATCTTAATGCTACTCTCGATCGTTCAAATATGGCGAATCGAGTAGCCGGAATTCTTGGAAATGTGGGTTTGTTTTGGTTTGTTGTTATCGTATGTAGTCGGTGTAATTTTATGTAAGTTGACGATAAATGTTAGTTTCTTTGTAGAATATAAGTGTGCGAGTGTATTTATACGAGTCAGTGAATACATAGGATCTGTAATTATACGCAGTAAGGTGAGAATGTGCTTGTTTTGATCGTGTTTTTTTACCCATTAAAGAATATGAGTGCACTAGGTGGACTAGTTTTTAGTTTTTAATCTATGTCAATGCCTCTCATACAATTATTCTTAAGTTTCCTACGGAATAGGACATTAGTAGAGAAATCGATTAGGAATATGCGTCATGATTATTTTGAAGTCCATGGCAAAACCGTAGCATGCATACATCATTTTGAGAATAAGTCGGAGGTTTCGCGTTCCTCGAAAAATATTAACTTAGATAGAATATAATTGATATTGTGTTATTCCGACAGTGTCTAAGTGCTTCAACGTGTCTAATGATCTAGATGCAAGTGTATTTTACAATAATATGTGCTTTGCCTGCGGAAATGTTTGGCTGGATCTTAGAGTATAACAAAACTTATAAGTGTGACAGATGGAGGAATCTGTATACGGTTACACAAAAGAAATATTGACTTAGAGGGATTAGCTGGGTTTGTAACGTAGGGTTTTACACTACCAACACCTTCCGATTCATGCTGTGGCTATCTGTTATCAAGCAGACTGCGCTGGACTGAAGCTCGTCCATGTGGTTAAAATTCAATGTTTAATCAAGAGAGTTTTTGTACTCCTGTTCTTTAATGGGTAAAAACCTATTATAGGTAACTGCCATCACAACAATTCAAGTTTCGAAGTGATATATTTTTTAAAAATATATATCTAGTGCTGTGTTATGAAAGTGGCATAGTTAATACTAACATAAAAAGAAACATCTCAAGCAGTGTTAGTTATGGGAAAATCCAGGTAGATATTATGTCATTGAAACCGTTAAATATCTCACGTATGCCTCTTCGATAGGCCGCCATTTTATTCCGGTTTACGCTAATCGAGAGCAAGCAAGATTTTCTCGCTAAGAGGAATTCTCAGAAGTCAAAAGACTAAAAGTCAAAGAACAGAGGAACAGAGAGCTAAAGCATAGAAGACATGCCTGCTACGCATAATAATGACCAATCCTTAACTTCTTCTATGAACAATGAGGAAAAGTGTGGCTACTGCAACAAGGTATTTTTACAGATTGCGCTGCAGTACAGTGCGAAGGCTTATGCGCCACATGGTACCACAAAGAGTGTGCAAAACTCACTAATGACGAGTTTGAAATCATGAAACGCGCTAAATGTGGACTCTCATGGATCTGTGATACATGCAAATCGGAAATCTCAGAACCAAATAGGAAAAATAACATCTTAAACCAGCTAACAAAGAAGCTTGAAACCATAATGACATTCCTGTCCAAAGATATGACCAAAGCCATCGAAGAAACAGTAGTGAATGTTTTGGAACGTAAAACTAGTCCTACAACTAATACCTGGGGACACAAAAATGTAGCTCCAAATCCTCCTCCAGCTGAAAAAGCACAAATGATGACAAAGACAGGCTCAGCAGAATTAGAAATTCTGCTAACACCAACATCAGAAGACCGTCAGCAAAGGAAAGGAGAACAGGAAGAGCAAGGACAATCATCAGAGGACGCTACACGAAAGACAGTACAGAAAGTCGTAACACGGCCGTCAGGTGATGCAGCTCGTAAGATTACAGAGCCAGACACATCAAGGAAGGAAGAAACAGGAGATTTCCTTATAGAACCCTCTATTGAAGAAACGGAAACAACAGACGCAACAGGGACCCAGGTGCCATCGAGAAGAATTAGAAGAGAACAACACTTCAACCAAGCCAGATAGAAAACGAGTACCTATGAAAGACATGATATAATCGGGACAAAGCAAAAATACAGGTGAACTGCAAGCAGGTGAAAAAATGGCATGGATGTACATAGGAAGACTAAGAGATAATGCCAGCAAGGAACTCATTAAGGAATACATTAAAACGAACGGACTACAGGGAAACATAGAGTGCGAGGAGCTTCAAACAACGGGGATAAGTAAGGCCTTCAAATTCGGCATACCATTCAAGAATCGAGCCGATATCGAACGATCTGACTTCTGGCCTGAATAGGTTATCGTTAGAGAATTTCTTTTTCGTGCCAAACACAACAGAATGTTCAGTGCTATCTAATCCAGAATCACTACAAGAATTGAACGTACTCTTATGGAATGTGAAAGGACTATCGTGCTTGGCGACAACAATCTCAGATGAAATGTTCTTGCAATACCATATTATAATTATGACAGAGATGTTTCTAAAGACAGAATACAACTTGAGAGACCGATATTCACTAAATGTTTTTGCAGAACAGGGACAATTAGGAAGGCCAAGTGGTGGCATAGCGTGCTGCTTGGTTAAGAGTTTAGCTCCATTTAGGACACCTCACAAAACAAGAAACTTATTACTAGTACAGACTCAAATGTGTTAGATAATCGCTGTCTATTTCCAACCTGAATACACTTCCAGGAAGATAATAGATGAACTTGGATCTGCACTCTGCAAAATCAACAAAAATAGCACCGTTATCGTGGCTGGTGATATGAACTCTCGAATAGACACACCTACTTCAAAAACTGCAAGTGTCTTGGAATAAATGGAGGAAGAGGGCTTCTCTTTAATAAATCAGAAAGAAAATAAAACATACATATGTCATAATGGATCAAGCACAATCGATTTAGTTTTTACACATATGAAAAACATTGTCAGTGACTCAATAGATAAGAAACACGGCGGACAGAAAGCATCTACCGGTCGAAACAAGAATCAAACAATGCAAGGAAGCGCAACAAGAAACACCGATCATCAGGAAGTTAAGGCGAAAGCTATCAAAAGGGAAAGTGGACCCTGAGTTGAAACAACAAATATCTGAGCACATTCGGCGAGGACACCTTAACAGTGGAGCAGCTGGTATAGAGCAGGTAATAAGAAGTGCGGAATCGCCGGTCCTTCCTACAGCGAGAAATGCAAAGCCTTGGTTCATTGAAGCATGTTATGCGGCTCGGCGTAAGGCTCTGGATGCTTAACACATAGCAAGGAGTGAACCATCGGAGATAAACTGCCTGAAGTATGCGGAACTACGAAGAATCTATAAACGCCTAGTGAGGGAAGCAAAGAAAGAGCATCACCAAAAAGAAGAAAGTGAACTGATACGTGAAGCAGAACAGAACCCATATAAACCGCTAAATGCACGGAAACCAATATTTCCTAGAAGCAGTTCAACAGATGTATGAGAGGAACATCTACGCAAAGTAGTTCAAGATAGAGAAACACGCCCTGAGCTGGAAGAGGCAAGTGATGTCACGAACGTCGAACCTTTTACGGAGGAAGAAGTAGCGGAGGTCATAAAAAGTATCCGGAACAACAAATCAAGTGGACCCGACTCTATATACGGTGAGCATATTAAAGAAATATGGCCTGAAATGAAAGATGAAATAATCAATCTTCTTAACGGATGCCTAGAGCAAAGCAATATTCCGGACAGTTGGAGGAAATCTACGGTCAAAATGTTATACAAAGGGAAAGGAGACCCTGGGGATCATAACTCATACAGAGGAATCGCCCTGGAATGCACGATGTTCAAGTTACTGACTAAATTGCTATGCAAGAGGCTTACAAACATAATAGACCCGAAATTACCTGAGGAACAGTTCGGTTTCAGGAGAAAATAGAAGCACAATCCAAGCCATTACCTGCCTACTGAACGACATACAGACTACCTTTTCAAATCCAGGACAAAAAGTACATGCAATATTTATAGATTACACGAAACCTCTCAATTCAATCAGTCGGAAATGAATAATAGAGAAAATACAGCAATTGGTTGGTAGAGAGAACTATCTATTGCGAATTATTCAAAACATACCTCACGACAACAGTATGATCATCAGTGACGGTATAAATATCTCACGACCAATTCTTTAAACAAACGGCGTACTCCAAGGAGATCCACTGAGCCCTCTGCTCTTCATTGCAGCAACAGCTGACGTAGTTCAAGCAATATCATCAGAAAAGGTACGCCTATATATCTATGCAGATGATATGGTAATAACATCAACAGACCAGGTAGAATTGCAGATTGCCTTCGATCTACTGGTTCAATGGACAAAGGAAAATGAACTACAAATTAATGAAAAAAAGACTGTGTCCATGAGCTTGAGAAAAGGGGGACCACAGGCCTCTTTCTTCTACCAAGAAAAGAAACTAACAGCAGTGTCACACTTCAAATATCTCGGCATGACCTTACAAACACGTGGCATCATATTCAGAAAACACATAGAAGACAAAACAAACATTGCTATCAAGGCGATGAACGACATAAAACTCATCAGTAGACTATCAATTGGAACAGCAATGAAATTATTCAAAATTAAAATCACTCCTATCATAACATATGGACTAGAATTAATTTGGATACCCTGCGCACAGAGAAATCTGGAACATTGAGAAAGTGAAAGCCACTTTTCTGAAAAAAAGTATTATGCCTTTCCAAATTCACACCCTCTCGGCTCCCATACGAGCTCACCAGGGAGCCTTTTTTCATTGAGGAACTACGACTACAGCTACTTTTGCCAGCAACTCCTGCATATAAAGGCCTCATGGAAGTGCTTTGGAAAAAGAAAAATGAAATATGGTCAGAGTTCTACGCTACAGACGCTATGATCTACAGCGATTGGCAACAAGGGAACTATGAGTTGAGACATTTAGTGACACGCTACGCCGTTCATGGCTTCCACTTCAAGGTGTGCATGACCAGCAAATATCACGACCCAGACGTCACCTGTGTTTGTGCTTTATGCAACAGAAGCTGTGATCGATATCACGCAATGATATGCAGTGAAAGGAAGTGCTCATTGAAAATGCTTTGCAGTGAGGGACAGTGACTATCCTAATAACTATTTGTTTTTTCCTGTACATTGTGCGCTTTTCCTCTTTATTAATATTATTATTATTATAATATCTTTAGTGTCTGAACGTTTCGTTACTAAGGTTACTGTCATTGTGTGAAATGCTGTTATGCCATATATCAACATTATATTAACATTACCAGGGCCATTCATTGGGTTAACATAATCATTTCGAGTGTACTTGTTCTGAGTGACTCAGACGGTTAAGGCGCTGGCCTTCTGATCCCAAGTTGGTAGATTCGATCAAGACCAACTACAATATATCAGACCTTAATGAAGCTGTCGATATTAGCTAAAATGGCGGCCCGATCGGTTTGTTCAAATGTAAACATGAGCATGTGCGAAGCATCTGTTCATTTCTTTCTGTTGGTTTGGATTGATTAGGAAACGTTAGTGTAGTCATGTTTTTTTGAAATATGGTTTTAAAACTATTTTGATATATTAGGATTTGTCGATCTATTCTATGCCTGGATGTAATTCATATTGCAGGGGATGCACTCGCATTCAGATCAAGTGTACTTAATGCATCATGGCGATTTCGTAGTTACAAGTAATTTATTACGGTGCATTAAAACATTCGAGGATAAATTTGTCAATAGAGAGGATGTGTTCCGTGTACTTGATGAGCTGTTTGTTTTCGGATAAGACCAAAACTCTGTGTTGGTGCCAATCCTAGTACATTTCTCAATTACTATACCTTTTGAGGATTTTAAAAGTGAGGTTATAAAAAGTGATAAAGCTATTTATTTATCTGTGAATGGAGATGATATTCTCCTCGTTAAATTAGAGGACAAGTTATCAATTGATATACTGTACCTTATAGTACGTATTTACGTTACCAACGATGTTGGTGTTAAAGTGCTTTAAACGAAAACAATATGCTACCAGTGAATTTCAAGTTCATTCTCCTATAGATTCTCTAAAGTGAACAGATGTAGCAGTTTGGTGGTTCATTAGGTCCTATCAGAATCATTTGCACCAACCCGCGTCCAGGTGGGATACACGAGTCTCCAGACTAGCTCTTAATAATAACTTCATCTGCCAAATATTCCTGGGTTGTGAGTTCCGCGTGAGAAAGAACACCGATGGCCTACGGTAAATCCCAACCTACGTAGATAAACGTCTTCAACTCGCTATTAGTCGGTTACCGTACATGTATGATACTGGAATTTATCGTAAAATTCAGATTCTCGTGGCTTGTCAAGAATTCAGTACATGTCATCATCATAATCGCAATCAAATTAGTCATTATAAGCTTATATCTAGTACTTATTCTAAGTAGACATTGAAAGAATTTAATGTTTCCACTACTCAGTTTTTATTCATAAATTTGTCTAAGTATGAGTTGAAATAAACGTAGATTATCTTGAAAATCATTTACATTACGACTGGTTTCCTATGCAATCAGCATCTAAATACTATAATGACGTTGCCTTGAAGAAAATAGGTTTAGGAAAATCTCAAACAAATAAATGAAATTAGGCCTCATTCATCTGTATCTTAGTTCTGGCCTGTCAAAGACTTGTATTATAATTAAGTAGTATCCAAGGGATTCAAATGAAAAGAAAAATAAATAAATCATATAATCAAGTAAAATTATTCAACATAATTGTGAAACTTGGATAATTGTAATAATTGTAATAATTAGAATGATTGTAATGATTGGATGCATCCAAAAGATTTAAGTAAAATAAGCTATATCCCTACTATATACAATGTTCAAATTGCAATTAAAAATGCGGAAAACGCAAAGAAAATGGTCAATAATTATTCAATTAATTAATTAATTAATTAATTAATTAATTAATTAATTAATTAAGATTTGGAATCTCTCAATATTAAGCTAAGTTGCTTCTCAAAATTATCAAAATTCACTCGTCTGAACCTAAATTCACATGCAATTACAGAACTGCATATCACTCGGTTGAAACACTTCACATCAATGTCCACGCACAGTAGGAAAATCGTGTGAAAAGATTAATGTCTGATCATTAGGGATTTCCTCTATTTGAGGTTCCAAATTATTCAACGTTTCATATTTCGTGCCAGTTGGCCTCCATATAAGCAAATCTAAGTCCACTTTAAGTCGTAAGCATTCTCAAACTAATTCCATCGTAAGGCTTATATGGCTAAATCATTCAATTATTATTTTAATTCATGGTTAAAATTCAGTTAAAGTGCGTATATGACTTAACATAACATTACCAAGTGTATTGCAATTAATATTCCAACGAATAATACCATGGGTGGAAAAATTGATACATAGGAAGACTCTATCCTCATCTAAAATCCACATATGAAAGTCTAAATTACCAGTGATGTCTTATATTGCTCCCATAAAATCATAAGTTGAACTGCCGTAAGTGAAAATATATGAAAACAGTCGTAGATATGTCAGTGAAGGCCTAAATATTGACGTAAGTGACCTCTCGGCTCTTCTGAAGATCCTACTTACTCAATTATTTCTATAGTGATGGCATTAAGATCGTATCCTAATCTGTATCATATATATATTAGGGAATAAAATAGCAATCAGAAACAGTACGTTTCAATACCTATACCTTAGCATGTGCAACCTACACATACTACCATCTCTCGAAGAAATACTATGACCAACTTCCTAAATAACAGTAACTATCACCATCAAAATACACTAGCAACTCATATGCTAATTACATTCACCATTTAACACTTCCATTATCGCGTAACATTTATAATCGAAGCACTCGTTTCATCAAAATATGCAACATATGTGCCATAACCTACATACATATAAATCATTATCATTACTGTCATAGTGTCAAAGAAACAGCACATCGTAACCTTAAATTGTGCCACTATATTTCATTGTAACATTCCCTAAATACGATCTTTACGCTTGCTATTTGTTAAAACCATCACGCATATAAATATTAGCTTCCTCTTAATACTCTAACACTTCACTGACAACGAATTATGAAAAATATCAATCACTTCTCCACTATCATATTGACAAACTTACGAACGGCATTCACTGGTATTTTAACGCCTATGTTTGGAATTTACGGTAACTTTGGATGAATACCTATTTCCTTGTGAGCACACTCGTATATTAACTACGCACATTATATATTAACCAAAAGAATAAGGTTTTCTACTTACGACACGACTCAAATGGGGACTTATCTTTGCTTATTGGATTTTTGACTTCCATCTCGCTGTTATCGTCATGGGATGGTAGGCCTCGCTCCATGGTTCGGCTTAAGTAATAAGGGTTCATCTCGTCATCACAGCTGGCTACTGTCCTCCTGGATCATCCATCTCGTCAAGCGTCACCATAGCCAGAGTAGTCTTTGCCTCAGCTTCTTAGAACATCATGTTGGTCTTCATTGCGTCAAGGACAGAATAACACAAGGCATTAGTTGATTTATACATGGTAATCTGTTTAGTAATGTTAATGTGATCAATAGATTTGTTTTCTGGTCCGTCTAATTTGCCTACAAGACTCTAAATATTGTCTTATTTCAAACTGCCTTGCTCGCTGAAACGTTGAAATTTACGTGCTTTTAGAATTGCACTCTATTTTCCGTTTAATTCAGCTCTCTTGACGTTGTGCAGTATCGGGCAAATAAAATGTTCCGAGCCCAACCGTGACGTAATACAGCTCCAACTTGACGTTTCTTATCAGCTGGTCTTTAATCTCACGTATATGTCAATCACAGCTGATGTCTTGCGGGTTATCGTAAATTTGATCTTATCTCCAACAGTTGATTAAAGACTCCGATTAAATAGTTAGTTTCTTTACGCGATTCCGTCTTTCTACGATGCAGTGCTCAATTGATATTTTTTTCTAATGGAAGACTTTTTTTTCAATAATCAATTTAAATAATCCGCTCTCGTCATTCTTTCGCAACGCCTTCTAAAAGTGGTTCTTTCCGTGATTACCGGTTGAATTTATTGTCTCTTTAGCTCGTACCGCTGTTAATTGCTTTTATACTGATCCGTTAATAGCCGAAGCGCCATTTTTGTTCCAAATACAGCAACTATAGAACAGTGAAATGGCACACATTGTTATGAGAGAATTGAAATTCGCGACAAGGTTATGTTTCTAAAAAATTTCTTGAACGAGGTAGGCTATTATAGGCCTACTTAAAACATATGGTAATAGAAAAGTCATTCAAATAAATGTATTTCTAAAACAAGTATTGATTTGTAGGAAGAAGAATTACAGTCTGGAATAATTTACCAAGGGTGCTATTTCCTTTACCATACTAGTTCAAAGAAAATATGTACCGTATATTTTGAATTATCCACATATTGCTTAGCTAAACAGAGGCTATTTCTAGATAGTGTTGGTCTATTACCCAAAGTAGAGTTTCTGTTCGTTATTATTGACAGCTTAGCAATTCAATACGATAATCAAAAGGTTATGTTTATGTATCACAGGCGTGTTTACATGGAAGCGATGCGTCGGCCATGTTGTTTTTGTATTAAGGTCTGATATTATTGTAGATGGTCTTGATTCGATCCTGTCTCAGTCCGGTGGTATTTGAAGGTGCTCAAATACGTCAGCTCGTGTCGGTAGGTTTACTGGCACGTAAAGGAACTACTGCAGGACTAAATTTCGGCATGTTAACGTTTCCGAAACCTGTAAAAATATAGTTAGTGGGACGTAAAGCCATTGACATTATTATTTCGGGTATACTTCTCATTCATTGGTTGGTGTATTTAAGAAATTTTCTACCACTTCAAAACTAAGGCAACAAGTTATGTTTCACAGTTCTCATGATAGCGAATAAATCGAGGAATTTCGCACCTTAATTTATTTGAAACATTCAAAATGATTTTATAAATATCATTTTAACTGTTTTATAATGTAATTTTATCTATCCAGCGAAGTGAATTTGAAGAGAAAACGTTATTTGACGAATTGAAATGTCTAAATAATCAGCTTGTTTGTCTCTTTTCTAGTAGAATATATGTGATTCTAGTTCATTATATGTGGTGCGTACTTGTTGGCGATGCGTTTTCATACGTGTAAAAGTGATTTTCCCTACGATGTTACATTTATCATATTAAATTACCGTCGTTTATATAATATGTACGTGATATTTTTTTGTTAGCCAGTATCAGGAATCCGGGAACAACTCTATCCATCATAAGTAAATCTCAGTCTGTTTCTCTTGAAGATTTGTTACAAGAAGTGTTAATAAGAAGAAATTGCGCACAAATGTGCATTACATTTTAGAGTAATCCAATAAGGAAGCTGTTCTTTTGCTGCATACACTAAAATGGTATCGTTCACATCGTTTGTTACATAACACGCACACGCACTGCACAGATGGGTCATGAAAACCCGGTCGTACGCACAGTTTGTGATGGAAACCATGTATGGCCAGTCTATTCAGAGCACTCCTCAGTTCGTTGTTCGGCCCAGTCCAGCTTCGATTAATCATTGCGTCCGTCCCGTAGAATTCCAAGTCAATTTTCGCTCGTTTTCTTAGTCTAATATGAAGTAGTTCCTGTTCTTGTCGTGTGGAGGGTAATTGTAGTCTCATTCTTATGTCTTCCATAAGAAAGGTTTCTCTGGCTAGCTCATAAGCAAGTCTTGACTGTGACATTTTGGAAATACCCAAAATTCTTTTCAAGAATCTAGCCTTGACATTCTCAATAACTCTAAGGTCAGATAGAGTTAGATGTTCCCAAATTAGCTCCAAACCGTATGTCAGGGCAGGTAGAACCTTTGCATAGAACAGCGTCATGGCTGTATTTAGAGACAGTTTAGTGGGTTCCTTCAAATCATACATATTTCTTATGGCTGCCAATGACCTTTCTCTTATATGAATTCTGAAAGAAGTAGAAGAGGGCTGGAGCGTAATTCCCAAGTATTTGAATGAATTCACAACTTCCAGGGCTGTTTCACTGCTTGTTATCTTGTCATTTGCTGCTATTCTCCCTCCTTTCCGGAAAACCATTTGCACTGTTTTATTTCTGTTGATTATGAGACTATTCATGTCGGCATACTTATCGAGTTTATCCATTACAGCTTGTAGGTCATCTCTGTTGTTCGATCCTATTGCTATGTCATCTGCATACTGGTACATCACAACCGATGTTTTGTGGATGATATTTGAGATATCTGCTAAGGCTATGTTAAATAGTATCGGACTAAGGGGGTCCCCTTGAAGTACCCCGTTGCTTTGTATAATGGCTGCTGAGGACGCTTTGCCATCTTGTATCGTGACCCTGTTGTAAGCAAGTATGTTGTTTATGGCTATGGTTAGTGGGTTGTCTGCTCCAATCATATTCGCTAGTTTTCTAAGGAGTATTTCTCTGTTTAAGAGGTCAAAAGCCTTTTTAAAGTCTACAAAGATTACATAAAATTTCCCCTTTGACCACCTCATTGATTCACGTATATTGTCCAAGAGATTCTTGACTGCATGTAATGTCCCTCTTCCTTTCATGAAACCAAATTGGAGTTCGGGGATCATAGTTCCTGTTTCTGCAATTAGTCTGTTCTCTAGGATCTTGACATAGGTCTTATAAATGTTGTTTTCGAGGGCAATGCCTCTATACGAATCAGGGTCATCCCTGTCACCTTTGCCTTTGAAGAGCATTTTGATATGCGACTGTCTCCAACCTTCGGGTATTTTCCCTGTCGTCAAACACGCGTTGAACAGAGTGGTCCATGTATGAAGCAGAATGTCACAGGTATCTTTCAGATTTTCATTGAAAACTCCAACTGGGCCAACTGCCTTCTTATTTTTCATGGACTGGATAGCAGTTTTGACTTCCTCCTGATCAATAGGTCTTGTTGTACAATGTAGATTTTCTCGAAGTGGGAGGGCTATGTCGAGATTTTGCTGATTAAGGAGTGTTGTGACTGGGTAATGGCGTTTCAGCAGCGCCCAGGAAAATCCTAAGAAGTTAGAAGAACATCCCATTCTCTTTGCATTATCCTTGATTCTTGCACGTACTTATTCTCTTTGTTGCACGTGTGCTGCTAGCCTGCTAAATATACAGCATGGTAAGTATTCTTAACGCAAATATTTCGTTGGAAATTTCGCCAGTTCTATCCCACGAACTTCATTGGTATGTTTCTTGCAGCGTCTCATTTGTAATCTATTTTTCCAATTTCTTTTAGTCTGCTCACAAAACGTTTCGAATTAAACAAAAGTTGGCCAAGAAGCTGAAGCAAAACAGGCCGATTCCACAATGGGTTAGAATGCGAACGGATAACACGATCAGGTATATGTTCTCTCTTCATAACATCATATTATGTTGTTCAAACTATTCAAGTTACCTCTAATGCTTAGATCTGTAATTTTACTTGAGTGCCATTTAAATGTAAATGTGTGTGGGGGGGGGGGGGGGCTGCCAGGCTTGTATGTGTTCTATGCAAATCTGAGGTGAAGTGCTTCTCTATAATAATATTCAATATTAATTTGTAATGTTTCTGCATGTAGGGCAAAGCAAACTATCTCATGAGCACTATCAATACATTTCACTCTGTACTACAACTTCTTGAAGTGCATCTAGAGTTGGTTCCGGTGTTGCCAACACAGTTTTAATTTAATAAGCTAGATCATCATCCAATATAAGCTAGAAAAAGCTAAATCAGAACTAGGAAAAGTTAAAAAATAAGGCATGTATTTACAACACTGCTCACTGGGTAGTGAATGAAATTGTTCTGTTCAATTAACAAACTACTATAACATGAAACCATGGACATTTAATTATGTACACTGAGCTAGTCTTGACGGATGGAGGTGGTGGTGATTATTGTATTAAGAGAAAGTACAACTGGCCAACCATCCTTTATAGAAAAATCTAATGAGAGGGAAAAGGTAGAAGGGGTTCAACATTAGGGTCTGATACTTTGAAAAATTAAGATATCAGTCAAAGAAAGACAAGGACCACGAAGGGTGTGAAAAACTCCCTAGGCCTTGTACCATCGGGTTGGAAAATAACAAGAGTTGACCAAGGAAGGTCGGACATGATACCTGAAAGTGAAAAGCGTGCCACAAGTAAGTGGAAGTGATGCCAGAATTCAGCTGAGTACTCCATGGTTGCCAACCCACGCTCCCAAGTTAGCCTCTGTGGCGTGTGAGAGAGATAGAGTGCGAGAAAGAGTATGTGTGTTCTTTTCTTTCATACTTGGAAGACCACAGCGCCACATCACATCTGGCACATTGAAGGAAATAAGCTAGATTTAGCGGGGAAAAATGCTACAGTGGGAATATTTTTCTTTTGCTGCAAAACGGTTTAAGCTAGATTTAGCTGGGAAAAGCTGGTTGGCAACGCTGGTTGAGTCGTTCATGAACTAGTTCATTTGACCTGTTATGAGTTCATTCAAATATTTTGAACAGGACATTCATGCGAGCATACAGTATTGTACAGGACAAAGGCCTAAGCAAGCGCCATCTATTGTAAAATCTAGGTATTAGCTTGCACAGCTAGATAACTCATAATAAACTACCTCGTTCATCGAATGAAGTGTCGCGAGAGCTGTTTCCAAGTAGACAGCACAATTAACTTTCTTTTTTTTTTTTTTTTTTTCTAGAGGCTTTACATCGCACCAACACAGATAGGTCTTATGGCGACAATGGGATAGGAAAGGCCTGGGAGTTGGAAGGAAGCGGCCGTGGCCTTAATTAAGGTACAGCCCCATCATTTGCCTGGTGTGAAAATGGGAAACCAAGGAAAACCATCTTCAGGGCTGCCGACAATGGGATTCGAACCCACTATCTCCCGGATTCAAGCTCACAGCCGCGCGCCTCTATGCACACGGTCAACTCGCCCGGTGCACAATTAATTACCTCGTTCATTGTACGAAGTGCCGCAAGAGTTGTTTCCATAAAGACAGCATTAATGAACTACCGTACCTCATTCATTTGAACGACAAAATAAGCTCGCGTGCCATGTTAATGGTCATACGAAAGCGCATCCCTCACACTGTTCAACTGGGGAGGGGGGTGGGGGTGAGCAGGAGTTGCACAAAATTAGAAAGCTTATCTGTCTCTTCGTCTGTCATAGATACCATTTCTCCACTTAGGCAGGCCGGCAATGGCGCTGTGCATTGGGTAGCTGTTTTCTGCTCCTGCTAGGTGCTCCGAAAGATGATACTCAAGTTCCAAGTTCACAGAATGTCGTACTTGCTTCCTAGCTAAGTAATTGAGCACATGTTGGTTGGAGTCCGGTCGTATGCAAGATATGGGGTTATGTTGCTGGTTTACCTGTTAAAACAATATTCTCCATAATATTAACAAACAGTACCGTATTCGAGGCAGGTAACTATGCCGTTACTCAGAATTTCATTGCAAAAAAAAGGCGTGTTCATGGTCTGGAACTTACGTAATATAATACACTACAGTTCTGGAAATTATACACGGGCAGTGGTAAATAAATATTGTTGTCTGCACACAAGATAAACATTGTCAACAACATGAGGCACAACGAAATCACACGCACTTGGAGCAGAGTAACAAAACTATGATATCACGTGGTAACAGAACGAGACTACAGTATTATATTCAGTCCACGTAGGTTATCTTAAGATAAGTGTATCACTGTAGAAGAATAAAAAACTAAAATAACTAAAAATGTTAAACTGTTCATACCACATAAAAAGCGCTCAATAATTTAATTGTGCCCGAATATGACAGCCTCTTGTCAGATGATTTACTGAACTCCTGTGGCACAGAATTTCGGTACCTCACTGTCCCTGGAAACTGTAACAGTTCAGGTATTCCTGTTCGGAAATAAT
The DNA here is from genome assembly GCF_040414725.1 of Anabrus simplex. NCBI lineage: Eukaryota > Metazoa > Arthropoda > Insecta > Orthoptera > Tettigoniidae > Anabrus > Anabrus simplex. The sequence goes on along the minus strand of NC_090265.1, from coordinate 688,774,605 downwards.
AGCTACTCAACACTTTTTGCTGTGAGATGGTTCCTATTCTCGGTCACTATCTGCCCTCCCCATGTGTAATGATGTCTAATGAGATGCATGTAGTAGTGGTTAAAATTAGGCAGCGATGGACAGAAAAATATAGAAGTTTGAAATTTCAGTCATGGCTCCCCTTAATACATTGTAATATTAAGGGAATTAGATTTTACACACCAATAGAGCATAATAAAATAGAACCCCGTTTATCTGAAATAAAGGGGGCGAAGCCACTTCGGTTGACACGTTTTTTTTGGATTACACATGGTAAATATATTCGGAAGTTAAATGTCAATGCATAAACTCTGTGCATACTGTATATTAACATTAAAATGTTTACATAATGTCACTCATTGTATAAAATCGGTGATTTTCTTCTGAATTTTCTTGGTGCAGCTATATCGCGCCACCGTTTAATCAATACTACGTCAGCTGGTGTAGATGCATTGCTTTGTTCGACAAAGCCCAAAGCAGTATAAAATAATGAAACAATTTCTTTTGCAATGGGGTAAGAAAAGGATTAGAACTACAGTATAAAACTGCAAGGCCAGTGGAACGACCTTGGGTGAAAGAAAACTATGATTGGAAAAGGGTCGCTGGACTTCCCTGGTTTCCTAACAGAAGCTGCAGTATAGTCCGAGCAGTAAAGATGAAACTCCCGCAACTGAAGCATCGTTAACCACAGTCTACACAATCTTCATGATGAATAATACAGTAATAATAATAATAATAATATTGTAGTAATAGTAATAATTTCCTACATAGGGCCTATGTACACATATTGTCTCTTATTACTCCAATTCTATGTAGGTGTTTATTTTCAGACGGCAGTGTCATGTTAACAGTCCTACCACCCATTTTATATTTTCTCTGTTGAGTTTCAACAGTTCTTTAGTATGCTTCTTGTTTGGTTCTTTTATCATTTCCTTTGCAAACCTGCATCCTGCAGTATTTTTCCAGTACTCAATTTGTTTCTTTTGTACCCATTTTGCTATGTAGTGTCGGGCTTGCCCATAGGAAATTTCACATACAGATTTTGGGCCTACAAAATATGTTTCTGCCCCTTTCCCTGCCAGTTTATCTGCATTTTCCTTTCCTTCTATACCTGCATGCCCTGGTACCCATATTATTTTGACAATGTTGTACTTTGAGAGCTTCAAGAGAAGTGAAATGCAATACCAGACAATTCTGGATATTATCCGGACTGTTTCTAGTGCCTTAATGGCCGCTTGGCTGTCTGTAAAATTGAAAAGGTTCTTATTCCTATAGTTCATTTTCAGATTTTCTTCAAGAGATGTTGTGATAGCTATCACTTCAGCTTGAAAGACTGTAGTGTGTTTGCCCAGGGTCATCTGGATTGATCTCTCAGGTCTTCCTCCGTTGATCCCTCCTCGTGTGCCATCCACAGTCTTTGACCATCAGTCCACCACACTATATCTTCTTTTTTTAGTATTCCATTTGTTGATATCCCAGTCTTTTTTTATTATCTGGGTCTCAGACGGTTTTTCAAAGTTGTACTTCGGTATGATATGATCAGAAGGCATTTGTAGAACTTGCTCTGTTATTACTCTGTTAATTTTACAGTGTCCTGGATTGGGTCTTTGTGCATTCCAGCACACTGATTGTGCCAATCTATATGAACTCATTCTAGCCTGTCCTTTTATGAAATTGCATAGTGATGGGAGGTCTAGGGCCGAATTCATAGACAGCACTTATACATAAGTGCCCCTTATAAGCCAATTTCATTTCATATTACCTATTTAAGTGTCCCCCTTATTGCTATAAGTGGACCTCCCACACACACTTAAGTGCCTCACTTATGTAGCAGCAAGATGGAGGATAATGATTTTCTGAATATGTTGCATTTCATTCATAGAATGCTTTCCGTGCACACAGTACAGTACAGTAGAGAAGGAAAATCCTGTTGAAATGTAATGTGACCAACAATTTAAAGAAGGTTTCGTTTTAGTAACGTGAGAGTTATGAATATTCTTGTTCCTTTGTGTGAGAGTGTGAATATAACCTCTAGAGGACTCGCTATCTCACCATTGATGAAGATATTGTTTTGAGATTTTATGCCACCTCTTAATTTCAGGTTATTATCATCATAATCAGTATTTTGCTTAATTAATTGGAAATGTGTTATAAGTTAAGTTATCAAGACTGTAGACCTATGGAATAGTAAAGAACTATACTGAGTTATAAGAAAAATGAACGTGTTGCACTACCACCATTGATTTTAAGGTTGATTTGTGCTACTTATATCAGGTTAGTCAACCAGTAGTTTGCCGGATTATATCAGAAGTTTCTGCAATTATGGCATCGCACATCAAAACATACTATTTACTGTACATTTTATTGGGGGAGTAATTAGGCCAATTACAATGTAACGGCTATGGATATATTTGTCAAATCATTAAAAGTGTTGTAAAGCTAGATATTCTACATTTGGATGAATATTTTTTATAGGTTCGAGTAGCTGGATAACTATAAATATACTAGCTGATGTATCCGTGATACACTACGTATTCTCAGAAAGACTCTTTTTGTGCTTTTCCCAACTACAGTTAACTTAGGTCATTACAAAAACGTCAGTAGGAATGTAGGGATTAAAAGCAATGTTATCATATAAAATACTCGATCAAATGAAAAACCGCACATTTTCTCAGTTTTAATGAACAGTACTACGGCACCGATCTAACAGTCCAAAATTCCAGTGTTGGAATGACCAGGCTGCAGACAGCCGTGAACACTCCTCTGTTATTGTTCCGTTAAATATACACACGGCTCATTCCAATCAGTGCCTCAGGGTAGTAATTGTATAGCTTGAATGCTGTGATGAACCAGTTTGTTACGTACCAGTAGTATCAGAAAATTTATGAACAAGAGGAATGACATGCTTAAGAAGAAAGTTATGTAACTCCCCAGCTACTTCCCGCCAATATTCAGGCAGACTGTTATACTCGGTACGAATGAGCAAGTTGGCCGTGTGGTTAGGGGCGCGCGGCTGTGAGTTTGCATCCGGGAGGTAGTGGATTCGAAAACCACTGTCAGCCCTGAAGATGGTTTTCCGTGGTCTTTCATTTTCACACCAGGCAAATGCTGGGGCTGTACCGTAATTAACGCCAGGGTCTCTTCCTTTCCTGTCCCATCGTTGCCATAATACCCATCTTTGTCGGTGCGACGTAAAGCAAATTTAAAAAATACTCGGTATACAACGGCAATCCCATCTATAGGGCATGACTGGGAACAGAAGACACAATGTAATGTTATTGTTGTTCAATGTTATGAGCTTTCTGTATTGTAGGCCTTCATATTTAGTTTTCTTTCGACTCTGCGATATTAGAGCATCGATGAAATTATTTGTAGCGTTGACTGTAATTCCTTATTCCCCGACTTTACATAACGATTTTTATTAAACTTTGTTTACCTATATTCTCGTAATTTGGCGCTGATTAGGACTTGGGAAAAAAATCCACATTCATGAATATCTCTGTTATCATAGCCGGTACGGTAAAAATGTACGACATAATACTATATAACTTAAGTTATGTAGTATTTGTCGATAGGACCACCAATAACACAAATATTTGAGAATTAAATTTTAGGCCTTCCCCTAAACTACAATCTCTCTCAGCGTGACTAAGATTATTTATAGCCTAGATTGTAGTGACTTATTCCCTGACACTACATACCGATTTTCATTAAATTATCTTCATCCGTTTTCTTGTGATGCGTGTACATATATACAGACAGACAGAAATTACGGAAAATTAAAAAGTGCATTTCCTTCCTAATATGGACACGACCGATACAGAAATACCATCCTTTTCAAATTTTGAGCAATGTACAGACAAAACTCTTATTTTATATATATAGATTAAGAAGAAAATTACACTCTGGGCATTTTCATAGTTCACATTGTCCACAACAAGTTTTTCCCACATCATTCATATTCTGATAAGAAACTGTCAGTCTGCTTGTTGTATATTATGCACATGTTCTTGCAGGTTCCATCTCAGCTCGCTGTTTTGATATCCATTCTGATAACCAAATACAATATAGATGATCTTTTAACCTCAAAAATTTTGCACGATGTCCTTTGATAAACAAAACAGAATAGATCATCCCACTATTCGGTAGCCAGAACTACACGATCTAGGAAGCATGGGCATAATATACAGCATTGCCACATCTCCAGTGAATACTTACTGTATCAATGAGTGTGCTCTTTAAGTGCTGTCTTCTTCTCCTTCACAGTACCATATCGGGTCCCCCTGACATTGGCGATCACTGTGGCGAATTCAGTACGATCTCTTGCTAGGTGGAAAAGTCTTTCAACACTGTGAATTCCAGTCCATTCTTTGATGTTTCCAAGCCAAGTGCTATCTGTGAAATGTAAACTCATATAAGTGAATACTTATTATAAGTGATCCCTTATTACTTAAGGATTCCACTTATGTATAAGTGCTGACTATGAATTTTGTCACAGGTGAACAAGCGGAAGCGAGGCGTCGCACACGACGTAAAACTTCAGACAGATCAAGACAGACTAAGGCAAACCAGGCCAAGACAAGACAGACCGAAATTATCACGAACGCAGCTTCGCTCTCTATATATAGGTAAACCCTGGCCTTGGAGTAGCCAATCAGAATGCATGAGTCCGCCCATCCCCACCTAGTTTCACCAATCATAATTCCTACTTTCAGTTGTGAACTTTAACTAATCTTCTTGAATACGCACGTTTGCGAATCTTCCATTTCCAGAATAGTTAGAAAATGCCTTCTAGAACACACAACCAACAAAAGGCAACACGCCCTGTTCAAAAATTCATGTAACTTTCTGGATACTTCCAGTAAGTACAGAACTGAAATCTACTATTTACAAATACCATATGTTAAAAATATTATACAGTACAGGTTAGGTCATTACAAATAAAACATACTACCACACTTTACAAATAAAATCTTCAACAAACATTTTCCACTTCCACTACATTGTTCACCTGTGACAAATTCGGCCCCTAGTAAAGTATTAAAGGTTTCTGTCAGCGTAGTTCTCATAGCCCCAGTTATGTGTATGCATGCCATTTTATGTAGGCTATCCAATCTGCTACCTTTTCCTTGACTTACTTTCTGCCACCAAATGATTGCAGTATAGGCCATCAACGGTCTAATGATCATTGTGTATATCCACATCTCCATTGATGGTCTTAGGCCCCATGTCTTCCCGACAGCTCTTTTACATGCATACAGCAAGTTCTTGGCCCGGGTTATGTTCCTTTCTATATGTGGATTCCAGGTTAGAATTTTATCTAACACGACACCTAGGTGCAGTGCCTCTTCTTCCATATATATCTTGTCCAAATAGCTTCATTGATCTTTTTCCCTTTAATTTCCTCCTTGTAAAAGGGACCAGAGTTATCTTGTTCGGGTTGACTGGTAGTTGTTCTTCCAGACACCAGTTCTCCACAAGATTAAGATATCTATGCATGAGGTCCTAGATAACACTCATCACCTTACCTCGTACCACAATCACTAGATCATCTGCGTATCCTTGTGTATATAAACCCTGTTCGTTGAGCATAGCTATGATTTTGTTCATGAGGTTCAACAGCAAAGGCGTAGAACTCCTCCCTAAGCACAGCCTCGGGTGGCCCTAACCGCCAGCGTTTCTTCTAACGGGGTTGCTTTTATCTTCCTTCCAACTAACGTGGATTTAATCCATTTGACAATGCGTTTTACTCACCTTGCTCTTTTCCAATGCTTTGATCATAGTCATGGGTTGTATTGCTGAAGGCTCCTTCTATATCTAGGAATGCTGCCAGTCCATTTCCTTCCATATTCTAGACTTTCTTCTAGTTTACAAACCAACTGGTGGAGTGCTACTTCAGTGTATCTGCCAGGTCTATATGCAAACTGATTTTCATGTAACGTTGTGTTCTTCTGATACATTTATCCAGAATTTTCTCCATTGCTTTCAGCATGAAGAAGGTTAAACAAAATGGTCTGTATGCTTTGGCTTGGGCATAATTTGCCCTTCCAGGCTTAGGTACGAATACCGCTTTAACTTCAGACCATGATTTTGGCGTGTACCCTAAAGCTAGACTAGCTCTGAAAAGGTCCCATCAGACCATTGACGAGTATCTCCTGACCTTCCTGTAGGAGTATCGGAAGTATCTCATCTGGCCCCAGAGCCTTTATAGGATGAATCGTGTCGATTGTCCATTTTACATAGTTATGTTTTATTATTCTGTTGGCACAATTTCAATCTACTCTTTGAGCTCCTGTCTCTGTTCCAACCGTTTCTTCTGTCATCTCCTCAGCCTCAAGAAAGTGACACGTCATTAGTATCTCCAGTGTGTCCCTCCTGCCTGAGTAAATGACCCTTCTGGTTTCTCCAGTGTCCCCACTTGATTTATATTGGTTGCTTTCAGAACCTTCTGGAGCCTTGCTGTTTCAGTGTGTGATTCCACTTTCTCACAGAACAGTCTCCAAGATTTTGCTTTCCATATATCTAGGTTATACTCAGTGTATTTTCCTATGATATATGTCCCGCATACCATTTCTAGATGATATTCTATACAACATCCTAACTTCTTTCTTCATTTTGGCTGGTACCAAGTTCGATAGCTGCAGTCGCTTAAGTGCGACCAGTATCCAGTATTTGGGAGATAGTGGCTTCGAACCCCACTGTCGGCAGCCCTGAAGATGGATTTCCATGGTTTCCCATTTTCACACCTTAATTAAGGCTACGGATGCTTCCTTCCCACTCCTAGCCATTTCCTGTCCCATCGTCGCCATAAGACCTATCTATGTCGGTGCGACGTAAAGCAACTTGCAAAAAAAAAATTTGGCTAGTTCCACGAACCTACTACACTGGCTTAGCAGGGGGAGAGGTGATACTCTCACGTGGCACGCCCCAGGTGGCGGATAGGGGGTCCTAATCGGCTTGCCGGCAGACTTGAGTGAAATAAAATACCTCTCGTGGACTAAACACACAATCCCCTGTGGGTGGGGGACTCAAATGAGGAATACACCCACGGTATCCCCTGCATGTCGTAAGAGGCGACTAAAAGGGGTGAACAAGGGATGATTGTATTAGAACCATGAAACTACTTGTGATTAGTACCACCACGGGGGAACACCATGGCTCGTTTTTACTTGCGCATAGTACCACTGTGTTCGGTACCAAATAGGTTTGTGATTAGTAGCAAAAGAGTACGTTGCCAGCTTTTACAGTACCTGTGATTGGTAGCACTATATGAGCGATACCATGGGATGAGCAACACCATTGTTCTGGCTTGCCTATGATTAGTACCTACTATATGAGGAACACCCAGGGATAGCGCGAGTCCCTGTGGTTAGTACACTTACGTGACGAACACCATAGGTTTGCGTGGCCTGTGAATGGTGCCGCAATGTGCGAAACCCCATAGGTCTGTATTACATGTGCGAATTTCATTACCTGTGAGTAGTACCTAATGTGTGGAATACCACGAGTCTACGCTACTTTTGATTAGTACTGCAGCATGACAAATACCATGGTTCTACTTTTCCTAGCGCTAAGTACCATTATGAGGGGTCGATGACTTGGATTTTGGACTCTTTTTTACTACAAGCATCGTTGATTCAGTATCGTGCTGTAGAAGCAGTCCCTTGGTCAGTAATACTATTGTTTTACGCCAGCTTCTGTGCATGTGAGGCAGTGTGGGTTGGTTCCACTGATCGTTTTAAATTCATATCCATCCATTCATTCTTCGTCCTCACGTTTTGAATTCTGGTCAGTGGTGGATTTTGGACTTTTGTCATTCCATTTTGTCTCATTTCCTACCATTAGGGGCCGATGACCTAGATGTTAGGCCTCTTTAAACAAGCATCATCATAATTTTGGCTAGTTTGTTGTTCCACCACCTTACTTTTTCTTTTCTTTGAGAGGACAGTTGTCATGGAATGAGTCTATAATGGCCTCTTCTAGTAGTTCCACTGCCTCATCCAATTCTTTCTCTCCTCTCACGTTAGTTGGAATTTTTTGTACAGCTTTTCTTAGAACTTCTCTGTATCTATCCCAGTTAGTTCTTTTTGGGTCTCTGTACATCTCAGTCCCACATAGTCTTGCATCTATTGCAAATTGGATGTGCTGGTGGTCTGCCAATGATGATGCCTCCAGCACCTTCCAGTCTTAAATAAAGTTTGCTTAGTTCTTAGTGTAATGTCTATTACCTCCTTATGATTTTTATTTATAAATGTAGGCTTGTTTACTAAGTTTAGTATCGTCAACTCAGTTCCAGTAATACTTACTTACTATCCGGCGCTACAGTCCTTGAAGGACCTGGGCCTTGTTGATCACTTGTCTCCTCCAATCATCTCTCGAAGCGGCCAGCCTTCTCAAGTTCCGTATTCCCAGTCTTCTCAAGTCTGCCTCTACATCATCCAGCCATCGTAATCTTGGTCATCCCACTGAGCGGCTTCCCTCAGACTTCATGACTGCATATATATGACTGCATATGTCCCAACCACCGTAATCTTCTAATCTTTATATCTGTAGTTATTGACGGATTCTTATAGAGTTCATACAGCTCTTTGTTGGTCCTAATTCTCCAGCTGCCCTTCTCGTATACTGCACCATATATCTTCAACACTTTTCGTTCCCATGCATCCAAAGTATTTCTGATTTGCTGTGTAATTGTCCATGTTTCCGATCCATACATAACTACAGGTTTTATAATCGTTCTATACACTGTCATCCTCAGCTGCCTTGAGATGTTTGACGATCGCAACAAGTTATGGAAACTATAATAGCATCCGTTGCCTGCAATCTCTACTGGTAGTACATTATCTTCTTTGACTATTTCTCCCAAATACTTGAACTGATTTACTCTTTCAAACCCTTCAGACTGCTCTGTTGCTCTCCACCTGGTTGTATTTCTGGTGTTGATCATATATTTTGTTTTCTCCTTACTTATGACCAAGCCCAGTGTAGCCGCTTCTTTCCAAAACTGTATAGTTCTCTAGCAGGTACTATCTATTATTCCCAAGCATAGCTATATCGTCTGCAAATGCCATACTCTGGAACGTTCTGTTTAATATAGTGCCATCTAATTTGCCTGGCAAGTTGCGCACGATCTCATCTAGTACCAGATTAAAAGGTGTTGGTGATACAGAATCTCCTTGTTTTAGTCCTTGATTGGTTGGAAAATTATTGGTATATCTGCCATTTGCTTTTATTTTGCAACTGGTGTTGCTTAAGAGTCATTTTCACGAGTCTCACTAACTTTGGTGATATTCCCAAATCCTGTAACACCTTAACAAGCCCCCTTCCATGAACACTGTCATAGGCTGCCTTGAAGTCCACATAAAGTTGGTGAACCGTTACGTTGTACTCGTAACACTTCTCCATTATTATTCTGAGAGTGAACATCTGGTCCGTTGTTCCTCTTTCCTTCCTAAACCCACACTGCTATTCTCCTATAGTGGCTTCTGCATATGATCGTAGTCTCTTGTTCAATATCCTAGCAAATACTTTGTATGCTGCATTAAGCAACGCTATTCCTCTATGATTATTACACTGTCCTATCAGTTTGTTGATATTACCTCGATTCTCCAAATATTCTTTTTCAATCCATGCATTTCCTTTAATAACTCTATACCACCATACTTGAATATTTCGCCTGGTATCTTATCTTCTCCCACAGCTCTATTATTTCTCATCTCCTTTGCAGCTTCAGTTACCTCTTTGAATGTTGGTTCTTCATAGCTGTTCTGTTGTTCTTCCTGTTCCTCATCTTCCCGCTCCTAGGTTTCATCCAATTACAGCAATTGTTTGAAATATTCTTCCCATTTTCCAGTAATTCTCATTTCATCACCGATCATCTTACCTTCTTTGTACCTGCATATTGTTGTACGGGGCTGCCATCCCTGTTTTATCTCCCTTATACCTCTAAAAATTCTTCTTACGTCCTTTTCGTTTCTACATTCTTCAGTGTCTTTCAGTCTGTTTCTCTCAAATTCTCCCTTTTTTCCTTCTACACATAGTTTTCACTTTCCTTCTCTTTTCTTCATAGTTCTGTCTGGCAGCCTGTGTATCCTTCTGAAGCATCTTCTTCCTTGCACTATTTTGTTCTTCTATTGCCTTCTCACATTCCTCTTCATACCACTCCTTTCGCTTATCTCTGTTTTCCTGAACCAGCTTTGAGTCCATTGTTTGCCGTATTGCTTTTTCCATTTTTTCCCACTGTATCTCAGGGCTTTCGTCCTCCTCAACAGTTATCGCTCTTATTGCTTCTTTCATTCCTCTTTGAAATTCCTCTCTTTCCTTTTCATCGGTGCTGATTCTAGTTACGTTATACTTTTTATCCCTTTCTACTTGGTTCTAGATGGTTGTTGATATCCTCTGTCTGAACTTAACCAACACCATATAGTGGTCTGAATGAGCATCTGCCCCTCTCATCACCCTAACATCCCTTATATCTGTGCCATGCCTTCTTTGAATAGGCACATGATCTTTCCGACTGTGGTTCCATCCGGTGACATCCAAGTTCCTTTATGTATATCCTTATGTGGGAAAATAGTGCTACTTATGGTGAGATTTTTGCTTACTGCGAAATCAACCAGCCTTGTTCCGTTGTCATTGCATTCTTCGTGTAAACTATACTTTCCCACATTTGGCCGATACACGGTTTCCCTTCCAACCTTGGCATTCATATCTCCTAGAATCACTTTCACATCATTTTCAGCAGTTGTGTCATATGTGCGTTCCAGCTGTTCATAAAAGGAATCTTTAACCTTATCAGTCGTTTCTTCTGTTGGAGCATGGGCACATATCAATTTCATATTGAAGAATTTCATTTTAACTCTCAATGTGCATATCCTGCCATTAATTGGTTCAAAATTCAATATCGCTGCCTTATATGCTCTATGTACAAGGAAACCTGTTCCAAAATTAGCTGTCCCACTACTACTACAAAACATTGTGTAATCCCACAAATCAATTGTGTATGTTTCCTTCCACCTTATCTCCTGCAATGCTGCTATTCCTATCTGGTACTTCCACAGTTGATCTTTCACATTCCTGAAAGCTCCTGCTCTATTAAAACTCAGTACATTCCACATGGCCATTCTTACATTAGTCCGTGTCCATTGCTTGGTCGACGCCACTGAGACTGTCTGGTTTCTATGTGTGCTCAACATTTTTGTGACTACTTATTTTTTACATGGCTAAGAAGTCACCCCTGCGCACAACCAACGGGGGGTCTGCCCCTTCACAGCCTGTTGGGTAGGTGCCTTTTCTGTTGGGGATGTTCCCTTAGCCTTTGAGGATCCCTCCTCTTCCTACAAGGCAGTAGGTTGCTACTGTTAACCTCAGTTGCCAGGTGCCCCTTCCGCCAGTTCCACCGTACCAATAAATTTTATTTCTGCCTTCACTGCCGTTGAGGTCTGTACCATAACCCTGGTACTTACAAGGTACTGTCACCCGGGGCAGGCGACCCAAGGTTGTTTAAAGAGGTGTTACGCCTCTATCACTCGCCAATTGGTCCTGACTTGTGACAGGCAGAGCCTCCTCAACAGAGGTCCAGGTTGGTTGCGTTCAGTTCCAGTTAAAGACTCGCCTCTTGCATTGCAGTTTGTGCTGCCCCATGCCGTGTGGTGTGAATTTGCATCTCTTCCAAGGACTAGGTGTTTGCTTTTCCTCTTTACATTGCAAATTAGGTTCTCAACTTCTTCTGATGGGGGCATATTAGTTGAGTCATGTGGGAGGTATGCAGAGCCTATGGTTATTTCTCTGGGTCCCTCCCATTTTCCAAGTTTTATTTTGGCCACGGTTAAATCCCGTGAACAGTGTTCCTGCAACGTAAGACATTTTAGTTTCCTATTCACAAGAAGACATGTTCTGGGTATTTCTGATGTTGTATCGTACATCAGCCTACCTCCAGATTCTGCCAGTCCTGCTACTCTGCCCTTGACTACACGTGCTCTTGAATAAGGGTCACGTTAATAGCCTCGCACTTGAACTTCCTGGCAAAATTGGCCACAGCTGCTTTTTTATGCTGAATATTGACCTGAAGGACCTTCAGCACCATCTTTATCAACATTGGGTTAGCCTCAAGGCTTCTCTTTTTGAGCTCTTGAAAGTCTCTTTCACCAAGGGCTAAAACGGCTGTCCTTCCTGTCTTGTCGACTGAAGTGGCATTCAGCACTCTCCACTCTTGCGTTGGAGAATTGGTATCGTGCCGATTGATTCTGACAAGAACATCCTCCACTTTCATCTTGTCAAGAAGAGTGGGAACTTGGTGATGACCTTGCTCGTGTTCAGCCCTTTTTTGCGTCCGCCGCCCGTAGGGTCTCCCCTTTTCATGAGTTACAATTTGATACTGTCTGTTCCAGCCAACTTTTCGTTTCTGGATTTGCACAGATCAGTACCATAGCTCCACTTTCCAGCCTTGGTGACTCATGAAGCCTGGCAGACATCAGTCTGACAGCAGCTTCATTTATGTTATCAGAGCAGATGACAATTCAGTCACATCTTCCTAGAGTTTTCCAACTGGAAAGGTCTTGGGCATTATTGCGACCTTAACTGAGGTAGGCTTTCCGAAAAGGACATGACTTTTTCTTCCTTCTGTTTCTTAGAGGGTGGTTTTGTAGCCGAACTTGATGGCGTGCTTTCCTTCGACCTTGGCTTCTTCTCCACCCAAGTCCCAGCCGCTATCTTGGCTTCTTTCCTCGCCTTCTTCTTTTCTTTGTAGTAGGCACTTGTGTGAGGTGGTCTATCTATATGCATCCTATTTAGTTTCGATGCCGATATCTTCAGGACTTTCTCAGTGAAATTTCCTGTTTCCTTTTGTCCAGAAGTCTGCTTTCCTGTTGCTTCTTCTTTTTCTGCTTCAGATTTGGATTCAGCCTGCCCTACTGGGACTTCTGTCTCCATATTCTCCTCTTGGACCTGCCGCTGGACCTGCTCTTCTGGAGCTTCCATAGCTTCCCTTGGTATTTGTTTAGCTGGTTCATTTGGAATGTCCATGGTTCCATATGACGTAGGGTTTTTGCCCCTTCTAGTGTTCTGAGCGGCGTTCTCAGCATGCGTGATGAGGCATTCCGCAAGACATTGTCCTCCTGCACTTCAGGCTCTCCGTAGCAGGTGCCACGCCCCTCAGGGGTCCATCCAACAGTCCTCCCCTGTCCCGAACCCGACCCTGTTTGTTCCACCGCCCCATTCTCAACCCGCGGCTCGTTCAGACTACGTAGGGCAAAGTGATATGTTGGTTCCAGCATACCACAGGGAGCTTTCACCTCAATCACCAGCACCCACTTTATGTGAACCACTGTATCACATGTGGAGGTAACGTGGATGCCTCTCTAGCATGTGTGGGCGAAGTTGCCACTTCCAGGCCTTGGCTTGGGCTAGTAACAATCGCACTGCCTCAAGACGTTTTCTGGCAATACCTGTTTTTGATCCGCGAGAGAGTATTTTATTTCCCTCAGACCCTCTAGGCAAGTCCGGAGGGCCCCCCTATCCGCCACCTGAGACGCACCCGATAGGTGAGCAAGCAAGAAGACCCCCACGGGTATTGGGCACCTAATATGTTCATAGCATTGTCATTTTGTAGCGGCAGAGCTATAGAGTCCACTCCGCAATGTTAGTAACACGAGGCACCACTATGTGGCGCACGCAAAGTGACTGTCTTTTGTTTAATACTTAGGTTTCCACTAGCAGCGCTGAATTGAGTAGAGTAGCAGTGCTGCCAACCGTTGGTTGTTGGTTTGATATGGCAATATTTTTTTCTTGCCGCAAAGCTAATAAATGACCTTTATTTCTTACCGTAAGCCCCAAAATTAAAGGAGGAATTGAGTAAGGGTAAGGTTACCGTTACACTTTCAAACTTCGCGGGCATCTTTAACCCTTTTTTCTTTTGCAGTGGTTGGTAACTAATAGCTGACCTTTATTTCTTACCATGAGCCCCAAAATTAAAGGAGGAATTGAGTAAGTGTAAGGCTACCATCCGACGCCATGACACTTTCAAACTTCGCAGGCCTCTTTACCCTTTTTTCTTTTGCAGTGGTTGGTAACGTTGTCCAATGCCCGTGATCCTTGATAGAAGCAATGCATAATGGCACCTGGACCACTACTTTAGGTTATAAAAGTAAATATACATCCAAGGGCGGGTGGGTTCGACCCTGGCAAGCGTCATGAACACATATCTCCTCCAGAATCATTACTAGGTAATAATAGCAGCAATGAAAGAAACATATTATGTAATAATCCTTGCAGAGGGGACTCTGAATTTCTCAGTGTTAGTAACACGAGTCACCACTATGTGGCACATGCGAAATGGCTGTCCTTTGTTTAATTAGGTTTCCACCAGTAGCGCTGAGGTAAGTAGAGGTGAGTAGAATAGCACTGCTGCCAACTGTTGGTTGTTAGTTTGAGATTCCCCTCCGCAAGGATTATTACATCCTTGCGGAGGGGACTCTGTATTTCTGCCTCACTACTTGTTTAGTCTCTTTTTAAAAGACTATTATTAAGTTGTCATGTTCAAAACTAAACTGAAGATACGCATTCAAGTTAGCAGAAAAAGCTCAACATACAGAGCTGTGCACCTGGGAAAAAAAGAATTGAAACAATACCCGGTACCTGAAGTAGCAGAGAGGAGAGGTCTTTCCTTTATGCTTACTAGGGACCCACCAACCTAGCAGCAGTCTTACATATATAAGAAAATAAGCAAAACGCAGCCATATTCTGCAATCCCTTTGATTTTATTGGCTGGCGTGGGATGAGCAGTTTGCTATTGTCTTCAGTCGTGTTTGCATCTTATCTGTCCACAGAGCTGTCACGTTAGAGTGAGAGTCAGTTGGTGTTAATTCAAGTTGGGTCCACTATAGAACATACAATGTGCTGCTGTCTCAGGAAATACTACAGAGCCCCTTTGCTTGCCCTGCACCCTGATTCATAAGTTGGCAAGCTGCCAACAGCTGCGTTACACGCTGTGACGTGTAAGTCACGCCCTGTTGGATACATAACCTCTCATTTGCACCCCATAGTTTGATCCACAAGGCAAGGCAGGAATCAGTCAGTGACCGTGCCTGCTTCTGAACTGGCTCCACTGGATACTGGGAAATGATTATCTTGTCCATACATTAGGTCACTATTCCTTCATTTCTCCATACTTCTTGGCTCCTTTTTTTTATGTTGTTCACTGCACTTAGCCTGTCATCAGGACTTGCCTGCTCAATGCACTCCATAGTCAGCCATTGTACGTCAGCAATTGAAAATGTCGTGATATTTTACACAATGAAACACTTTACTCGCCCCCAGACCAACTCTATGGGATTCAAGTGAGCATTATAGGGAGGAATCCCGATGACTTGACCATAATTCTTGGCCAATTCAGTTTCACAAACAGGGGTGCTCGTCTTGTGCAGGCTTGCCAACTCCATTTTAGCTTTCTTCATGTCAGGCAGGCTCTATTGTCAACATATTTTGATACATTTTAGTTTGAAACTCTCATCAAATGGAACGTTGGGACAGTGGTATAGACACACCTGCCAACCCTTCCGATTTACCCGGAAACTTTCCGCTTTTTAACTTTTCTTCTGATTTATTCTTACTTCTTCCAATTTTTGACCAATATAACCCCCAGTATGGTCAATAATCTTCCCCTAGGATAATGGATAAATTCTTATGTGCCTGTGTAATACACGCAATCTCATATTCAAGCATATTTATTTGATGCTTTATTTCGCAAGTGTATTGTCCGTCACCTTCGTGTATCGTATTTCCCACTCACCACAGCAGCGTATGTGCTTTACAGCTGGGGATTTGGCACGGAAATCATCTTACAAGCAAGAGAGGCTAGCGACTCGGTTAATCGAGACGAGAGAATGAATTTTTCTGCGTGGTTCGCGCATTGTTAACATTGTTTCTGCGCATAGTTTCGTTTGAGTTGTTGGCCCGTGTTTTTTCTTGCCCCTGTCATTCGTATGTTAATAATGTATGCGACACATTGATCTGTTTTGCTTATTTCTGTGCATTTGTGTTCATTCTTACTTCGTAATTTTAATGAGTTGCATGTATTTCAGGGAGTTGTGTCTGTGACAGTTTCTGGTATTTTCACATTATGACCAACAAACGTTTAAACATTATCTCCAAGTGTTCAGAGATACCTATAATATTAAATTTCAGTTCATTTTACAGTCTGATAAAGTTAACTATTATGCTTTTTTTTTGCGTGTGTCTGTGTGATGTAAATATTGTATTCGTGTGTGTCATAAATGAGAATGATTAAGTACATTTTCCTGTAACCATTTTTGTTTTCTTAGTTTAAAATTTTAAATTTAACGGCTAATTCGCATTGTAACTGTAGATATGTATGCCTTCTATTCTGTCTTTTTTTCACCTAGTCCGTGGCACAATATGTGTGTTGAAATCCAAGAATTAAAAAATGTATAGAGCATTGTCCAGGAGAAATTGTTGATGTGGGAGGAATGTTTTTCAACAATGAATCTTGAAACCACTTTGTAAAAGTTGCAGCATTCATAACCTTGTGGTAGTTGTTTCTTCTTGACAAAACCTGAGGAGTCTGTTTTGTGAACAAAATCTCGGGAATTGGCCACATAAGGGACAATGATCCTCCCTCTCTCGGCTAAGGATGCCTTCACTGTGCCTTGTGCAATCCAGTCACTCCACCCTTTTGCTAATTTGTGGTCTGCCTTAACAAGTGTTTTATCCAAACAAATAATACTCTGGAATTCCAGCCCTTCCACAGTTCTCAGGTTACAGTACAGTATCACTATCAGCATCTCTGTCAGAAGTGTTTGCTATATGTATTTCTCGTGCTGGAACCCCAGAGCTACCAAGCCAAGGCTGAGAGAAGATTCACCCTGAAAAGTTTATGCTTCTCAGAGGGGGGGGGGGGGGGGGTGAAATACAATCTTCTAAGCGTAGGATATACTTTTCACTCATGAGCATAAATATGGCAGTGAATTGTCTCTCTACTGAGCGAGTTGGCCATGCGGTTAGGCTGCGCGGCTGTGAGCTTGCATTTGGGAGATAGTGGGTTTGAACTCTGCTATTGGCAGCTCTGAAAATTGTTTTCCATGGTTTGCAATTTTCACACCAGGCAGATGCTGGGGCTGTACCTTAAGATGACAGCTGCTTCGTTCTGAAGAATCATCAATATTGGTGATGGTTTTCGGGTGGTGTCTCGGTTTTCCTTAGTTATGAGCAGCACTTGAAGGTCCAACTCCTCCACTTCCTCCCTTTCTTTTTGCCTGTATAGCGCGTTCCAAAAAATGTGGGAAGTAATCATGGGATGGATAGTACATCCCAAAACTTAAAAAGTTCTTGTAAACACATGTCCTAAGGACAATCATTTATGAACTAAGCCTCTTCTGATTATTAGCTAGAATGGAGATGGCGAGTTCATATGTAGGATTAAGTTTGGAGTTTAGCATGCCTTTACAGACATGCAGTACACCAGCAAGTGGAACCAGGTAGCCATTGAATATGTGCAATGCCTTGAGTGTTCGAATGTGTCCTGCAATCATTGAGGTGGCATGTTGAGGCGTGTATTCAGGTGTATGGTGGAAATATTGAGCACTTCTTGTTATAGAATGCAGTACATCAACATGGCGACAGCTACTCGACGTGGGATGTGCCAGGTATTTTCCTTACAATGTTGGAAAGTCTGCAAGGTGTAAACGATCCACCGGAGTGCATATGTTCACCGGGACTTTTTGTGTTTTAAGGTGTAAAACTCCACTCCCCAATTACTTCCCACTTATTTGTGGGAGCACCTTGTATATGAGACTGCATTTATGATCATTTTAAGAGCAGCCACTATTCCCTCCACCCTTTTATTAACATCTATGAGTGGTCCGCCATTCTTCTTTTTTTTTTTTTTTTTTCAGCTTAAAATGTGTGTTATGCGCACACACAATTTCCCGTGCTTGACCATTCTTCATGTCTTTTTTTGGGGAGGGAATGTGTTTGTATGGTTCCAACATACTAAGTTAGTAGTTCTTAATCAGTTTGTTTTAAATCCCACTGCTGACAGCTCTGAAGATGGTTTCCCATTTTCACACCCTACCTAAGGCCACAGTCGCTTCCTTCCCTCTCCTATCCTTTTCCTATCCTATAGTTGCAACATAAAGCAAATTTGTGATATCTGGTGCTAATCTCTGTTCAATTTTGACTCAGTTAATTTATAACTGTTAGGTTCTTCATTCTGCCAAAACTAATTTTGAATGCAAACGGCAACAGAATTACACCTGAAACAGAAAAAAACTTAATTAAAATAGAATGACATGTTTCATTCGTTAAAGATCATTGGATTCTATCAAATCAAATTCGGAAATATTAGAAATGTATAAACATTTGTTTAAATCCTTAAAAACGTGAAATTTGGAACTTACCTTAATGAAGTCCTGACTTCTCTCCTTTCTAGCATAGAATGAAAATTGATGCAGTACCGGTACTCTGTTGTTGGTGTGAGTCCAGCTTACTAGTTAGTCCACTAATCCTCCTCCATGTTCCTTGCCTGTCTAGGTCAATAATATCCCCTGCCTGTCTATGTCAATAACATGCTGAACAATACTTTTTTTAAAATTTCTCTGAGTGCTCCCTTTTTTATTACAGTATTTTTGTATTGAAATTGTTTTGTAATCTGCGTAGGGGTTCTTAATGAACAGTGCCAGTAATTTTCTGCCGATTTCAACAACTCTTTTGGAACTGAACTTAGTTTATTTATTATTATTGTTGTTTGTATGTAAGGTAAGATGAATCTTCATTGCAAGTTTTTACAACAGGATTCCCTTGCTGACATCAACCTCATCACAGGAGTTTGAGATGAATTATGTGATATATGATAGTAGGAAGGGAGAGGGTGATACCTGGTGCCATTGCATAGCCTACTCGTTTTTGCTAGTTGTTTTACGTCGCCCTGACACAGATTGGTCTTATGGCGACGATGGGGCAGCCCCAGCATTTGCCTGGTGTGAAAATGGGAAGCCACGGAAAACCATTTTCAGGGCTGCCGACAGTGGGGTTCGAACCTACTATCTCCCGAATACTGGATACTGGCCGCACTTAAGCGACTGCAGCTATTGAGCTCGGTCCTACTCCTTTTGAATAGCACCGAGGAATCTGCTCAAGGCTTAACATTTCCATCTGATGGGCGAATTGCCAACAGCATCATAAATCAGTGGTGACTATATTATAACCAAATGAATATCAATGGATCCCAGTGATGTCTACGCTTCTTACAGACCCAGTAGAAGACAGTGAACTTCTTCATGCTCTTGCCAACCTGATTCCTGCATTGCAGAGGCCAGAGCTATTCTCACTTTGTAGTAGCGAGATTTTCATTGTGATTCTTCTTTACAACAGAATCCAAGCACATGTCCTATAGTTTCTATCTCAACACAGTCTGGATGACAGCAGTCGATTGTGCTTTAGCATCCGCTAGGTAATGCTCGAACTGCTGAAATGTTGCAGATCATTTTCAGGGCATTCGACCATTCAGAATTTCTGGAACTTCACTTTGGAATGATCTGTATTTACTGCATTTCCCCTTAATTTGTGTGGGTACTTTTGGAAAGTTTTGTGTCATTTTGGGTATGGTGGTGTAATAGGCTTGTTATCTGGTTACAGAGGCAGTGTAACCAAGAACACCATGGAGTCTCATGAAGGGGTTGGTGTTCATGACCCTACTTTAAAGAACATCATAGTAAATATCTTAAAAGACTCTGTCAGCATCCTATAATAACTATCTCTATTATACATTGGTCATGGCATTTTACAAATTCTGTGTTGTTTACAATATTGTTGTGGGTCATTTGTATTCTGCGGAGTACTATGTAACTTGGGCTTTCATTTACTGTAGAATGCAGGATTCTCGTGGTCGCTCACAATGTGTGAAGTCATATTATCTTGGAAAATTAATTCAAAATTTATGATCTGAAATGCAATATCATATGAGCAAACACTGAATAACACATAGGATATATGCAATAACCAGAAGGAAATGAACGGAATATATAAAAACAGAGCATTCAGTCATGGCTACCATCAGAAATAATATTTAGATTGCCCTTTTCCTTTTGCATTTTCATTCTCTTTCTCCCTGGCCTGTCGCCTATGTTTGTCCTGTTGCGTTCTTTTCGAATTTCCTATCTTTTTACCTATTATTTTGTACAATTAATTATGACTGATGTCTTCGTAGTACTTCTTTATCACAGAAACTTGAAAGAACATTCCTCTTATGCACACTCACCATGATGATGTACTTGTGACTGAAAATATATGCTGCATTGTGTAATGCACAGGTAACCTCACCAGAAACTTGTCTCTCCTTTCAGGTACAATGCTAAGAGGAGGCACTGGAGAAGGACTAAGCTCAAGCTGTAAGCTGTCATCAAAATTCCTGTCATCTTGTAATGGTTATTCATTGTAATAAAAGTTGAAATTTTGTCATCACTCTTTTTCTTTTTCTTCAGTATATACTGTTGTCATGTACCTCTACTTGTGTAGGCTAGATTGCGCACCATTATAGGAGGAATTTAGTTTATATTACAGGAACTTTTTGTGGGTATCTTGAGCAAGTTTTTTACCTTGCTGTGCAGTTGCTGGTAAGACTGTTTCAAGTCATCCTATTCCTAGCTCAAGTTACACCCGCTGTTGTGGATAGTGATGGGCAGCGCTCTCACTTGATACTGTCGAGACCAATTCTCCAATGTTACAATCTGTGCCACATCCCAGTAACAAGTGTAAACTTTATAGTATACCATAAGCAGTTATTGCGTGAAATAACATTTTCATATGGAAACGTGAGCCGATAAATTTTGTCAAAAGCCTGGAAAAGTACATGTTCAGCATACCATACCATAAACGAAAGTGAAAACAGAATTTCAGTATCTTAAACTGTTCATGATATATTTGGGGTGGACTTGTTAGCTAAATAATCCTGTATAATTTGTGAATAATTGCAGATAGGATGTACACGTACCCGGATACTAAGAGGCGCACATTATTCGAACTTGAGGCGGGGCAAGATGTGCATGGTTGCACATGCAACCGCCATTACACACGGGTGGAACATGTAATCAAAAATGCCCGATTTGCTCCAATTCTTTAGACAGGGGTAATGGGCAATGCTCTCGAGACTGATTCTTCTGTGCTGCGAGCTGTGCGATGTCCCAGTGACTATCAAGCTTGATAGTATATCATCAGCAGATCTCGTTTGGAAATGTGTGTGTCAATATACATTTTGTCAAAATCCTGGAAAAGTACTGCATGTTGAACTATGAGCCCCTTAATACCATTAACGAAAGTGAAAACAGAATGCCAGTATATTAAATGGTCCAAGAGTTATTTCGGGTGGACATCTTAGCTGAATAACCCTTACGTTATAATTTGTTAATAACTGTAGACAGGATGTACACCTGCCTGGATACCTCGCAATTGTTGTTGGCAGGGTAGCTTCTTGTGGTGCAGATCAAGCCAGAGGTGTACTGTGACAGTTGGTGGTGGTGATTACTTTTTAAGAGGAAGTACAACTACTCAACCATCCTCTATGCAAAACTAATCAGAAAAAATGGAAGGGTCCGACACTTAGAAAAATGAAGGTGTCTGCCAAAGAAAAACAAGAGCCACAAAGGGCATGAAAATGAAAAACGCCCTAGGCCTCGAGTGCTGTAATACCGTCGGGGTGGGAAAAGAACAAGAGTTGACCAAGGGAGGTCGGATAGGATAGATGATAGTGAGGAGCCTGGCACAAGTGGAAGCAATATCATGACTCAGCTGAGAGAGCCGTGGTCCCCCAACCCACGCTCCCAGGTTAAGAGCCACTTTTAATCGCCTCTTACGATAAGCAGGGGATACCGTGGATAACCGCCCCATCCACAGAGGGTTTCTGTGACTATTCCCCTTCATTGATATGCGCTTTTAAGCAGTAGCGGCGATTGGGAATTAGAAGTACAGACAACAAGGTGTACTTGGGATTGTGGGATAAAGCGACGGGAGGGGGTGTACATAAAAGTGAAAAAAATCTACAAAATGGTAAATTTTGAAGCTCTAAGCGAATTTCGACAGAGAGGTAACAGCTTACGAAGTTAAGTGCGGTAATAGGAGTTTTTTTTTTATCCTATACATTAAAACTTTCATCAAAGGAACAATTGCAGATGTATAGAAGTACGGCGTGATGAAACAATTCAAATCATTTATTGAATACACACCAAGACACTAACAGAGACTGTCAGACTGACGAATGCGCACGGCAAACGTGTGAAACATACCTCAGTGTTCATAACTTTGGCAAATAAAAGACTGCTATCCTTGCTCACAAGTCTTCACTACTTGTTGTAGCGCTATACAAATTAGTTAGCCGCAACAAACTACACTTTATGCGTATTTCCGCCAAAACGTTTGTAATAATTTAAGAAAATATAGTAAGATCTGAGAAAACAGGGCTTGGTTAAATTGCTTGTAAATAAATACCAGTTTCAGCCGGCTTAAATGGAATACAAATGCAATGTTTCATCCACAAAGTGGGGGCAACTGCCTCCCTCCTGTCGCCAAGTGCCGGATCATTCCAGAAGTATTTCTGGTGATGTATTTTACTCCTTTTGAATAAACAACACTGCTGGCTGTACTATGTGGCATCTCTTCCAAATGACTTACATCCATGACTTACGTTGCCTTCGGACATCGTCTTAGAGTTGTCGCATACAATTAAACACATTTACGCATTGCACCGTCATAGACCGTAGTACCGTACCTAATTATGACGTGAATACTCAATGCCATCGTAAGGAATTATTTATTTCGTCACCAAAATATCGGTAAACACAAACAGTGGTCATGATGTAACGAGTTGGCGGGGTAGAAGGATCAACTAACACTAGACTGGTAGCTTCAATACTGAGATTTATTAGCTAGGCACAAGACTACACACAACTTTTGCTTATAACACACGCTTACGCAGTTCGCGCGCTCTCTCTTCCTTCGTTTTTCACTTGTTCTCACACTACACAATTTTACACTCACAAGGTCCCGCGTCGCACGGCTGCACGTTCTCTCCTTCGCAGACAGTCCGCACTGTAGCACACTAGTCCGATAATCACGGCAGTTCACATACTTCACTATACTGGCAGTCGCTCACGACTGAACCACACCAACTTCTCTCACTGACTGCAGGCTTTTTTTTTTTTACTGGGGGGCCCGCTCCCCCGCCGTGACCATCGACTCAATCTACATGGCCTCCGACATGCTATTAATTTCTAAGGAGAAAGAGATAGCTGAGTAGAGTGGGAAGTGATACAAATGAGTATCTCCCTGTTTCCATGTCGGACACGTTACCAGGCAAGATTGTGTTGGTTGGATAGTATTGAAGGGTCAGGGAAAAACCGCATAAGAAAGAGCCTACATGTAAAACCTGGCTTCTTTTGAAAGCATATGCAAGGATGTGGGCTGGAGATAGGCCAGAGCTCGTGTTGGTTAGGAATATGTGTCATGCAAACATAACCATTTCCTTGCTATTTTCTGTTCTTATGGGGATCAGTCCTTCTTGTCACTGCCTGGTGTGGCTCGGGTTTGCTAGCGTCTGGGTTCTGGGCTACAGGTTCGTCCCATTGCCCAGCTGCCAGCAGTCCCTGGTGTCAAGTCTCCTTTTGGAGAGGGGGGAATTAAAGCCAAGCCTTGCATGATGCAAGGGGCTATCTTCTTCCGCCTGTCGATGTCCCTCTGTGCGGTGTTGGAACACACTTGTCTCTGCAACAATTTATACACACACACACACATATATATATATTTAAAACTTTAGAGTGCGAGCCGCTCTCGTGTCCTGTAAAACAAATCATATAATGAAAAGGTACTGAATGATATTATCAGGGGTGGGTTATCTGTCCACTCCCTTGTCGTTGGCAGGGGGCGGGGGTGGATTGGGTCATCCCTTATTATGGCTGAGATGCCTTCGTCATGATGTATTTCTTCTCTCAATCCTCCCTCGCTTGATTCCCTTTCGTGGCTATATCTGCAACATAACAGCATAACAATAGTAATAGTACGGTTAACATAATCTAGGATAGAGGTAGACATATGTACATATATATATACAATGTTTGCAGTGTGGTTTGTGTGCGTAGTATTCAGTGGAGCGGTGTAGTGGGTTGGTGTCAGCTTAAGAGCGAGGGCGGTTTTGGGCCACCGGCCTACTAACCCTGTGGCTGAACAGAATGTGTTTCGGCGTGGGGTATTTTGTGTATAGGTCGACGTCATAGCGTCCTATTCCACTGACAAGTGGGTTGACCTTACTACCCCATGACTTAGTGTACATTCGGAGTGTTTGTTTTCGTATGTGTTGCCTTATCGAGCTGTCTTTCGCAATTGAGCGTAGTTGGCGTATTGGCGTGTCGTACGGGAGTCTAGCCGCTGCTCGAATGCATTTGTTTTGTATTAGTTCCAGCTTGTCCAGGTTCGTCATAGCAGTGTAGCCCCAGGCCGGGGCTGCGTACGTTATTATTGGCCTAATTAGGGCCTTGTACATGTTGATTGCTACTCTCTTGTTAAAACTGGATCTTTTATTCAGTATGGAATAGAGCTGTGACAGTCGTGCGTGTGTTTTCCGCTGGATCTCTTTAATGTGATATAGCATGGTTAGTTTTCTATCTAGGACTACTCCTAGATATTTGACCTTGTCGTGCCATGCTATATCTCGATTGAATAGTTTGAACGGTTTTATATTGGCTGGCCTGTGTGTGCGTCTGTTCTTCCTAGTGAACATCACAGCTTGGCATTTGTCAACGTTGACCTTGATACGCCATTTGGTTAGCCAGGGCTCGAGGGTTCGCACTGCTACTTGTAGTCTCTTTCGGGTGTATGCTAGCTGAGGGTGTTTTACTGTGATAGCAGTGTCATCCGCGTAGAGGTGCGTGGTAGTGAGTTCCGCTGTCGTCATGTCATTCGTAAATAGTATGAACAGGATTGGCCCTATTAGTGACCCTTGGGCTACGCCCGCCCTGATTGGTCGCGTACTTGACAGTGTGTTATGAACATCTCCTTGGAACTCTCGGCCTTCCAGGTATGATTTAATTAATCTTATGTACCCTGGGTGGAATTCGAGGTCTATTAATTTCGCTAATAGGCCTTCGTGCCAGACTTTAGCGAATGCCTTCTGGATATGAAGGAATACCGTGCCTGTGTCCCTCCGCTTGTTTAGTCCGACGGTCGCTTTTTCTAGGACTCGGGTAAGCAGTTGCGGGGAGGAGTGGCCGTTCCTGAAACCGAATTGTTCATTTCGAATGATTCCTCTTTCCTTGATATGTGCTATTAGCCTTTTCAGCAGTAATTTCTCGAATACTTTGCTGAGGGCGTCCAGGAGGCTGATGGGCCTGTAATTATTAGGGTTAGATTTGTCCTCTGTGAACCATGTGACCTTGCCGCGGTGGGGAGGCTTGCGTGTTCCAATGATGCAGATAGCCGAGCCGCAGGTGCAACCATATCGGATGGGTATCTGTTGAGAGACCAGACTAACGAATGGTTCATCGAAAGGGGGGTAGCAGCCTTTCGGTAGTTGCTAGGGCGGCAGTCTGGATGATTGATACGGCCTTGTAATAATACTCAACATGGCTTAGCTGTGTTGATACTGCTACACGCCTGAAAGCAACGGGAAACTACAGCCGTAACAAACTCCCGAGGACATGTAGCTCTCTCTGTATGAATGATGCACTGATGATGGCTTCCTCCCGGGTAAAATATTCCGGAGGTAAACTAGTCCCCCATTCGGATCTCCGGGTGGGGACTACACGAGAGGGGGCGATCATCAGGAAGATGGATACTGACATTCTGCGAGTCGGAGCGTGGAATGTTAGAAGTTTGAATCGTTGTGGTAGGTTAGAGAATCTGAAAAGAGAGATGGATAGGCTAAAGTTAGATGTAGTTGGTATAAGTGAAGTACGTTGGCAGGAAGAACAAGATTTTTGGTCAGGCGACTACCGAATTATCAACACAAAATCAAACAGGGGAAATGCAGGAGTTGGTTTAATAATGAATAAGAAAATAGGGCAGTGGGTAAGCTACTACGACCAGCATAGTGAAAGAATTACTGTCGTCAAGATAGACACCAAACCAATGCCCACCACATTAGTGCAGGTCTATATGCCTACTAGTTCAGCGGATGATGAAGAAATCGAAGTAATGTATGAGGAGATCGAAGATTTAATACAATATGTAAAAGGTGACGAGAATATAATTGTGATGGGTGACTGGAATGCAGTGGTAGGCCAAGGAAGAGAAGGTAGTATAGTAGGAGAATTTGGATTGGGACAAAGGAACGAAAGAGGAAGTCGGCTGGTTGAATTCTGCATTGATCATAATTTAGTCCTTGCCAATACTTGGTTCAAACACCAGAAACGGTGGCTGTATACGATGACGAGACCTGGAGACACCGGAAGGTATCAAATAGACTTAATTATGATTAGGCAGAGATTCAGAAACCAGGTGTTGGATTGCAAAACTTTCCCAGGAGCAGACGTGGACTCTGACCACAACTTGTTGGTCATGAAATGCCATCTGAAGTTGAAGAAAGGAAAGAATGCAAGAAGATGGGATCTAGATAAGTTGAAAGAAAAGAGTGTGAGGGATTGTTTCGAGGAACATGTTGCAAAAGGACTAAATGAAAAGGCTGAAGGAAACACTATAGAGGAAGAGTGGAGAGTCATGAAAAATGAAGTCGGTAGGGCTGCTGAAGAAATGTTAGGAAGGAAGAAAAGATCAACTAAGAATCAGTGGATAACTCAGGAGATACTAGACCTGATTGATGAACGACGAAAGTACAAGAAAGCTAGAAATGAAGAGGGCAGAAAAGAATACAGGCGATTAAAGAATCAAGTGAATAGAAAGTGCAAGGTAGCTAAGGAAGAATGGCTGAAGGAGAAGTGCAAGGATGTCGAAGGTTGTATGGTCCTGGGAAAGGTAGATGCTGCATACAGGAAAATCAAGGAAACCTTTGGAGAAAGGAAATCTAGGCGTATGAATATTAAGAGCTCAGATGGAAAGCCACTTCTAGGGAAAGAAGACAAAGCAGAAAGATGGCAGGAGCATATCCAACAGTTGTATCAAGGTAAAGATGTAGATAATTTGGTTCTGGAACATGAAGAGGCTGTTGATGCTGATGAAATGGGAGACCCAATTTTGAAGTCAGAGTTTGATAGAGCTGTGAGTGACCTAAATAGGAACGAGGCACCTGGAATTGATGACATTCCCTCTGAATTACTGACTGCCTTAGGAGAAACCAGCATGGCAATGTTATTTCATTTCGTGTGCAAGATATATGAGACAGGAGAAGTCCCATCCGATTTTCGGAAGAATGTTGTTATACCTATTCCCAAGAAAGCCGGCGCTGACAGATGTGAAAACTATCGCACCATTAGTTTAGTATCTCATGCCTGCAAAATTTCAACACGTATTATTTACAGAAGAATGGAAAAAGAAGTTGAAGCTGAGTTGGGAGATGATCAATTTGGCTTCAGAAGAAACGTAGGAACACGTGAAGCAATCCTGACTACGTCTGATCTTAGAGGATCGAATCAAGAAGGACAAGCCCACGTACATGCATTCGTATATCTAGAAAAGGCATTCGATAATGTTGATTGGACCAAGCTATTTATGATTCTGAAGATGATAGGGATCAGATACCGAGAACGAAGAATTATCTACAATCTGTATAAAAATCAGTCTGCAATGATAAGAATCGAGGGCTTTGAAAAGAAGCAGCAATCCAGAGAGGAGTGAGGCAAGGCTGCAGTTTGTCCCCTCTCCTTTTCAATGTTTACATAGAACAGGCAGTAAAGGAAATCAAAGAGAAATTTGGAAAGGGAATCACAGTCCAAGGAGAGGAAATCAAAACCTTGAGATTTGCCGATGATATTGTTATTTTATCTGAGACTGCAGAAGATCTCGAGAAGTTGCTGAGTGGTATGGATGAAGTCTTGGGTAAGGAGTACAAGATGAAAATAAATAAGTCCAAAACAAAAGTAATGGAGTGCAGTCGAATGAAGGCAGGTGATGCAGGAAATATTAGATTTGTTACTTGGGTAGTAAAATAACTAACGATGGCAGAAGTAAGGAGGACATAAAATGCAGACTACCACAAGCAAGGAAGTGCTTTCTTAAGAAAAGAAATTTGCTCATTTCAAGCATTGATATCGGAATTAGAAAGATGATTTTGAAGACTTTCGTGTGGAGCGTTGCATTGTATTGAAGTGAAACATGGACGATAACTAGCTCAGAAAGAAAGAGAATAGAAGCTTTTGAAATGTGGTGTTACAGAAGAATGCTGAGGGTGAGATGGATAGGTCAAATCACGAATGAAGAGACTGAATCGAATTAGGCTAAATTTGACGAGAAGAAGAGATAGAATGGTAGGACACATCTTAAGGCACCCAGGACTTGTTCAGTTGGTTTTTGAAGGAAGTGTAGGTGGTAAGAACGGTAGGTTGATGCTTGTTGTTTTAAGGGGCCTAACATCGAAGGTCATCGGCCCCAAGAACGGTAAGGGTAGACCAAGGTATGAATATGACAAGCAGATTAGAGCAGATGTAGGATGCAATAGTTACGTAGAAATGAAAAGGTTAGCATAGGATAGGGTGGCATGGAGAGCTGCATAAAACCAGTCTATGGACTGATGACTCAAACAACAAGAACAGATTTGTCCTTGCCTGGTTTGCCAAATACAAGGATTCTCGCCTTTTTTCACTGTTCCGGATAATACTGCAATTGGAACATTGCCTTGTATATTTTAGTGAGTAGTGGGAGGGCTTTCGGAGTTAGCTTTTTGAGTATTATGTTCTGAATCTCGTCAGGGCCGGGTGCCTTCGGGTTAAGGTGATCTATTGTCCACTTAATTTCGTGGATATTAGTCTTCTTAACCTCGGGCTTATGTGCGTTTGCTAGGAATTCCGCTACCTTGGCCTCTGTTTGCCTAATGAAGGCGAGGTCTGACGGTTCGTCATTGGGCGTAAAGGCCTCTTCCAGTGAGTCGGCTATCACCTCGGCTTTATCTTGGTGTTCGTAAACTGGTCCGTTAGGTCCCTTAATTGTTGGGATCACGTGTGGTTCTCGCGTGAAATATCTCGCTAAGTTACATACCGGTCTGGTATTAGTGTCAAACGTACTCAGTTTGTTATTCCAGATCCGCGACCTATACTCCATTAGTTCGATTTCGACTCTGAGTTCATTTTTACGTATCCGGTCTTCATCGTGGTGGTATCGGGCCCATTTGCGCTTGTGTTGGTTGCGCTGGCGTATTAGATCTTTAATGTGGGCCGGTATTTGGAATGTACTGTGTTGTTTATGTTTGTGTACCGGGATACTCGCAGTTGTGGCTGCCTGGATCGCATTTATGAGTGTCTTTAAGAATTCATCCGTTTGGGCTGGGTTTACTATTTGTATGTCTTCAGTCCCTTGTAGTAGTTAATCGAGTTTTCTTTCGAATTTACCACATTTGACTGCTTTATATTTGAGTCTACACTTGGGGTTATTCTCATATTTCTCTGGGTTCGCGACCAGTGTAAGTATCACTGGTTGATGCCTTGACCCTAGGTCGTTAATGACTTATGCTATGTCTATGAGGAATATGTCGCAGTAGGGCTATGTCAAGAATAGCGTCGACCTGTTCGTTTGGCGCTAGGACGTGGGTTCACTAGGGGCTGTTACCACATAGTCCTGGGATAGCATATGGTTGTACAGCCTTGTGCCGTCTGCATTAGGTTTCAGGCATCCCCAGCTGGCGTGTTTCGAGTTTAGGTCGCCTCCTAGGATCGTGTTTCGATTTAGCCTTAGTACCGATTCGATGTCTTGTGTTTTAAGATGTTTAAGTCTGGAGTATGCCGATATGACATTGACGACTGTTCCTCGCACTGGCATAAGAATTCCGCATGCCTCCAGCTCGACCAGTTCTGGTAAGTCTATTTCCATATGTTTAATGTCCTTCCTTACCAGAACTGCCACTCCTCCGACTCTATTAGCCTTGTCGCTTCTGTGTAATTTTTAGCCTCTTATGGTGAACTTCTTCCCCGGTGGGAGGAAGGTTTCTGTTAGGAGAGCTACGTGTATGGTGTTCGCGGCTAGGAAGGCTTCGAGTTCGTATTTTCTAGACCTGACGCCCTGGCAGTTCCATATTAGAATTCGAAGCTCCTGCGTGTTATTATTATTATTATTATTATTATTATTATTATTATTATTATTATTATTATTATTATTATTATCGTCTTCGTTGGTTTGTTCAGCCATCTAGGGTCAGGAGTTCGGAGATCGCGTTCGCCAAGTCCCCTAGCTATGGGAGTGATAGGGTCGCGGCCACCATTTTGGCTATCATAACTCCAGAGGTTATGATCGCGGTTAAGTTCAAGTTCGGAAAGACGTTTTTCAGAATTTCGTCTATCTTCTCCTTGAACACCCTGCCATGTTCCCTTCTGGCTGTTGCACCTGTGTTAGTGTTTCAGGTGTAGGTGGTGGGATGGTAGTGGCTGGTGTAGTGGTGGAGGCGGTAGTGCGGATGCTGGTTTTCTGTCGGCAGGTATCTTGTGGGGGGTGGAGCTGGCCTGGGGCGGGCCCTCAGTTAGCTCGGTGGGATCTTGCATGGGCTTAACCTGCCTTTGTTTCACTACATGGGACTATGCCTTTTTGTTGTTATTGCCTGAGGTCTTAGCTTGGTCGGTGGTGGGGGCTGGTTGGGCTGAGGGCCCTGGGTTGTGTGAACCCTCCGTCCGTGTGGGTTTGAAGTTTAATAGACCTCTACCTGATGGGCGCTGGTTGCCTGGAGGGCCTTGGTTTTGGCCCTTTGTGCCTGTCGGGCTTGCGAGACCTGAGGGACCTGGGTTCTTTTTGCGTGAAGTGCCTGAGCCTAAAAGGCCTGCTTGGGCTTTAGGGTTGCCACGGTTGTCACCCTTTGGCCCTTTGCCTTGATGTGCGGCTTCGAATTCCCTGCGGCTGGGACACTCCTTAAAATTAGCCGCGTGTTTCCCTCCGCAGTTGACGCACTTAGAGTACGCGGGGTCGTTGCCGTGGGGGCAGTCGCGGGACAAGTGGGAGGCGGCGCATCTGCGGCATCTGGGCTCTGATCGGCACGCCGCCCCTGGATGGCCATGCCTCTGGCACACTCCACATTGGGGGCCAGTGGCTGGGGGGCGGTATGGCTCGACCGACACCAGCATGTTCGCCAGCATCCGCATTTTCCTCAGGTTGTCCGCTCCTGGGTTATCCGCCACGCCAACTAGGAATAGGTTGCCCTTGGCTGGCCTATTCCCTGTACGCATCTGCACCACGGAGAATGCGGGGATATCCTGTGCTTTCAATGCAAGCTGGATTTCGTCCGCATTACTTCCGTTGATGGGGGTCCTCATTACGAACCGCTTCATAGCTCTGTTGGGCAATACTTTTACAAAATTAATATTTAGCCCTTTTAGCACTCCGATAGCAGTTTCGTAGCTCTCAAAGCTAGTCATGTGTAACCGGATCGCTTCGTGCGCGTCAACTCTCGGCCTAGAGAAGTAGTATTTTCTCTGATCATGTGGTAGCTTTTTGAGGAGCCCCTCTTCAAATGCCTTAGTGTCTTTGGTGTATACCGTGAGGGGTGGGGGTAGACCCCTTACGGGTGATTGGTTTTGTTGTATGGGGTGGCTGAGGTGGATTCTGAAGTGTCCGCCTCGTGTGTGTAGTTTGTGTTGGTGGTGGCATAATCGTATTAATGGAAGTGTCAGTGGAGCTTTCTGCTCGGGTACTCAGTTTTCGACCCCCGCCTTGCTGAGCCATACGGTTCAGAGGCTTGGTGTCTTTCCCTTTCTCCTCGCCTATTCTCTTTCTCCCCCTCTTGGCCTCCCTGACACCGTCATCCTGGTTTCCCGGCTGGGTGGCTGGGTCCAAGGTTTCGGTAACCCGTGCTCGCACAGTTCCTCTCCCTCCGAACCTTCAGAATCGGCATCCCTGGAATGTGCTTGATACATCGATCACCAGTTTTGCCTCATCCGAGTCAGAGTCCGATTTGCCGGCTTGCTTGGGTGGGGGGCGGGTAGGACTTTACGTGGCGCCTTCTGCCACGTCCGTTTTTTCTTGCCCTCTTTCCTTCCCTTGGGCGTCGCCTCCTCGCTCGGGTTGGCGGAACTAGGTTCCGCTTTCCCGGCGTCCGGCTGGTTTGCCACCAGGTTGGGTTTCGGTACAAGGTTTGTGTTGGGGGGGGGGGATTGTCTCCTGTTTGTGTATCTCCCCAGTCACTGGCTCAGTGGAGTCATGTGGCTGCTCCTTCCCTGGAGCGAGTTCCGGCACTTCGGGGGCTAGCCCCGGTTCCCGTTCACTCGCACATAACGTCATGCTCACTGTTTCGCTTTCCCTGTGCCGCGCGCTCCTCTCTAGGAGCTCGGCTAGATGGCCGGTATATGCTTGCCAGTGGCTACTGACGGGATGGTTATGGGAGTTGTCCTGGTGGTGGTGGTGGTGGTAGTGGTGGTTGTGTTAGTGGTGGTGGTCGGTATTACGGCGATCAATAACCAATATCTACAATGAGCTCGACGCGTCACTACAGATGCCGGAGAAAGATACGGAAAATATTGGTGCACATACGGATCTATTAGAAACGAAATTTTATGAATTAACAGGTATGGATACTCTTATCTTCACTAACATGATTGAGAACGTGGAGGTTAGGGATGACGAGTTAGACAAAGAAATCAGTATGGCTGACGAGTATAAGTTTATATTTTATAAGGTTAAAACGGTTGTTACGAAATTATTAAATGAAGACCGGAACTCAGAAGCTACTGCAGTATCAGTTAATTCTAACTCGTCACTCCAAGTTAAGCGTTCATGCAAACTGCCTTTGTTGGTGTTACGAAGTTTTCCGTGGAAGTCAGAGATGAAAGAAGGTGCGGGCTGGAATGGGTCTAACTACAAGTCCGAAAGATGAATTAAAATTTCAAAAAAGGTTATATTTTCAAAACTTAACAATGGTGACATAGAATTTTGATCGTACAACAAATAACAACAAGTTAAATCAGGTACACAATCAAGAAGTCCAAACTTAAACCAGTTTCCAATAGGGGAATAACAAAATCAGGTACCAGAGTAGATTTACAAGAAAAGCCCGAGATTCGGGTTCTTACAAATTCTGGGCTTCGTGCCCCAAGTTACAATTCCTGAGCCCTCAGCTCATAACCATAAATTACCGAAGGGCAGAAAACCCCCAATTGCATGGAGCACTTGTTTCCAACTATTAACCTCAAGCCTCCCAGAGGCATCTTTCACACACAAGAAGGAGCTGACCCGCTCTCAATTTTTCAAGCCTATTTAAGAGGCCATAAACTGACTTTACACAAACTGCCCTCAAGGCACACAAAGAAACAGGGGTATTTAATACCCAACCTACAGGGCCTTCGCATGAAGAAAACAAAACATCAGGTTAAGTTAATGGCCCAAAGTACAGAAAGGACTGGAGGCGTGAACTTGCACTCCTAAATACACAATATTAAAACCTAAGTGGCTGTAGGCCGATACACAGGGGCTGATCCCAAGCTAGGGAGGTGACTCGTATGAAAAAACTTTAATACATCAAGGAAGAGAAGAAGCGGTTATGAAAACGTAGTCACCTCAATTTCAAAATGAAGGGGAGCTTGAGAGGGTGAAGTACTCTCTATCCCCGCTTTACGGTAAAAGAGATTTGTAGTTTTTACATAGACTGAAAAGGAATTTACATTTTAAAGAGATGGATTACATATTAAAGGTTTGGAAACCTCCCCGAGAGTTAGACTGCTGAGCTAGCAAGAAATAAAGATGTTAAAAGGCCATTACGTTGTTGAAGATCTGCTGCCTGAAGAACGAGGCGCTTCCCGCCCCCTGCTACATTTGCCCACACTGAGTTAGATGTTATACTAGTGGCCCCGAGACAAGAAAATCAGCAGTTTTTATACCCTCGTGGAAAATTCGAGACCTTTCAAGAATTAGTAGACACCCCCCTCAATTTTTATTGGTAGACAAAGAATTACACATGGAAATTTGAAGAAGAAAGCTATGATTGGAGGAAAATTAATTACAGAAATTACTGATTGAATAAATTCAAAACAGGCGGAAAGAAAGGATTAATATGCCAACCCACAAACCACAGAACAAAATTTAGTAAAGACAAAACTTATGAATACAAAATTTCTTCAAGAGAGTTCATTCCATTGCGCCAGAGTGTATTACCATAGTTTTTGGTAGATTGATCTGTTGGAGAATGTCCACACTTCTTGATCAATGAAAAACAAAAGCAAATCAAAAACACTCAGTGACATCTTCTGATAACTAGTAGAGTTAGTTCGGTGGTTAAAGGTCCGGGTTTCTCCAGTAGAGAAGTTTCAATTGGCGCAAGATATGAACTTGCGTCGCGTAGATGTGTACCGCCCGGTACAGTTGGAATTGAAGAAGTTCGGAGGTGAACTAAAAGATTTGCTTCCTTTCTGGTCACAATTTAAGAAAATTGACGAGGACCCTCTTTTAGACCCTAGTGATAAATTCCAATAGCTCATACAGGCCACCACTTCTGGATCCAGAGCAAGAGATTTAGTTGAGAGCTTTCCTGCTATCGGAAAAAAATTATTGTAAAGCAATATCAAGTCTCAAAGCACGCTATGGGAAGGATGATTTGCTGGTAGAAGTGTACATTAGGGAGTTGTTAAGTTTAATCTTACAGAATGCTGTGAGACCTAATAAGGTGTGTTTATCATCCCTCTGTGATAAGCTTCAGAGCCACATAGGAGCCGTAGGAAACTTAGGTGTCACAACGGCCAAGTTTAATTCCATGCTTTTACCACCAGTAGAGTCATGTTTGCCCGAGGACATTCTAAGAACTTGGGAGAGAACTTCTTCATTCGCGCTCATTGGCCAGTCTTCTTCAAAATTAGCGGTTGAACCAGGGGGCGCTAGTGTTGGTGACCAGAGTGTGAATTCCAAGAATCGTTTAGACAGTTTGATGCAATTTCTTAGATGTGAAGTAGAACAGGAAGAGAAGATTACTTTGGCTATGCCAGGGTTTGGCGTTTTGTCTTCGGTAGCTGTCAAGGGAGGTCTAAAGAAGAAGGAAAAGAGCTTGAATTACACCACTAATCCGAATGAGAACATTCCTACAGCGGCAGGTCGCCTTACTGCATCTGATAGAGAAACAACAGGGTGTGTATTTTGTTCATCTAATCACAAGTCTCAATACTGTGTTAAGGCCTAGAAGATGACTTTGCAAGAACGTCGTCTTGCATTTGAGACTAAAAGATGCTGTTTTTCTTGTCTCAAGGTCGGACATCCAGCGAAGAAATGTAGAAATAGGCCTAGGTGCATCATTTTTGGTCGAGGACACTTTGTGGTTATGTATGATAAGTTGCCACAAACCCAGGTAGACTCAGCCGTAGAGAGACCTAACTCAGCAGGAGACAAGATGGCTTCTAGTGCGCATGTCCAGAAAGATGAGGCTTTAGCTAGTTTGTCGAACCATTGTGGGGTGCTGATGCAAACACTAGTTGTCAAGGTTCGGGGTCAAGGAGTTGAGAGGACTGTAAGAGCATTACTTGATTCAGCATCGAAACGTTCCTACATTTTGAAGAGTACAGCCACGGAAATGTGATATCAAACTGGCAGACAGGAAAATATTCAACACTCGCTATTTGGAGGTACAACCACTGGAGTATACCATCATTGTGTGTACACTATTTATCTCTCTAGTCTGGATAGTAGCTACAACTGTCACTTTGAAGCATTAGACCAAACAAGAATTTGTGGTGCCATACCTTCAGTACATCAAGGTCCTTGGATTGAAGAACTAAGTAGTCAGGACATTGTTTTGAGTGACATCGAATCTTATGGACAATAGAAATATTAATTGGAGCTGATGTTGCAGGCAAATTGTTTACAGGAGGCCACAAGATACTAAGTACTGGACTAGTGGCCATGGAAACTCGTTTGGGATGGATTTTAATGGGCAAAGTACCTTCAGAACATGGTAATGAGGAAAGTATGGCTATGGTGGTGACTGGTATGCTAACAAGAGGAGCCCGTGTATCAGATTTGTGCACTCTGGATGCCCTTGGCATAATGGACCCTGCTGAGAAGAAGAGTAAATTAGAACTTCAAGAGGCTGCTCATCAACATTTCTTGGATACAGTAAAGATCAAGGAGGATGGTAGATTTGAGTGCTGCCTACCCTGGATAGAAAATCATCCTCCACTACCTAACAACTACAATATGGCTGTAAAGAGAGTCCATTCCACAGTTAAATGATTAAAATCCGAAGGCTGCTATGATGCATATCAGTCTGTACTGGATGAGTGGATACAGGAAGGTGTAATAGAAGAAGTACCTGAAGAAACAATGGATTCTCCCTATCATTATTTGCCGCATCGTCTCGTCGTGAAGCAGAATAGTATCGCGCCTGTCCGTCCAGTGTTTGATGCATCTGCATGTGAAAATAAGAATCCCAGTGTTAACAGTTGTGTTGAAAAGGGACCGAATCTCATAGAACTACTTCCTTCAGTATTGGCTCGTTTCCGGTTGAAGAGAATCGGAGTAATGGCCGACAACTGGCGTGCTTCCCTGCAGATCAGCATCTCTAAAGGGGACCGGCCATTTTTGAGATTCTTGTGGATCGACCGTCAGGGTACCTTGAAGATCTATCAACACTGTCGTGTAGTGTTTGGGGTGACATGTAGCCCATATCTTCTTGGAGCAGTAATCAAGTACCACCTGCAGACTGTACTAAACCAGTGTAAAGAAGGTACATCATCTTATTCTCAAGATTTGGTAGAACTGTTAGCTCAGAGCTTTTATGTTGACAATTGTTTGACCAGTGTAGATAATATAAGCCAGTTTCAGCAGTTCATTGACGAAGCAACTTCCATCATGAGTGAAAGAAAGTTCGAGCTTCGAGGGCGGGAGTTCACAAAGCCTACTAATGTCTTAGGATTGCTGTGGGATAAATCAGAAGATACCTTATACATAAATGTAGAAAAGGTAAATTCCCTTTGCCTGGAGAAAATCACCAAGAAAATTATTCTCTCAGCAGCACATCGGATTTTTGACCCCATTGGAGTAGCTTGTAGTGTCTCCTTGCTTCCCAAACTTCTATTGCAGCAAACATGGGAATCAGGTATAGGTTGGGATCAGGAAGTGAATGAGGACCTTAAATCACAATTCTTGACCTGGATGAGGTATTTGCCATGCTTAGACGAAATCAAAATTCCCAGATGGCTACCGGGGTCAGATTTGCAAGAAAACTGGACACTTCATATCTTCTGCGACGCAAGTCAACTCTCGTATGCAGCTGTGGCTTATCTACGCGTTGAACATCAGGATCAGGTTCATGTCCAGCTCATTCTCGCTAAAGCAAGAGTATCTCCAATTAGTAAGCCTAACAAGAAAATGACAATCCCGAGGTTGGAGTTGTTAGCGGCAACAATAGCTTCTAGAATGTACTCTAATATTGTTCATGATTTCAATATCCCGGGTATTAAGACAATATTTTGGAGTGATGCAACTACGGTCTTAGCGTGGATTCAAAGAGAAGATCAATGGGATGTGTTCATATCAAATCGAGTTAAAGAAATCAAGGAACTGACTGAACGACAGGTATGGAGGCACGTTCCAGGCACCATGAATCCTGCAGACCTGCCGTCCCGTGGCACTACTGCTAAGAAGTTATTAGAATCAAGATGGTGGGAGGGACCTAACTGGCTACGAGAACAACCAAGTAGGCCTACATGGCCCAAGGTAGACGTACATTTTGACGAAGAAGAGATTACCCGCGGCAAGAAGAAAAGTGTTGTTTCCTCCATGCTCTCAGCTACAGTTGAATCTGATTGGTTTTTTGCCCGCTTCTCTACTTTTAGGCAAAGCGTACGTTTAATTGGTTGGTTATATCGCTTTGTGAAGAATTGTCGTATGAAAGAACATGACAGATTCCATGGTAACTTGACAACAGAAGAATTAGTGGTGGCTGAGCTTAAAATTATAAATATGGTTCAGAAACAAGCTTTCTCTGGAGTGAAAGACCCTAAGTTGTCTAATTTGGTCCCATTAATTGATAGTAATGGAATTCTACGCCTAATGACAAAAGTCTCGCATACGAAGGATATAAACGATTTTTGTCAACCAGCTGTTCTGCATGGTTCTGAGCATCCTGTGGTATTTCGCCTGATAATGGATTTACATAAATAATCACGTCACGCAGGTCCACAGATGATGATGACGCTCCTTAGAGAAATATTTTGGATCCTTCGTGGAAGACTAACTGTTCGATCAGTTCTGGATAAATGCCTTAAGCGTAAGAAGCATACAGTCAAGCATTTAGAAGTTAACCCGGCACCTCTTCCTGAAGATAGAGTGCGAAATGCTAAGATATTTGAAGTTACTGGTGTTGATTTAGCAGGGCCACTATACCTCAATATGGAAAAGGGCAGTAATAAAAAGGCATGGGTGTATTTGTATACTTGTGGAGTGTATCGAGCAGTGCATTTGGAGCTTATATCTTCCCTCTCAACTGACAGCTTCATTCAGAGTTTTAGGAGATTCATTAGTAGAAGAGGTCGACCATCTCTTGTCTATAGTGACAATGGTACTAACTTTTCTGGCACTGATAATGCATGTAATAAATTGGACTGGGATACTATTTGTCTTTACAGCACTGCCAGAAGAATTAAATGGAAGTTTAATCCTCCAACTGCATCCTGGTGGGGTGGTTGGTGGGACAGGCTTATCGGAATATTGAAGAGAGTACTGCGTCGTGTCCTAGGACGAACATCAGTTGATTACGAGGAGATGCAAACAATTTTGTGCGACTGTGAGGCTGTCATCAATGCTCGTCCCCTAACGAATGTGTCTCAGAATCCCAGTGATTTGACTCCTCTAACACCCAGTACGTTTCTACAGGAACTTGAAGAGATAGGTGTTCCAGATTTTTATTTAGTTGAATCCATTGATCTAAATAAGAGACTTCGCTACCGGCAAAAGCTGCGAGGAGACCTCCGACGCAGATTTCGTTCTGAATACTTGGGTCAGTTGATGTTGTTAGCCAATAAACAGCAGCATAGGCCGATTTCAGTTGGTGAAATAGTGTTGGTGGGAAACGACAACACAAAACGTATAGAGTGGCTTTTGGGAAGAATTGTTGAACTCCTAAAGGGAACTGATGGTGAAACCAGGCTGGTCAGAGTGAAGACCTCAGGTGGCTTGCTTCTGAGACCAGTGCAGAGAATCTACCCTTTGGAACTGGAACTTGGCCAACAGAGTGAAAGTGCAGTCTACGGCAGAAGACTTCGAGAGGAAGTTGCTGAACAACCCCAAGAGGAAACCGTGACCATCACCGAAGAGCCTCCCAGTAAACTGGTGGAAACAAGATCTGGAAGGGCGGTTCGTAAACCTCTAAAACTGCACCTTTAATTGTGTGGTGTAAGTTATCGTTGGAGTGACCACCGTTAACTTAGATGGGGAAGATGTAGGAATAAGCCTAAGACTTGTATAATATTGATTATTTTCAACTGTGTGTATGTGCAGAATATCTTTGGATTGAGTGCTTTTTGTTGTTCGCAAGATGGCTTCCATGTATGTGTGTGTATTAAAATAAATGTGTTCGATTATTGAGGAATTGTACCCGTGTTATATCGTTTTCGAAGTGCATTCAATGCAAGCTGGATTTCGTCCGCATTACTTCCGTTGATGAGGGTCCTCATTACGAACCGCTTCATAGTGCTGTTGGGCAATACTTTTACAAAATTAATATTTAGCCCTTTTAGCACTCCGATAGCAGTTTCGTAGCTCTCAAAGCTAGTCATGTGTAACCGGATCGCTTCGTGCGCGTCAACTCTCGGCCTAGAGAAGAAGTATTTTCTCTGATCATGTGGTAGCTTTTTGAGGAGCCCCTCTTCAAGTGCCTTAGTGTCTTTGGTGTATACCGTGAGGGGTGGGGAGTTAGACCCCTTACGGGTGATTGGTTTTGTTGTTTGGGGTGGCTTAAGTGGATTCTGAAGTGTCCGCCTCGTGTGTGTAGTTTGTGTTGGTGGTGGCATAATCGTATTAATGGAAGTGTCAGTGGAGCTTTCTGCTCGGGTACTCGGTTTTCGGCCCCCGCCTTGCTGAGCCTTACGGTTCAGAGGCTTGGTGTCTTTCCCTTTCTCCTCGCCTATTCTCTTTCTCCCCCTCCTGGCCTCCCTGAAACCGTCATCCTGGTTTCCCGGCTGGGTGGCTGGGTCCAAGGTTTCGGTCACCCCGCGCTCGCACAGTTCCTCTCCCTCCGAACCTTCAGAATCGGCATCCTGGGATGTGCTTGATACATCGATCACCAGTTTTTCCTCATCCGAGTCAGAGTCCGATTTGCCGGCTTGCTTGGGGGGGGGGGGTAGGACTTTACGTGGCGCCTTCCGCCACGTCCGTTTTTTCTTGCCCTCTTTCCTTCCCTTGGGCGCCGCCTCCTCGCTCGGGTTGGCGGAACTAGGTCCCGCTTTCCCGGCGTCCGGCTGGTTTGCCACTAGGTTGTGTTTCGGTACAAGGTTTGTGTTGGGGGGAGAAATTGTCTCCTGTTTGTGTATCTCCCCAGTCACTGGCTCAGTGGAATCATGTGGCTGCTCCTTCCCTAGAGCGAGTTCCGGCTCTTCGGAGGCTAGCCCCGGTTCTCGTTCACTCGCACATAACGCCATGCTCACTATTTCGCTTTCCCTGTGCCGCGAGCTCCTCTCTAGGGGCTCGGCTAGATGGCAGGCTTGCCATGTGGGTAGCGGCTGCACTGGTATATGCTTGCCAGTGGCTACTGACGGGATGGTTATGGGAGTTGTCCTGGTGGTGGTGGTGGTGGTGGTTGTGTTAGAGGTGGTGGTGAGCGTAAAGTGCTGCATGTCTCGCCACGTTACGTGAGCGTCCTGCGTCTAGTTACTTGCAGAGAATCAGGGGTGAAGTCTGTTCTCTGCTCCTCTGACGCATTCCGCCCATTGCTCACGGGGGGCACGCTGTGGTGGGTCGCCAGCGGTCCCCGCTCGGACGGGTCCTTCTCCGTAGCGCGGGCCGTTGGCGATGGGCTGCGCGCTTGTGGACACCCATCCACGCACTGACCAAGGCTTATGTTGCTTAACTGCGGCGATAGGACTAGTGCCGCCGAGCTCAGCTCATGGCCGTTTGTAGCTTGTGTAGGGTTCCCTCGTTCATGTTAAGGAATAAGCCCTTAAGGATGTCCTTGACTGGTGATATGAGGCTGATCAGCCCCACCCTACTGGGAGTGGTTGGCGGGGGGGTGCGTGTGAGAACAGCGCTGTACCCTCTGCTGATGGACCGACGGCCGTAGAGTGAGCAGGGAGCCGTGAAAACGGCATCTCCTCACTCTCCGTCACCTCTTGAAGTTCGTCGCATTTGTCTGTTGTGACCCCAGACTCGCTGACAAATTGCTCTTTCCTAAACGTAGTTTTG
Organism: Anabrus simplex; assembly: GCF_040414725.1. Taxonomy (NCBI): domain Eukaryota; kingdom Metazoa; phylum Arthropoda; class Insecta; order Orthoptera; family Tettigoniidae; genus Anabrus; species Anabrus simplex. Next base: position 688,733,133 of record NC_090265.1, on the reverse strand, counting down.
CTGTTTTGGACATTACGAATCTGGCTCCGTGTGTTTCTGTGTGGGGACATTCTAAAACGAGCTAGTAGACGCGTGATGGTCCGTTGTTAAGCGGGTCCCTGGCCTTCAGATTCCCTATCTAACCCTAGGTACCGAGAAGCGGTAACCGGCTGGGACAGGTAGTGTAATCTCTCGAAGGTCTCAGAAGGTCTCGGTGAGAGGAGAGGGACGGCGGAGCGAGAAGCACATACGTGTTCTCGCTAGCACAGTCGAACTCGTCCTCTGACTGCAGGCAGGTCGTTCCTCTCTTATATACCTGCACCGGCCCTTCTAGAATCGTCCGGATGCTGGATGGATCCAGGAACATCGCGAGAGGGAACACTCCAGATTAATCGTGGAGTCATTTCCATACTCCTCTGCTACGGGACCGCGAGCGGAAGCGAGTGGGGCTGGCCTAGCACTTAAGCGCTGCTTGTGATTGGCGCAGCTGAAGCGTAAGGGGTGGGCCTATATGGTGCCGAGCCGAGCCCACCGCCAGTTGGCATGGCGGACACTATGACCATTACACTGCCCCCTCCTCAACACTGCTCGTCCCGAGCAGCTCTACGATACGGTGCCAAGCGATCCAGGTGAACAACCATCGTCTTCCCTTGGGGAGGCCGCCGGATCCGGTAGACAACGTCGTTGATCCTGGTGACAACTGTATATGGGCCTTCCCATTGTGGCTGCAGTTTCGGTGACTTCCCTTTTGTCCGTACAGCCACACCCTGTCACCTTCCTGGAAACCCGCAGTGTTCGCGAGCATGTCGTAGCGGGCTTTCATCCTGTCGCTGGCTACCCTTAGATGATGTCGGGCATAATCGTGGATGTCGTTGACAGATCCACCAACTCCCATGCATAGTCTGTCGCTGGTTGCTGCTGGTCTGGTGCAGACCCGAACATTAGATCGCATGGCAGACGGACCTCCCTTCCGAAGACCTTGTTGGCAAGTGACAAGCCCGCCGTCTCATGGGTGGACGCTCGATAGGCCATCAAGAAGAAGGGGACCCTCTCGACCCCGTCCTGGTGCGCAGAAACCACCTTCCTGAGGTGCTATTCGACGGTTTTCACAAAAACGCTCCACCAGACCATCTGACTGAGGGTGGAGAGGCGTCGTACGTGTCTTTCGCACACCTAACGTTGCAGAACCTCTTGCAGCAACCTGGACTCAAAGTTTCCGCCTTGGTCGCTATGAAGTTCCCTCGGGATACCGAATCGACAGAAGTTCTTGACCAAGACGTCGGCCACTGTCGATGCCTCTTGGTTCGGGATGGCGTAGACCTCCGGCCACTTTGTGAAGTAGTCCATAGCCAGGAGTAGGTAACGGTTCCCGGTGTCAGATTCGGGGAATGGTCCATCAATGGCGAACTTCTCGAATGGTGCTCCAACGTTGTACTGCATCATTTGGCCCATACTCCTGGCACGTGGACCCCGGCTCGCCGTGCAGGTGTCACACAGCTGGCACATCCTCTCAACATAGTTCCTTAAGTGCAACCAGTGGCAACGCTGTCGGGCACGATCTAGTGTCTTATTCACTCCCAAGTGACCTGCAGTAGCGCCCGCATGCAACTCGGTCAGCACCTCTTTTCTCATGCTCCTGAGGATTATCAGCTGTGCAATGTACTTCTTTCCCTCGGTTGATTCCCACGTGCGGGTAAGTTCCCCACTAACCATGAGAGACGACCGCTGGGCCCAGGACGCCTTATAGGTTGGAATGCGTTCGGCAATGTCTGTCCATTCCGGCCTCTGCCCCGACTCTACTTCTCGTAAGATGAGCCCGATGTCGTCCTTCAGCTGCTTCCTCCTGAGGGCGTCTCGATCCCATCCTTTAGCGGCGGTGGCTCTCACAGCCCGGACGTCCACGATGCCTGACTATCTGTCCACTTTCTGGCAGTGTGTACAGTTCGCAGGGCACGGTCTTCTCGATAGAGCGTCGGCGTTGCATTGCTTCTTTCCTTGTCGGTGCTCAGTGGTGAAGTCGTACTCCTGAAGGCGTTGCACCCAGCGAGCTGTCTGACCTTCCAGGTTTCTGAAGCTTAGGAGCCAGGTCAATGCGGAGTGGACGGTGCGCAGGCGGAAAGGCTGCCCATACAGATACTTGTGGAAGTGCTCCAAGGTCTTCACGATGGCCAGCAATTCCAGACGCGTCACGCAGTAATTTCTCTGAGCTTTTGACAACGTCTTGCTGAAATAGGCGATCATCTTCTCCTAGCCGTATTGTGCATGTGACAGTACCCCACCAAATCCCACGTCGCTGGCGTCGGTATCGACGATGAACTTCTCCCCAGGCTTGGGATATCTGAGGATGGGTGCAGTACACAGCGACTCCTTCAGCTTCCGGAAGGCAGCCTCCGCCTCGCTTGACCATTGGAAAGACCTCTCCTCGCTGAGCCGTGTAAGAGGCTTTGAGGTGTCTGCGTAGCCAGCTATAAATCTACAGTAATACGTGCAAAGGCCGAGAAAACGTCTTACTTCTCACTTGTCCTTCGGCACTGGCCAGTCCCTGACAGCTTCTAACTTTTCTGGATCCGCGCCTACTCCGATGACACGATGTGGCACAGGTAGCGGTCCTCCTGGAACAGCTGGCATTTTCCGGGATTTAGCTTTAGGTGAGCCCCACGTAGCCTTTCGAACGCTTTCCGCAGGTTTTCCACGTGCTCTTTGAACGTGCGTCCCACAATAATTATGTCGTCCAGGTAACGAGGCAACCATCGTCAGTTAGCCCCCTCAGCACGGCCTCCATCAGTCGCTCGAAAGTCGCCGGCGCGTTGCAGAGGCCGAAGGGCATCACGGGGAACTGGTACAGCCCGTGGCCAGTTGAGAACGCTGTCTTCTCCTTGTCTTCCGGATGGAGCACTACTTGCCAGTATCCAGACTTCAGGTCCAAAGTCGAAAACAATTGGGCTCCAGATAACGTGTCCAGGGTGTCATCTATCCGACGTAACGGGAAACAGTCCTTCGTGACGTCGTTCAGCTTCCGGTAATCGACGCAGAAACGGAGTTCACCGTTCGTTTTCTTCACCAGGACGACTGGCGATGACCACGGGCTGTTCGACTCCTGGATGACTCCCCGCTGCTTCATGTCATCTAGCATCTGGTCGATTTCCACCTTCTGCGCAGGGGTACCCTACGAGGTGGCTGTCGGATTGGAGCGGCGTCGCCGATTTTAATGCGATGGTGTACTCTGTCCGTCTTTCCGTAGTCGCCTCCGGCAGTGAAGATGTCCTGAAACTCATGGATTAGTTCCTTAACCTCTCTGAGCTCTCTCGCATCTAAATGTTTCCGGGCGTCGGATATAATCTTCCAGAGCTTATCCAATCCTTCGCCTGCTTCCAGGGACTGTGCGTCTTCGTCGTCAGCTGGCACAACGCACGTGACTGGTTCACAAGTCCCAGGCTCGGTCCCGCTGGGTACTCTCTTCTCCCGCGACGTTGAATTCAATATTCGTACTGGTACGCAACTTCGTGCTGGAACGAGCGTCCTGGCCAGGTAGAGTCCTTGATCGGTGGTCGGCGAATCGGGTTCCGCGAGCACGCTGTCCCCTTGTATGGGTTTCTCTAACCGTGCCGTAACCATCACTTCACAGTTGGCTGGTATCACTTCGTCGCTGGCCAACGTTAATCGCGCTACTCGAGGTTGCGTCCCTGGGCGTCGCAGCATTACTTCTTGTTTTCCGAGCCAGAATACACGTCGACAGTCGCCTCGTATTTCCGTAGCGCGTCTAGGCCCAGGATGACCTCATACGTGATGGCGGCGACGAAGGCCCAGACTCGTAGGCGTCGTTCTCCCAGCGTCAGTTGAAGTAGCGCATCCTTCAAGATAGGAATGGTGTCTCCTGAGGCCGTTCACAGCAGATAATGGCTGTCCCTCAGCGATGTCCGGTCTGGCGATGATCAGTGCCGCCCCCGTATCTATCGTGACTTGACACGGCCTGTCTCCAAGCCACCCGACAGCGATCAAGCTGTCTTCGCTCCGCTCGGTAACCACATTTAGTGTGAAACGAGGGGACGGTAGTGACGGTGCCGACAAACCCCTCTCCTTGTCGGCGCTTACTCCTTTCCCTGATTAGAGACCGCCACAATACGGCGGTTCCTCTGCAGTTGGCCACGCTCGCCGCAATTCTAACAGATGATCTCGTTGGTGCGGCGCGCGTCGTTCTCCTGTAACGGCGCGTCCTAGCTTCTCACGCCTCGTATTCTTGGTGACAGTGCCGCTGTTCCCTTCACTGCCTCCACCCTCAGGGCTAACTTCAAGACCTCTCTGAAGCCATGCTCCCCGCTGAGCATCAGCTTTTGACGGATCTCAGCGTCGCGGAGCCCATCAATGAATAGATAGGCTGCCTCCCGCTGAATGTGGTCCAGAGGCAGCCCATCCAGAGCCATGTGGGCTAGCGGATCCACATCTTGCGCGAATTCTTGCAGCGTCTCATTAGCGCGCTGGGTCCTTTTTCTTAGCTGGACTCGGTAGGCGATTGCCAGCTTGTGGTCACCATACCGGCTGTCGAGCGCTCAAACGATTTCGTCGTAAGTGGCACCCGGCTGAAGACTGGGTAGTACTTCCGCTGCTGGTCCTTGCAGTGCGGCGATTAGGTACACGACTCTTATTCCGATGTCCAACCGTTGTGCCCGCACACGGTCTCGAATTGGGCCCGGAAGGTCCGCCAAGGTGGTGTCCCGTCGACACGCGGGGGTTTTACTTTCTCGGTGCTGGAGCCGCTGTCGCTGCGGGTGGCCCTAGCACGAGTCTCCATGGCTCTCACTCTCATACGCAGGGCACTTCTTTCAGGTCTCGAACCCCTGACTCACAACCTGCGGTATTTCTTTGATCTGTTTTTCAATCAGTTCCTGTACGACCTGCATGATGTCACTTTAAATTTTTTTTCGAGAGAGCGCACTTCGTGGACCATGTTTTGTATGTAAATCACTCACTTGATTTAAATAACAACATTTATTAGACTTACGACACTTATATAACACATTATAATACATAATACTGAGTATTGATGGGCAGATGCCCTCGATAACAGTCAGTCACATGTTCCCGTCTCCTCTCGCACGAGGCACCCAAGCACAACAGTCTCTCCTCCCTTTCCATCCACACTACTTCCGGCTGAGGGCCTTCAAAATAAATACACACTGAAGGGTGCTGCTATCTGTCTTAAAGTGGTAGCGAGTAACTAGGTGGTCTAGCCGTAGCTAGGCCGGAACATGCTCCCCACCGTTGAATCAACATGATTCAACCGAATTAAATTGCCTGATATGCCCTCATGAGAGTTCAGTTCAATTCAAGTATCACACAGGCACTGACATACAGAGTTCATGTTCAGTAACCAAATGAGTTGATCATTCAACAAAACATGCATATAAACATAGGCAAAACAGAAACACAAGCAACACAATATTTACACACTGTTAGCAGAAGGTACTAGGTAGGTTGACTGTGTCGGAATAATGGCACTCTAAAGTTATTTTCAAAAAATGGCACTGGCTCATTTTAAAAGTCCATTTACTACACAAACACAAAAGGCTCCTTTTGGAGAGGTGCCGTGACTGGGAGGAATGGATTGTTGGTGAATGGTGTCTCGTTTATACCAATGAAACATGGTTCTGCACTGTCCCGGATGACCATCGTCTGAGAGTGTGGCAGTGGCCTGGGGAGAGGTCCCATTCTTCCAATGTTTAGGAGAGGCATGGCGGTGTTACCCCTGGTGTGATGGTGTTGGGAGCCATCGGGTATGAGTTCAGGTTACGGCTGGTAGTGCTTGAGGAAACTATGAGAGCATTGACATCCTACTCCCTCACGTGTTACCTCTCGTGTGACATTATCATGGTCATAAGAAGTAAGTTACATAGCCGTCCGTATTGAAACATAATTACAAATTAAAAAGCACCTATCGTGGTGCCATGTTCCAACAGGACAATGCTGGTCCACGCGCAGCACGAGTATCTATGAACTGTCAGCATGATGTTGAGGTACTCCTCCAGATCTGTCCCCGATAGAACGCGTGGGACCTACTCTGACGTCAATTCCATCCCAGTGCCAGTATTGAGGACCAGGTACAACAATCTTGGGCTAGCTTGCATCAGGAGAGGATAAAACAGCCTTATGACACACTCCCCAACCAAATCAGTGCGCGCATCCAGGCCAGAAGGGGTGCAACTAGTGAGGGGCATTGTGAGACAGGGTCTCGAGATTAGCGCAAGCACCTGTTTCTCGCGAGAAATTTAGAGAGTTCTGTCCCTGCAGTGAGCAGTACATCGCAGGCCAGGTAGATGGAGCTGAATGATGTTCGTTCGTTTTCTTTATATCTACCAAGGTTTAGCTTGACGCAGTATTCGCATTCGGGCATTTTATGCACCGGTAAGTACACGAATCAATAGGCTAAGTACAGAAACGAACTGCTACGGTACGTGTACAGACGGGCTGAGTGTCTCAGACGGTTGAGGCGCTGGCCTTCTGACCCCAACATGGCAGGTTCGATCCTGGCTCAGTCCGGTGGTATTTGAAGGTGCCCAAATACGACAGCCACGTGTAGGTAGATTTACTGGCACGTAAAAGAACTGCAAGACAAAATTCCGGCACCTCGGCGTCTCCGAAAACCGTGAAAGTATTTGGTGGGACATAAAGCAAATAACATTATTATTATTATTATTATTATTATTATTATTATTATTATTATTATTATTATTATTATTATTATTGTACGTGTACATCGTTATTTATCAGACCCCGCATTCAAAATCCATTCGACCAGTGCTTGTGTTTTCTGACATGGTGACCCAGGAGATAATTCCTTACAATGGTACGGAGTATTCGCGTCATGATTAGGTATTTCGGTATATGACTGTGTAACTGTACGTAACAACTTTCATACGATGTCCGAAACACGATATAAGTCATGGATGTGGGATTATTTTGAAGAGATGCCACATAGCACAGCCTGCTGTGTTTGTTCAAACGAAGAGAACTCCTTCGACCTGGTCTTCACCACAGAAAGGTATCCAGTCGACAATTGCTGGGTAAACAGGTAGGTGTGCATCCTGTCTACATTAACAAATTATACCGGGATATTCAGCTAAGATATCCACAGCAAATAACTTGTGAACCGTTTTAAGATACTGGCGTTCTTATTTCGCTTTCGTTATGGTGTTTCCAACATCACAGAATGTACATAAAATTAGCAAACTGTACAATTAATTTGTAAGATGTATATATTTAATTTATGACACGCTATTCTAAATTATTATGCTTATGTATAGGATTTTTAGTCATCTATTTCACATTATCATCAATAACAAAAAATGAAGGAGTTAAGTCTTGAGTAAGGTACTGCTGTAAATTTCCAGTAGCTGGAGGTCAGTTGACCGGACATGCCATGTTAATTTAAGAATTTTACCAGGAAAAGGACATCATCGAATTGCAGAATTGCCCTGCCCCTCCATATTCTGAAGAGACAGAACTTGTTAACTCGTACTTTTCGAACTTTGCTACGTGATGCTTACGAAGCGCGCAAACATTCAACCTATGTGAATGAACGTTACGAAACAAGATGATGATATACAGCGATGGAAAAAGAAGGGATAGAATATCACATCTTACTAGAACATGTGATATGGTAGATGGAGGGAGATTTTGGAGCCTATGTACCGCATCAAGAGCTTGTGGAGGTCTTTAGAGTACAACCTGCCCCCTACCCTATGGGCTCCAGCGATAAACCTACAGGGTCGCTAACGGGTTAAACATCAAGTGGGCATCAAATCTAAAATAACATAGCGGCTTAAAGGGTAGGAAGAGGCGGGAGGCATATCTAAATTAGAATCAGAACACTTTTTATGAAGTTTAAAATAAATCGAATGTGTTTATTGAATCCTGATTTTGAGGAATGAAACATATATACAAGAAATTTACAAGAATTGATTCAACATCGTTCTGGATTATTTTATAAATCTGATATTTAGGAATAAGACCGAGTATCTACCATTCGTAAAGCAAATATGTCATGACTTAACGTGTACGGAAACATTTAACATAAATCACTGAAGCTATTCCCATATTACTGGACAATTAAATTTAAACACTCCATGCAGACAAGTCTGAGTGACACCTATTCTGCCACCAATTGTACAATGTGTACATGAATCAAGAGTCTTGGGTTCGGATCGAACCTTCACCTAAATACACAATTTCGCCGCAGCAATGGATAACAGCCATTGTCGACGCTGAATCATGAATACAAGCAAGATATGGAACACGAAAAGAAACACGTGAGAAACACACATTTTATGTGCACAAAGCATGTGAGATGCGCATCATCTATCCCAACTCTGTGAGATAGCTGTACACATTCCCAGGACCGAACACAAGTTCACGACGTCTCCAGGGATCCTGAAACCCTACTAGCCATTTAATATGTGAGAAACAATAAGATAATACTAAGTACAGAACACTGGATCGCTTATAACTGGATTAGATCTGAATCAGCTGAGGCAAATAAATCAACCAACACGCTCGCAAGAATGAAACTCCAGTGAGGAAAAAGATTGTCGTTAGGGTCGAAGCTCATTCTAAAAATACTGCACACGAGTCTTGCACAGAAAGTACGATTCCGGGCAGCCACCCCTCCCAACGGACGGGGCTTCCAGCCATTCGTCAAAGAAAAAAATCGTCCTTTAAACATACACATCACATTAAACCGCAACATATCGTCATTACCATGAGTTTATTCCTCATGCATCTCTCAAATACAATCTGACAAAAATACTCACACCGCGAGTTCACCTTAGAGTCATCCTAAGTTCGCAAATCGTATATTCGCACATAATCTCACACACAGCTGCTCCGGTGGTAGTCAATCAAACACGTACATCTCAACATCAAGACACCGGTTTCTATTACTATTAGTATTATTATGGATCCTTAAAAGTGAGTCTACTCTCTGTCTGACGTACCTACGCGATTTACATATCACACACGCATTAATCGAAACAATACATACGGTAATTAAAACAACACACGTGGCAGTGTAAACAACTCAAAGAAAATGAAGTAGTCCCTATCATTGGAAGGTACATTCGGTCCTCTGGGCAACGCTAATAGTTGCATCTTTTCTCAAATACAACTTATTCTACCACAATACCACTAGGCATGCATACTATCTACGACCAGTTCCTCCTACATTATCAAACCTAGAATCTATCAAACTACTCATCTTATAGGACGATTAATGAAACGTAAAAATCCCCAAATAAAATGGAAAATAAAACCCTTTCCCCAACAAATACATCTTCCCATATTTACAATTAAAGCCACTCAGACTTGTTACAATGGAAATACTCTGTGCTCTGCTTAGGCACATTTACATTTAAATAAAATTGAATCCCTGACATTTATTGCTACAGTTTTACAAAAGAATTTTCCCATATCCCAAAGACATGCATACAAGATGGATTTACTCAGCCTTATATTCCTTCTTTCTTTCTTTCTTCTTGATATTTGACTTATATTCCTTGATACACCTTCGTCAACTCAGGAGGTTTAGTGCCGGCGCATCTACACTGAGACGGTCGTTGGTTCCACCTGTTGACAGCTGCATTTAATCTCCATCGTCCTCGGCGAATGATGACTCTTCAATTATCTAGGCATAGAATATGCACAAGTTTAATTCATGTTATGCAAGTCAGCTTCACCACGCACAACCCGACGCGACATTTGATTAGTAAGTCCTGAATCAAAGAATATTGTGTGCCATTTCATTGCCATGATTACCAAAATACTGAATTTAAAAGTCATCATTTGCCGTGAATTACGTTAAAAAGTTCGTATATTAAACGGCAGAAAAATACAAGTCAATTGATACTACGAGTTGGAATCATAGTGGCCGTGATCGAGATAAAATGTACCATCGGAAATCGTTAGAGTCAACAGAGAGAAGAATAGAAAACTGATTTGAAATAAACAGCCTTGAGGGGTTACGGAGCCGCCTATCTTACCAATGTTAAATTTGTTAGTTCATGTTCCTTTTTTAGGATCTAATAAAGTTATGAAAATGAAATTTATGTCACATTTTATTCAAACCTTACTTGACATACGGAGCGTTTTTGTAATTGGACTTAAGGGGACTCAGATACATATTTTTATAACAGTCAATAAATAGAATAATTTTTCCTAAAAAAAAACAGCCAAGTCAGAAACAGTTTTATATAAATCAGGAAATCTCTCCGTTAAAATATTAACCGATATGAGATAAATTCATGATGCAAATTACACAGCTCTGTGATAGTCACCTAGAAAAAGGAAGATACGTTTGAAAAAATGAAAACTGAGAAAACTGCAGTTAAAACTTTCCACGCGTTTTCATTTTTCAGTGTGTCCCTGCACCATATGAAGGAGAATCGGGATCTTCCTGTGATTCATACAGGTCTTCTAGCTTCCGTTTAGCCTTGTCAATGGATTGTCTAGCTTTTTTCTGCACTTCCTGAACCATTCTTTCTGCTTTCCGTAGGCTTTCTCGGTCCAACTCCTTCATGGCATTCGCACAATTCCTTCCCATTTTCAGTCCTAACTCCTGTAATACCAGACATTTAACAATGTTTCCTTTATCATAATTGGCCACTGCATCAAGAACTCCAAATCGTAGGGTTTTATGCCCACAAAAGTGCCTTTAGGGATGCGAGACCATATAACGTTGTTTACTGATTCATTAAGATTTTGACTTTTCCCATGCCGGGCTGAGTGGCTCAGACGGTTAAGGCGCTGGCCTTCTAACCCCAACTTGGCAGGTTCGATCCTGGCTCCGTCCGGTGGTATTTGAAGGTGCTCAAATACGACAGCCCCGTGTCGGTAGATTTACTGGCACGTTAAGGAACTCCTGCGGGACTAAATTCCGGCACCTCGGCGTCTCCGAAGACCTTAAAAAGTAGTTAGTGGGACGTAAAACAAATAACATTAATTAATTATTGACTTTTCCCATGAAGACAATTTTCCAACAACTGGGGCTGGACAGATCTCTAAAAATGGGTTTCATTTCTACCATACAGGCAAGAGGAAGATGTGTGTGCTTGGAATGGTCGTAAGGAATTCCTTCTTCTTTTGCTCGTTGATATTTGCACCCGTCCAATGAGCAAAGTAAATGCTGACGATTTTCATCTGTCGATAGGTGAAAATAAACTGCCCATATAGCTCGTCTCATTCCTTGCAAATTCCCTTGGATTCTTCTTATTTCCAAGCCATAGAAAGTCTGAATATCACCAATGTTTTCCAAAGTTACCCGATTCACACCAGAAAACTTCTTCCCATCACTTAATTATTTCCCTCCAAGTTTATTTCTCAAGTTTCTTAGCCTTGTCCCCATTCGTTTCTGAACATGCCGCAAGCATTCGCGGTTTTCTATCCGAGTATTGCCATAAGGAGCCTCATCCACAACAGATTTGTACTCCTTCGAATCCCCATCACCTAAACACTGCACGTATCTCACATCGCATCTATCAACTAACCTTCTAAAAATTTATTTAGTCCCCTGAACTTCCATCCCTCCACTCACACCTTAATAGTTGGCAGTACAGTCATCACCATGTTTTCCACTGTTTCTTTCCTGACATCTACAATGTTTAGAAAGTAATTCTACATCAATAACTTTCCCCGTGTCTCCATTGGTTGCTGTCACTACACCAGAGAGGTAGGTATCCCCTCGTTTCTGCCAACTCCCATCCAGAGCAACTGTTAGATCACGTTTCCCATCGTTCAAATCTACACTTTCCTGTACGCCTCAAGCATATATTTATGGCATACATTCTCAACAGACGAGCCTAACAGATCCACATATCTGTCAAATTTTGCAGGCGGTTTGGGAAGATCCATTATACCACACAATGTAGCACCTGCTGTCCGCCCTTTACCAATTCCACGCAGGCCGCAGACAAATCTTAAATTTATATCATTGTACACCATACGCTTACTATTCATGTGGTAAGTCATAGTCTCAGTATTTGTAAATTCGTGCATATGTTTGCACATTTAACACTCAAAAACAAGTTCACTTGCAAAGCCAACATGTTTCTTCACATGCAGCTGACATCACCCCTACAAATCTTGCATACAAGAAATTCACTCATGGCATCTTGTAGAAGTGTAAGTGGTGGTGGTGATTATTGTTTTAAGAGGAAGAACACCTAGGCAACCATCCTTTAAATAACACTAATCAAAGAGAAAAGTATAAGGCATCCGACACTTCGAAAAATGAAGGTATCTGCCAAAATAAGACAAGGGCTACGAAGGGCGTGAAAACGAAAGACTTCCTAGTCCTCGCAAACCTAATAGTGTCGCGGGTCGGAAAAGAACAAGAGTAGGCCAAGAGAGGTTGGATAGGATAGATGAAAGTGAGGAGCCTGGCAGAAGTAAGTGGAAGCAATGCCAGGACTCAGATAAGACCCCCGCGGTCGCCAACCCACGCTCCAAAGTTCAGAGCCTCTGGTGCCCCTTTTAGTCGCCTCTTACGACAGGCAGGGAATACCGTGTGTGTTATTCTACTGCCCCCACCCAGGGGGTGTAGAAGTGTAATATTTATAAGTTCATAACGCATTTTTTCATCACACACTTCTTCATAAATATCACTGCTTGAGGCTAACTTCTTCTTATTCGAAGCACTGTCAGAAGTTCCACTAACCGCAGTGTCCTTGTTTACATTCGAGTCTCCACTTGGCTTCTCCTCAGTTGTGGTAAAACACTTACAGCATTTTTGCTCTTTGGAATAACAATATTCGTCTTTTCTTAAAAACACGATTACTTCTAGGTATTTTGAAATTGAGTTACTGTATATTCACAGCTAATTAGCTCAAATCACATCAAAAATAAACAACTCTAAGTAGTAACCATCGAAATTCATGTCATGGACTACACAAGGAATAAACAATCAAAAACAGTGCCGTCTAGCCACCACAGAATTAAAAGGCAAAGAATGTACTATTGATTGCAAAAGGTCCCTACATCCTAGACTTTGTAAATATTTTAGAATAATAATAATAAACAAAATCATGAATAAAAATATATAAATAAATATCATTACTCATAAACTTAATAAAATACTTGAAATAAATTAAATACAAATAATTAATCGAAATGTCCGTAGTATGGGCGCCAGAGTTCACCAGAATGGATCCCTCGAATTTAGATAGAGTATGATAATTCTCTATATCCCAGGGCGTGTCCATAATGCTGCGTACTGGTACATCTGCTTCAGGCCTTACCTAACCATCTGAAAACGACTGATTCTAAAATATCTAACTATATTCTCAATCAAATCCGTGCATGAGCACCTCATCAACACACCAAAATACACTTATAATACACAAACAAAAGATTACTGGAAGACTCCATATTTACAACAACAACAAAGAAAACAGTGGGAAAACGAAAGCGAGAACTATGCCACCATTTTCAGATAGTCCGTTGAACAATGCAATATATGTAGATAAATACCTTTCACTGTCTCTGTATCAACACGACTCGCCGATTCTCATAATCGACACTTATATCACACAGATACTGTACCTCAGAATACTGTGTTCACTGATTTTAACACTTGTAAAGATATATACATTTGAGCAACACACGCTTGTCGATCCTGAACATAAATTATGGAAAGTCTGAGATAGCTTTCACCAAACATATAATAACATGCCGCCACAAGTGCTACAAAACCTAATGCGTAAGCACTCCACAATTTGTCGATCAGCCACTTTCCACGAACATAACAAGACTACGTTCCACGAACGTTTGAAGTCCAGTCCAGTATAGTTCAGCAGTCTCACTCCAGTACCGTGTATCAGCACTACTTCATTCCCGTGCCGTGTGTGTCTGGTTCCCGCCGTTTGATCAACCTTTATAGACATCAGCATTCCCCTTCATTTCACATGATACGTCTGGATTGATCCTCGCCAGCCAATCATGCTATATCCTCTTGTCAAGACCATGCCCTGAACTACTTCTTGGTCCCAAGTCATAAACAAACTCTCTGGGGTGTTTCACATGAGTCATAGAACTTTCCCAGTACAACATCAACAAGCTCGTGTGATTCTGGGCTATTCACATGATTCATCGAACTTACCGACAACAACAAGTACATCTCATAAAACTCTTGGATGGCCGCATGAGTCATACAAATTACCAGAGTCCAATATAGCAATGTTTTCCCACTCGTTGTTCAAAACAAATTACTCATACTAGGCTACATATATGGAGATCTCCCAGCTTACAAATATAAATGACAAAATATACAAATAAAATAATAATAATAATAATAATAATAATAATAATAATAATAATAATAATAATAATAATAATAATAATAATAATAATAATAATAATAATAATAATCGAATACTGACAATAATATATCTCACTTCTACATATAGTGTGAGGGTGTGATATATGTACTATCACAACTTCATAATCGCGGAGTTGTGGCAATGTAATTCAAGTAGTTTTCGCAGCCATTACTGATGTTTTTCTCATTGTTGGCACAAATTTAAATTAAAATTGTGGCAACTTTTAATGGTTAAACTATAATGTATTATACATCATTTTAAAGAGCAGACTTCAGAGATTCATAAAATATTAAAAAATGATTCTTTTTACCATTTTAACCCTTCCGTAACTCCTTAAAGATCGGAAGAGCAATTCTGTTTTATAAATTTAACATATCTCCAAATTAAAATATAAAGTTTGCCAGTAAAATCCGAAGATATTACGGGAATCATAGGATAGTTACATTTGTTTACATTCGAGTCTCCACTTGGCTCCTCCTCAGTTGTGGTTAACTAGTATCTATGGAAATGCATGTCATGGAATACACGAGGAATAAATAATCAAAAATAATTCAGGCTAGCCACCACAGAATTAAAAGTTATAAAATTCAAGACGGAATATGAAGAAGGAAATAAAATACGATAGGATTCACCTTGGGATTGCATGGAAGAAAAGTGAACGTTTCTTTAGGAAACGCAATTAAAGCACGCTAGCATTTGAAATAAACAACCACTGAATTAGACGATCATAAGTTACCACAGACATATTGGTTATCTGTATATAGCATACAAATTGACGTCACATTTGATATTATGAAGCAAAAATATAGTACAAGAAGGTTTTGCAACTAAGGGGAAGATGCTATTAATATTAACTTTGAATGTGTTTTTCATGCATGCCCACGAGATCGACGTAATGGTTTGCTAAATCAAGCATGGTATGGCGGCTGATAGACTCCAGCCGACATCACCTGCAGAGACGAGCTCACTTAACGAGATTCCCAGATGACTGAGCCGTTAACCATGGGAGAAACAGCCCACAGAATGATGTAGCAGAAGAAGCAGTGATCACGGCAGCAGACATACACATAAGATAAGTGTCACAATTTATTTTTAGACCATTTATGTTTTTCTTTGTCGAAGATAGTTGTTGATTGATAATGTTCTCTTCTTACTTCGTGAAATGCTTAATAACACGTAGTTTGGACGCGAGTGATTCAATAGTGATGCATTAAGGAAGGTTATAGGTGGTCTTGCGTAAGATTTAAGCACATCCTAAGGTAGGAGAGTGAATATATGTCAGTGAAGTGATACGTTAGCGATATTTCAGTTGATTTTCAACAAACCATGCTAAAGATAGGGAGTTTTGATGAAAATTAAGTGTGATACATGTTAATATCAAGTCGTAGGTTACCAAGTTTGTAAATATTGACGACTTACAGTATTGTGAAGTTTAAGTCTATATATGGATAAATAAGATGCGTATTGCTAGGCATATGATTAGGTGTTGATCCATGAAGTGTTATTTTAAGTAGTTGAGAGGTGAATTGATTTGTGAGTTACGCAGAATCAAATAAGTAATACTAGCATATACCTTAGCTTACCTATCGGGGCTACAGCTCATGAGGAACACGGGCCTTCCCAATCACATTCGTCCATGCTTCGCGGTCAAGAGCGAGTCTTCTCCACCCATGAACCCGCAGTTGTCGCACGTCCGCCTCTACTTCATCCAACCATCTCTTGCGCGGTTGTCCTTGCTGTCTTCTTCCTTCAATATGTCGATGGAATACCTGGCGTGCTGCTCGCTTCTCCTCCATCCTCTCCAGGTGTCCCATCGAAGACTTCCTCTTCTTACTTCTACCGATATCCGTGGTACTCCATACAAGCTGTATAACTCTCTGTTATTTCGTATTAGCCAGATTCCATTTCCCTTGACTGCACCATAAATATTCCTAAGAATACTGGCGTATGGAATAGTATAAATATATGAAGAAAATATGAGAAAGGGGATATGAGATGATGGAATAATGTTGTATAAAAGAATGTAGTCGATTAATTATGATAAATGTGATGACTTAAGAGGAAGGAATTTCATACAAGGTTAAATAATGAATGGTTAAGTAACGCAAATTAGGATCAAGGTTATAATGAATGGTAGTAACGATGTTTAATTGTGGAATAATCCATATTACGTAATAATTTACAATTTCCTAATAAACTTACGAGCAAGTAGCAGATATTGATCATCAAAAATAATTCTAATAACTTATAATCAACACTCGTATGGCAATTTCGGAGAAAATTACATATTATGTATATGGTATAAACGGATTTAAGTTAAATAACAAGATGCTAATACGAAATACGATCTTAGTGTCTTCTTTATAATAACCTATGAGGAATTAAAAATTTCATCCATGGAATTCCTTATCAACTTGCAGTAAAACGATTGAATTTTATGAAGTGGTTAGACATAATTGCAACCTGACAACGAAGCTATTGAATCTATTTAAGGCAATTTCACAGATATTCATGGAAGATATTTCGAATATAATTGTTTATGATTAGTTATATATTTAAATATATTATGGTAGGCAGCAATTGGCAGGTACATAGTTGAAACTGATCTTATTCTGTGTATGCCTAAGTGTATGCATAATTGAACACATTTAACTGAATACATGTAATATGTGAGACAAGATTAAAAATAATCGTTCTTAATATAAACATCAAATATTTTACTTTTTCGTTATGAGATTTTTAAACATTTCAAAACATTATCTCATTCAAATAATTTACTTTTGACATGACAAGGTCTTCAATGTTCAGTTTTTTAATAAGAAACCTCGGTCTAGGAGATGTGAGAAGCAATTTGTGTGAAGACCGGGTAATTTTACTTAAAGAATTCCAGTCTATGAAGATTTATCTGAGATGAATTATATCATCATCATCATCTAAAGGCTTTGCCTTGTCGCTGCAACCATTGATCTCTTCTCTCTGCGATCCTTTTCATCTCTCCATAACCTTGGCATCCCATCATCTCAACTACCTCTTCAATGTTCTTCTGTGTTTTCCCTCTGCCTTTCTTTATGAAACCATTATGCCGGAGAAAGTGACCGAAAACTGACGCTTTTCTCCTTTTTATCGTTGTTATTAAATGCCTCTGGGTGTTTATTTCTCTAAGCACTGCTTCATTAGTTTTCTTCTCAATAAAGTTAGTTCTTGTCATCTTCCTCCATAGCCACATTTCCACTGGCTCTAGTCGTTTCACGTCCTCCTTCAAGAGAGTCCATCCTTCACAGCCATATAGCAGCACACTCCAAATGAACGTTTTGATAAACAATTTCTTTTGTTCAGTATGTAAGGATTTATTATATATTTACTTATAAAATCAAAAGCTTAGAGTGAAACTGATATTAATTTTTTATGAAGGCTATGACAATTAAAATGAAGAAGATGACATTAAACCAGTGCTTTAAAAGAAATATTATTGGAGATATTGATGAATATTCGAGCCTCAGATTTAATTTATCCATCGCATTCTATATTTTTGAATAAATAGTAGTTATTAAGATTTAATTCATTATTATTATTTATAGAACGGCAATGGCCAACGAATTCTTGATTCCAACTGTTCTTGTACCTATGATCTTCAAGTACTACCATGAGATCCCATTAGGGGGGCATTTAGTTATCTTCAAAACTAGAGAAAAGATCCGAGAAATGTTCATTTGGAAAGGTATGGACGGTGAAATTCGTGAATTGGTAAAAGCTTGTAAAACTTGTTGACTTAGTAAAGCCACCATGTCCACTAAGCAAGGGCTCTTGTCATCTCATCAAGCGTCGCGCCCCATGGAACGTCTTTATATCGAGTACGTAGGACCCTTCCCCAATCTAAGGGAAACGCCAACAAATTCATTCTTGTGTGTGTAGATGGTTTTACAAGATTTTCTTGGTTATTTCCGAATAAGCTGGCTACTGCTCAGTCCACCATTTCTTGTTTAAATTCTATCTTTGCTTCTTTTGGTCCGTGTCAATATATTGTGTCTGATAATGCTAAAGCCTTTACCTCTAATCTCTTTCGTAAATTCTGTTTTGATCTATCTCACATGTAACAACTTCTGCATACTATCCTCAACCATCTCTGGCTGAACGGGTCAATCGTAATCTGAGGTCGGCTCTGATTGCCTATCATCACGACGATCACTCCAGGTGGGATACATCCCTGCATTGGTCAGCCTTCGCTTTGAACTCGGCGGGTCACGAAACTCATAAATTCACCCCTGCTTCATTGATGTTCAAATTTGGACCCAACACGCCGCTCTCTAACCTTTGGTCTCTTAGTGATATTCTACCTGAGACAATAGATCCAGATAATATTAAAGATCTTTGGAAGAAGGCTAAGGCCAATCTTAAAGTGTCTCATGAAAAGGTTAGGGGAAGATATGATCGTGGACAGAGGCTCACCAATTTAAAGGTAGGAGACCAAGTTATGATCAAGAACTTTGTTCCCGCGGGCAAGCTTGCCCCAAGATTTCATGGGCCGTGCATTATTTTAGATTTTCTTACGCCGGTCACATTGTTAGTGAGTAATCCAGCCACCGAGAGGATCTTTAGGGTACATCTGTCTTAGGTGAAACCTGTGTAATATCATAGTTAACTTAGCCACCTATGTTTTGCAATGGTGTAAAGGTTGTATTTTGTCGTTTTCCGTGGCCTTCTGCCCCGATTTAATTTTATGGTTATTGATTTAAGTATTTCATGTACAACCTTCCCCATAGTTGATCTGCTGTCTTGCCCCTACGGCCATTACCACTCTCCCGTCTCCTGCTAAACCACACCAGTGGCAATAAAAATAAAATAAAAAGTTTCCACGCCCCTGGCCCCTCAGCCTCACCTCCAAGACAGTACCCTAAAACATTAAGGTCCAACACAAATTCTGCCGCCGAGATCTTACTGTTTCAGTGCCCCCGCAGCCGTGCGGCGCCGTACCGCCACTGAGGTCGGGTACGGGCCCACTCCACTCCAGTGAGGTTAACCAGTGTACGGCGAGCCGGAGCCCTCCTTCCGGCCAAGGCTGATGTGCGGCGCACCACCCGCAAGCTACTCGAGGACTGTAAACAAACTTCGCATCTGTGGCGTGCTTCACCACGACTACCCCTCTCATAGTAGCGGGAGAGAGGTATCTCAGGGTACTTGAGGGGTCCGAGCGGCCTCCACTGGACACAGGCAGCGGCGGCAGGTCTTGCCGTCAAAATTAATCGGCAGCTAATGTACTTTAACAGTTTCATGAACACTCTATATCTGCAATTAATATATTTTTGCTTCAAATCAACCTTTGGTGGACTTAGAAAAATATTACCCCCATGAATTAATGTTTTTGGTTTCGCAATTCTACTACAACAAAGAAACTAAAGCTGGACTTAAACTAGTCCTACCCATCCATATTAAACAACTTAAAAGACCTCCGGCTACTGAAAAGTTGTATTTTCTCGTCTAAATTCTTCAACTAATCAGCAACAAACTTGGTCTTTGTTTTGGAAAAAAATGTCTTCTGTGTCACCCTCTGGAAGGACTTTTGGGGGGGAGATCTGTACCGGGCGGTACACCTCTATGACGCAAGTTAAAATCTTGCGCCAATTGAAACTTCTCTACTGGAGAAACCCGGAACTTTAACAACTGAACTAACTCTACTGTTTATCAGAAGATGCCATTGTGTGATTTTGATTTGCTTTTGTTTTTCATTGATCAAGAAGTGTGGACATTCTCTAACAGAGGTCTCTACCAAAAAACTATGATTATGCGCTCTAGTGTGAAGGAATGAACTTTCTTGAAGAAATTTTGTGTTCATAAGTTTTGTCTTTACTAAATTTTGTTCTTTTATTTGAGGGTTGGCAATATTAAGCTTCCTTTCCGCCTGTTTTGAATTTAACCAATCCTAAATTTCTGTAATTAATTTCCCACCAATAAGGTGTTTCTTCATCGCCTTGTGTATAAGTTTTGCTGTCAACCAATAAAAATTGAGTGGGTGTGTCTACTCATTCCTGAAAGGTCTCGAATTTTCCACGAGGGTATAAAAACTGCTGATTTTCTTGTCTCCGGGCCACTCTTATAACATCTTGCTCAGTGTGTGAATATGTAGCAGGGGGCGGGAAGCGCCTCGTTCTTCAGGCAGCAGCTTTTCATCAAGGTAATGGCCTCTTAACATCTTTATTTCTTGCTAGCTCAGCAGTTTAACACCCGGGGAAGGTTCGAAACCTTTAATATGTAACCTATATCTTTAAATGTGTAAGCCTTTTCAATCTTTGTAAATACTCCACTTAACTGGAACTGTAATTCGGGGATAGAGAGTGCTTTACCCTCTCGAGCTCCCCTTCATTTCGACGTGAGGTGACTACGTTTTCGTAACCGTTTTTCTCTTCCTTCTTAATGTGTTAAATTTATTTTGCAGTCTAGTCACCTCCATAGATTTGGATTAGCCCCTGTATTATCGGCCTAGCGCCACGTAGATTTTAACAAACTTTAGTGTAGGAGTGCAAGTACTCGCCTCCATTCATCTTTGTGTTTGGGCCATTTAATTAACCTTTAATTTGGTTGTTGCCTTTAACAGGCGTGAGGAATTGAGAGCAGGTTAGCTCTTTCTGATGTGATAGATGAGCCTCTCGGAGGTCCAACATGTGTCTTTGGAGCTAACGCTCCCGGTAATGAAGGGGTTTTCTGCCCTTTGGTAATTTGTGGTTGTGAGCTGAGAGCTCAGAGTTTGGGGCTCGTAGCCCAGAATTTGTAAAGTTGCATTTCCTGTTTGTTCTTTGTTATTTCATCTAGTGAGAATTGTTAACCGTTGTTATCTGTTGAAAATATAACCTTTATGTAAATTTTAAATTCATCTTTAAGACTTGTAGTTAGACCCATTCCAGCCCGCACCTTCTTTCACCTCTGCTGTTCCACAGATACCTCGGAGCAATAATAATAATAATAATAATAATAATAATAATAATAATAATAATAATAATAATAATAATAATAATAATAATAATAATAATAATAATAATAATAATAATAAGTTTACGAGTTAAACAATGTGTTCAAAACTCGACACGGTTTGATCACTCACTTATCAAAGTCGCGTGTGTCAATACAGCGCACAATTCACTTGAATTAAGCAGCACTAAACAAGGGAAGACTAGGAACTAGCCTAGCATAGGTTCGCCTTTCGTGAGAAGAAAGATCCAAATGTCTGGGGTGACGCTTCTGCAGCCTTTTAACAACTCAGAGACTACCCCCTCTCAAAACATTCTTACAGCATGTTTACGGCCTAACGGATGCACAATATTGCCATATTTAGGTGATCAGTATCCTACTAACGTAAATAAGACTTGTTGCCATTAATGCTTTCACGGCCAGTTCTTATAGACGTGATATTGTATAGGCTTTTTGGGCTTGTGCCGTGTCAAGAAAATAAGGCGAAATTCTTAACTTTCGCAGAGCACAGTTTTCTGCGAAACGTTAAGAATTTCACCTTATTTTCTTGACACGGCACAAGACCAAAAGCCTATACAATATAATGTAAATGAGACTTATCCGTAAGAAATCCGATCGTGGAATCTCTAGTAATTTAGATAACTTTCCTCAATTTCTCCCATCCTCTGGTGAATCCCCTTATCGATTGGGCGTGAGGAGATAAGCCAGATGGCCATCAGTAGTTTTTCGTCGTTACGTAAACAACTATTCCTTCTTTTAGCAGTATATTATTACCAGAAAGGACACCATCCACTCTAAATAAATTATCCAATTACCACCAGGTCTTCTGGATCAAAAGGCAATCCAGGAATGTGAATTTCATTAATTCTTTCAACGTAGATGGTCAGGTTGGTCATGCAGATTTAAAGATGGCTCCCATATTTCGATTCGAAAATGTTTACTTCTCCCACTCGACTACAGCATGAGGTGTAGGTGACTTCTCCTAATATTCATCTTGGAGGTTTCCTGACTCGGCCCCACCCGTAGCGTCACAAGCTTCAATCTCCGGCGAGTTTGCCGCTAGACAAATAAAGCTTGCCCAAGTAGATCGTGAATAAAGGAAGATTTTGGAATAAAAGTTATTGGATGTTTTATCTCTTGCCAGGATGTTGATAGTTATTTATTTTAAGTTTCTTTTAATAAACTAGCATTCCGTCTGTGAGCTAGATGACTAATCTTGAACACAGGTCCTCGGTTTATGCCCATGTCGGGTACGAAAGCTGAATAGCTTAACGTCGGGAAGGTGTTAATACCTTCACATCTTAATACGAGAACATCGTAATGTCTCGGCTACTGAACGTCTTACCGTTTGATGATCATGATGATGGAGGAAGTTCTTTCTCATCCTTATTATAGGTACGAGGGAAGACAGGGCAGATAACAAGAGGAGGTTCTCTGTTTAGTTTACAAATTCACTTCGCAGCAGAGTAGAGCATTATTCAAAATTACCCTCATTGAGAACTGGCTATTCCAATGACGAGAGATAAAGTTAACGAGAGACCGGTTTTTTGACTTGTCTTGAACAGGAGATAAATTTGTTATATTTAGTTAGGCCTCATTTCTGTAATATGGAAGAATACAAGTGTATTGTCCCCATGAACGCAACCCAAGGTAGTTTGGATTAGTGATGGGCAGTCTGAAACGAGGTCTAGAGATTTCTCGCAATTTCTCGAGAGAAGCGCAGGAACTATTTCTCGCGAGAAATTTCGAGAGATCTTGAGAGCCCTTGTCCCCGCATTGTGCGACGAGCAGCGTGTCGTAGGCCTACAGGTAGCCGGAGCTGAATGTTGTTTGTGCCGAGTATTCGAATAGCCAACCACGGACCTTCTCCATTTTAGATTACACGTTCCACTCATGTATAATAGGCGTTGCATATGTAGCAAAGCCCATCTTCCACGTCTCAAGGTTGAATAATGTACATCCTATCTACAGTTTGAGAAATTATTCAGTATTATTCATGCAGTACTTCTCCAGGCTTTTGACAAAATGTATTGGCTCACACGTTTTCATATGAGAACGTTATTTCGCGCAATAACTGCCAATGTTATACTATCAAGTTTACAGTAGTAGTTACTGGTACATCGCACAGCTTGCACTACAGGAGAATCGTTCTCGAGATCTGCGACGCCAGTCTCTAGAATCTCGAACAAGAGCGTTGCCCATCACTTGTTTTGATATAAAAATTAGGGTTCATTACCACAATTTGTAATGAGTATTATAGTGTTAAAGTCAGGAAAGTAGTTGTCCAATTAGTGGGCAACGCACAAATCGGCTGGTACGTACGAGATGACGACAGTACAAGAGGAACATGAAACAACAACTCTTACATAATCGAAAGTGTCTAGATACCAGAATCTACAAGTGATGAGCTATTGACATATATTACTGCAAGTGTCCGCGTATCGGTTCTTCTTCATTTCGGATCACCCATCTTTGGGGTACGTCAGATCAATCACTTGTTAGATGCTTTTGCTCTTTTCTTCTCCCAATAGTTCTTCATTCTAACTGATCTCCTCCTCTCATATCTGAATCGGTTTTCTGGTATTGTTCTTAACTTGGAACCTCTTAGTTTAGACTTTGGTCACGGATTTGGCTGTACCATTCATTAACATGAGTTCGGTACCGTAATCTTAAGATCTCTCAGATCCTTTTCAGCTTCGTTAAACCAATTGGGTTTAGCATTTCTCTTGTAAAAGAAGTCAAAGATCTGTTTAGTTAATCTGTCAGAATTCATTCGGAATATGTGTCCATAGAAATCAATCCTCCTTTTCCTCATGGTATCCGAGAGTCTCTCCGACTGTACGTAGAGGCATTCGTTTCTATAAAAAACGTGTTTGTTATTTTGCAATTTGGGACCCATAATCTTCCTCACCATTTTCCTCTCCTTGATTTCCAATTTCATTTTCCCTTTCCTCCCCATGACTAGTGTCTCTGCTGCATATAGTGCTTCCGGCTTAATTACTATGTTATAATGCCTTATTTTGGTGTTCCAAGAGAGGGCTTTCTTATAGTATGTGTTTTTGGTTTTCTGGAAAGCTAGTTCCAGTTTGTTCCTTCTCGCTTCCATTGCTTTCCCTTCAAGGTTGTTACATTCAATCCATTCCCCTAGGTACTTTAAACTCTTCACCACCTGTATTTTTTGAGCTCCTACTTTAATTCTCTTAGGAGTGTTAAGCATATTCGTCATGATCTTCGCCTTATCGAAAGAAATCTTAAGTCCTATCTTTCCCGCCTGCTCCTGTAATACGGCGATTTGTTCTTTTGCTTCCTCCCACGTTTCTGCGAGCAGCGCCAAGTCGTCAGCAAATGCCAAGCACTTAATCATGATTCCTTGTTCCAAGTCTTATCCCCCTCTCCTTCTTGCATTCCATTCCCTAATAACTTTTTCAAGTGCACAGTTACCGGACCCTGTTCTGACCTCAAAAGATTCTGATAGTTTGCCCATGAATCTGACTTTAGTGGACGTATTCATGACCGTCTCCTTGATGATGTTTAAGGTTTTTCCCGTCCAAGCAAAACTCTTCCAAAATATTGAACAACGGCTCTCTGTCTATGGAATCGTAAGCTTTTTATAAGTCTACAAAAGTCACTATATACGGTTTCGCCCTCTGCTTCTGGTATGCTAAATTGTTTCTGAGGTTTAAGATTTGTTCAAGGCAAGACATTTCTTTCATAAACCTGCTTGATACTCCCCAAGTTGGCGATCCAACTCAGGTTCAGCTCTTTGCAGCAATGCTCTGGGCAATATATTGTATGTCACATCCACCAGTGAAATCCCTCTGTACTTGTTGGGATCCGATTTCGAACCTCTTTTTGTGAAGAGGGTGTATCAGGGCCATTTTCAATTCTTCTGGAATAACCTCATTCTTCCATATCGCTCCAACATTTTTTTGGAGTGAGAAAATTGCATTTTTGCTTGCATACTTCCATAATTCAGCTGTTACATGATTTTCCCACGATGACTTGTTATTTTCTATATGAGTTAGTATTGTCTGGATCTCGCTTATAGATAGTGGCTTCGAGTCAGGGTTGGGGGATGACTTCAGTCCACCATTGAACGCCATCTTTTGGCGCGGGTCTTCGCAGTTCAAAAGTTCCTTGAAATATTCTGCTAGAATCTTACAGTTGTCCCTATTATTGTACTCCATGTTCTCCTTTCTGTCGTGAAATTGGAGAGTTGGGGGGTCATATCTGTTTAGCTTCTCCCTGAAGATCCGATAATAGTTTCTCATGTTGTCCTCAGCAAAGTCATCATTTATTTTCCTGAGTACTTTGTCTCCTTGTTCCTTCTTAACTTTCTTGATCCCCTTGGACACCATCTTCCTAGTTTCCACAAAGTGTTGCCAGGCACTCTCGTCCTTTTTTGTTTGCCAGATGTGCCACGCCTTCTTCCTCAGATCAAGTACTCTATCACACTCTTCGTTCCACCATTTGTGCTTCTTCGTCTTGGTAACGATGCGCAAGCTGCTCTGCCTTGGGTTATAAGACTCTTCTCCATTTGCTTCCACTCCTGATCTCCTAGGTCGCTGGTTAACTTGCCCCAGTCCTTGCTCACCTTTATTTTTTTGAAAGTTACTCTTGGGGATGATCTTTAGTTTCACTTTAGATAAGTAGTGGTCCGAGTCGAGGTTGGCCCCTCTGAGAATCCTAACATTTTGGATTTCCTTATGAAATTTCCGCTTTATCCCAACACGATCTAACTGTAATTCTCCCAGGAGAGGGTTAGGTGATACCCAAGTCTTCTGCTTTCTTGGCAATATCTTAAAGATAGTTGACTTCAGGAACAAATTGTGTGCCTGGCATAATTCGATGAGCCTGATACCATTTTGGTTGGTCCTGTTATGTGCTGGGTAACACCCCACTATATGCCTGAACCTTTTCTCTCTCCCACTTGGGCATTAAAATCCCCTAGAAGGATGACGTTATGTTTATCGGGTATCTTCTGGATGGTGTCATCTAGTTTATCCCAGAATAGTTCCTTATTCTTTTTGTTGTTAATGTTTATAGGGGCGTGAACATTCACAATTGTATATACTTTGTTGGTGGACTTAATTGTGAGTGTGGATAGCCTTTCAGATGTAGACTCAAACCTTGTAATGGACTCTAATACTTTCTTGTCGTTTACGAAACCTGTCCCGAGATGGAGAACATTTTTCATAACTCTTGTCCCTGTCTTCCTCTTAAGTATCCTGAATCCTCCCGGTTCAAAGCTTTCCTCATCCAAGAATCTGGTCTCTTGCACAGCTGTTATGATGAATCTATGTTCATTTAATGTGTCTATTAGAGTCTTAATTTTCTCCACTTTCAAAAGAGAATTTGCATTAAAAGTAGCTAAGTAGTGTGCTTTCCTGCATTTTATTTTGTGTGAGCTTCCAAGACGCTCCGATTCGTCTCTGCGTGACGTTGCAGATTCCCCAGAATCCGAATGTCTTCTTGCGCACATATGTGCACCTGCGATAATTAGTCTCCCATCACACTTTTCCATGATTGATAATTATTTTGAATTCTGAGTGGTGACTTCTAGAGTCACCTTTTGTTACAACCGAGTTTGTTAACCTGGAGGATTATTCACAGCTGCCCCTTACATGGAGACAGGCGCTGACCAGTTCATTTTATTAAATTGCATCTTTTTCAAATTTTCTTTTGTTTCCGTAAGTTCAGTTTTCATAAATACGCCATCACGTTTACCATCCTAATAAATAGTTATTTTAATTGGTACTTTCATAAATTATTATTAATGACCTAAGTTTCCTAATTAGTGTGTACTTAATTGTTAGTGTTCTGTCATCCCACATCTCGGAGTATCTAGAGCAGGGCCTCTCAGAGTTCATGCGCAAGGTGCAGGACACGACTTCATTACGTTGACCAGAGTGCAAACCCCTACTCCACTTCCCCTACGACTGTCTCACCCGTTGGGCCTCTCTCCCCCTTCTCCATCTTCCCCGCTGATGCGAAATATTTATGCGCCGTGAGTGGTGACACTGTTTAATGGGACAATGTTAGCGGTGTTAAAGCACTCTTTCCATTTGGTTTGAACAGACAATTTATCTTCTCTAGCTCTTGTTTTCCTTTATCGTTGCAATGATACCAGTTATGGCTGGAATAAGGGACCGGCTGGCAGTAATTCTGAGAGCCTTCTTTACATTACAATCAGAAGAAATAGGCCTACTCGCACGCAATCTAGTTTTCGTACAAGTCAAAACAGGAAAAAAATACCTTTCACATATGCATGTGGAACCAAACATAGAATCTTAGCTGCTTCTCGATGCAGCTTAGGAAAATCTTCCTTCGACAAATTCTCGTAGAATTTGAGCAGAGCCTTTGTATAGGAAAATAGATCTTTTTGCTTATGACATAATTATTGTCCCACAGATTAAGCATTTGACTTTATCGTAACGACTCACAAAAAATATGAAAGTTCCCAGTTCGATTGAAATGGACTTTCGGAAGTCTTTGCTTTGTTCGAAACAGGTTGCTCGATTATTATGTTGTTTTGCGCTTATCTATTTCACTGACAAACAAGCCGTCTATCACCGAAAGCTTCGTCGCTCTCAGCACACTACACCATCAGAGTCAAGCCGATTTGAGCAAAGTCGTACTGATGCACTGTGCACGGAGTCTCTGCCCCTCGATTTGCACTCGTGAGATTTTGGGCGTTTGAGAGGCCCTGATCTAGAGTCTCATTACTTATTACTATTAATTACCAACTATCGTCTTCAAGCCATGAGTTCGAAGGTTGGCGCCCAAGAAACATTGTTTATGGAGAGGGAAGTGAGCGAGTATTTATTTATATTAAAATTAGGGTGATCCGGCATGTCACATCATTAATGGTATTTAGGGGCTAATAGTTGAACATTTAGTACATTTTCCGGCTTTTGACAAAATATATCAGCATACACATTTCCATATGAGAAAGTTATTTCACACAATAACAATAACAATAACAAGTTTATGCTTGTAGTTACTGGGACGTTGCACAGATTGCAGCACAGGAGAATCTGTCTCAAGATCTGTGACGTCAGTCTCGAGAGCATTGCCCATCACTAGGTGCAATGTCATACTCATAAGTGGACTTTTACTGCCAAGTTCTTTGTAAATTTGGCTTGATTTTTAAATTACTGAAATAACATCACATACCCACTCAACATATGTACTTTCATTTTATTTTCTCCTCCTCTTTTGGGTGTTTCAATTTGATGTCAGGCAGTGCATTATGAGCAGAATGGCATACATCTTTCCTATTCACCATAAAGTGAAGCTTCAGACAACAACAGGTTTCACTATCTGTCTCGTGAGTAACATCAGACCTCGAACAAACTTAATTTCTGCTTGCATGTTCTTGGAAAGGGGGAGCTTTTGTAACTGACATGTTAAAAGATAAAAAGGCTTGTCCTTTCGTATTTTCGTTTCTACAACCTGTACACCATTTTTGAAAGAATTTGGAAACAATGGAAAATGTTTAATTTACATTAAAATAAGAAATTCAATTACATTTTTTTCAAATAAAACTTTTTTTGGCAATGGGAATTTGTACCTCCTTGGATTGCCTACAAATACTGTTGAGTTCAAATCCTAGAGTTTTTGCTAGGGGCTTTACGTTGCACCGACACAGATAGGTCTTATGGCGACGATGGGATACGAAAGGCCTAGGAGTTGGAAGGAATCGGCCGTGGCCTTAATTAGGGTACAGCCCCAGCATTTGCCTGGTGTGAAAATGGGAAACCACGGAAAACTATCTGCAGGGCTGCCGATAGTGGGATTCGAACCTACTATCTCCCGGATGCAAGCTCACAGCCGCGCGCCTCTACGCCCACGGCCAACTCGCCCGGTCCCTAGAGTTTCCTCAAGTAACTTAGAGTCTTACCGACACTGTAGATGCTAAGACATTTCAATATATATAATTTAATTGCAAATGATAGAACACAAACGATATAACAGAATGTTGTGTTCCAAGACTTCAACAGTGTTAGAGATTCACAAATATAAGTTAATTTTATCTTTATTATTCTGATCTTCTCATGAAATCTTTTCAATGTATCAATTAGGAATATTTACAGGGTGATTTAGCCAAGTTGTCCACGTCCGATATCTTCTGATCTGTAAAGGTATAGACATTCTGTTTTCAAATTCGTAAATTGTAGTAAGGGACTCATAAAATATCATTCTATTCCTTTTAATCATGCACATAATTACCAAGAAACAGGAAGCAACTTTGTTCTTTTAAATAGGACCATGCTAATTTCATCCATTAAAACAATTAAGAATCAAGCGACAAATTCAGTGATGTGTTTACTTTGTGAATCCGGTGAGTTCGTGTAGAGCTATTAAAGTATTTCAGATGTGTGGATATTATACTGAAAGCGACGATCCACTCAGTAGCACGATTGGGAATTACTCGTAGAAGTGGGGGGAAGGGGGTGGGCAAAAAAATATATAGACAACAAACAGAAAGGAGCCAGGTTGTGGGATATAGCATCAAAACTGAAAAAAACAAAACTCTACAAAATGGTACGTTTTTGATGCTCTTTGAGCAAATTTCGACAGAGAGGTAAAGGTTGACAGTTTACTAACTTCAGTACGGCAATAATAGTTTTTCGAGATTTTGATTCAATACTATACAATAAATCTTACACACACACACACACACACACACACACACACACACACACACACACACACACACACACACACACACACACACACAATATTACACACGTATCACAATTAAATAGAAGTACGGTGTGATTATAAAATTTAAAAATCATTTAGTATTCGACTACACTCTAAGAATTATGGAGACTGCGAGACCGACGATTGCACGCGGCAAGCAGGTGAATCATACCTCATGTCCACAACATTGGCAAAAAAATATACCCGTTACCCTTCCTCATAGCATTTGCTAAGTCCCCACTACTTGCTGTGGCGTTATACAAATCGGTTAGCCACGACGAGCGACATTTTGTGCCTATTTTCGATAATATTGTTAATAATTACAAATTTGCACAAATTGTTAATAATTCCTAGTTTCAGCCGGCTAAAATGGAATAAAAATGTGATGTTTTCTCTACTGGCACCACTCGCTGTGCTGTCCAGTTTATTGTCCTCCATGACTCAGCTTTGATAACACACATACCAAACGTATTCCATACATAGCACATTGTGACATTCTGCTTGTCTAAATGTTTGATGGTCAGTGTACCGGGAGGTACACCTCAACGCCGCGCATTCAAAACTAGCGCCTAAATGAACTCCTCTATTGGTAAAACAGCGAAACTGAAACTACACCAACTTGGAAATTAATCAGAAGATGTCACCACTAAAATATTATGTAATTTTGTTATTGCGCAGTTTCCTACACTGAGTGAATTTCTACTTGTTTTGTTTGACATTCATGAAGAAGTTTGGACATTTCTCCACAGGGGACACCACTAAAAACCATGATCATGCACCCTGGTGCGAGGTGTAAGAAGTTATAATTTAAAGAAATTTTTGTATTTCTAGGTTTTTGTAACTGATTGATGTTCATTTATTTTTGGGTTGGCAATATTTCCTTTTTCTTTCCGCCAGTTTTGAATCTCGCCAATGAAAAATTTCTGTAATTAATTTTCAACCTATCACAGGCTTCTGGTTCGATTCTGAGTGCAACTTTGAGATTAACCACTTAAATTGAGAGGGTGTGGCTGGTTTAGTCTTGAATGATCTCAAACCTTCCCCGAGGGTTTATAAACTGCGTATCTTCACGTTTCTTGGCCAATTGATCTTCGTCTGAGTGTGTGTGCTTAAGCAGGAGGCGGGCGGCCTCTTTCGTCGGCATCTATAAGGTAATGGCCACATAAATTGTATCTCTCGTGTCGTAGCTACCTCCGCAGCATAACCCGAGGGGAAAGGTCCGAATCTTTAGTTATGTAGCCTACTTTTCTGAAATGTAACTTTCTTCTGGCTAATGTAAAACATTCATAAAATCTTTAACTGTAAATCGGGGATAGAGAGTGAAGTACCCTCTCGAGCTCCACTTCATCTTGGTTTGGGGTGACTACGTTTTTTAACTGCTTTTCTTTCTGTAATGTGTTAAAGTAATTTCTACGAGAGTCACCTCAGTAGTTTGGGAATAGCCCCCTTTTCATCAGCCTAGAGCCCTGTAGGGTTTTTAAGTATTTCATTATCTGGAGCGCGGTGGACGCCTCCATTCTGTTTGGGTTTGGGCTGTTTATTTAACCCGTTCTTTTTTGCAAAGGCCCCGTAGATTGGGTATGAGATACCTCTGTGTAATAATATTTCAATTTGTAAATAGTGCCTTGTAAGGCCAGAGATTGTCAGATTTACATGCAATGTTGCCTTGAGAAACTGAGAGCCTGTTAGCTCTTTTTCTAGTTTTGTAATTGTAAAGAGTGCCTCTGGAAGGCTTGTAAGTTGGAGCAAGTGCTCTTTGAATTAGGGGATTTCTGCCCTTGACTAAATTTGTTCTCATTTTGAATTGTAAATTTGAGCTCAGGAATTGTAAAGTGAGGGGCTTGAAGCCCAGGATTTGTAAAGTTCTCTAATCTTGTATTTTCCTTGACTTGTTTCAAGATTGTTATTGTACCTGATGTTTAATTGTTATGAAAAATTGTTAAGTTTGAAGTTCTACAAATTTAACCTTCATTTTAAGTTTTAAGATTAATTTGATATTGTAGATAGACCCATTCACCCCGGCACCTTCTTTAACCTCTTCCTGCCCCACGGCTATCTCCGTAACAGTCAGGCACAATCGTAAAAATAAAATTAGAAGACTCATCCACATGAAACTAGAAGAGCAAGTTTTGGTTCAGTTTAAATGTTAATGTGTAAATTAATTCAATTTTCTCTGGTTAGCCAGTACTGAAATAGTACAGTACTTATTATTTCAACTCTACCATTATCTGTTACTATCATAGATTAATCTTACATGTTGAATTTAAGGAAGACCGAAGATTCCAACAATTATGTTACCGGTATCCATTAAGTTCACATCCATTCTTTCCAATGACCATGTCATTCATTGGATTTTGAAGTTTATTTCATCTCATTTACTTAAAAGGACAATAAAGCAATTAAATTATCACTGTGTTATCTGGTCTCTTTCTGATTCAACGGCAATGAAACAAAAGTTTTGTAACTCCGAAACCGTGTAGGCCTACATCACACAATCTTTTTCTCTGGCCCCCTTAGAGATAGTGAGGTTTGTGCGTTTACCATATCCTTTATTTATTTACATACTTTACGCCCACATTGGAGCACTTAAATCAATATATTTCAGTTAATTTCTTCTTTTTCTTCTCCCAGAACTTTCTCATCCTCTCCGACCTGTAAGTCCTTGGTGTGTCCGATATAGTATATTGTTTCCGTTCAACTGTTTTTAGTTTGAGACTTATGCTTTTGTTCTTCAAAATCCTCTTCTCTTTTGACTTCGATTTGTTGCCGAGTTATACCCAGTTCTTCCAAATCATCCTGAACTTCTTTGAACCAATTATTATTGATTTTATTTTTCAAAAAGTAATCAAATAGTTGTTTCAATGTCCTGGTGTCTGGTAATCTTGATATTGCCCCCATTTTTCCCGAGCTAAGCCCAGCCATCGAGCGATGAGTCCCAAGGTGGACCGTTCGGTCGTTGGCTATCACTTTCTAGAGGCATTTAAGGGTTGTAAGGATTGATGACCAAGCAGGATAAAAAGAAATATTAAAACAACACTCTGACATTTATTCACATAAGCAATTAAACAACAAAATATTCTTGCTAATATTTTCTTTAACATAACAGAGCTTTCATAATATCGGGTTTCTTCCTCGATTTAGAGTGACTTGTGTTCATATCTCCAGCTCTACTGTGCTGTAAATGAAACCAAAGAAGTAATTAGGCCACTTGCCTTTTTAAACCAAACATTTGACTGAAAGAACTTAATAAACATGTGTTCAAAGTTTCACCAATTTAAAGTTGCCTCAACACGTGGTCTTTACAATGTACACAACTGAATTAGTCATTTACAATATTTAACAATGGTTAATGACACTAACATGAACTCCAGTAGCAAAGAAAAACTGTTTCCAAAATCCTTAAATTAATTAATTATTATCTTGATTATTATTATTATTATTATTATTATTTTGTCATACAGTTAACCTGTTTCACTGTAACACGATCGTGTTCTTACTAATTCTCCACCGCATCATTTATCTAATATTCATCATTAATATTTCAGAGTAATGATTTTTGATTAATTATTAATGACTTATTTTTACAAGGTTTCAAAGCAATCATGCGGCTGACAAATTTCTACCTTTGATCTTTGCATTTCATTTCTATTCAAATTAATCTTAAAGTATTTCAGATTTTTAGAAATTTACATTACCAACGTGTGAGCTAGTTAAGTAAATTTTCCTTACAAATCGAGTGCCTTTACAAAGTAACGAGATGATCTTTCCTTTTAAATCTCGCAAAAAAAAATTAAATTCCTTCCTAGTCTTCCTTGACTTAATTTAATTAAACTTTCCCTTAAGGGCATGAAATTATTTCTTAAGGCAACACACAACGATGAATGTGATCCGCGTCACGGCGAGTGCGCGACCAGATCAGAATTAAACGAAATTAACATGGCACAAGAGAAATATACACATTTACACACACATTCACACTAGGGAAACACGTTTTATGTACACTATTTACAACGAATCCTGATTTGGCAATTTTAGTTGTGATTTTTATCGATGGTCGGGACGCGTAATGTCTCGCAAAAATAATCCGTGCACAGAAATTCTCTTACATTAATGGTGGCTAGTGATCGAAGTCATGGGTATCACTTGGTAGAAATACATTTCACATATCAGCGCAAGTTCATCTAATTCATGAGATTATAATGGAAGATTCTAGTAAAATCCATAAGCACTACCATCATGTGGGCTACAGGTTGAATTTACCGCAAGCGTGAGCCTTACTCGCATTATCTTTACTTCCTATCTGTGAAATACACTCACAAACACGTGCTCCACTAATTACAATCTATCTTGCGCTCCAAACACACAAGAATAAATCAATATCACCACTAATTCATCATTTACTCAATTATGCAACGAATATCCCTCAGGATAGGCCATATTCCAGACCCTTCATGAACAGAGCACATTCTATCTCACGTTTAGGAATTCTACAGTAGTTTTATGGCTCACGAGCGTTTACTTCTGTTTTACCCGATCTTTAATCAAAATTATTATTATTTAAGTGATTATTACATCTACTGATTCTCCTGGAATGTCGTAAAATTAGATGACTTCATCATAAAAAAAACAACAAGTGATTTTAAAAGACACTAGGTTCGACCCTATTCACTCAAAATGTACACGCAAATTTTCCGTCCGGTAACTTTCAATATTACAAATAAAGTAGATTTATCGTGTGGTCAGTGATTATTAAACTTAAGCTCCTTAAGCATGGGAAGTCAGTCAAAGACAACCTACATGTCTACTCTAATAGATTTCAAAATCTCATTCACACGTACCTAGTCTACCATGACACCTTAAGAAGTAGGAAAATGAAACATTTCTAACTACAGCAAACTGATAGATCTACGACTTAAGAAGAAAGATCTCTAGTTGTACAGAAGATAGGACAGATAAATTAAATTAAAAAGGTACTCAAGTTTTTGTAGAGTTCGATTCCCGTCGACAGTCAGTTATTTCAGCATACTCCGGCCAGTCTTCTTCCCATTACCAGAGACGCCTTACATTTTTACAGCTCCATGGAGGCTCTGCGATGGATGTCCCTCGATGAAATGACGTTGGTAGTTGCGGAATTCTTCATCTTGAGATCTTCAATTCCAGACGTCTTCGTTGATTGCTGGTCACAAGCTGTAACTGAGATGACAAAATTAAGTATTTTGCACAAGCACACGCAGAATATAAACAGCTCGTCTACACTGTCACACTTAACTTGGCTCCTAGACGTTTTTATTCCACAGAATTCACTAATTATCAGACTAAATTCTGGTAGAACGGGCGTCGACTTGTCTTGAAATTTCTCCTTCCACGTGGTCCGGTGATGTGATGTCTCTCACAGCGAACAAGCATTAAGAAGAGCGTAAAGCGAAGAGCATTAAGCATTAAGAGAGCGATTCACTCGAAGCAAGGCCTTATATAATTAATTAGCCAAGGAGGCGTGTTCTTCAGCGAGTACGGTAATTGGCTGATGATCACCTTTAATTTGCGCAGACTATTCTAGAAACAGGCTGAGTCGCGCGTGCGAAGGTAGTCACGTGGTTAGCTATAACCTTGACACAGTCCTGCCGGTGACGTATCGCACCCCTCTGAACGACAAAAAAACTCGTTCACGGCTCGCCACAAGTTCCCAAGTGATGTGTTGCAGCTTCAAGCAGACAATAAAATTTTTGCTTTCCACTTGTTAAAATATTCATAAGATCGCCAATTTTCACGGGGACAATATGTGACAGAAAAAGGAAATTCTTCTTTTACCCATTGTAGATATTGATTCACATTGACGATAGGCACTGTTGTTAGGCAACAATCTCCACTGTTCATCAACTTGGTGTTTTTTATTAATAATTGTTCTAAGAATTTTTCTATCAGTTTTCTGTAGCCTAATTTGTCTGTTGTAGATTTTACATTTAATTTGAAAGTTTCACTAACATACGTTGCCTCTGGTTTAACTATGGAATTATAGCGTTTATCGAAAGAGACTTTTTTAATAGGTTGGCCAGGTAAGTCTTCGTGCTTGTTTAAATTTAGTTGTTCTGTGTTCTATTACTTCTTTTTCATTTGTGTTCCATGTTATTATTTCCCCAAGATATTTGAATTTATAAACAATTTAAATCTCTTTATTACTGTTCAGTTGAATAACTGGAAAATCAACTTTTAACGTTGGCATCATTTCTCTTTTTTCAAATGAAATTTGTAATCTAATTTTTTTTTGCTATAATTTCTAGTTGTTCAATTTGAAATTTAGCCTCTTCTATTGTATTTGCAAGTAATGCCAAATCGTCTGCAAAAGCAAGGCAGTTGAGTTTAATATTTCTACTGATTTCGAGTTTGTTGGCATTTCTTGTTCCATTCACGCATAACCTTCTCCAATGTACAATTAAATAACAATGGTGAAAGTCCGTCTCCTTGTCGAAGTCCAGTTGTTATTGACGTCCGAAACGGGGGAGGAGCTTACGGTCAGCTATTTCCAATATGGCGGCGAGATAGTGACGGGAAGTAAACACGACAGTGATCGGGTGTGCGTCTGTAGGATTTATTAAGTGTTCAAAAGACATGCCAAAGCGTTAGCCAGGTGACGGGGGAGTTACCTGTCTTGTAAACTGTAATCTTGGGGAAGAAATAAAATAATAATTCTACTAAGTAAATGTTGTAAAGCAAATAAATCCTAGGCTATATACAGGCTTGTGTTGGCACAGCCCACATCCTATCTTAATATTCTTCCATTTTTACCATCAGCACAAAAGTTAGAACTTAGAACCGACAATAATAAGTATAAAAATTATAACTACCTACAGAATATGCAGAGCAAAGTTTGAAAATTATAATTTAAGAGTTCTATAACCTCTAAAGTCACAGCTGTGTGGGGTTGAAGAATACTTGGTTTGTCCAATTCTACCATATAATTAGGTTATGGCTTCTAATTTATGATGACCAGACGAGTTGGCCGTGCGGTTAGGAGCGTGCAGCTGTGAGCTCGCATCCGGGAGATAGTGGGTTCGAACCCCACTGTCGGCAGCCCTGAAGATGGTTTTCCGTGGTTTCCCAAATGCTGGGGCTGTACCTTAATTAAGGTCACGGCCGCTTCCTTCCCATTCCTAGACCTTTCCTGTCCCATCGTCGCCATAAGACCTATCTGTGTTGGTGCGACGTAAAACAAATAGCAAAAAAAAAGCTCATTTATGATGGCAAAATACTACATATTTTCTTTCATTGATAGAAGTTTTTTATAGGCAATTTAAATGCAGTGCTTAATTACTACCAGTTAAAGATATTACTCACACGTAGATAGTTAATTTATTGTCTGCTGTTATACATATGAAGAAGTTTACAAAGAGCGGATTACATTCTATGTGCGGCACAGAAGTATTAGGCTACAAGTTTATCAGTATTTTTGATGTAGCTAAATCTTTGTGAATACAAATTAGACACAATAACTATCAATGAGTACAATAAACAGTACCGGTACCTACGCTGTGGAAAGAAGTAGTCTTCACGAGAATGCAGACTGCACACTGTCATGTATCGCGTAACGCGTTTTCCAATTGACAGCGCGGAAGCCCATCTTTCTCTCTGAACTTTTTGTACAGGAAAGTAGTGAAGAGATTTCGCATCCGTTTTATACGGTTTGCAACCGTATACAGAGCAGTACCTCCTCAAATTTGACCATTTTCTTTCTGTTTCCATCACGACGTCAATGCTTCGCCATGTAAATAAACCTCACCAGTCACTATGTTTCAGCTTCAACATTCTACCGCGTGGCTGCGCCATCCAACTTTTCTGACGTCAATAGTGAATGATTGTGATAATTCACCTCTAAATTTAACTTTTGCCTTCGTATTTTTAAGTCATACTAATGAGGTTAACAAGTTTTTGGTGTAATCCAAATTATTGAAGGCTTTTTAATAATGATTCACTATGAATACTGCCGTATGCTTTTTTAAAAT
The DNA here is from genome assembly GCF_040414725.1 of Anabrus simplex. Lineage (NCBI taxonomy): Eukaryota > Metazoa > Arthropoda > Insecta > Orthoptera > Tettigoniidae > Anabrus > Anabrus simplex. Next base: position 688,695,128 of record NC_090265.1, on the reverse strand, counting down.
CTACAAACGTGATGACTAGACCCTTACTTCGAACTCTTTGGTGCTTCATTATCCATTTTAAACTAATGATTTGATCTGGACAGCTTCTACCTGGTTGAAATCCTCCCAGATATTCTCCAAGTTCTTGGTCGAGTTGTTCTTGGATTCCCCCGATAATTATTTGGATCGGAGCGATCACCTTTCTTATACAGCGGGTGGATTATCGCTGTATTCCATTCCTCGGGAAGCTTCTCAGTGTTCCAAATATCAATGATGTATTTATCTAGGTTTTGAATAGTCTGATCATTAGCATTCTTCCATATTTCTGCTACTATTTGATTCTCTCCTGCTGCTTTGTAGTTTTTAAGTGCATTAATTGCCGTTTTCACTTCGTTGTGACTGTGGGTGTAATCTTTTGTAATGGAATTTTATTTTTTGGGTTAGAGTCAAATTCTAAATGTTCCACAGGATCCTCGGAATTAAGTAACTTTTTAAAGTATTCTGATTTAAAGTATCTTGATTATTGTGTGCCATTTTTCCATTTTTATTTCTTAACATAAGTGTGGGAGGGGTAAACTTAGATTGATATTGCTTGAATGTTTTGTAATAGTCTCTTGTTTTATGCTGATAGAATATTTCCTCTATAGCGTTAAGCATTTCCTTTTGATAATTTCTTTTAATTGCCCTAATTTCTTTAGCTGTTTGTCTTCTGGCATTAATTAGTTCTTCTCGAGATCTGTTTTCCTCTGTTGATCATTTAACCATGCCTTGTGCCTGGCTTGAATTGCTTTGTCACATTCCCCGTTCCACCACGCATGTTTCTTTCTCCTTTTAATTGGAGCGATTTCTTCAGCTATGGTTTAAAGTTTGTTGATCATCGGCTCTAATTCGTCATTTAAAGGCGTTTTGGATCTCTCTGAATACCGGTATATTTTATTATTATTTATATATTTGGCCAAGTATGAGAACTACGCACCCGGAACATTCTGATTAATGTCTGAACATTTCAAACCCCTTAATATCTCCAAAAATACTAGTTGGATTTGCAAAGTAAGTTCATCACTGAATTTGTCGCTTGATTCTTAATGGTTCTATTGGGTTTTCTTTTCTTGTGGCTATTTCTAGCCGGGTGCAGACCCTCCGACGATGGCTTCTGCCATGTGTAAGTAACTGCGTGTTATTGTGGTGGAGAATAGTGTTATGTGCGAGTTGCAGGGATGTCAGGGACAGCACAAACACCCAGCCCCCGAGCCACTGGAATTAACCAATGAAGGTTGAAATCCCCGACCCAGCTGGGAATCGAACCCGAGACCCTCTGAACCGAAGGCCAGTACGCTGACCATTCAGCCAATGAGTCGGACTCAGCAGAGGTTGGCAATCATGTTCGCTACATCATCCTATTGACAACTGATCTGAAGAGAACTGTTAAGGAAAGCCTGAACCACTGATGTAGGTTTCCCAGCCACAATATCCTTCTGCCTGGGATGCGTCTTCCACATATCTTCCCTGAAGGATGAGATGAGGTAGGCCATAGCACGTGCCGAAGTAGGCGAGTTTCTGGGTCTTGATGGTGTTGATAATCTCTTATTTCTTTCCCATCCACATCAGAACATCTTCATTTCAAATTCAATCTACCCATCTGATCCGGAGCATACAGCTGTTTTTGTTTTGTTATTTGCTTTACGTCGCACCAACACAGATAGGTCTCATGGCGACAATGGGACAGGAAAGGGCTAGGAGTGGGAAGGAAGCGGCCGTGACCTTAATCAAGGTACAGCCCCGGCATTTGCGTGGTGTGAAAATGGGAAACCACGGAAAACCATCTTCAGGGCTGCCGACCGCTGGGTTCAAACCTACTATCTCCCGAATACTGGATACTGGCCGCACTTAAGTGACTGCAGCTATAGAGTTTGGTGCAGACAGCTGTAGCACTGCATCTCGAATGCCTCAGTTTTTGTCAAATGTATAAGGAGATAGGGACATGAAAATGACTTGATTTGACTCTTGCTTATTCTTTTCCAATACGTATTTCTGTCAATGTTACTTAATGAAGAACGCAGATCAAATGAGGGAGAACTGGGAATGAAAGGGGAGGAATTAAGATGGCCAAAACGAAATACTAGAGCACGTTGTTCTATTGGGTGTAGTTAGTATAGTCCCATTTAAAACACAAAGTTGCTACCGGTTTGTCGGTAATTACATATGTCGGGAATAGGACAGTATTTTATCATCCCTTTAATACCATTTAAGAATGTGAAAACAGAATGTTTATATCAGAAAATATTTGAGGTGGACAACTTAGTCGAATCACCCTGTATATACAGTTTTATTATACTAGATGCATTTTTTACTTTACTGTTAGCTCTATGCAAATGAGATTTGTTTCATAACATTATCAAAAGACAAATTTTGCATCAAGTCTGTGGAAAAGATGTGATGTTTTTATTTAAACTATGAATTACAAACATATAAATGCTACAATACTTAATTTCTGATTTCAAAATGCTAAAAATCACCACTGCTACTTTCATGCTATTTTCTGCGAGGAAAGACCAAATTGTTTCTGGACTTGTTCTGTTGGCCAAAATGTCTCAGCATGTTGTCGCTCTCAGAGTATCACTATGACAAATTAAACATCCTAGTATTTTCAAACGGCTCATAAGGTGCGTCCCCTTGGCGAGATGATTTTCTCTGACTTCAACACTTACACTTAGTTCCTTTAAAGTTTAAAATGTTCTACCCTTTCAATACAGTAACACTGTTGCATGAATCAATGTAGCAACATATTTAATTTATTAAGGGACCGGTTTCAACATCTGTCCTTGTTATCAGCCTACACAAAAACGGCAAGATATCAACACAATTGTAACACTTTTCTTGAATTAAATATCAAGAGCAGCATGAGTGCTCAAGAACCTCTACATGAACTTCTATTTTTAATTCAAGAAAAGTGTTACAATTGTGTTGACTTCTTGCCATTTTTTGTGTAGGCTGATGACATGGACAGATGTCAAAACCGGTCCCTTAATAAATGAAATATATTGCCACATTGATTCGTGCAACAGTGTTATTGTATTGAAAAGGTGGAACATTTTTCTCTTAGTTCCTTTCTCCTACTTGCCTGAGCATTTGACTACCTACCCCAAAATAAATAAAACAGAGGTCTGGTAATTATATATTTTCAGTAAATTTGTGACCAGGCTTTCTTTTGTGACGTCAACAGCATCTGGCAGCGTGAGAGGCCTGGTACAGGTCTTTCGGTTTGGAACCTATATATAGGCTACCTACAAGCCTGAGAGAAGGGGAACCTACCTATGATTAATTTTAATGTTAATGGCAAATCTCCAGCCCCTGAGCAGTCCGAATCAACTCATTAAAGTTAAAATCCCCAACCCGGTCGGGAATTGAACCACGGACCTCTTGGACCAAAGGCCATCACTTTAACCCTTTTAGCCATGGAGCTGGACTATTTGGTGGTGGAGATTGGAAGTAAATTCAATGACATTTTATTGCTAAAATGCAAATGTATTTCTTATGCATGTGCATGGAACAAACATCAGTACTACACACCTTATTTGTTTAACCAATTGATAGTTAGGGATTGCAGTGCTGTTCAGGTTGTGCGTAGTTCTCTGCTCAAAATGTTAAACTGCTCTCACACAGACCTTGTTTCTTTGGTTGACCTAGGAGTCATCAGACACAAAGCATTAAAATTATTTGGAGATCAGCATTGAGAGTTTCACATTAGAGTGTCTAGGTGTTTTACACTTGCATAATTTGGAACACTGCAGCAAGATAATGCAGTACTTCAAACTTCTGCAGCTTATATTCAAGATGTATTGATGGAGAGTTCATTCGTAGCTCTTAGGTATAATCTCAAGTGAATGAGTCTGCGGACAATTATTGTCGAGAAGCATGCAATGATTCAGAAAGGTCAATATGAAATTAATAAAACCATAACTTTACAAATAAACATGTTTATTGAACAATACATTAAAAAGGAATAACACTATTTTCACATCAGCCTTTAAGGTTGTAACAAATCGGGATAGAAACTGTGCACATCATAAGAAAATTAAGTTTTTTCTGTGCGACATTTCCAGCAATAAATCTTTAAATTATTCAGGTGTAAAAGCTTCCCGTTCTCATTCCTGGGAAGGCCAAGTCACTTCAAATAAAACTATTACTACAGTTCTTGAAAGATATACTTTGGTGCAAACGTGCAAATCCACACGACCAACAAGCATCGAGAGATATTATAACAATAAAAACTAGAGGAATGTTACACTGCACTACTTTGCAAGAGCAGTTTTACAAAAAAACACACACACTCTCTCTCTCTCTCTCTCTCTCTCTCTCTTAATCTAATCTTTTATGTCAACCTTGCACTCTGAGGTAACTTCAATTTGAATACAGGCAACATTGAAACAAACACCCTCCTTCCGCACATATCTGATAACCAGCAGAAATAATATTTCTGTTACAAGCTGTGGCCCAAATAAACTATGGGAAATCTGAGCAACTAAACTGAGCTCCAAAGACAGTCTATACTAAGAACAGTTTCTAGCACTTCCAAAGCAACATTAGTGGCAGGTAAGTTCCCAGTCATGATTGAATTCCATCACTTTCCTCAAGATCCCAAGCAACATGCAAAATGGATAATCAACACCAACACTAAAATGCAATTAATCCAGACAGGAATAGTTCAATTATCATAACTTAGCTATGTCAAATGATTTGGATTTTCCTCTCAAAAGCAATCCTGCTAGAATATCCAGGTTCAAAATGAGGTAATATGTAACTTGTATTAATAGAACATTTAGGTAAGGCTTTATTCTACAACTTTTCCCATATGCTGGTGGGGTTGGGGTTGCAGGTGCAACTATGTTGCACATAGTGATTTGCAGCTGAATGCCCTTGCTGACACCAAACCTATGTGAAAGGATGTATTCACTATTCTTTCTGAATAGATATTTTGCAATATCCAAATCTTTCCTTTTGGTTTTGACTGTGTTCATTTAACCAGACTCTCAGGAATCTTCCTTGGGACCCTTTAATAAAAAATCACAGCGCTGACCATTCAGCAAATGAGCCAGACTGCTAAGGCTTTATTCAACTGATAAACTATAATTATGGAAATACTGATTTCGAAGCTTCTGCATGCTTCGTAACTATATTTCTGCTTTCACAGATGTAGACTCTTCGAACTGTGGAAGAAATGCCAGAGAAATTCTTCATAATACTAATGCGGTTATAAAAAGAGAGACAAGCTAGAATGAATGTATCTGACTATGAAAGGAAAGTTCCAACTTCAAGACAGCAAGTGCACACACATTCTCTCAAAAACATTTCCTTGTTAATATCCATGCTATTCTCATCATAACATGACATGCACATACAGAACTTCGTATTTTAAACATCTGCATCCATTCCAATTTCTCCGCTCAGTTCCACTTTGTGTTTCATTAAGAACCTTATGATATGCTTTAAGTATGCATATAATTAATGTATTAGCAATGAGTGCCTTACAGACTGAATTCTTAACTATGATGTGCACAGTTTACCTAACCAAAATAACTTATAACATAAAGAAAAAATAAAATATTTACAATATAGTCCTGAAGGAACCAGTTTCTTGATAAGCATAAAATTCACTTCAGACATACCATGTTTTGTATAAGAAACTTATTCAGAGAATCATCAGACACACAATATTCAAATGACAATCATTGTGATGTGCAGAAAATTACATGTAGTTTTATTTTGAGCTACATACTTCTTTCACTCAACCACACATTTTGAGCTACGTACTTCTTTCACTCAACCACACATTTCACAGCATGTGATGTATGTATGTAGAAGGTAAGGAATGACTATAGATTTTGCAACATTAATCTTATATTGCTTCTACTTTACAGAAATCAAAATTTATTTACACAAAGATACAGCACAAATATCAGTGGAGTATGCACATAACAAGAGGACAGGAAGGTTACATAAAATCTATTTAAAACAGAGCATACAACCATCTTCGAGATAAAACAAGATTTGTAACTTTTAAATAAAAACAAAGGCTTCCTAAGTAAAATATTCTACTTTTATAAAGTGAACTATGGTTTTATCAAAACTCTTAAGAAGTGCACAACATGACCTATCAATCACAAGGAAAGAAGGATTCAGTAAATCAAGTGACAAAGGTCTTTGAAGATTTTTCAGTAACCATCAATGCTAGGATTTGTTCTCAGAACTATGTTATGTAGTTGGTCTATCACAGAAGGCACATTTGAACCAGGTACTGTACATGAGAAAAGTCCTCTGCATTTCCAGAAATGTATATAGTATCCTTAACTTGGCATTTCCTTGTCTACCACAGACACACATCATTTCACTGTACACAATCCCTAGGACCAACAGAAATTCAGCTCCAATAGAAACTGGTTCCTCACTGCAAACATTTGGTTACATTACAATATGGGTAAAATGTTCTTACAGTTTTCATGGCTTAGAAAGTAAGGTCATGTTTATGAAATATTCTGAAAATCTTTGGTGAATATAGTCTGAAAAGTATTATTGTGAGCAAATACAAAGTAAGCAATATATTACATGTACAAGAGAGACAATACTAATACAATTGAGTAAAATAGCATCCACATCAATTAATGAGAACTCTATATTTAAAAGCTTCCCTTTCATTTAGCATATCCTTGCTTGATCAACATCGCCTTGAGAGTAGTTTTTCTTTGCGATCCCTTAATCATGTGACAGGTTGGAAATCACCATTTAGTTATATATCTGCATCTTCTCTAAGAAAAGAAACATACAAAGTCACAGAAATCTTCCAGTCAGTTGATGGTGTACATAAAGAAATGGGAACAAGTCTTAAAAATTAGCTTTTAACATCACTGATAGAGCAGAGCCTTAGCAATATTTTCCAGAAAGATGACAAATTAAAAAGAAAAGCCAGTATGTACAATTCTGTAGTTTGATAGTGTGTTCGTAATTCTCTTTAAGTGTTCAGACCAAACAAAATATTGTTAAGTCTTTCATGGCAAGGACTAAAATATATTTCTGAAAATACTAGGAAATGCTTTTTTTTTTTTTTGACATACATCAATGAATACAACTACATAACTGATTAACAATGGTTATTTGACATACAAGCTAATGGCAGTGTATTGGCTAAGATGAAAGGAAGGTTGAGCAATTAATGCTAGCCAACTATCAAAAGCATGTAGCCTACATACATCAATGAACAACAAAGTCTAAACCTAATTATGTACTAGCTTTTAAACAGTATATGGTGCATCACATTTCATGCTCATTCTTAACTTTCCTTTGGTACAAGATGTAAACGTTTCAGGTACAGGTACAATTAATACCTATAATAGTCATGAACATCTCTTTATAAAAGGCACTATGCAGGCTGTGTTACTCCAAAATAACAGTGCAGCATGTTCCAAGACTATTTGCAAGAAATTTGGTTTCAAAATTAAAACATTCCAGCATTAATAGCATTCATTCAGGCAGTTTGCTTTAAGAACAAAAATGTTGTGAACACTGGGTGTTGTTAAGTCAGATAGCCATGGAGGTTTATTAACTTTTTAAATTCCTATGTGTGTGTGTGTGTGCACGCGCGCGCACATATAAAATAAAAATTTTGTCTGTACATTGCTCAGAATGAAAAATAATGATTTCTGTATCAGTTGTGTCCAAGGTAACAAGGAAATGATCTTTTTCAAATTTTCCGTCATCTTTGTATACAGGCATGCATGTATGAATGAATGGGCATCACAAGAAAATGGCTGAAGAGAATTTAATGAAAATCTGTATATAAAGTTGGCAAATAAGGCTCTACAATCTAGGCTATAAATTATATTTGTAGAGAGTAAAATGGTAGTTTATGGGAAGGCCTAAAATTTAATTCTCAAAAATCAATGTTATTTGTGGTCCTATTGATAAATACTACATAACGAACACTATATAGAATTAAATTTCCAATAATCCTATGTCTTTTACATTTTTATCGTACCGGCTATAATGAAGGAGGTATTTATAAATTGATTTTTGTTTCCTAGTCCAAATAGATTCCGAGCTACGAAAAAACTAGTGAACATAATTCAATGAATGGAAAATTCTAAATTCCCATGGAGGGAATCCCACTCTGATGAGTCTAGTGTCAGACCTAAGACAAAGCGCTGGTTGATAGAGCAAAAGCCTGAAAAGCCTTACATCTGATATACAATGCAATGAAATCGGTATGTAAAGTCTGGGAATAAAGCATTGCAATCTAGGCTATAAATAACTGTATTCACGCTAGATGAAATGGTAGTTTAGGGGAAGGTGCCTGAAATTTTAAAATACCTATGTTCCTGTCAACGACTGGCATTACAGCTAGTTTTCTTAATACAATGGAACTTATTATCTGTTACCCTATTAACAAATTGGTATATTTCTAGATGCTCTTTCCTTTTCTTAAGAAATTAAAGTCTACAACATGATGAATAATAAAGGTCAATTTTTTTCCAGGGAGTTATTTGAATGCAGTTGTGCAACATTGCTTCCAATAATTCAAGATTTCTGGAAAAATGTTTTTTCCCCAAGCTCATGAAATAATTCAGTTACTCTACGGATGGTAGCAAGAGATACAATCTGGTAGTTGGCTGGAGAAAACAAATATTCAATGAACAGTTCATTCGCCTTTTTTGGAAGGAGTTAAATTACTTTACTTTACAATAAATGTCCTATGTGACAAGAGAAAATGTGCATGCTAAGTTGAATACCTAATAATTTATTTTAGAGAGGTGCGTTTTATTCAGCATCATAACATACTGGCCAAAATGCAAAACTGTACAATACAGTCAATTCTTGAAAATCTAGAATGTTTTAAAAGATTACAAAAATTGGTAAAATAGCCTTCATTATAAAATCTGATCTGTTATGTACAGAAAGTAAATTTAAAGTACATCATTCCACAGGGAGAAGAGGCTTAGGTATAATAAATCAATGATAACTGTGGAGACACTTGTCACTGGAGTACATAATTACCTTGCTCCAGTGATTTGGCTTTAAATTTAACTCCTTCGCTGTCTTCAGGCTCCCCATTACCACTTCAATGTGTCAGCTCGAATACGTATTCAGGCTTGTGCAGCTTTGCATTAATTGCTTTGATTGTAACTGAAAATGCCATCCATTGCACATCATTGGAAATGCAAAGGTGTTCTCTTTACAATAGCACTGTTCTAACAATGGGAGGTCACTGTGGTTTTCCAGAAAGTGTTCACATTTTGAAACATTTACCTTCATTGAAAAATATTACCACTGTTTGAACGTTTTTGACAAGGGGCCTTATTTTGTTCAAAATTTAATGTTTAAAATCCAGCCTCAGACTTTTGTAGTCTTATTCCTGCAGATATTCCCGACTAGTCTCCGTGGCTAGTGCACTGACGTTGGGAAGTTAAGATTTTGAGTCTGAGCCTGACTTTGGTCAGCACTTTTCTTTTACTGATGCATCCCTTTTTGTTTATATTTCAATAATTTATTTGCTGTGGTCTCTCGTTTTAGAGACATTTGCAATATTTTAAACCACTATTTGTCCTTGTTGCTTGAACATGTCATGTTTTATTCGTTAGAATTGAAAAGCAGTGCGGCCAGCAACCCTACGTTCATTTGTACTGCGCCAAGTCTAATGCAGCAATGTAGGAGCCCTTCCCTCTGTTCCACTCTGCTCCATCATAGAGCTTAATTCACCAATTCATCAACTGTCATCTAAAAAATTAACTCTTTCTTCTTCCTGATACGTTTCCGCTTGTGCCGGTCGTTCACAGAGCCTCTTCCAATCTTCTCTTTTTTTCCCCACATTGTATCATTCATCACTGCCTGTCAAAAATATAGAATTAAAAAATAAAACAAAATAAAGGATCAAGGTTGGATTCAAACCCTAAAACTTCAATTCCCAACGACAATGCTCTAGTGTCTACGCCCTGGAGACAAGTTGGAAGTATCTTCAGGAATAAGACTACAAAAGTTTGAGGATAGATTTTAAACATTAAATTTTGAACAAAATAAGACCAGCGGACAGAAAACACTTGAAGAGGGCTAAAATATTTTTTAATGGAGGACAAATCCTCAAAATTTGAACACTTTTCTATAAAACATAGCAACCTTCCCTTGTAAGTATTTATCCTCCGTGCATGGCCAAGCTAGAGACAAAAGAATGAATCTAACCGCAGCTTGTTTACTCTTCTACATCTCAGTGTTTCATGTTCTTTGTTTAATTTTGATATTAAAAGAACTGTATCATGAAAATTTAGTGAAAGTGAGAGTTCAAGTTAACCTAGTGATGAATATATCGATCATGATAAAGACAGTGGTATTCTCAATATTATTTTACCAGAAAAAGGCGGCAGTACTGGGACTTTACACTACCGTAAATTGCCCCAAATTTGCAGATTCCGTTCATACCCTGATAAACTACAATTTACTGGGCAAGTTTGAAAATATATATTTATTGAACTAATCGACTTACCGCAATTACAGGTTGCCACAATGGACAAAGTAGTGTGTCAGGAAACAGAATGTCTTGTCATATCGAAATAGAGGTAATACATTCCCGACCCTTTCAAATTAATTTTTTCGAATGATTTTAGTTTTTTAAGAAAATACATTTTCTACCTATGTCTATATTTTGTTTATATGCATGAGTTTTAAGAAAACTGTAGAGAAAGCAAGTCAGTCTGAATGAGACAGTAAAAGAGTTAAGCTACACAACTCAGGTTCCATGACAGAAAATTGAAAATAACATTTGTATTAGGAAAATATGAAACTTCTAGTTGACTCAGCCGTCACATTTTTGAAGTAAAATACATCTATAGTTCTGGAATCAGTTGTGCAAGAGAGTGCTGTAAAAAATATCAAAGATAAAAATTATTTATATATTAGATGGGCGATGACAGTGTTCAATATTTAATTTCTAAGAGGAAGGATCATATCATTTAAGAAGAATCTGATCTCGGTATGTAGTCATGGGGTGATGCTATAGCGCCATCGTTTGTGTACTAAAATTGCCATGTTGCGCGACCTAAAATAAGGGTAACTATGGATTTCAATGTGGTAGCATGTTGTGCAAGGTATAGTTTGATTCATCGTGTATTTGGCAGAAAATATCAAATGATGAGCACCTGAAAAATTGTGGTGCACAGAAGTGCAAAAAATTTATTCCATTTGTAAAATGGCTTCAAAATGATAGAAAAAACATACAGGAGGATACAGTGGTTTGTCATAATTCCAAACCAATGCCAAGCATCATAAGGCTTATCAGGAGTCTGGAAATTAAGGGGGCTGACTATTGTGTGGCAAGCTCCACGCTGCTGGAGCCCCAAGTTGAGCATATGTACTGCCTGAGCGACAGGAAAGGACTTGGAATTGTGGTCTTGCAGACCCTAAATTTGTTTTGAATTACAATATTAAATCAAAGAAATATCAACTACATACCTTATTGTGCTAATATCTTTCACATGGTACATAATCTATAACAGAACGTGTGGCTGGGACTGTGAGATAGGCCCATTCTATGTATTTTTCATAACAATCTTTGCATGGCACTGAAGATACACACTCCATAAAGCTTTTTCTGAGTTATTTTACAGAAAGATGAGCAGAGTTGACTAGAGTAATGTTTTGAATTTTTCTGACATGGATGATGTCCTGGAATATTTTTACTGCACATTCTAGGAGGGGCGTGCCAGTTCAACTGATGAACCCAACGGCAAGTTTAGGCGAAACTCTGCAAACACACACAGCTCAACCACTCAAAAGCTGGTTCTGTTTCAGTGATATTTAGATTTGCAGCTGTGAAAGTCTTGTTTTAATTGTATCTCCATGGGGAGTACACTTTTTTGGCAACAGAATTCACTTCTTTCGGAGGTTAGCAATCTCTACTTAGTAACAGGGCAGAATTGCAGTCTGTCTACCACTGCTAAGCAGTCTTGGAGTGGTGACTGATGAGCCCGAATGGCACGTCTGGGCAAAACTCTGCAAACACACACAGCCTAATCACCCAAAAGCTGGTTCTACTGCTGTGATATTTAAGTAATGTTTAAATTTTGGTATTACATTGTGCATTTACGGAACAACTGCCCTAAGGAAACATTTGTTTCCAAAAATAAACTGGAGTTAGCCGTAATTAAATCTGTGATGGAGTTCAATATGGGTTGTGCAAAGGCCTTCCAAGTTGTGACCAGCATGAGGGATGAACCTACTACCTCTCAGCATTGACCATCAGGGAGCAACAGGACCACAGACTGTGCACCAACAGCAAGAAACTTAGGAGAACTATATCTCCCACAAGATTTTATGGTTTTCAAGGACTACATTTTCAGTTTTATTAATCATTCCATGCCATTTGTGACTCAATCTTCCTCTTGATGTTTCAGGGGAGGCTTCACTGAAATTCTGAACTTCTACACAAAAGCAAGAAAGGAAGTTGGTGTAATGGAGTAAAACACCAGAGGAAGAGAGGATGTCTGAAGGAAAAACATGTGGTGCAGGGCAGTTTTGAAGAGAGTACGTTTGTCTGAACTTTCAATTGCTGTTTTCTCACATTTATATTTTTCAGCACTTTTTCCCATACAAAAGGCTCCTTGCGACAAAGTTCTTATCAAAGTCAAGTAAAACTTTCAGGAAATCTTTCAGTATACATAGGGGTTAAATTATACTAATGATTATAGGGTCAAATGATTACTACAATTATTTTACCCTTTAAATTTGCAACAAAATATATATTTAAAATTTTCCAAGTTAGAAATTTGAAAATTCTCCCACATACCTTGTCTAACAAAAAAATTTATAGTATCAATTCTATGAGTGTTTAAGACTAGTTCTGTAAATTTCAGCTTGAAAAACAAAAATGCAACAAGTTTCTTCATGTTACATGAAAATTTTTCCATAAGAAGACAACTCAAAAACTAATCAGCCTATTATCTCAAATCTTTGTGTAATTATTTCTCGTAAGGGCATGTATAAGGGGTTAAAATTTGGAGGCGATTGGTTGAAAAATGTAGGAGTTCAGAATTTCAGTGAAGCCTCCCCTTAAACATCGAGAGGAAGAATGAGTCATAAATGTCATGGAATGATTAATAAAACTGAAAATGTAGTCCTCAAAAACCATAAAATCTTATGGGAGATATAGTTGTTCTAAGTTTATGTGCTTCATTTAAAATATTGTCCAAAACTCTGGTTGAAAACCAAATTTGTGAAGTTTCAGAATGTGTTCATTACGGTATATAATATTCAGATGGTATAATTAATGCAGCGGAAGAAGGCCAAAATAGGCTGAAACATGTCCTGATCACTAATTTTGTAAATTTTTTTTGTACTTTTAAATTGTGAATAAAATAACTGTATTGACTAGGTGGATAATTAACATTATTTCATTATATTGTAAATTGACAATATAGAACCATGATGAAATTTATTCAGGGTTGACCATTAGTAAGTTTTCTGATTTATCCATCTTCCTGTTCATTCAATCTACATGCACCCATAAGCGGACTGGTACGCAGCGCAGCATTGTCTTGTATTACACATCCGAATGCTATTAGCAGTAGGCAAAAGTATTTGTAGTTCAAATTATAATCTAAGATACCTCGATTGATTGTTTTCTGATTCCAGAGGTGAATTGATGTGATTATTGATCGGTTGATCAATGTTTTGTTGTCATGAAGATAGCTTTGAAGAAGTGTGTGTAGCACGAAAAGCTCAGTAATAACGAAATTCAAAGTTTGCTAGATGTTTTAGGCTCTGATTTAGCAGTGATGAGGGGGCAAAGTTCCTTGTCACTCTGTGTGTATATTATCACACGATTTATCCAATAGTGAAAGCGATGTTAGGGAAGAGGGTGAAGTGCATGTTGAGTGGAACTGGATACAAGAACAGAATATTCCAGTTATACGTTTTCAGGAACAAGCAGTGTGCCCTATCAGTGGAATTTGTGAAAATGTAAGTAGAGAATCGACTTTCAGGCAGTACTCTGATGACTATAGTACAATATATTGCAGATGAAACCAATAGGTATGCCAGTATTGATCTAGAATTTTTACCAATGAACTTGCATGAAATACGTGTGTATGTTTTTTCTTTGCGTTGTAATGGGATTAGTACAGAAGCCTACAATTCACAGTTACTGGTGCAAAGACACAAGTGTTCACACGCTGTATTTTAGAACTGTCATGCCTTGCGCTAGGTTTGAGCAAAAATTAACTTGATTGTGGAAAGTTTAAGATTTTATACGACTTGCTTAATGTTTTAACTTTACTTATTGTTCAGATAGTGTATTACATACCTGCCAACTTTACAAAGCCAAAAATCAGGAGATTTAGAGATGAAAATCAGGAAAAATCGAGAGGAATCAGGAGATACAATTGCTCAAAACTAGTTAATCTACATATCTTACGCAATACAGGAGTACTATGGTACCGAATATTATAACACTTATTGTTTCAAAACATGACTGTTGTTATATGAGGCTCACAGGAAGTATGTGAGCGAGATAATCAGTCTCTGATAAGCCTACCGAAAATAGTATGAACTCATGCTCCAGACGTGTGAATCAGTCATGCGCTTAGATGCCATTACTTGGAAAATGCATAGATTAATATACTGCATCTCGCGCGGGCGCGATTATGAGAAGCGCAATATTATTTTTATCAAGTAATAAATTAAAACTCACCAGAATTGTCTCCAAATGGCTCCTAAAATCATTAGGAAATTCTATCACTAAACTACTAAAACAGACTCCAAATCTAGCGACTAGTCTCTATAATCGACTAGACTGATGCGAACGAACAGGAACATAACACGCGAGAACGAGAGATTGATAGTCGATATACGCGTCGCGATACACAGGTTTCAATAAACATCGCACATTCGTGCGCATTTCTCGTATTAATAAACGTCAAAATTTTTTATTTCAAAGAGGCCAATGAGCAAAGGACTTCGGCCACTTGCGTACAAAGCTGAAATGGTGGGATTTGAAAACAAATGTTCAAAGTTCACTAAAATAAGTTAAAATCGGGAGAAATATTAGAATAATCGGGAGGCGAAAAAAACTGTCAAAAATCGGGAGTCTCCTGCCTAAATCGGGAAAGTTGGCAGGTATGGTATTAGGATGAATTGTGTGGCAAATCTGAATAATATAAAACAGATCCTGTGATATTTGCAGTTGATCACCCACAGTACAGTTTTAACTGACAAAACCAAGCCTGCATATTTGAAAGATGGCAGATTCCTAGCAATGTCTGTGTACATGGTGGCCGAGTGCATATGGGTTAAATGGAACAGGCAACCATTTACTTTTTTTGCATATATAGTAGAGCAAAATTAACTGGGATATACTGAAAAAAAAAAAAAAAAAAAAAAAAAACACCCACACATCTGAAACTAAGTTTTAAAATGACGACAATAAGAACTTGTTAAACAGGAACGCTTTCTTTGGCTAATGAATGATCTGTTTAAAATGATCTTTGGCATTTTAAAACAGCAGCACTTTTTACTTAATAAAAACTGAAGCAAATGAGCAAAACAACACATGGCAAGAAATGAACAGTATGCTGCTTTAGCAAACACTTCTCTCACACCACTCAATGAATACGTCTAGCAGTGCAGGGAATTTGCAAGCTTACAAGAAGAGAACAAAATGTAATGGGAAGAAAAATACATATGGTAATGAGAAACTTATGAAATAAACAAATTAAAGTCATACAGACTTCACAGAAAACATTTCACATTGAGACGGCAATCCTAAAGAAGTGACAATACTACTAAAATTTCATAAGAATGTATAGTTGCATGACATCATCCCTAGGCAGATCCTTAATTGTCAATGTACCACCAGCAGCTTTGTAGCCAGCATTTTGCCACAGCAATGCTGATAGTTCACGATTATAGGTTAATCATTAAGTCTTGTGTAAAGTTTATAATTTAGAAATACAATCATCTAAATAACAGAATCTGGATTCATTCACAAATCTTTCATTAAAAAAAAAAAAAGTTAACAGTTCAAAAACTGAACATAATGAATTGTAAAATGCCTGTTTCCAAATTACAATTCAACTTGTACTTTTAGATTTGGGTACATTAATAAGAACACTTATTGTGTGTCTACTGTAACCATTATAAGCTATGCAGAATTACAAGATTATGTTCACTAAAACCTACAAAATGTTAGTTTTAAAACAATCTCCTTATCCACAGTATTTTACAGCTGAGAAGTATTTTGTCATGCTGTTCTGTTACAGTAAAATATGAAACTTCAGATAATTATTTATGAAACAGCATTAATATATAAATGCCATGAAATGAAACATGTGAGTAAATCAGATAATACTGTATGCAACCAAGGTTCGAAAAAGTTACATTGTGGCATCCTTTCAGAAACCGCATAGGCTGTCACATAAGAACCCCAATACAACAGTGTTTTTACTTGGCAAGGTATTTAACTTCAAAAGTACATTTCGTCTTAAATGTTTTGGCAGCTTTGTATTTGATTATTCATGTGTCCATCAGTAATATGAAAGGGCCATACGCTAAAGTCAGGGCTTCATGTGTAAAATACATTTGTGGAAACAATGTAGAAGAAAATACCGTACATCTCTTATCGAGGTCTAATTTAAACATTTCCAAGCAATTCTTATGATGGGTCAAAATGACCCTTTATCATTGTTCTAGGAATGTAAGATTCTCAGCTGTTCTAATGTTAAAAGATTGCAGCTCTGACAGAATACCTCTGGCACTGCTGTAAATCTTGCCTTCATACAACAGATCATAAGTACTAAAAATAATGACCCATTCCAAAATCAGATTTACTAGTACCAACCCTAATTTAAGAAAACAATAGCATACAATGAAAATGGCCCTCAGTCAGGATCTACCTAGGTGGATTACATTTCAGAGGCAATGTTTAGAGCATATATAAGAAATAGAAACCTCAATCTCTAACAGATTGTGATTACTTTATCTACAGCAAAAACATAAATTAGAACAAATTTAGTATTATTCTCACAGGTACCATATATCAATGGCTCAGAACTAACAATTTTCAGAAACATTAAAAAATTCAGTTATATACATATAAAAAGATTTCTTATGCAACAGTACTACAAGGAAAATTACTCACCCAGTAATAAGGCACTTTCAAAAGCATACATGAGAACAAAAGTACACACAAAAGACTAGAAAAACAGAAAGTAACCCTTTTACATGACGTGGATCCAGGCCTTTGTCATGCACCGCAAGAGAAACTGATGAGAATGACACAGAATGCATATATATAGTAAAGATAACCAACTTCATCTGTGTGTACCAGATTCATCTAATCCATCATGTCTGTTAGATTCTCAATACTGTTAAAACAGACTAGTACAATAGGCACTTTGAAATCACAAAAGCTATAAAAATAAAGTTTGTAAATGGCATTTTAAAAACTACTTGTACTACAGGAGATTTTCCTAGCATGATATTTGCCAAAGTTGCATTATTTTGGTCAGTTCTTGGAACATGACAGCACTGGGCTGAATTAAATTGTATTTATGTTAATAGTTACCAACTGAATCCAGAATTAGATACTAAAAATTATTACAAGTACATTTTTCCAACATCTAATTTTAGATTGAATCCACCATGTTCGCTTTTATGAGCGGACTAGTCAACAGCAATGGCATACATTGGCAGTCCTATCTTGATATCACAATTAGGTGCAAGCAATTTAATCCGAATTTCATGTTCATTTTCAACATCTGTGGCTAAAAACAGACAGCTGCTGACATTTAGATAAAATCAGTAGAAAAACTTGTTTCTGCTTAGAATTAGTCACTTGATACAGGTACTGCACAAAACAAAGTTTAAAATTAGTTCATAGATTCC
Source organism: Anabrus simplex (assembly GCF_040414725.1). Taxonomy (NCBI): domain Eukaryota; kingdom Metazoa; phylum Arthropoda; class Insecta; order Orthoptera; family Tettigoniidae; genus Anabrus; species Anabrus simplex. The sequence goes on along the minus strand of NC_090265.1, from coordinate 688,677,233 downwards.
ACAGTCAAAAATATATATTAAAATGGATTTCACATGGCATTCTTCTGGGAGAATGGCTTAGTACTAGGACTTAACTGAAGGGATTTGCAGCTAGGCGTGTGGTTCTCCTTGCCCTTAACAGGGGTTGTTACAGATGCCTTCAGAGGTTTATTAGTGGCACGTTCTTTCTGAAGTTTATCGACAGTCCGCTTCAGTTTCTGCACCTCCTGAAATAGTTATTACAACTATGTTAGAACACACTTGAAATGTCTTTACAAAAAGATTTTTTTTTTCTATTGGCCTTACGTCGCACCGACAAAGATAGGTCTTATGGCAATGATGGGATAGGAAAGGCCTAGGAGTTGGTAGGAAGCGGCCGTGGCCTTAAGGTACAGCCCCAGCATTTGCCTGGCGTGAAAATGGGAAACCACCGAAAACCATCTTCAGGGCTGCCGACAGTAGGATTCGAACCCACTATCTCCCAGATGCAAGCTCACAGCTGCGCGCCTCTAACCGCACGGCCAACTCACCCGGTATAAAGATTTTTATTTTGCAGAAAGTTTAAAACATATATACTGTACCAGGAATGCCTATGGCCTGGCACATCATAATTATAATTCATTATTTGTTCAAGAACTGCTAGGCTTTAACATTTGAAACAGCCTTGCGGATGAATGTTCTCGACTCACTGCTTGCTGCAGGAGTAAGAGAGACAGCACGATGTTACGGAGCGAGGAGCCGGCCTAGTGACGTCAAAGCCACATGTTGTCGACCCACCCCTAGGGAATGGTCTAGAAACATTTTTATAACTAATAAACGGCTTAAGATACAGAAATATGAGGTACACCAGGGTAGTAGCCAAATTCTGAAGTCAATACATGCAGTAATTTCGGAGATATTAAGGTGGGAATGAAACCACTTTCCCATCGCTTGGAACAGCGAGCCACCCAGCAACGGGTATATAAGGTCAACGACTCACCGTGTATACTCAGTTGAAATCTACAACTCAACCATGCAAGGCGATAATGCTGTCGTGTCACGCTACGTTAAGTCCGAGTGAAAGCCGTGCAGAAACTTACAAAGTTCGTCGTACGAGAACGTGATACTTAGAAATTTCAGCTGAGTCGTGAACTTGTGAAATATTTCAAAGTGCATCTAAGTTGAACTCCATGTTATATGAAACTTAAGAATTTTCTACCGAGTTGTGGACTTGTGAATTCAAGGTGCATTTAAGGCAATGTATAGGTGAAATTTGGTGAAAATTGTGAAAAAAAAATCCATTTTTAGTTTTTTATGTTCTCATAATGTTTATACCTTGTACTTTATTTTTGGGCTTTGTTTTATTTAAATATCAGCCATTTAAAGCCCTTAGTGGCCATTTAAATGACCCGGTGCAAGTGGGCGTTGCCACCCATCGACACTATTCGCATGAATATCTTTCGTTTTTCGAAGATTTTGAATTGAGCGTGCGGGTTGAATGTAAGAAATTTTGTTGCTGTGGGTCTTTATGTTGGCTATTCTGATGGACTATCGATATATCGAGTGGAATTGGCGCTTATTTCAAGGATGGAGCTTGTCCATGTGTTGAATGCAAACAAAGAGTTGTGATCTCACGTTTTGTTTTAGGCCTACTCTGCTTTTCTGTAATTTCTTAAATGTTACATTTGTAATAATTTGTAATAAGTGTATTATAAATGATCCATAAACAATAACAGTATCTACTTAGTGCAAGCAGCTTAGTTTTTGAGGTTGGGATTTGTGAGGTTGTGTTATCAGTGTACATAATGGGCAGAAGAATTGAAGAAACGACCTAGTAAAGTGTTGGATAAAAGAACTGGAGATTGCTGTAACATCAGCAATTGCTGAATTCAACATGGGTTGTGAAGCAAGTGAGAAACTAAAAGCTAGTGTTAGGGGTGTTAAAGTTAGCAGCTCAGGACAGAAAATTAGTGTAATGAGGGACAAGCGTAGAATTGACTACAGTGGAGTGTGGAGTGGAGTGTCTGATACTGATATTAAATGATCAAAATTCTAAGGTGATAGGATGAAAACTGTAGATTTTAGGATTTTCACAGATGCATTAATACAGTGCAAGACTTAGAGTTATATCGTGTTATGGACTTGTCGATATTTCAATGTGTATTCGAACTCTGTCACTTTCAGGTACAGCATTACGGACATTGAAAGGACAGTGTGTGATAATTTGAAATTATTATTGTCGACGCATTTATGAATTCAAAGACATTTCTACGTGTGTTTTCAAATTTGAATATGACTGAACTGTTTAATGTGTTATGATAGTCAAACACTCAGTGATCAATTAGGACCAAATGTGGATAATTTTCACGCCTTTAGCGAATATTTGAACAATGTTATTAGGATAATGACAGAACCTTAAGGACATTTTATGTCAGTTCTAGGATATATGGACTTTAGTATGGATAACTTACATGGAAAATTTAATTAAGACGTGTGTTCGAGATTTTTAGAGACTTGAATGCGTCGTATATAAACTGAATCTGTGCTTAATTTTTCCATGAACTGTGACCTTGACATTTCATTCTGAATTTATTACTACGGGTTTTAAATGTCATGAACTGTGCCCAGTGTTATAATCTCACGTTGAGTGAACTGTGCATTTAAAACCCTCGTGATATAAGAAGATTTTTTTTTTTTTTGCTAGTTGTTTTATGTCGCACCGACAGATAGATCTTACGGCGACGATGGGACAGGAAAGGGCTAGGAGTGGAAAGGAAGCGGCCGTGGCCTTAATTAAGTTACAGCCCCAGCATTTGCCTAGTGTGAAAATGGGAACCACGGAAAACCATTTTCAGGACTGCCGACAGTGGGGTTCGAACCTACTATCTCCCGAATACTGGATACTGGCCGCACTTAAGCGACTGCAGCTATCGAGCTCGGTGATATAAGAAGTGAGAACATATTACTGTAAATACTACACACAGAAACCTGTGTTTTCAGACTGTTAACAGCCAGCATTATTTCAAGTATTACGTTAACTGCTGCATTACGAAGTGCTATTGTGAACTGTGCTTTCAGACTAAATTTCAAAGTGCAATATTAGTCACCCTTAACTTGCTAACAGACAGTGCAACGATTTCATATTACCGTGTCAATTGAACTTTCCCGTGTATCAATTATATCAGACGACACCGGAAATCTTGACAAAGTGTTGAAACCTCGTATTTATTCGAACATCTGATTCAACGTGGGACAGGTGACAACGTTGGAGGATATATGTGATACATCGAGGGATAATATGTGGTAAGCCGCTGTTGGTGCTTGGTTCGACCTCATGCTGCACATCGTGGGAGCTCCAGTCGCCGACCTGTGTGCCCACATTTCATCAGTTCCAGTTTGCTGAACTCAGGTGATATGAGTGTAGTTTACCAGTTTACTTTGGTGAATAACTTCAAAATATTGCACTAGACAATCAGTGACTCACTGCAAAGGCAATTCTATCAGTTATAATCCTTGAGTGCTACGTTGGTCAAGTACAAGTGCCTAATTCATTAAAATTTTATTATCATGTGAATTTCAATTCTACAACCTAGATAAACTGTAGGAATTCATTTAGATGAACTGTAGGTCCATTTTCGAAAATAAGGGATTTTAATTGGACTTCAGGATTTTCTGAAGCCCGTGTGTATTTCTTAGAAACAGTATTCAATCTGTGAATTTCAATTTCAAAGGACTCTTAAGATTTCACAGGAGTGATTTGAGAATCATTATTTTTGAACTTTTCAATTGATTTCATTTAAACTTCAGATTTTCATGAGAACAATTCATGAACTAAGTGCTTATTTTGGGTTATTTTTCATTTATGAATTTATGAGTGTGGAGGACCGGAAGGGCAAGAGAGGTCTATACTGGTGGGTTTTTGGGACTCCTACAAATAGAGGTTGGATAGGTACAGAAAATGCAGGTAGATGTATTCTGTGTGGAGAAAGATGGTCGGACCTACATATATTCATCGAATGCAGGGAGTTAGAAGAGTTGAAAAAGAAAGTGTTGAGTAAAAAAGAGATAGGAAAAGTAGAAAAAATTGAAAAGATGACGGTTTGGCTGGCCAGAGAATGGGGAAGAGGAACAAATATTTCGAAATATTTAAATATGGTTAGAATGAGATTTATAAAGAAATTAAGAGAATAAGGGGTAAAAGAGGGTTACAGAGGAAGGAGAGGAAGGAGGTAGACGAAACTGCTAGGTTATATAAAAATTGAAGACAATAAGAGGAGTTTGAAGTACAATCTGATTGTATGATGAAAAGAAGATTTGTATATATTTGGAGAGGATTGCATGTGTGAGAGAACGGAGGTGGTAGTTAATGTTAGAAAAAAAAAGAAAAGAGAATAAAAAAGAATAATAAAGCAACGAGGGATGTGAGTAAGAGGAACTGTTGGACTGTTTAGAAACGGAAATAAGCGGAAGAAAGAGAAGGAATAAGGGAAAGCCAGGTTTGATTGTTGGCAATTCAATGGTCTAAGATTTAAGTTTAAAAAAAAAAATATTAGAGAGTAGTTTTTTAAGTTTTAGTGTAAGACTCGTAGGAGCTATAGAATTGTCAACAAATACATTTGTAAACAGTGATAGAATATGAATGATAGGGTTAGTGGACAAGAAAAGGTGTTTGGATAACATAATAGTAGATAATTTTAAACTCTGGCTTAAAAAAAAAAAAAAAAAATTAATAAGTAATGAGTGGTCGTGAGGAAAAGGAACTGTTGGACTGTTTAGAGATGGAAAGGACTGATAAGTGATGTGAGGAAACAAGGAAAAGACAGATTTGTTTTGTGGCAATTCCGAGGTTTAATATGTAAGTTAAACTATTTAAAAAAAAAAAAATACAATTAGCAAGTAGTTTTAGTCTAAGAGACGCAAGAAAAAGAAAGAAAAGCGATGAGCAAGGAACTGGAAATTGTCAACAAGTGCGATTGTATATAGTGTATAAATATTAACTATACGGTATAGTGGAAAGTAGTCAGTAGTTAGCGAATAAGTATTATAAGAGAGATGGACAGAGGCTAGGAAGAGTAAGAGGGGAAGATTGGGGATGGAAGGGGGGAGGGGTATAAGAGACAGACGGGTGGGATGGTACAGTCCCATCCCTAGGTGAAAGAGGAAACATGTCCGCTCACAGAATAACAAGTGAATCAAGATGGCGGCAGTAAGACGACACGATTATAGGCGGAGCAGTAGATAAATACGTGACGGATCGTATGATGGACCGGAAACCGCCTCTACGATTCGCCACGTAAGATGAGGAGAGAAGTACGAGTAAAAGGTGGGGGTAATATCTAACCCGGGAGGAGTGGCTGAGCGGCCAGGGTGGGATGGCTCTCTCCTCACAGGGAATGCCGCATGCAGCCGAGGTTTTTTATTTTATTTTTTTGTGTTTAGTTAGCTGTAGAGAGTAGATAGGGGATGCCCTTACATGCGGAGGAGTTCCTCGCATACCAGAGGCATCTCAATAGTTTTAGATAAGTTGGTGCAGTGTTGGGCTGGATTCCGCCGACATTGACACCACTAAATAAGTAGAGTAGATAGTAACTATATATTATTTTGTGCGGTTTTTCTTTTGGGTTCTTAGTTAATAGTTTTAGTCTAGTAGTTAGAGCTTTATATTATATATAATAGTATGTTAGTTTATATTGTTTTGCTTGTTTGGTTTATATTGTTTTGTTTGGTTTCTGGGGTCATGTGTATTTTATGCTCTTTATTGTCTGTAACCGATGGTGCAAACTAGGGTGGCAATAAAGAGTTATCTATTTAAAAAAAAAAAAAAAAAAATTAAATTTATTTATGAATTTATGAGTGAAGATTGGACTTTAGGAATCAACCTATATGAACTGTAAGGTCTATTTGAGTGTAACAAGAATTGATTTTGGACATTTTCAAATGTCAAGAGAACATATTTGACAAAAGGTTACATTTCTGTTTAACTTTGCCTACATTAAAGATTTCTGGAATTTAATTTAAAATTGAACATGTCAATGGAAGAATATATTTTCAAGACAGTCTCTAGTGTTTAAATGTGAGATAGAAGCAGGGTGATTTTCATTAAAATCTTGAATAAATTTATCAGAAAACATAATACCATCTATTATTTGCCCTGCAAAATTTCCTTCTCTGTACTGGCTCCTAAAGTACCGCACACTACCCGAGATCTTTTCCATGCTCAAGAACCCATAAACTTTTCCTGGTACAATACATACGGTAAAACTTCCCAACAGTAGACACATTTGGGGTCTACAAAACATATGTTCTTAAAAAGTGTGCGTTATTCAGGAAACGCACAGATTTGGGGACATTTTTTCATGTGAATACTCACAGCTGTAGCTGAAGAATAAAGTGTGTTCTATCAATATTAAGTTTAAAGGTAGACCTAATACAGAAATTTATTAATTTACTCTAATGTTGGTTTTTTAAAGTGCAGAGATGCCAGCTTACAAAAGTAAAAAAAATCAGGAGAAATTTGGCAGCAAATCGCGATGTATTACGACACATCACTGATAGCAGAACATGTACTAATTCATTATAATTCAATATATTAACAACTCTATTTGGCCTACATATATATTTCATTCTATATGAATACTAATACTGTACATAACTGAACTTTTGACTTCTCATCCTTCAACATGATAAACACAACCGTAACAATTGATCCCAGCTAACGTCGACAAGACAAGTAAGTTCATACGATAAACACTCACTCTACTTTATTATCGTATTGGGTTCCACATTCATCATTCTAATTCCCCGTTTTTTCTTTTATCCAGTTATAGACAACTCATATTCCTCCCAGATTGAATATGCACCAATGGGAAGTTTATCCACAAGAATGACGGAATATTTTTATTCCGATAAACAATGATTGAAATAAACAATATGTATCCTACTTACATGCTTCAACCTTAAAACATAACCATGCTTCTTTCTAAAGGAATATTCAAACTGTTTCAAACCCTAACAGTACTGTTAAAATTTCTTACGACTTAGGCGACCATATCAGCTGAAGAAACCCCAACTCACGCAATGATAAATTCTAGTCAATACATTTTGAGAAACCCCTATTCACGCTTGATCAATCCAATCCACAATTGGAATTCTAGTCATAAAATAAGTTGATTCAAATTTCATGTTCATAATACGAATAGAATTCAGAATAAGGTCAACGAAATTTGGATAAGAAATGAAATTAAAGCAACGTACAAAAGAAAGCCCTCTTAAATTTACAATTATATAAAGTTCATTTATTTTTGGCCCAAATGTTGTATCCATTTGAATGGATTTCATTTCCAACTACATGTGGACTATAAATTGAATATTAACGATTTTATCCAACATTCCGGTGTTGTAAAAATTCTTATGACTCAGGGGACTATAACAGCTGAAGAAACCCCAACTCACGCTGTGATCAATCCAATCTGCAATTGGAGGTCGGCTCATTGTAAAAAATTTAATTCATTGTTCATAAATTCTGGCAAGGTTAATGCACTTATTGTACATACTGTACATATTGTAAACTGTGTAAATAGCATAAGACAATTGTATTTACAATTGTATTTAGTATTAAGTTAGTTTACTATAAGTTCCAATGTTTATAGTTTTAATTCTTGACCTTAGGATTAATATAGGCTGAGGATGCCCATAACCGGGGCGAAACATGTCCCTAACTGGTGTGTTTCATTCATGTAGAATTTAACCGCCAAAAATATATATTTGTATTGAAAAGGTGGACATAATTTTAATATTGAAAGAGTTTACTGAGCAGGTCAATCGTAATCTCCGATCTGCCTCAATTGCATTTCATCATGATCATTTCAGGTGGGATACTTCTCTGCACTGGTTAGCGTTCGCTCTAAATTCGGCAGTTCATGAGTCCAAGTTATCTCCAGAATCATGTTTAAGTCTGGTCACTTAATGACATATTACCAGAGACAATAGATCCCGATAATATTAGAGATCTATGGAAGAAGGCTAAAAGCAATCTTAAAGCTTCCCATGAAAAGCTTAAAGATACGATCGTGGACGGAGGCCCACCAATTTAAAAGTCTGAGATCAGGTCATGATTAAAAATTTTGTTCCTGCGGGCAAGCTTGCCCCCAGATTTCATGGGACATGCATTGTTTTAGATTTCTTAACACCTGTCACCTTATTGGTCACTAACCCAGCCACAGAGAGGATATTTAGGGTTCACCTGTCTCAGGTGAAGCCAGTATAAATTCATTGATATATTACATTAGCCACTAAATCTTGGCAGGAGTTGAAGGTTATCTTTCTTTTAAGAGGGATAGTAGATCTTAAAATTAATCAGATGGGAACATGAAGGCCTTCTGCCCTGACCATAGTACTGTTATTCTATGTACAACTTTCCCCTCTGATATAAATTCCTGTTGTCCATTACTTGGTGGCCAATACCTAGCCCCCAACTCCCTAAATCCATGTACTGCTGACACACACTCACCATCAAAGCCGTCCACTTGTACCTCCTGCAAAAATTTAGTACTCACAAGCTCCATCAAAACCATCTCAGTCACCAAGATAATTATTGTTTCAGTGCCTTCTCAGCCGTTGGCGGAAGTGTCTCAACAAGTGGCGAGCGATACCGGAGTGGGGTTTGGGCCCACTCCACTCTAGTCATGTCTCCTTCCGAGCGGTGAGCCGAAGCTCCATCTTTCTGGCAAGGGCTGAGGTGCGGTAACTCTATAGAGCCAACCCACCTGGGAACTGTACTTCAACATCTGATCTGCGGCGACCATCACCATGATTACCCCTCTCATAGTAGCGGGAGAGGTGCATCTGAGGGTCCTTGGGGGGGGGGGGGGGGTCCGGGGGACCTCGACTGGGTATCGGCAACGGCGGCCAGTCTTGCCGTCAAACTTAATTGGTATATCCTAGACTTCTACGATGGCAAGAAGACTTCAAAACTAGTTTTCCAAATTAAATTTCTAAAAATGGACCTTTATCAAGAAAGTTCTCACCTGTGAAATTCCAACTTTAAAATTAACGTTTTCAAAATTCTACCGTGTTACCCCAGGGAAGGACCTTTGGGGGGAAGGTCTGTACCGGAAGGTACACCTCAACCCCGCACATTTAAAAGAAGCGCCTTCAGGAACGCTATCTATCCTACTAAACCTGAAACTGCCAGTGCATGAACTTGAGACATTGATCCGAAGCTGTCAGTTCTAAATGACAGAGTAATATGTTATTTTAAAGTTTCCTACACTGACTGGATTTGATTTGTTTTGGTGCACATCAAGAAATTCTCACTTTTCTCCACAAGTGTGTCTACAAAAACTGAGGTCATGCACTCTGGTGCATGGTGTAATGATTAGTGATTTAAAGAAGGTTTGTGTTTATAGGTTTTCTCAACTAAATTGACTCATTTATTTTGATACTTCAAGGTTTGCAACACTTCCTTCTCATCCCGCCAGATTTTTAGTCTGGCCAATCGCAAATTTTTCTGTATTTATTTTTCAGACAATCTTAAGCTTCTTGTAACTTTATGATTATCCGGATCTAGTCCAGAGCCTTCTCGAACCCTCCCCTCGGGTATAAAAGCTGCGGCTTTTACAAGCTACCTTGTCTTGTAGATCGTCAAATTACTGAGTGTGTGTTTAAGACAGGAGGAGGGGTGCCTCATTCTTTGGCAGGCAGAACATCAGCCCAGGTAATTGCCATCAGTTTTCTATCTCTGTAGCTTTCTCCGGAAAATGACCCCAGGGGAAGTTTCTAATTTTTAACTATCTAATCATCCTTTTCCCAAAAATGTAAACTAGTTCTTGTTAATGTAAAATTTCATAAAGACTTAATCTGTAAATTCGGGGATATAGAGTGCGCTGCCCTCTCGAGTACCCCTTGAATTTATCTTGAGGCGACTATGATTTTGTAACCGTTTTTCTTCCCGTAAAGCATTAACTAACTTTTCTTTTTAGTCACCTCAGTAGCGTGGGATTAGCCCCTGCATCATCGGGCCACAACCCCAAGTAGGGTTTTAAACTTTGTTGTCTAGGAGTGCAAGTGTACGCCTCCACACATTTTTGAGTTTTAGGCTAGTAATTTAAACTGTTCTTTCTTTTCACGAAGGCCCAGTAGGACAGGTACTAGATACCCCTGTGTAAACCACATGGTATTGTAAACTGTAAGTTGTGCCTAGAGGCCAAGTAATGTAATTCTATCCTGAATGTAAACTTGAAAGTAGAGCATGTAAGCTCTTCTGTTGTTATGTAAGAGATTTTGGTGTACCACTGAGTGGGGCCTTTGGAAGGCTGTATTTGTAACCATTGGAGCAAAGTGCTCTTGAATTGTGTCTGGGGAGATCTCTCTCCTTATCTAACTAAACGCAATATTTGCGACGTCGTAAACATGTACATTTGGAGCTTGAAGTTCAAAAACTTGTAAATTACCCACCCTTGAGTTTTCTATTCTAGTGTGAAAATTGTCATGATACCGGGTTCTTTCACAAAGTGAAGAATTTTGCCGGTTAACAATTTAATTTTCTGAAAAGGAATATAACCTTTATTTCAAAGTTTTAAATGAATCTTTGACTTTCGTAGATAGACCCATCTAGCCCGCACCTTCTTTCACCCCTCTGCGTTCCACAGATAATCCCAGAACATAGTGTACTGTCAAATGTACGACGAGAGTAAAATGCAAAATTTAGAACTGAACCAGTGGCAGCTCGTGCTGAATTATTTTGTTGGTTCTGCTCTGAGATGCCCAGTCCATTGCAGTAAGTGTAATACACACACCTAAATTCGTATTGCATACGGGAACTGCCAACTGAGCTCATATACATCCGTCCTATAAACCCGCAGAAACACTTTGCTCCATGTTTATCAGCTTTGAACTTCCCGAAAATGTGCAGGAAAAACACAGGTAAACATTCACCTCAATTTGTAAGACCCCGATTTCAAGGGACACCGACTATATAAATAACTGACTTATACAAAAAACAGTTCAGTTTCAAAAAATGCCTTTCTGCCGCGTAATGAAAAAATGTTGATCTATCGGTACACTCGTATTTACAGAGGTTCCGAGACCTACATACATCTTTGGAAGCTGGCTTTCTAAATGGAGAGGGAACATCATCCGATGGTACCAACGTTTGTGGTTTTATTTTCATGACTACCTAACTTGGAAGAATTCACAACCATTATGGAGAAACATATTATTGATTACTTGTAGGCCTAAGAACTTGCTCATTCGCTTCGTAAGAGAGAATGTTTTCGGTTGCTGGATAGAAGGATAGAGAAATATTCGTACCCCCAATCTTAAAGTAAGTTGATTGAAGACTTAACATGAACAGTAAACTGATTGTGTGTAACTTACTGTAATTACAACCATCCTCTTTTACCATGCATTCTCCTGTATTTGAGCAATTTGGGCTTTCTTTCTACTGAACAGAAGCATCACAACTATACTACAGTATCAGAAAATGTTGAAATGTAAGAATTTTACACCATATAAATATACACCGTTTTAACTCATTGCGGACCGTGGACGGCGTAAGACGTTTAAGCTTGCTCCTATGCTGCGAGCCGTGGACGGCGTAAGACGTTTAATGTTCCGCGCGAAGCAATGCTGTTTATATTCGTCATCTATGCATTCTTACACCTTAGTCAGCGTTACTGGCTGTAGCAGGAAGTTGGGTGACCTTTTTGAGATAACCGTCGCGTTGAGTGGGTTTATGTTTATCTTAGTTGTTTTAGCGGGAATATCTCAGCACTTCCTCGCACGTCAAGACAGCACTTGAGATTTCAATGCAGTTGCATGTCGTTCCTACCGAGTGTATTATAATGGTTTATAAAACAGTTTCTTACGGAAGAAGAAGTATTAAGTATTGTTCACAATGATTATTCTGGTGATGAACTTATTCCTGAAATAGACTCAGATAGTGAAAGTGAGAGTGACGAGAAAATTCCGATTCCCGAATCTGATAGGCCTATAGAGAAAAGTGAACTGCCTGATACATCCTAGTTACTGTCCACCCGTTTCACCATTTACAGAGAATTCAGGTATAAACGTTCAAATAAAATATAAGCAGGATATTTTGAGTTACGTGAGTATTTTCATGAATGACGAATTTTATCAGTATGTGTGTGAGCAGACCAATCTATACGCGAGTCAAGTGATAAGTGCGGCGCCGCGGCCTTTCACATAGAATTCGATCATGCAATCGTGGAAACCGATTAGTCCAAAATCCTGATATAAAAATATACTGGACCGAAAACCCTGTTTTTCATACTCCGATATTTTCTAATACAATGTTCCGAATACGCTTCCTTCATATTCTTTCATTTCTTCACTTCGGTGACAGCAATCATTATGCCGAAAATACTGATAGGCTGTATAAAATTAGGCATACGGTATTTTGAAACCTGTGACACCAGATATCACACCCTAAATATTTACTAGTGGTAAGCACAAAGTATCATTTTTCTAACATTTATAGTTTAGGAGTAATCGTAAATTGTATTAAGTGATGCAAGTCAAGAGGGCCAGGCATCAAAATGGCCGGTCCAGGCATTCAAGTGTGCAGCTCAGAAGCAGGTACTGAATGTGTTAAAAGTTCTCTATTTACACTTATGAGTACAGCAGAGGGAGCTTTCTGCCAAACAGTTGAGAATTCAACGGCCCTGCTTGCTGCAGTGATTCTCTTGCAGAAGTGGCACCAGTGCTACCTCTAGTGTAGCATTTACTAACTATGGTCTCAGTGACAGCTACTCTAATCCACGTAAATAGGCCAGCCGTGCTGCAATGTGTGCAGTTCATACAGAACCTTATGGGAGACTTTTAGCCACCTATTGGAGAAAGCTGTAGTTAAGTGTGCTCTCTTATGCTTTCAACAAGACGTTCTGTCATTCACAAAACCTAACAAGGTTGCCAGATCATCAGTATATGAATGTTTGGCTCAATACCAACACTCAATATGAAGGATGGGATCGCTAATCGCTGTATATCATTTCATTTTGGTGGTTCTGGAGCTCTGCAGATCATATTATGGAGCCGCGCCTGAATTAAACAGTGTTCAAAAACACCTTCACATCTCTGATCAAAAGAACAGAGTAAGAATATGCAACAACTACTTTTAGCCGACTAGAAAACACTGTGTAAAGTTAGTACATTTTCCGCTGATACTTGTGAAGCTTTTGCATGCTGCAACATTCCGCTGCATTAACTGAATTAATTGTGCTAATCAAAGGACACCAGATGAATCTATTCTGAGGAAGATATTTACTTTCACTGCACGCTTCTGTCATGGATTCAATACAATCTGAAATAGGAGGGAACTGTGTCCGGATATCTGTAGATGAAACCATCTATTTGTGTGGTCGATGTATTGCGAACTTCGTAGTGGTAAATTATGTCCTGCCGGGCTGAGTGGCTCAGACGGTTAAGGCGCTGGCCTTCTAACCCCAACTTGGCAGGTTCGATCCTGGCTCAGTCCGGTGGTATTTGAAGGTGCTCAAATACGGCAGCCCCGTGTCGGTAGATTTACTGGCACGCAAAAGAACTCCTGTGGGACTAAATTCTGGCACCTCAGCGTCTCCGAAGACCTTAAAAAGTAGTTAGTGGGACGTAAAGCAAATAACATTATTATTATTATTATTAAATTATGTCCAGAAGAACCCGGCAAACCTCATTTACTTTCGTGCAAACAGCTATAATAATAATAATAATAATAATAATAATAATAATAATAATAATAATAAATTTAAAAAAAAAAAAAAAAAAAAAAAAAAAAAAAAAAAACCATGCTTCAGTTGCAAGATTTATCGATTCCCTGCAACTTCTGTGGCCTAGCAAATCGAAGAGTAATTGTGTGCCTTTTAGTCACAGACACAGCTTTGTATATGTTGAAAGCTGGCCAGTCTCTTCGAGTATTTTTTCCAAATCTCATCCATGTTGCACGTTTGGCCCACGGATTGCATCGTATTGCAGAAGAGATACGTACCCCTTTCCACCTATCAACGAAGTTATTTCAAGTAGGGAAAAACTGTTCCTAAAAGCACTGGCTGGTGTACATATTTACAAAACTCACCTGCCTCCCATTTCTCTTCTGCCGAAACCTGTTCTCATAAGATAAGGAACTTTATTATCCGCAGTACTGTTCTACCAGGAGAACTTTATTCAAGTGACAGATGTAGTTAAAAGTACTGACGATAATCATACTGTGTGTGCTTGTGAAGCAAAGTGCACATTTCAATCTGAAACTGTATATAAAGATATGTTTCATCCATGAGCATTATTCGGCACTTTAAGGGCCTAGATATACTCTGTGCACTCCCTACACGAATCCCTTCAGTTAATTCAAAACACCATTAGTTCTTCAAATTGTGTCCTGCTGAAACTGGAGAAAAAGTTAGAAGGAAATTCAGTGCGGTGTTAAGACTCAAACCCAGGACTGAAGATTCAGTCCATAAGCAACTACATAAGTGGAATCAGACACGATTTGCCAAAAGAATATTCTGAGCAGTCAGTGCCAGTGAACAAGTACTGTCCTGTTACGTCTGTGACGTACGATAATTTTTAGCGTATAAATTAATTCTGTCCGACAACAGAAAGTCATTGACCCGTGAAAACATTGAAAAACTGTTGATAACCTACTGCCTTGCATAATTTTACAAGGAATGAAACATGTTCGTCAATTTAACGTTGAGTTAAAAGTAAATAAAGCGTTTGGTAAGAGTATTTTGTTTTATTTTTAGTGCATATTTTCAACATTTTTAGTGCATATGAATCCAGGCCCTAGTAATATATAAACATCCAAATATTTACTATTAAATCCCAAATCTTCAAAATATCCATTATACATAATTTTCTGCTAAAAAGGCCAAAACAGGCAAACAAGCAGGGGAAAAGACAGTTATTTAGAATTCTTAAGTCATAAAATGAATACAGTGTTCTCTCTAGGACTTTTCTAATGGGCACACCGCCCAGCCGTTTTCACAGACCGTCCAGCTATCATAACCTAGACATGTGCTAGTGACATAATATTTCAAGTTGCTTTACGTCGCACCGACACGTATAGGTATTATGGCAATGATGGGCTAGGAGTGGGAAGGAACAGCCCCAGCATTTACCCGAGATGAAAATGGTAAAGCACAGAAAACCATCTTCAAGGCTGCTGACAGAGGGATTCGAACCCACTATCTCCCAAACGCAAGCAGACACCCATGTGACCCAACTGCGCAGCCACCTGCTGGTTTTTTTTTTTTTTCAATCTATTTTGTAGCTTTACAGGTATTGTGAGTTTCATTTGAAATTTCAGTTTTAGACTATTTTGTTTCATGTGGAACTTTGTGGCAGCCCTGATTGTTTGGGAAGTAGTAATCCTTTAAAATAACCTAGAGAACCCAAAAACTGAATTTAGTATCGATTTCTATCATTTTGGACATTTTCTTTTTTTCTCGTCCGTTATGAATCGCATGCCGATGGAGGCTGAAATTGGACTTAAATATCAACCAGAGTGTCGCTCACTATTCATCTACGAATTCAACACTAGTATAGGTAGTTTTCGATTATTTTTATATGTCACTCCCTCCCCACTCCACCCCTAGGGGTGCTACGCGTCTTACTCCCACTGTATATTCCTGAGCACGTAAGGCAATACCCTAAGGGTGCAACCTTACCCTTTCTCCCCTGTAATGTTAAGGTAGCGATTTATAGTTACTTTTCTTGCTGTTGGGTATTTTGCAGTTCTTTTTCAGTGTCGGTAACCATACAGTTTAGGGACCCTACTTGCCGATACGTCGTCTTACATTTACCGTTAATCTGGCACGTTGGCAATGTTCAGTCGCAGTTCTAGCCTGAATTACGTATTACCACTGCATTATTGTTAAAATCACTACTGATACATTTGCGAGAATATTTAAAGCATATTTTCTTTTTCTGTGGGATTGTAAATCTATTTGGCTAATACCAGGTAAGTAGAATTGTGGCATGTTCGGATAATTCATTTAATAACGCAGTTTGTGTGAAATGATGAACACATCATTTTATTAATTACGTTCCTATTTCGTCCCATACTTATGTACAGAATTCGATTGGGATGTCTAAGAAGGATGAAAAATCTGCAAGAACTCCTCCGAAAAGGAAAGCAACGTTACGTCCTTTACAAAAATCAATTCAGAGATTGCTACGAGGTATTGAAAAAGGAAGACTAGTTATCACTCTTAGTGATATGGACCTTATGACAAGAGTTTCACAATTAATTGGGGGTTAAGTGTTCTTTTAAATTTTAATTTTGTTTCTATAAGATTCTGGCAGTGAGAGTCAGTTGAAATGGAAAATATTTAGTTATGAACTTAACCTAACCTAAACATGTCTTGTCTCGACATTGACACGGTTTACAGACCCAGCCTTTGTATATTCTTATTGACTTACGGCATATGTGTATGTAATATATTTGCTCATGTGTATTATTACGTGGTTTCATTTCAGATTTCTAATCTGTTTACTAGGTGATATCTGTCACCTGGGCGACTGTCCTAAATGCAGATCAGTGATGATTGATTGATTCAAATTGACTGGCATGATGTAGGAAGTGGCATTTTAACTTACACCTTCAATCTGCATTTAGGGCAGTGGCAGATTCCTACCTGTTGTTTCACTGCTTTCTATCAGTGGCTCTTGAATTTGACTTCATCACCGTTAAGGGGTCTGTTGGTTATGAAAAAGACCTGTAGTTATTCACTTTAGGCCAACGATTAACTTTAGAGATGCACTTCAATTATAACTTCTCCAGTGTATGTTCATGTAATATTACTGGATATTGGTATCGGGAAATTACTTGTACTACAGGCCTATTTATTAGGTTCATTCTCTATTGACAATCTCCACCTGAATCAGTGTATAACTGACTATTGCACACCTAAGCTTCCTATTTCTTAGTGCTTGATATAGGTTTGGTGTTCGTAGCAGTTACATTTCTTCTAAAGTATTAAACCTTAATGTTTATAGAAATATCATTAATACAAGTGATTATGGACTTCTAGTCTAGATATACCATATTGACATTAAACCACTATCAATATACTAAATATACTAATACATGATAAATTTTAGCATAGAGTAGTGTAAGTAGCAATTCATTAACTTCATCAGGTGACTGTTGCATTGCAATTGCTTTCACTTAAAATCAGACATCTTTTTCAATCATTCAACAAAAATAACAATTTTTGTCTGTTAATATTCCTGTAGAAGGTGGTTTCATATTTTTAGGGAAAAGAAGAAATAACTTCATGCTAAAACTCAGAATTCTTACAGGTGCTGATTTGATATTTGCCACAAATTTGAAGAGAAGTCAAGATTATCATGGTGCTATGAACAGTGAGAAATCTCAGATGTGGGTGGAAACACAATCATAGGATTAAGAAATATAGGACCCTGTGTATTGTGATGGATAATGTAGCATATCACTGTAAGCTTGTGGAGCATCAACCGACAATGAAATGGAGGAAGGATCAATTAGTGGTAATTATAATAGATTGAATATTTTCTACTACTGAATTATAATGTTGTTACAGAATTTTATTTTTATTTTTCCTTTAATTTATAGTCATGGTGAGGCAGAATTGGGGTGGCTCCACCACAAAACTCAACAAAAGATGAACTGCAAAAGATGTGTCATGAATCAAAGTCACTTAAAGAGGTACAGTAGCATCTAAACATAACTTTAGGTAGACTAATGTTGATTACTTTCATGTACGCATAACAATATTTCTCTTTTTAACCAGGTATATTGTTGATGAGATTCTGCACAATGAAGGCCATGCTTTGAATCAGAGGAGGAAGGAGAAGAAAGCTGAGGAGTTAGCTGTACCATTGTAAGAGCTATTCCATGAGATTAAGGGTTTTCCAACTTTGCTGGGAAATACATTTCTAATGGCCCTGTCCTTTCGGATATAACAGCGTTACATTTGAAAATTGTAGGGAAAGAGAACAAGATATATTTAAACTTTGAGAGACACTGAATATTCTAGGTATCTGGTCCTATGTGCTCTGATAAAAATTGATCACGTTATTATGCATGCGTCTAGTTTTTTTTGGTACAAGTTGCTTTACGTCACACCGACACAAATAGGTTTTATGGTACGATGTGACAGGAAAGGGCTAGGAGTGGGAAGGAAGCGGCCGTGCCTTAAGGTAGAGCCCCAGCATTTTCCTGGTATGAAAATGAGAAAGCACGGAAAGCCACTTTCAGGGCTGCCGACATTGGGGTTCGAACCCACTATCTAGCATATAGTGGATACTGGCCGCACTTAAGCAACTGCAGCTATCGAGCTTGGTGGATCTAGAATGGTGGTGCTTGGATCGCCCGATAGATAAATTTATAACTACACAGTCAATACCGCGTAACTAACTCGTTCCTTACAAACCTCAGTGCTCTTCTCGAATCAAATCTGCATTTAGGGCAGTTGCCCAGGTGGCAGATTCCCTATCTGCAGTCCAATTGCACTCATTTTTGCAAGTAGTCTCCCATGATCCACCCTATCAAATGCTTTAGGCAGGTCCATCGCAATACAGTCCATTTGACCTGAATCCAAGATATCTGCTATATCTTGCTGGAATCCTACAAGTTGAGCTTCAGTGGAATAATCTTTCCTAAACGTGAACTGCCTTCTATCGAACCAGTTATTAATCTCGCAAACATGTCTAGTATAATCAGAAAGAATGCCCTCCCAAAGCTTACATGCAACACATGTCAAACTTACTGGCCTGTAATTTTCAGCTTTATGTCTATCACCCTTACCTTTATACACAGGGTCTACTATAACAACTCTCCATTCATTTGGTATAGCTCCTTCATGCAAACAATGATCATATAAGTACTTCAGATATGGTACTATACTCCAACCCCTTGTCTTTAGTGTATCTCCCAAAACCTTATCAATTCCAGTGCTTTTCTAGTTATCAACTTTTGTATCTTACTGTAAATGTCATTGTTATCATATGTAAATTGTAATACTTCTTTAGTATTAGTCACCTCCTCTAAACCAATAGAGTCTAGTCAAAAAAACACCATTTATAAAAATATACAGCCTCCATAACACATTTTACAAGTATAAAAACACACTTGGTGTTAAATTGAGATCTGTCATTAATGGACTATAGTTGAAAAATCTTAATATTGTATGTAGTAACACAAAGTATAGGTTATCAATCAATTACCTGAAAACAAGTCAAAAAATAGATGTTCACAGCACTTTTGCTGAAGGCTGGGGTTCCTATTAGATTGGACTAATTTCGAGGGAAAACATTTCTTCAAAGTTTTGCAAGCTGAATGTTGGGCTTGGTTTCATAAAGACATTAAAAATGACGGAGTATCATCGTTATTCTAGCATCAGCCTGGTCAACCTAGTGTGCCACCTAACTGCATGGTGAAAGAAAGATGTACCATGTGCGTTTATCATGATTTAATGCTATTCCGAAAGGAATAAATTTAATTTGATTCCCTCCAGATAATCCGCTGAATGTTCCTATCATCTGCATGAACCATGACTTGCCAATACATTTCAAGCAATATCTGCAGTGAAGGCAAAGGTATGCATTCTGAAACTTAGAATAACAGAGTAAAGATCCTCTTGTATTGTCGTTCCAACCATTACTATATCATTCAATGAAATATTGTTAGATATTTTAGCAGATGTAACAAATACAACCCTCATTTTTGTAGGTGAGCTACTAAGCTTAAAAACTGGATGATGGGTAGATAATAGCTTCCACCTTCATTCCCTGACCTTAACCATTTGCCCCATGGCCTCTTACTCATGAAGAAAGTTAGTACTTGTGCTTAAGTGAGGGCTGCCTACTGAAACGCAGTTCTAGTTGAGTTAGTCTTGACATGGCATGATTGAAGGAGTTTCCCCAGAACCTCAGGTTTCTGCTTGAGGGGTAGGCGAACTATAAATCTACCTGTAGAATCCCTAGTGGTATTCTCTGTAAAGTGCCTTTCTATGGCTCTCTCTTCTCTTGTCATGACTGGGGATGTAAGCTCTTCTATTTCCCAGAACTGCTGTAGCTGGGTATCTAACATGTCCTGTGACTTCAAGAAACATGTTATTACAGTAAGACTTTTTTTTCCCCCTCTGGTGGTAGTGTCCAGCAATAATCCATCCTAGTTCAGTGTCTTTAAGAATAGGATAATCTGGTGACTGAGTTCTGCAACCAAGTTTCAATAATGAAAATAAATGTTCTGCGCCTATTAATAACTCAATGTCACCTGGATGGAAGAACTTGGGGTCAGCAAGCTTCAAGTCAGTGAGCAAGTTCCAGTGCTTCTACCCCAACAAGTGCCAAGTTATGGATACAGGAAGCCTTTATCTTTCACCCTTCCAATGGCCTTCATGGCTCTACGGTTCTTTAAGGACCTTGGCCTCCTTGACCACAGCTCTCCAGACGTCCCGATCTACAGCATGCCTACGCCACCTCCTGACTCCAACGGTCCTCAGATCAGTCTCCACATCCTCCAGCCATCTCATACGGGGCCAACCTCTCCTTCTGCCCCCAGGGTGCCCTGTCAGTGCCTTCCATGGAAGTCTTCCCTCCTCCATCCGTTGCACATGCCCCAGCCATCCAATTTATTCTCATTTTGACTGAGGTCACCAAGTCCAGATCCTTATCTTATTTTTCATTTGTTCTGATTCTCCACAAATCTCCCTCCGTCACCAATCCAAATATCTTCCTCTACTTTCCTTTCCCACACATTTAATCTTCTCTCTGTGGTCTCAGTCAATACCCATGCCTCACTCCCACACATAAGTACTGGTTTAATTATTGTTTTGTAGAGAGTCAGTTTTAAAATTTTTACTTCTCAGAAGAGGGTACAGTGCTCTGTAGGATGTGTTGGCAGCCTTAATACGATTTAAAATATCTGTCTCAACTTATTTTCTGATGTTATTACTGAGCTTAGATATACTGCTTCAAAGGTGTAATCATCCACTTGGAGTTTTTCGGTGTTCCTTCCACTTCTCTTCGTTACCATATAGGCTATTTATATTTAGCCTCACTTATCTATAAACCCAAAGATCCAGCCGCATCTTTCAGCTCCCTTAAGACAGTTGTAAGTGCCTCGTTACTCCTAGCAGTTATCACCACACCATCTGCACAAGCCAAAACTTGGATCAGTCTATTGTAAATATTACCACCTGGATTAGTAGTAATTGATGTTGCAGCTTTCTCCAGCACTATATTAAATAACACTGCTGATCTCCTTGCCTTAGGCCTTCATCAGTTCTGAAAGATCTTGACAGACTTCCCTGTACTTTTACCCGACTTCTGCTGTTCTCCAGGGTCATCTTAGTCTATTTTATTAACTTCTGTGGGGATTTAAAATACTTCATTGTTTCCAATAATGTTGATCTCTTTACTTTGTCTAGGCTTGTTTAAAATATATAAAAAGATGTCCTAGTCGAACATTGTATTTGTATGTCTTTTCCAGTCATTCTTGTGGTGAAAATATGGTCTGTCGATCTTCCAGGTCTGAAACCAGCTTGGTACTCCCCTATAATTCTTTCTGCTCTACTACTAATTCTCTCTGTTATGGCTGTAGAGAGGATTTCATACACTGTACTCAGTAAGGATATACCTTGATAATTCTTGCATTGCATGCTTATGTATAGGGCATACATATATTTGCTAGTGTCCAGTTCTCTGGCATTTTACCTGTTTCCCATACCTTTTTAATTATCTCATGTATTCTCCTCACCAACACTTCTCCAGTTTTACCATTTCTGCAGTTAGGTCATTCCCTGGGGCTATACTATACTTCAACTGTTTTATAATTTCACTTATTTCTTCAACCGATGGTGATCCCACATTGTCTTCATCCTCATGTCCATTCTCATCGTTCCTCTCTTCCCCCCTCACACTCATCTCTCCCTGAAGTTTCCATACTACCTGATCCTTCTTTTTGTTCATATATTGGTCTGACAGAAAGTAATGTTTCGAAATGTTTTGCCCATTTTTCCAGAATTCGTTCTTTCCCAACAATCAGTCTATCAGTCTCATCCTTAAGCATATTCACTCTAGTTTGATATCCCTTCTTTACTTGTCCAACCCCATGGAAGAATTTTCTACCTTGTTTGTTTTCAAAATTATTTTGCACTTCATCCAATCTCTCCCTTCGATTATTTTCTTGTTCCTTATCGATGTCTTTGCTATTCACAGTTTCTCTTTAAAAACTGCCATACAATTTCGAGTGGGTCTCTGTAGCATTCTTTGTCGGTCCAGATTTCTCTCTTCTAGGAACCTTACCCACTTCTTCGTCATACCATTTATTTCTATTCTGTTTCCTTCTCTCTCCAAGTACTTCCTGCGCTGTTGTATTTATTGCTAGCTTGGTTTCTTCCCACATTTTAATTGATGTCCACATTCCCGTTTCTGCCCATCTGTAGTTTTCTTTGCATCTGGTCTCTATACTCTTCCTCCTTTTCATCCCTTAACAGCTCTACATTATACAGCTTGCTCTGCTCAGCTCTGTCCCTGGGTTTAATTGCCTGTCTTTCTTGGAACTTGATCCTCACTAGTATGTGATCTGAATCACTGTCTGCACCCTGCATGCTTCTCACATCCATAATATTGGACGCATGTCGTGCATCTATCAGCACAGGGTCTATCTGGTTCTTTGTCAGACCATCCGGTGATATCCATGTCTCTTTATGGATCTCCTTATGGGGAAAGCATGTGCTCTTAATCAGGAAAGCATGTGCTCTTAATCACCAGCTCCTTGCTAAAGGCAAACTCAATCAAATTCCATCCGTTCTCATTGGATTCTTGGTGTTTACTGTGATATCCTGCCACTGGGTGGTTTTCTTTCTCTTTGCCTACTTTGGCATTGTAATCTCCTAGGACAACTTATCATACTTGGGCAACTTGTCATATGCTTGCTCCATTTTTTCATAGAACTGTTCTTTCTCTTCCCCTTCAGCATCCTCTGTTGGGGCATGGACACTAATTAGTGATATGTTGGCAGATCTCCTTTTCAATCTTAACTGGCATAGTCTGAGGCTTATTGCTTCATATTCAGTCATATGACTGATCAATTTCTTGTCCATAAACCCTGTTCCTATTCTATTTTCTTCCTTCCCACTATTGAATAAAATGTAGTGCTGTAGATCTGCCACCTCGATTGTCTTCCATCTTATCTCCTGTAATGCTGCCACATCTATGTTATATTTAAGTAATTCTTCCTCCAATTTTCTACTAGCCCCAGCCTGAATGATACTTCTCACATTCCATGTTCCAATATATCCATATCGCTGTCATTTAGCACGCTTCAGTCATCGTAAGTTTAGGACCATCCGGTTATCTCTATTTGGTTTCTAAACAATATGGAGTTTTGTGGTGGTGAAGTTGTTAGCCCCACGCACCAAACCCCAACCTGAAGGACGAGGGTATCACTCTTAGCCTGGATCATCACCTTTGACCTGTCCGGCTTGTGTGGCCCTACCAAGAGCATATGCTCCCGCTGGCGTAGCTCTAAGGATCATTTGAACACGCAAGCCTCCAAAACACCCAGCAAAATGTATTTTACCTTTGTGGTGATACCATCAGGAGGACGGACGTCGGCCTCTCACCGCTGGATACCGTGGTTCAAATCCCGGTCACTCCATGCGAGATTTGTGCTGGACAAAGCAGAGGCGGGGCAGGTTTTTCTCTGGGTACTCCGGTTTTCCCTGTCATCTTTCATTCCAGCAACACTCTCCATTATCATTTCATAGCATTTATCAGTCATTAATAAATCACCTTCGGAGTGGCGACCCCATTGTAATAATAGCGTACATATGGTTCATTCATTTCGTCCCTGACCCGGTCAAAGACTGGAAAACAGCTTGTAGGTTTTCAAGGAGAGAATGTACGATTAGCTCAGGTTGGTGGGTTCGAGTCCGGCAGTATTTGAAATTACTCAAATATGCCAGTCTTATGTCTAGATCTACCGGTACATAAAATAACTCTTGCGGGACGAAATTCTGGTACCTCGACGTATATGAAAACGACAGAAGTAGATAGTAGAACTAATATTAAATTCTGCAGTTGTAACATTTCAGACGTCACAGTGTAATGATGTTAATTTTATTATGCGTAATTAATTCAGGAATGGCATAAATGATGACATATTTATTTTTGTACGTAATTTTATTATAATTCATGTTTGATCATTTGGTCACTATCATTTCATTACTTTGTAACTACGACTTGTAAACGAGGGCTGAATATCCTAATATTAATTTAGATTCTTGCGACATTCGTTTAAATTTAACTTGCAGTAGATTTTCCTCTATCTTGCCACATCATCGAGGAAGAAGAATCAACAAGTTTAGAACTCAATTCTTGGAAAAGCTGGCACGTGTCCAGGCGATGTAACCGAAGCTACTGTGCTCGGAGCTGAGTAATTCAAACTGGTCACCGCCTATATTTTCAAAGGAGCGTCATGTTGCCATGGATACTGAGTGAAAGGGCTAATAGAAGAACAGTTGATATCATCGTTGGGACCCATCAACTTTAGTATCTGGAGTAGGGAGAGACGTGTCACCTGATTGGACCACGTGTTTTGACCATTAACTAGGGCCAGTAAAGCTTACTTAAGGGCGTGTTGGAGCTCTTGGCATCATTCTATCTTGTATTTCGCTTTAGGTTTGATAACTTGTTTTATGGTTGATGTACTATAATGGACTAAGTTTAATAGTTCATCACTTCTTCAGTCTTAACTTCGTCACCACGACGTGGTACTTAGGAATCTCTGAATGATGGGTGTATAGCCACTCTCATCAGGAAGTACGTACAGCTCGACTACTAGACCGGTTTGTACCAGTCTAAAACAATAGGTAGCATTAAACTAGCTAGAAATGAAACTACGGTACACATTTTCAGTCAAGTTGGAAGGAATGTTAATTCAGTATCCTCTCCACATAACCCAAGGGGGTTTTTCAAACAGTGATTCAGGGCTCATCTCCAATATATGGGATAGAGCATAACAGGGAGTGATAGTTTCAAAGCCATCATCCAATTAGTGGTTGATGCAATTTGCAAGGCAGGAATGGTACTTAGCTGCAGATGAAGATATCTCAAAGATGACCGGTGATGTTCCAGCTACAAGGATGGAAGCTTTCCAAGGACCAGCAGAACAAGATCAGATGGTGAGCAAGCGAGTTAAAAATATTGCAAGTTTCCGCGATGTAGAGTTATTCGATTTTTTGTTAAATTAATTTCCTATTTTAAATTCAGTTCTCGTCAAACAGTCGTCATTTTTATTTAGCATAATGAATGTTATTCTCTTGGTTCATTTTAATCAGTCTGCCTTAATTAGCCTTTTGATTTCTAATTCTCCTGCTTAATGATTAGTGCACTATCACCCCATCCCTGTGATGAGTCCGTCCAAGCTTTATTATAAATTTTTGTTTTTAAGTCATCAACTTAAAGACTGGCGCCCTTAGCTTGCATAGTTGCATTTCTCGTTCAATTATTGTTCTCTAAGAGGGGTACGTCACACAGTGAGCTTGAAAGCTGACCTAATTTCTGTTAACGTAGCTTGGCACATTAGTCTTCCTATATGGTGGGTTCGAGTCCGGTAGTATTTGAAAGTGCTCAAATACGCCAGTCTCGTGTCTAGATGTACCGGTACATGACAAAAGAAAGGGAAGTCATTGGATGTCTCGAACTTCAAAAAAATCACACTGCAAAGACTTGTTAAATAAATTGCATTGTTTAACACGCCCCTCTTTTCAAGAATATGGTTACAGTACACCTACTGTATATCAAAATAAAGACAGAAATATGTAACATTAATTTGAGTGAGAAAGTGTGTTTATTTCCTTAATTCCTCATTGAGCGTGGAAACCGACTTAATTATGAATATATTTATTTCATCTTAACTTTTATCATTTACTAGGGTAGGGAAACATTCATTGTCGGTGCTTATATTGAGGTTAGTTTGTTATGGTTATGTCGTGATTTTAATATGTAACCAGGCAGGTTGGCAGCAGTATTCAGCCATTACAAAAAATGTAAAAGAAGATAATCGGGCGGCGATATTTACTTTCTAGTGCATTGCCTTACGTGGCGATTAATACTATCTGGAGAGAAATATAGTAAGTCATATGTATATCAAGTTTGGTTGAAATTGCAGGGTTTGCTATAGTCTGTCATTGATACCAATATTGATACTGAAAACAGCTCCGTCAGTATCTTTACGTAAACATATTGCTCCTCAACTGTGTGCAGCCCGCTAGTCAAATGATGTATTGCGTAGAGTAAGCCTTCACCTGCAATTATTGGAATGATCATTTAATAATTTGATTTTAGGATTATTCAAAGTTGACTGAACTTAGAGACCTATCAATGCCTGATGATTCACTGGCAGGTAATTCCGCAGAGAATAAAACAAAAATGAAGCAAATCAGTCCAGCAGAACGGACTTTTAATATGGAAAATGAAATGAAAAATCTTCATTATTGTCAGCATAATTGCACGAATTACATTGAGTTCAAAGGTTTAGTTTATTACGCAGTGTTGTGCGCGAGCGGTGACTGGATTAGCGTGGAACTGCATGCGAGTACTTCATTCCATGGGATATAACAAACCCATCTGGCACTCCACAGCAACCAAGTGATTATGAACAAGCAGTATAACACTACAACTTCAAAACACTCTTATGCCTTCTTCGTGATAACACTAAAATAGTTCAATTTTGCAGTTAATCTTTACCTGTCTAATATTACTGTTAATGCCCTGAGGGGAATAAATTAAAATTTTATCATTCCTGCCACCCAGCTAACGAAAATTTCTGGGGGAACAAAGAATATATGCAAAGTTTGTGAAGTATAACAAGCTTATTTAAAAACAAAAAGCATTTGCATGGAAATCCAGGTTCTAATAATGAATTAAATGTGCAGCTTGTTCATTTAAAAAGTTAATATGGAAGAAATTATTTAAAAAATGCACTTACTTCCTTCAGCTCAAAGTTCTGATCTTTCAGTTTAACTAGGTGTCTAATCTTCTGCTTGTGATTTTGATGGCCCAATATGTCTGCATACTGTTCAGCCAGCTTATGAATTTCACCTACTACTTCTCCTTTCTCCTGCTCCAGGTGCTGACATTCTGCTCTGTAAGCTTCCAATTGTTCCTTAAAGGGTCCAATAAGTGAATATACTTCCAAATACCGCTCCTTCCACTGAGACTCTCTGAAAACAAGACATCAAGATCAGGTGAAGAATACGTACTCAACACTAATGACTTTTATAAGAAGAAAGGAATCCAAAGTAATATTTCTCAATTATGATCTTCGAAACCTCAACAAAGTTCACTTTAGGGTCGTATTCAAGAACAAGACTTGAGCGGATACCAAGTCTACTTTGACAGAAAGTATAACTCTGCTCTAAGTCTGTTTCATAGATGCTACTTTCTTTAAAGTAGATTTTGCCAAGTCAAGATTTTTTGAACTGTATTTGAAGTTGGGAATAATAATGTCTGTAATAATAATAATAATAATAATAATAATAATACTTTAAAACCAGAGAAGAGTGGCGACTTCCATCTAGCAATTTTAGTTCTTTCTAATCAAACCTAGCATATCTTAATTTTTTTAACCATTGAAAAAAATATTTTTTGCTTGTGTTAACATGACAAACTGAGGTCTTTTCCTGGCAATCAGTACAGATACCCTTCTACTTATTTTGCTGACTTCTGGCTGGTTTACATTTTGTAAGTCACCAGAAACTACTGTCTTGGAAAAAGTATAGACACCCAAGTTAATTTGTTAAGACGAAGTTTATCCTTTGTTGCACACAGGAACAAGCTACACCAAAATTTAGCTTGTTTTATTCTAAGTTAAATTTTGTGGAGTAGATATTTTTATGGACCCAGTTAAAATTTTAACGCAGGCTGCACCTAAAAAGTGCCGGTATTTTTTTTCCATTTCTAACAGAACGCCCACTTTGAAGATTCATAACTTTAGAAGTATTGATCTGATCATCATTAAACTTTAATATTGTACGTCTTAAAGTAACTTATTGTTAATCTGAATCTGAATTTTTTATTTCATTTGATATTTGTGAAAAAGGTTGTTGTAAAATTTGTGAAACATTTTCTCATTACAGGGCGATCATAGCCATAAATCTTTTTTATTATCATTATTATTATTTTTTTTTTAATTATTATTTTTTTTTTTTTTACGAAGCTCATGAGAATGTCAGGTGAAAATTAAGAGATTTCTGCCTGCATGCAATTGTTGATTTTATATTGATTTATATTTAATTGATTAGTCGTGTGAGAAGAAAGCAGCCTACCAGCTGGCAGCAAGAATGCACTTGGCCTTGGAAAAGTCTATACCCTATCTCAAATAACCTGGGAGATAAGGTAAACAGCAAAAACACATGATAAATGCGGTGGTACTGTATCTTTTGGTAGGGCGTTAAAAATACTTTACGTGTGATAAGTAATGTTATTTCCGCGTAAAAGTTATGTACGTTATCTAAATCAGTTTATTTTCACTTTTTGGTTTAAAAAAAAGTTCTTTAGTTTCAATTTATAATCGATACTCGTGCATTAAAGTGCCCTTTGAGAGGGGCGATGTGTCAACAGCCGAAAAGCCATTGCAGTATTCAGTAGCGGTTCATTTAGCTGATGTACAACCCATGTGTTTTCTGTTTATTGCTGTGTTCCGAGCGTTATTGGCGCGCTAGTGACTTTACACATTATTACTAGTTTCTTTCGTGCTAATATTTAGTAATATATCAGGATGAAGCTGATAGTCATTCTTTGTGTTTAGGATTTAGTTAACCATTTTAATTTACGTTTACATAACCTTTGTTAAAGTTCCATGTGGAGTAACGATGGATGAGCCCTAGTACTCTCGAAAATGTGATGAGGTTCATGGCCGCTACTTCTTTAATGTCATCCCACAGCATATTAAGGACTCTTGTGGCACGTATTGAGTAGATAATATCGCACTGCAATCAGGAAGGCTAGTTTTAAGGATACCTCTGTACCATCGTTCTTTAAATCCAATTGAAAATGTGTGGAGCCAAGTTAAGGTCCATGTGGCTAGGAACAAAAAAAAATTTACTCTTGCAGAAGTAAGAAAACTGCTGATGGAAGGGATAGAAGTAGCGACCCCTCAACGTTATTTAAAGTTAAAAACTTCATGATTGTTCCGTATTGAATAGAGAAATAAGATGTACAATATTATAGGGAAGGATCCACCTTTCAATACTCCGTAGTAAGTTGAACTAAAAAGTAGTTACAACCTGTTTATTGGGACCGGTTTCAACACATTTCAAGTGTCATCATCAGCCAATCAGCGAAGATCTTAAAACAACTAATATATTGAACACAGGCAAAAAATTAACATTGTATCATTTGCAAATGAAGTCCAAGGTAGAGGAGTTGCAGAGTGAAGTTACAAACCTGAAGACTGCAAATGAAGTTAATGATCGTGCAGCAACTTCCAAAATCCAGGATTTGGAAAGAGATGCTCGTATCATTACGGAGAAACTCCTTCGTGCTGAGGAAGAACTACGCCGTACGTGTATGACACGTGATGAGATGAGAGTTTCCAATATGGAGTATAAACTTGCGATTGTTGAACTTCAGGATAAACTTGATACGATAACTGTAGAAAGAAATGCTGCAAAAGAGTCCTTATCGGATATTGTCAAGGACAGAGACTTGCTGAAGGGTCGGAACAAAATGTTGGAGGTTGGTAATCACAATCTTAGCCAGTCTTTGGAGGCTCTGAAACAACGTCTTCTAGAAAGCGAATGTGATGTAGAGAAAATCACTCTGCAGAAAGAGGCACTTGAGAATGAAATAGTACAAATACGTAAGGAATTGAGTGACAAGTGTGAGGAGCTGGAAGATCAGAGGGAAAATCTTGCTAAAGTGGAAGCAGCAAATTTGCGACAGATCGAAGAGGTTAGAAATGACTTGTTGATGAAAGTAGAGTCATTGAAGCTCATTGGCTGATGATGACACTTGAAATGTGTTGAAACCGGTCCCAATAAACAGGTTGTAACTACTTTTTAGTTCAACTTACTACGGAGTATTGAAAGGTGGATCCTTCCCTATAATATTGAACATCTTCTTATCCCTCAACGTTAGGAAATGTGTAAAACATGTCATTGAAACGGAAGAAAGGAATGTGGGATATAGACCAGTTAGTAGACGTCATTGAACGGATAGTGATAAATGTGAACGACTCTGATGGTGATGATATAGATGTTGATTCCCATAGGGAATCTGAAATATTTGTCCTGAATGAGCAAATTTATAATACCAATATAAATGGTCCGTTATTGGACATTATAAATTTTCCAGCTAGCTCATTCTTGGTTGCCAGCGTTTCGCCCTCGTGTGCTAGGCTTAGTGCATTGGCACTGCCGGTGGCTCCAGTTAGCCTACGCAGTGGCCTCCACGGTATGCACTAGCCAGCGTATTGGTAGGTGTGCTAGGTACCAACTTATGAGCCCACCCTAGCACACGAGGGCGAAACGCTGGCAACCAAGAATGAGCTAGCTGGAAAATTTATAATGTCCAATAACGGACCATTTATATTGGTATTATCTGATGATGACGTCAATAACATGGAGGGAATTGGGTAACCTACCTTTCTTCTGCAGGAGACATTGGTGGGTACGTTAACCTTCAGAATTGTATTTAGTATCATCTTGAGTCATTCTAGTGATTCTGTAAATGTTATATTCTTCTTATAACCTGATTGTTACAGATTATTTGAATTAGTTATCAACCTCACGATTTCTTGACTGATGCTTTTATGCGACTAGTACTACGACACTGATGTGGCCAGACTTTTTATTCTTATCTCCCAGGAAAATTGAGATAGGGTATAGCGACGTTGCCGGGTTGATCAACTGGCCATTCCCTGCTGTACAATAAGTAGATGTTTGTTGTTTCGTCAGTTGACAACCTTTACTAGACTAGCACTCGATGAGTGATAGAATTACATAGCACAATAGAACCCCTCTTAACCAAAATGCTCTGGCAAAAATTGTATTTTAGTATTTTGTCTTTACCCTCTCATTCCTAGCAGCCGATATTAAAAATGTTCTTACTATATGTGCTGAGAGCTACTAGGCAAATCCTATTTTGATATAACTTATGCAAGAATGCACTTGTGGCACAAAACAGTTTCTTACCCTCTAGTTTGTTCCATGATACATTTTTTTTCTTGAAAAAAGATTTTTTTATTACTGTATTATTATCATCATTATTACTGTATTATTCAACATGAAGATTATGCAGACAACTCAGACCTTGACAACAGCAGTTCTGAGAAGTGAGTTACAGCAGATGATGGATTTAATGCATTGGAGGTAAGATTGATTTAGAATTATTTTTTATCAAAATATAGTACCACAAGCTTTAATTACAGTACTGTAATTAAATTACTGTACACAGTATTCAGTTCAGTAGTAGTTTCAAAATGTTTTATTATTTTTTAAATTTTGTATCAGAAATAACCTGATAATAAAGAACACATGTTTTATGAGGAGGAATAGACACAAGATCAGCCGATCTAGTTGGGATTGCCAGTATGGAATAGTCATTGATTTTATAAGAACAGACCGAGAATGGGGAAGATATGTCATGAATACGAAGATAATCCCCAGTGAAAGTATGGAAGGTGATCATAGATTTTAATTGTGAAATTAAAACAAGTGAAAATCCCTAAAATTGTATTGAAGAAGAAATCTAAGATCAGGATCTGGGAATTGGAGGAGGATAAAAGAGTGGCATTCCAAGATTGTATAAAAAGGAACTTGCTTAACACGGAAATACGAAGTGGAGAAGAAGAGTGGGACAATTTAAGACATTTGTGGGAGTAGTAATTGAGGTGTGTGGGAAAACAAAAGCAAAGTTTAAGGGAAGGGAGACAAGGTGGTGGACAGACAAAATAAAAAAAGAAATAAAAGAAAGGAACAAGATGAAGAAAGAAATGGATAAGGAAAAGCAAAAAAACATATCAGAGGGATGAAAATAAGATAGAAAGCTTACATGTGAAAAAAAAAAAAAAAAAAAATTGAAACTACAAGTAAAGAGGAGTATCAAGGAAGAAAAGGAGAAATGTTGGGGAGAGTTTACCAACAGAATTGGGCAAGATAGTAAAATCAGAAACTATTACACAGAGTAATAAAATCAAGAAGAATAAATAAAGAAAAAATCAAGACATTAGAGAAAGACAATGGATCCATAGTACATGACGAAAAGGGTCTTCAGAAGGTGATGGCAAAGTATTTTGAAAAAATTTATGAGATAACTGCTTGGAGAAAGGAGATAAGAAAATGGAAATAATAGATGGAGAAGAAGAGAACCCGACAATATGGTTGGAACTTGAAAGGGCAGTGAAAGCAATGACGAAAGGTAAAGCAAGTGGAAAAAACCAATTCAATGCTGATATGATTAAGGCAGCAGGGGGCATTGGACTACAGGGCTATACAGAGCCCTCGATGCCATATGGAAGGATGAAAGGATACCTGAAGACTGGCAACAAGAGAGCATTGTACCAATGTTCAAAAAAGGAAATGGGAACGAATGTGAAAATTACAGAAGTATAACCCTATTATCACATGGACTAAAAATAACTGAGAAAGTCATAGACAAACGACTGAGGGATATAATAGAAACACAGGAAGAACAATATGGCTTTAGACCAAATAGATCAATAGACTTGATATTTACAGTGCAAATGATAATGGAGAAACATCTGGAATGGAAGAAGGAAATCATTTGTATTTTTGGATTTGGAAAAAGCATATGATATAGTTAAGAGAAAACATGTATGGGAATGCCTATGGAAAAGGAATGTATCAAAATCATTAAGATAAAAATGTTTTATCTTGAGAGTGGGAGTGGTGAATGAAAACATTTTATACAACAAAAGGTCTCAAGCAAGGAAATGCACTGTCGCCATTATTAATTTATTATATTGATGGATGAAATCATAAAACTTGTAAAACAGAGTATCAGTAGTGACGATGTGAATGCTTTGGTATTTGCAGATGATGTGATTTGGGGAAAGGGAAAAAAGGAAGTGCAATGGAGACTGGGCATTGGAATGAAAATCTGAACGAGTTTGGAATGGTAATTAGTAAAAAGAAAATTGTAGTCATGCACTGTGGAAAAGAGAAGCCAAGTGAACATAGACTGAGAACGGTTAGAGAATGTAGAACAGCTTACATATCTGGGTAGCATTATTAATGGAAGTAATGAAATCAACCCTGAAATTAGTAACAGATTAAGTAACGGTAGAACATTTTATCAAGTCGGAGAGCTTTTATGGGATGACAAAGTACCCAAGAGGAAGAAATTAACATTATATAGACGGTATTTCATACTAATTGTAACATATAGACTAGAAATGCTGGTAACTAATAAGAGACAAGATAGTAAGATCCAAGCAGCAGAAAAGAAAATTTTAAGAACATCGGTTAAAAACTTGTCAAAATTTGGATTTTATAATTCCACCTTTACAATACTGTAATTGTCTTTATTAAAACGACTACATTAAATTACACTCATGAAACATGTTTCATCCTCTTATAGGACATCTTCAGTCACAAATACATAACATTAAAAATAAGGCGAGGACACACTGAAATTAAATACAAAGTCTTTGTATCCTGTGACGCGGCGTGATGGCGTCTTGTCAATCTTCAATGTTAAAATGGTCTTTAAAATAGTCTTTTTAATAAAGATAATTGCAGTATTGTAAAGGCGGAATTATAAAATCCAAATTTTCACAAGTTGATTCTTTGGCAATAAGGGCTCTAATATGAAGTTTATAACGTGCAATCGGTTAAAAAGACAAGAGATAGAATTCAAAATATTAAAATCAGAGAAGAGCGAAATATTGAACCATTAGTACAGAACATACAGAAAGCAAGACAGATGGTTCGGACATGTAAAAAGAATGGGAAAGGAATGGATAGCAAAAAGGGAATTAGAAAGAAGTTCAAGGAAAGAGACCAGTTGGAAGAATGAGAAGAAAGTGGACGGATCAGATTTAGAAGGACATTAGAGAAGCTGGATTGGATGTGGTGGAAGTAATGGAGCAGGAAATGTGGAAGGACTTAGAGTGGAGAAGGCTTGTTAACCACATCCGGGTGACTGGAGTGGGACATTGATGATTTCAGATTGCTTTGCGCTTTGTTGAACAAAGCAATGAATCTACACCAGCTTATGTATTGTTTAGTAAACGGTGGTGTGATATAGCTGCACCAAGAAAATTCAGAAGGAAATCACCGATTTTATACAACGATTGACACTAAACATTTTAATGTTAATGTACAGTATGCACCTTTGCTTAACAGAGTTTATGCATTTTTATTTTGACATTTAACTTCCGAAAGTATTTACCATGTGTCATCCGAAAAAAAGCGTGTCAATCGAAGTGGCTCTGCCCCCTTTATTTTGGATAAACAGGGTTCTACTGTATCTCTCTTATTTCACCGTTAAGTTCTAGCTTACGAGAAGGACCTCTTCGTTTCTTTAGTGATCGCAGAATTAATTGGAAATTTACTTTACTCAGAAGTAAAGAAGAAGCCATTGTTTCTTCAAAATGTCATTTCTACGTGAACAACAAGAATCTAAGGCAAAATGAAAGATACTGTGAGAATCTTCACTGCTCAGTTCTGAGAGGTATGTAAAGGTTACATGTTTATCCTTTATTGTGGGCTTTCCCCCCCCCCCCCCCCCACACACACACAGAAAAATTTTAAGCCCCAACAGTGTGTGCCAAAAAATCCATTAGTCTGTCAAATTCTGTACCCCGGGTTTGATTACTGGCCAGGTCATTGAAATTACCTTCACACGGGGCTAGGTGATAGGGCTTATTCGAAGCGTATCCTCTCTTCAAGATATCAATAGTAATAGCAGCATGCGTTCAACTTTTGAGATATTTTGTATTTAAAGCTCTGGGTGATTGGGGAAAATACCACTCTTCGTCATCTAGCATGTTATTCCCTTACTCCACTTTCTCACCCCCATAACAACACATTTATTGCTAAGTAACTCTACATGACTCAAGCGTTGTTTCATAAAATTTACAACAATCATTTTCATAAACATCACACGAAATAAAAACTTTGTAACAATCGGCTCAATACTTTTAAAGTTATGAATTTTGAAAGTGAATGCTGTTACAAATGGAAAAAATACCAGAACTTTTTTGTTCAACCTGTGTTAAAATTTTAACTGGGTATGATAAAAATTTCGACCCCACATAAACATAGAATAAAATAAGCTAAATTTTGGTGCACCTTCTTGTATGTGGGACAAAGGATGAACGTTTTATTAACGTATTATCTCGGCTGTCTATACTTTTTTCCACGACAGTAGTTGAAAATTGCCTATATCTAGAACATTGTGCTCATTCAACATAACCTCAATCAGTTACATGTAAAAGTATTGCAATAAATAATAAAGTAGTAAGTCTAGTAATTCACATTTACCCATGGCATAATATTGTAAAGCAATTAGCAGGTGTATTGAAGGAATAGGTCATCTTTGATTTTCCGTCATTCATGCACCTTCACATTGCGAAGTGGTCTTAAAACAGTTTGTTTATGGAATCTGAACTGAGGTTTGAATTCATTATTCCTGTGGAACTCAGAATTCTTATAACTCAATGACAAGAATATGAGGCTTGGATAATTCCTGGACACTTTCAAAATCTTCCACAAAATAGATTATATTTAGAACGTCTGTCATTTTATTATCCTCAACAGTCTACTTTGTGATGTCAAAGAGTGGGTCATTGGCAACTTCGAAGCAAAATCTTAACTATGAATGGGAAAATGGAGACTTGGGTGGGTACAAAGTCAACTTTGTCTCCGAGTCGAGTTCTTAGTTAACTTGTTTCCTAAGAAACCATAACCATATGTACCCTAAAAATCACCTCAATTGGCAGATTATAAATAGTGAAGTTGAAGTTGTGTGTGCATCCAGTCAACCTGTTATGAGAAACTAGCTATGATACTAAAAACCTACACACTGGGCAGATGAACACTATTACAATTCAAACTGACAATGTTTTGCCAGAATAAGAAACAGACAAATGACAAAGCATTTATAATAATAATAATAATAATAATAATAATAATAATAATAATAATAGGTGTTGCAAGAACTATCTGTAGTGAGTAATATGGGAGGTAACACACCAAACAAACTTTTGGAATGAATGTTCAGTTAGGTCATCTGTTGGCACTATGGAACATTTACACAGATGTTGGTATAAGTAGGGTTGAAAGCTAAGAACAGAAGGTGCTCAAAGGTACGACCAACAGCGTGAATGCATACACGACTATGTCCGAACTTTGTCCTACATGTTCAGAGACTGGATTCCATGAGCAGTTCCTATGGGCATAGCTAAACTTAGACAAGGGCATCTTCAGATTCTACAGGGGCCTTGCTCATGAGATGCTTGATATGTCCTAAGAGACGAAATCAAGGTATGCAAGATAAGACGACTGAATTACCCTGACCTATTTATCATTTCGCAAACCTGGCTGTCAGATGAGCCGCCACGATTGCTGTATTAATGCAGATGAGGAGAGGAACATATCGGTACGCCTCCACCTCATCACTCCAGCCAAAACTGCCCAGAATTTGCACAACAGCAGTGTGCCGAGCACCAGTCAAACTGCTTACAATAGCGAGGCATCACAGTGAGAAATAAATACTTCTAAGCTGCAGTGTTGTTAATCCTATGTCCTGTACCACTTTGA
Organism: Anabrus simplex; assembly: GCF_040414725.1. Lineage (NCBI taxonomy): Eukaryota > Metazoa > Arthropoda > Insecta > Orthoptera > Tettigoniidae > Anabrus > Anabrus simplex. The sequence continues at coordinate 688,640,481 of NC_090265.1, read as the reverse complement.
ACACTTCTGTAAGAACAGTAATCTTGCATTATATACGAGGTATATGTTCTGTCCAGCTTGAAGTTAAGTCCAAAATACGACTGCATGGAAACCACTAAAATCTTTGCTCAATTCGAGTACAAAATTTTACTCTATTTAAAGAAGTTGTAGCATAAGACGACTTCTGTGTTTTCACTTTAAACTGCATTCCAGGGAATATTTTTAAAATCTTAAATGGCAAGTCCACACACATTTAGCATATTATACAGAAATAAGACACCTCCCATAGTTTACTAAAGATCAGCGATTCCGCTTTGTAGTTTCTTTTCAAGACTTGCCATAGTTGTATTGCTACCAGTAAGCATACACATTTCATCCTATCACAAGCACCAAGCAAATAATTAATCCATTTCTATATATTTTTATAATAAATATCTAAAACCAAACTTCTTAAATACTAAATACACTGGCGCATAGCTGGTAAGTTGCCATACCACATATGCTCCGACAGTTGACTCAAGCCAATAATAGCAGACAAACAGGCCCAGACTAATAACTTTGTACACACCTCGCCTCTATTGCTAATGTCCATAGACATAATGTACATTCCTAAACAAATTATGTTTGTTTTGGTGATCTGTCTCCTTTATTAATTTGTACAGATAGTTTTGTAATGCCTGTATAGTTATAAAACTAAATGCTACATACTTATCTTTTGCTTCAGCCAGCAATGTCTGCAACTCCTTCACTTTCTCTGCTTCAGCTTTCCATCTTTCCAGATCTTCAGAATTCTTTTCGAGCTTTACTTTCTCATCAGATAATGCAGACACTTTATTAAGAGCCTCTGACAACTCTTGTTGTTTTTTGGACTCTGAATCTTCCAGGACAGCAATACGTGCCATGTAGCGTTGCCTTTCCTTGCATTCTTGTTCATAATTACGTGCAAGTTCTTGGAGCTGCTTTTCTCTAGATTCTAATAACCCCTCGAGGGCCTTGATTTGTTCAGCAGATTCCCTCGCATTTTGCTGTGTTGTTGTTAACTCGAAAGAAATATCCTGCAATCTACATTCCATTTCACGAGATTCGCTCTTAAGTTCTTCTATTTCTATAGTGAGACAGTGGATCTGTTTCTGCTGCTCACTATTTGTGTTTGTCAAATTCATTAGATGTTCTGTAGCTTGATGAGAGAAGTTCTTGTGACACTCCAGCTCGCTCGATAGATTGGTTATCTGCTGCGTTGCAGCCTTGGCACAGTCTCTCTGATGGTCCAGTTTCTCGTTCAATGCTTCAATCTCTTTCTCCTGTTCAGCAGTGGTTTCTTCTAAATTATTAACCACTTCATTCAACTCCAAAATTTTCATTTCTGAACCCTCAACATCTTGCGACAGCTGCTCAATTGTGCATTTGAATTCCAGAATTTGTTCCTCTTGAGTGGCAATCTTGTTCTGGGCAAGTGAAAGCTCTGTTCTACTGTGTTGGAGTTCCACGGATTGCTTGTTAAAGTTTGCCGACAAAGAATTGTAGGCATCTTCCTGCATTCCAAGGTGTATTTGAGATTCATGAAGATTCTTCTCAAGCTGTTCCAAGGTCTTCAGTTTCTGCTCCTGTTCATCAACCTGTCTTTCAAGAACAGACGTATACACACTCAGTTGTTGGAAATCTCTCTTCAAAAGTTCAAGATGATGGTTCTTCTCACAATCTACCTTAAACTTGAGCTTCAATGACTCTACTTTCATCAACAAGTCATTTCTAACCTCTTCGATCTGTCGCAAATTTGCTGCTTCCACTTTAGCAAGATTTTCCCTCTGATCTTCCAGCTCCTCACACTTGTCACTCAATTCCTTACGTATTTGTACTATTTCATTCTCAAGTGCCTCTTTCTGCAGAGTGATTTTCTCTACATCACATTCGCTTTCTAGAAGACGTTGTTTCAGAGCCTCCAAAGACTGGCTAAGATTGTGATTACCAACCTCCAACATTTTGTTCCGACCCTTCAGCAAGTCTCTGTCCTTGACAATATCCGATAAGGACTCTTTTGCAGCATTTCTTTCTACAGTTATCGTATCAAGTTTATCCTGAAGTTCAACAATCGCAAGTTTATACTCCATATTGGAAACTCTCATCTCATCACGTGTCATACACGTACGGCGTAGTTCTTCCTCAGCACGAAGGAGTTTCTCCGTAATGATACGAGCATCTCTTTCCAAATCCTGGATTTTGGAAGTTGCTGCACGATCATTAACTTCATTTACAGTCTTCAGGTTTGTAACTTCACTCTGCAACTCCTCTACCTTGGACTTCATTTGCTTCTCTAGACGTGCTATTTCGTTCTCCCAGCAAATCTTAGCCTTGTCATAAACATCGGCCAGCCTTTCTTCTAATGCTTGCAACTTCTGATTACATGCCACATTTAAACCTGCACCACTATTTTTAAAATTCTTTAGTCCTTCTTCTAAATTCAAACACACGCGGCTCAAGCGTGCTTCAAAAGTACGTGTCAACTCTAACAACTCCTTTTTGTGTAAAGCCTTAAGGCGCTGGCATTCAGCTACGATGTTGTCATAGTCAATCTCCATTGCTTTAAGGGCTTCTTCCTTTTTGCCCAGAGATAGTTTGAGGTGTTCCTGAATGACTTTCTCATTAGCAAGATTGTCTTTCAGGGTCTGGATCTGCTTAAAAGTTTCTTCACGTTCCTTCTCTCTCTTCTCTTCTAGCTCTTTGATGGAATTGCTAAGATTGTCCTTTTCACGAGTTATTTCTGCAATCATGCGTTCACATTCAGACTTGCACTCAACTAGCTCCACTTCTGATGATGACAGCTCACCTTGTAATAACAATATCATCTGCTGTTTTTGATTTATCTTCTGTTCAAGATCACCATGAATAGTTAATGCATGTGCCAGCTCCTCTCTGGCATGGTGCAGATCTTCCTGAAAGCCAAAATTACAGTCGTCTAACAGAGAACTGATATCCTTCAGGCTCTCCAAACAGTCTTGGCTGTATTTTTCAAAATCCTCCAAACTTGCCCGATGCTGTGTTTGGACTAACAATAGATTGTCTTGTAACTCTTTCATTTGCATTCCAAGTAACTCATTATTTTGTTCCAATTCCTGTATCACATTTAGTTTGGAAGAGATAGTGCTCTCCAACAACTTACATTGTTCTTTAGTAACATTCAATTCCACAGTCATTTCCTCAATTTGAGTTTTAAGAGGAACAACATCTAAAGAATCTGAACTTGAAAAAAGATCCTTTCCTTGCAATTTTTCTTTATCAGCACCATCCTTCTTGTCAGGATTTTTCTTACAACTTGTTTTGCTGGGAACTTTTGTAGTCTTCCGTGGCAACTGCGGCTAAAAATAAAATAAAAAGATCATTAGTGTCACAGTATATTAAACAGTGAATAACTACTGAACAAGGTAAAAGCTAAATTCATTCAATTGAAAAGATAAAGTAACTCAGAATTTACACCAGTGGAATGACGCAAACTATAAAGAAAAAGGAGACTATTAGTCTTATGTAATGGTATTACCCACTGGTAAATGCAACAACTGCAGTTCAAGTCAAGTTCTGAGCACTGAAGGAGCCAGAGTATGGGATGACTAACATCATTCAAAGAGTAAGCAATGATATGCATTTTTTATGACTTTTGTAATTTGGTCGATTAATGCAAGGGGTACATTTTAGAGGACATCACGGTAAGCTCAGATTTGTCCACTGGAACTATGGCTTCCAGCATTTGAAAAAATCAGAAAATTGTGGCATAAAATCAGCAGTAACAGTTTGTTGAATACATCAATATCAAATTGAAACTTCTGCACACAGTAGCTGAGGCCATATGATGATGATCATCATCATATTACATAAGGCTACTTATAGTATGCAAACTTTTTCTTGAGCCCTAAACTCCATAGTGCTGAATGGGTAGTTCCCAAGAAAAAGTTCGCGTACTATACTTGCTGCAAGCACAGAACACCAAAAATGTCTCAATATAAACTAAAATATTTAAAAAAAAGTGTACACCCACAAATAAAGATCCAAAGTAACTTGCCTGAGAATTTATTTACATTTAAAACAGATTAATACAATTTTTTAAATTTCCTCACTAAACAGCTGATAGTTTTATAACAGAAAAAAAAAAAAGGCAATCACTTTGACTCAGAGGGATTCATGATATTTAAGGGAAAACCAGAAAAAAAAAAGAGTTATGAAGAATGTTCCTCAATTTGGAACAGGTTTTATTGTAAACAAGAATATGCTAGATTCTATAATTGAGTTTAAATCTCCTAATAAAATACTTTCCACACTAACCTTTAAATCATGAATACAGTCTACACTATTGTAAATGTACATGCACCTACAAATGAAAAAAATAAAACCCAGAAAGAACAAAGAAAGATTTTGGCAAACATTTTCAAACACCTTAGAACAAATTCCATCAAAAAACACAATAATATTGCTTGGAGATAATGCTCAAATCTCCAAAGAACATTGTCATAGATTTATAGTAGGTAAATTCCCTGCTCATCAAAGAACAAATGCTAATGGAGAAAGACTCGCTAGTATATGAAGATAATATAGTCCTAAAATCTACATTCTTTAAAAAACTTCCTAGAAAACAGACTACACGGGTCTCTCCAAATCCAATCTGTGGTGAGAAACAACTTGACCATGTTGCCATAAGTAGACAGTCTGCATGAGAGATACTTAATGTTGGTAAGAGTGCCATTTTGGATTCAGACCACTACCTGTCAACCATTAAGTTCAAAATTAAACCAATAGATGGACACCTAAAACATGGGTACAACTTCAAAAGGACATTTTACAGACAGCAGAAGAAACTATTCTTCTTAAAAAGAAACTAAAACATGCTTGGTGGATTGATAAATGTGATCAATTAATTCTAAAAAGACAACGAGCTTGAAAAATAATATAATGCAAACAAAAATTATTCCTAAAAAAAGCAGCTTCATGGAAGCCAGGAAGCTTGCACCAAAAGGCCTCAAAAAGATCAAAATACAACATATATGAAAGACCAACTAACAGCAATGGAATCAGACGTCAAACAGAACAACTCAACAATGTAAGGAAATACACACCACCAAGTTTACATTTCAGAGATACAAAAAAACAGAAAATTGGTTATAACATAGAAAATTGTAGGATACTCGCAGGAATACTTCTAAAAGCGATCCACCACAAGAGAAATTTAATTCTGATAATACAACAATACAACCAGACCAACAAAAGAGGAAATCAAAGAAATCATAAAGGAACTTAAAAATAATAAAGCACCAGCGGAAGATAATAGAGTTGCTGAATTGTGGAAATAGTCTAGTAACAATATGATACAATGTAAACAGAAATCATCCAAGAAATATGAACAGGCACTTTACCCGCAGGATGGACATCAACATTCATACATCTGCTACACAAAGAAAGAGGAATAAAATCAGACCCTAACTATAGGGGAATTTCCCTTGTACTAATTACATATATGATTTTGTCCGAGGCCCTCTTAAAAAGAGCTGAAGAAATACCAGACCCACAATTAGGAGAGTATTAAGCAGAATTGATAAAGGGAAGGTCATGTTCAGAACAAAAATTATATCTTAAGAACATAATCTATGAGGAAGATCAGGAACTCCAAATTTGTAATCACTTTTGTAGAAATGAAAAAGGCCTATGATTCAGTTGATACAAATACTCTATTTGATATTTTAAAGGAAGTTAGACTTGATAATAAAACAATTGAAATAATTAAAGCACCATTAATAAACACAACATCCAAAGTAAATTTTTTGGTAGCACTCCCAAAACCATTTGAAATAAGATGAGGTATACGACAGGGAGGTAATTTGTCACCTCTACTCTTCAATTGTGCATTAGAGAAGGTAGTTCAAGAATAGAGGAAAGCCATCAATACTAGGAAGAAATCCAACTAAAAATCATTATAGATTGTTTAGCTTTCACAGATGACATGGTGCTAATTACAGACTCTTCAGATAATGCTCAAGAACAAATGAGAAATACAGAAACAAGCAGCCAGAATAGGATTGCATTTATCATTTGAAAAAAAAAAAAAAAATAATAAAGTTCATGACAATCCTTAATGCCCCTCAAAATATCACAATTAACAATAACATCTTGGACAGATTGCTTTAAATAGCTGTGAGAATGGGTAACTAACAAAAGAAAAGGTAGCTATTGATATAAGAGTAAACAAAATGAAAAGGATGTTTCACGTGACAAAAAAGTATATATAATAACCATATCTCTATCCTGGAACTTGAAATTAAGACATCATCAAACAGTGGCCTAGACAGAAATTTTGTAAGCAGCAGAAACTTTTAACATAGAATTAAGAAAATTTGCGTTTCATCAACAACTTAACGTTAACATATGTTAAACTGCAATAGCATCCATGAGGAGGAGGTATGTAACATTCCCTCCAGTAGAAGAACGTCAGCAAATTATCTGCGACTTCTATGAAATAAGCCATTTTCCTGGTGTTCTATCTTAAAACACATACTGGTCTGAGGAATCTTAACAAATTACATAAAACACATTGATAAACACTTAATGGTATTGATACTGTGGTTCCATAATAATTACAGCATAAAAAATATTGAATAATATAAGTACACCTACTAAAATCACTTTGAAAAATTAAAATATTCATCTAAAAGTAATTGCATCACATTGTATTTTAAAAATAATCCATGTCTGACACTGAAATGGATCTTTTTGATAAAAAACTTTGACAATATATATCACGCCTGGGGAACAGATTATCAAAACCAAGGCCTCACAGGATTAAATAGTACAATTAAAAGATACAGTATTTGATGAGGTTGAAGTCTTTAATATTTAAAATTAGGATGAAAATACGTAGTCGAATTGGAGATTCCTCAGACCACTGTGTGTTTTAAGATTGAACGAGGCTGATGATGCCCAATAAAAAGTGGGCGACACATGTACCTTCAAAATTGTGGTAATTTCTATGTGTATTTGACCACACAATAGTGGAGTAAATTGTATTCAATAGGTGGTATTAAAATTACTCCTTGTGTAAACTTTGTGATTAGCTATTTTCAATACGGAATAATGATGAGAATAATGGTTTGTAATCCATTTCACTTCACGCGCCATTTTTAACATCTGTACTCAAACAAAAGAGCATCGGAGCGCGCTGTAAAACAGCACGTTCGTACCACTGCCTCCTTGATTTGCACTAGTTCGCAATGTTGGGAGAGTTAACAGTCGGTTAGTTAATATTTCACAGGAAAAGTTTGATGAAACTCTAGAAACGTATCAAGATGTTCAATTTTTAATTCAGTATTAACTAACTACTTGTTAGTATATATTAAACATGCATTGATGAAACCGGGCCTGGGACCTACAAGAAACAAGGCCAAATTTAGACTATGATCAAACAGAGAGCTATATTTAAAAGTTGAAAAACTGACAACTGTAATGAGGAAAAGAAGACTCCAGTTTTTAGGACACATTTATAGAATGAATAACAACAAACTAACTAAACAAATCAACTTATTGAACAGTTACAAACCCAAGCCAACGTGGTTCACTGAAATTGAAAAGGATATGAAAAACGCTGGAATTAAAACGGATACGATAGAAAATAGAACATGTTTCAGAGAAGTAATACAAAAGGCAGGATTTCAGGAGAGAAAGATTAACAACTGGAAGTAAATGGATTCTTGAGGAAAAGGAACAACATTCTCAGAAAATGAAGGAAGTTTGGAAACAAAGTTAAATGCAAAGAAAAGTAACTGAAGTTAATCATCATACCCTCAAAAGGGTTATTCGAAGAAGCAGAAACAAGGCACAAACCACATATCAGCACTCAGATCTTATTGTTCACGTATATCATAGGAAAACGGTTCTATGTACATGTCACTTGTAGTAAACATTTTTTTAAATTAGTCTAGAGAGGCCTACATTGTTGAATAAATTTTAATGTTGATTATTCAAATTATTCTTCCAAGGAGAGAGCTAGTGTATTTTATTTTCTTTAACAGCATCACTATGTCTAAATGTGAAGAATAATTTTTTTGACCAAGTATTAAATTTAAAGCACATAATGCACAATTAATTCATTAAACGGCTAATTTCATCTTTAATTATTGATTAAATTTCAAGCCATCCATAATGGTAACTTCAACACCTTTTATGGTTGTTGATCATTTTGACTGAATTAATTTTAAATTTTAATTAAATAACATTTAATCTTTTCCAGATTTGGTATCAGAATACAGTATTATGAATCCACTACAAGCATTTCCAGACAAAAATGGTCATTGTAAACTTAAAAGCAGAACCGTTAAATGTAATTGAGAATTTGTTAGAATGGATAGGGCAATATATTTAGAACATCCCCTTTGTATGCTATTATTTGTGTAATAATCAAAAATTTAAATTTAATGTAGCGATCATGAACATATTGCTATTAATGCTTCCACGGCCCGTACTTTTAGACATGATATTGTATAGGCTTTTGGGCTTCTGCCGTGTCAAGAAAATATGGTGAAATTCTTACCATTTCACAGAAAACTGTGCTCTGCATCCTCAGAAGAATTCTCAACTGTCCACGAGAAAGGAAAGGCTTCTTAAACAATGACACTTTTGAATTTGGAACGTTATAATGGAAGTAGAAGTGGAAATGGTACGTTCATTCACCACCACGTGGCCCTCCAGGACGTGGCACCAGGCTAGCGTTCGAAGCAGAAGCTGACTGAACTATCGCAATCAGACTAAGCGGTTCACATAACGTGTTTGCGTAACATATGACAGGTGTAAGACATGGACATAAGCCTGGAATGAAACATCTGGCGACGAGGAACGTACAAATTTGGAAAAAACACCGAGACGAAATAACAATAGTGAGGGGCAGGGAAGGGAACTACCTACGTAAATTCTTAATGGCTGGCAACCAAGTATTAATTGATAGCCGGTGTCCCTGTTGAAATTGTTAGGATTTCTACGTATTTTCACAGCTTCACATATAATCCTGAACCTGTATAGTGTCTAGTGTGGGTAAGAGCTCGAGCATCTTGGAATATGACATCATGACCCGACTATTGAGCGTGCTCAGCTATTGCCGATTTGTCAGGTTGGTTGAGACGAATATTACGTTCGTGTTCTTTGATACGGGTACCAATGGACCGGCATGTTCGGCCGATGTATACTTTGCCACATGTACAGGGAATTTCGTATTCCCCAGGATGTAAAAGTGGGGACAATTTGTCCTTGGTTTTACTCAGTCTGTGAGCAATTTTAGTGGCCGTGCCAAACACGGTTTTTATATTGTGTTTGCAGAAGACCTTGGCAATTAGATCTGTGGTGTTGTGGATATAAGGCAAGTAGGCAGTTCCCTTCACTTCTTCCTTTTGTGAGATTTGCTTGGTCGTTTCTCTGGGATGCAGGGCTCTATGAATTTGCAGATCGCTGTAACCATTACCCTTAAACGCGACTTTGAGCATGTCCATCTCCATCTGGATATGTGATGGCTCACAAATTCGTCTTGCCCTCCTGGCGAGTATATCCCACTCTGACGAGTCTAGTGTCAGACCTAAGACGAAACGCTGGTTAATAGAGCAAACGCCTGAAATGCCTTGCATCTGATATGTATTTGACATTTTTGACATGCTCTATTGCTGAAAAATATCTAATTCACTCCATGGGAATTTTCCACTCTTGGTGAGCGTCGTGAGAATGTCTTGTTTTTGTGCTGGATTGTGGTGAGAATCTGCATGAAGATAGCGATTTGTGTGGGTAGGCTTACGATACACGGTACGACTTAAGGAAGCGTCTGGTTTCTTTCTTACTAAAACATCCAAGAAAGGTAGGCATCCGTCCGACTCCATCTCCATAGTGAATTTTATTGACGGATGTTGCTGATTTAGGTGGTCTAGAAATTGGAGTTTCTCAGGACCTTCTGTCCAGATCACAAATACATCATCAACATACCTCCACCATATCATAAGTAGTTCCCCTCCCTATTGTTATTTCATCTGTGTTTTTTCCACATTCGTACGTTCCTCGTCGCCATATGTTTCATTCTAGGCTTATGTCTATGCCTTACACCTGTCATATGTTATGCAAACACGTTATGTGAACCGCTTAGTCTGATTGTGATAGTTCGGTCAGCTTCCACTTCGAATGCTAGCGTTGTGCCACGTCCTGGGGGGCGACCTGGTGGTGAATGAACGTACCATTTCTACTTCTATTATAACGTTCCAAATTCAAAAGTGTCATTGTTTAAGAAGCCTTTCTAGTGGACAGTCTAGAATTCTTCTGAGGACGCAGAGCACAGTTTTCTGCGAAACGTTAAGAATTTCACATTTTCTTGACACGGCACAAGCCCAAAAGCCTATACAAAGATCATGAACATATTTTGCTAGGATGACAAATATTGAATAAAATTATGTCATTTATTTTAATATGCCCTTTATTTATCAATATCCGATGTAGATTTCCTTGGATCAACAAGATTTTTATCGAGTACAGTGGAACCTCGATTATCCGTTCCCGGAAACCACGTCTTCCTGCTATATGCGTACAAATTACGTGGTCCCGCGAGCATCGTAATTAAATCACGCTGTAAAAATCCTGGATTATCCGTTCCTCGAAGAAACGATTTCCCTGATCAACCGTCCAGAAGTTTCAGTCCCATCAACGCTAATCAATCACTCATTTTTTAATAAACCGTATCTCACGAAAGGATGGCTATGGCATACTTATGGATCTTTGAGTTTACGCCCCATCATTGCGATAATTAGAGCAAGTACTGTATTGGAAAAGCAATCGGCGGTGAACTTGCATAAGGGACCACCTTAGCATGGCATTCGGTCTTGTTGAGAGCATCTCGGAAATCATAAAGCAGAGAGTGGCCACAACAACTGTAAGGAGACAGAGCGCATTTTGACAGCTCTGCTTGAAGACGGAACAAGTTTCGTCAAATATTCACACTTACATTTTTTCAATCGTACCGCCGAACAGGTTTTCGGCACTTTCCTCAGGGCACTGCAGAGTAACTGGGCTTTCAGGCAGGAAACGAATCTGCTCCTTCTTAACACAAATTTAGTATTTTAATATTATCATACACGATTATATTAGCGAGACTAGAACAGATGTTGCACCTTACATTAAAAAAGAAAGCCATGGAGATCTTGGCATTGCCTATTACTGTTTTGGTCCCAATGTAAAACTGGGAATTTTACGTTTTCATTTTAAAATGCCAAAGACCGCAGTCGTTTTATGTGCACACGTTACATTTAAATGGTTTTTATCACCTCCAACTCGTATTGACATGTGCAGCGAGCGCGCTTTCTAGATTACCTCAAGGTCACGAATAACCGTAATTTCTGAAGTTTTGATGATATAATTGTTTTTTGTTTTTTTTTTTCTTTCCACCATGATTGGATCAGTGACAGGCAGAATTGAATATAATGCATTCGAGAATCGATACTTACATTTGAAACTATGTTTTCGAGTTCAACATAAACTTTAAAAGTCAATGTAGGCCTAATTTACGCGTTACAATATTTCCAGAAACTGACTACGAACACTATACCGGAGACCAAATTACAATGAAAGATTAAGAAAAAAAAGGGATTTCGCCATCATGTTGGGCACTTTTGAATCTAATGTGCTTTATTTTATTACATATGAGAATTAAAAACTACTTTTGGTCGATTGTCGTTTGGCTTGGCGTTAGATTTTTCAAAGAGTCTGGCTAATCAAAGTTGCTAAACTGAAAGAAGTTTTCACGGGAAACTGACGAAGATTCCCCTGTAAAATTGAATATAAAGTATGGAGATTTTGAAACCGCGTACCGATAATTAATGTGGTTTCACGGTCTAACATGCCTGCCTCTCATCCGGATGGCCCGGGTTTGATTCCGACCAGGTCAGGCAATCTTACCTGGATATAAGGGCTGGTTCCAGGTCCACTCAGCCTACGTGATTACCTTTAATTGAGGAGCTATCTAATGGTGAGATGGCGACCCCGATCTAGAGAGCCAGGAATGTTGGCCGAGAGGATTCGTCACACTGACCATGCGTCACCTCGTAAACTGCAGGCCTTCGGGCTGAGCAGCGATTGCTTGGCATGCAAAGTCCCAATGGGGCTGTAGTTTGGTTTAAAAGTTTTTGTAAGATTATAATTATACACATTTCATTTTTGTGATTTATAGCCAAATTGTTGATGGTTTTCATTAATTCCTGGATTTTCCGTTTTCCCGTATTGTACGTTTTATTTCCAATGTCCCTCGAAAAATGGAGAATCGAGGTTCCACTGTAGTATCAATTTCAAGCCCATGTAGATAAAGATACTACTATTCGCAGATGATGTGATCTGGGGACAGAACAGCAAAGAGGTGCAACTACAACTAGATGTACTGAACCATTCTGTTCATGGTCAAAGAACGATAATACGCTGATAATTATGATATGCAGACGAGACCACAAAGAAAGGACATTAGATTGTATTTTATGGTTCAATAGTACCTAACATGGGGCGTTTTTCAAGAGAGCTTAACGTCAGAAGCGAGATGAAGTTCCCAGCATGAATATTAAAATTTATGAACCCAAGCGAACCACTTAGCTTATAATGTGGGACACTAGGAACTTCATGAGAAACCGCGGGGAAGCTTACCTTGGAGGGAAACTTATTGGATATTTCCGCCCACAAGAGGAATAGAGAGATTTGGATATTAGAGTTGGAATAAGCATATTTTTCTGCAAATTTTGATGTGCCACATGATAGTAGTTGTAACCTCAACGAATTAATGAATAATTATCTCAAGTACCATGAGAGAATTTTCATCTCCGTGCGCAGGCTTTCGAGTGGTCACACATGATAATCCCGCAAGCGTGGGTAATACTCATTCATATATACAGCCCGCGAGAATGCTAGCCTCATTCACTGTACGCATCGCTGACAGGGAGGTTTCGTCTCACGGCACCTCAACGAAGAGAAGATAGCCTTTGTCTCCACGTATCACAGTTAAAAACTGCATTGTCTTAGTGACATGTAAGTAACAACCATTTGAGATGTAAATAGGAACTTTGTACAGCAAAATGAATGAATACATTTTCTTTGGAAACATTTCTTTGCTAGTAATTATTCCAAGTGAAGTTGTATAGAACAATCTGATGCTAATGTGTTCTCAGTGTTACAAGCTAGTGTAGGCTCGGAAAGACAGTGTTACTTCAATTCTCTCAAATTAATTGTGGTCGAGTTAAGTTCCATTTCTACTGATGATTGTGCAACCATTTCATAAAGATAAAACTAACGGAGAGTCAAGATATTTAAGGAATTAAGTCTGTAGGCAAGAGGGGAACCTAGGCATCAGAATAAGAACACAGTATAATATGGTTTTTCCTTGCAGTTTCATTGACATCACAAGTGTACCTGTACTGCCAATTCATCATGATGAGGCAGTAGTACGAGCGGAACGACTGAGCATCCTTCACCGCAGACAGGCACGAGCGAGGACCGATAGCAGTGTGTTTCCCATCTTGTCGACGCACCGTCCACAACGAGGAGGCGGCAATCTAGTCACCAGAACGAGTTTGAGCTGAACATCGAAGAGGATCATGATATCACCAGTCATGAACCCCCGCCTGCCGTCACTCAACAACATTAGCATGGTGTGCTAAACAATCAGGTCCGCAGGGGAACTGATCAGATGATAATTTCTCAGCATGAAGCAGAGATAAGCTATTGTCAGGATTTTAATGATGTAACTAAGGCGTTCTGCCTGTATGTAAATAATGAACGAGTCCTCGGGCACTTGTACATAGGTTAATGCCCCAGGACTCACGCGTGTAAGATAGTTTCATTTTTGCATGCTGTTTCACATTTTATTTTTATTGGTGTCATAACTGGTTGTACATAATGTCTTCAGTTAATGGAAATAAGGGTCGTATAATTTCATATAACAAAGTTACGCAGTATCAGAATTTTATAGGTGGAACAAGATATTTAGGGATTAGCTAGATGCGCGAGGCATGTGTAGACAGTGTTCACTGTCAGACGGAATATTATAAGATCTTCTATATTTACCGGTACTTTAATGCACTTGGAATCGGTACAAAATCGAGTTGGTCATGAATTTAAGCAGAAATAAGTAAGAAAGGCTAGTTGTTTTACGTCGCACCGACACAGATAGGTCTTACGGCGACGATTGGACAGGAAAGGGCTAGGAGAGGGAAGGAAGCGGCCGTGGCCTTAAGGTACAGCCCCAGCATTTGCCTGGTGTGAAAATGGGAAACCACGGAAAACCATTTTCAGGGCTGGCGACAGTGGGGTTCGAACCTACTATCTCCAGAATACTGGATACGGGCCGCACTTAAGCGACTGCAGCTATCGAGCTCGGTTACAGTAAGAAATGAGATATATGTTTGATAAGCCCAGAAACAATGGATAAAGCCCTTAATAGCCCAATGAATGCAGGCATAAGCTGCAATATGATAGTCATGTGTGCTGGTAAAGTGCACAAGTGAGTATCTGGATAATGCTCCAGTTGAATTTGAGTTATGAGCAGATTGGAGTGCTGAGTTTCGCACTGTATAGAGTGAGTAGACATGTGCTAATTACATGCGAGTTATATTAATAAGAGGGCATAGTAATTTGTAATTCTAATTGGCTAAAGTTGAGGTAAGATTGTTCACCAGTTGTTTGTTTACCAGCTGTCAGCCAGTTGTAATTTACGGCTGTCTCATCATGGCCTCTGTTCGTGCAGATCCCTTGTTGTGTTAAAAGGAGAAGTAAAACATTCTGACGTCACTGCAGTGGAAGTTTCTCCAAGTTTGTGGAAACAATACTATGTCAAAAGGAAGGGATCGTTGACCTATTTCTTAATGCTGTGTGGAAAGTAAAATTTATACACAACTGCCTGTATCATTAGTATGTGTATGTGGAGATTCATGATATGTCTGCGCAGTGTAAATAATGTGTTTCCTATTGTATTATAATTAGGGTTGTTGCAGGACTTTCTGTAATCTTGAGTTCAATTTCCATATGGTAGATTTTGTAATTGCATGTTTTAGTTTTAAGGGCATGTGCTAACCCTAAGTCCTGTGGCATAAATTCACTAGGGATAAAATTTTATGTTATTTGTGTATGCGATTTAACTATCCAGAAATTCATTATTTGATTTTACTTTTTTTTTTTTTTTTTTTTTTGAAGGTTAGCCTAACTCTGGTTGCTGCGGCATCGAACGGCTGTGATGCTAGGGTTTTCCCACAACATGCTAAGAACGTCGATTGAAGATTCATATTTTAAAAAATTCATTAATAAATGGAAGAATTAACATTTGTGTAAAATTTTGCAGATTAATTTATATAGGCTACAAGATATTTGACTCATTTTGGAATAAATCATGTTATTTAAGCGAATATGCAGCTTCCGATTTCCTTCTTTAAGCTTGAGTTAGTCTATAACCTGAACGTTCTATTCCTCTTCATTTTTTTTATTGGTTACCCTGACCCATCTTCACCCACTTTCCCTATCTACGACTATGCTACACCGTGCTGAAGGTGCTGACAGCTTTAAATACCTAGGAAGTAAATTAATGGAAAATGCTAGAGTGGACATGGAAATTAGCAGGAGGGTACAGCAGGGTAATGCATTCTACCAAAGTGTAAGAAAACTTGTTTGGAGCAAAGAAGTACCAAGGAAATGTAAAGAGATAATGTACTATGTACTCAGACTGACTTATGCAGCTGAGACTTGGAGTTTGACTAGCAGGTAAGAGAGTAGAATTCAAGCCAGTGAGATGAAATTCCTAAGTATGACAGGAAAGACAAGGAAAGAAATGAAGACGTTAGGAAGTTGGTATAGGAAAGCTAAATGAGAGAGTTGAAAAGAATAAACTAAGGTGGTTTGGACATTTAAAGATGATGGAGGAGAATAGAATTCCAAGACAGATGCTGGAGGCAAAATGCAAAGGCAAGAGAGCAAGACCTAGAACAACGTGGATTGAATCAGTGAAGAGCGGCATAAAAGATGAAATTTAGTCTGAGGCAAGATTATGGAAGAGGAATGGTAGAAGGAAAGAGGAAGATTGAGAAGTGCCATAAATATCCCAACCCGGCAGGAGCTGGATAAGGAGAAATGATGATATCAATTTCTTACCGAGCACCCTTGAGGTGTCTCGCTATTCTATCGCCATTGCTTAGCCTTAACAGGCACAGTATGTATGTAGAAATATGGAATTGATTACCAAGTTTTAGAATTTTTTAATTTTGGATTTTGACCGTGTTCCAGAAATGATTTTTTCCAAGGTATAGAACTTGGGTGTTTTAGACATCGATATATATATCTCTTATGACATGGTAACTTGCAGAAAAACAGTGGACTTCATCACATAACTGAGAAATGCACTACAATTTATGATTATCATTTACATGAAGAAACTATTTCCTCCAAATGATTTTGATCTCAATGTGACATTTTTACAGTTTGTTTTTAGGGACAGCTCATACAGCGGTGCTGCAGTTTCAGCTTATTGAAGGGAGAGTGTGTTCAGAATACTGTAGTTAACAAGCGCGCAGTGTTCCAATATTAGACCTCTGTATATGTGACTTAATTCACACACCTTTAGAGCCTTCCAAGTTTTTAAGATTCAAAATGTTCAATGATCCTACAACTACTGTGGCCATACCATTATCATACCTGCCAACTTTTAGAAACCAAAAATAGGAAGATTTTTTTATTCCTGGATTTCATCACACATATTCCACCACAGTCTAGGTGAAAAAAGGTCAAGATAAAAGGCATACATATCTACAGTTACAATGCGAATTGACCGTTAAATTTCAAATCTTAAACTACCAAAACATAAAAGTGGTTACAAGAAAATGTACCTTATCATTATCATTTATGACACTTAAACGAATAATAATATTTATGTCACACCGACACACGCAACAAAATGCATAATATTGTATTTTCTCGCGTAATTAACGCACTTTTTGACGAAAAATACAGGCGAAAACTTCGGATGCGTAAATTATTCAAGCAATTAAGATATTTACAATTCATTTACATTTAAAAGATACATCAAATATAATATAGAAACACAACTGGTTCAACTTGTTTGCGGTTATCGTCATTTGGCGTAAAATTCCGGAGTGAGATTTTTCCTGAAAATTCAAATAGGGTACATCAGGTAAGTTAGACACGTGGGATGGAAGTACCGACTGGAAAATATTCTTCCCATTACGAGCTGACAATACGACCTGGAGTGAAAACATGAACTAATAAAAGTACAATTCATGTAATGCCATAACAATGACACACCGGCAAAAAAACTGTCCAACACGAGAAGGGCCGGGCATCGAAGGGGGACCCTGCTACATTATTCCAAACCGTTCGTATCCAATCTTGTACGAGTGACGTGTCCATCCATCCTTCTTCTTGAATACGAACGTGGATCACTCGCGGACATTTTGCTTTGGGCACTGTTTTTCGTTTTAGATCAATGTAAGGTGTAAGCTTTCTGAGATCAGCTGTTATAGCAAGCATTGCAGTACATCGTTGTTTTTTGCTTCCGGTAGCGCATACGATAACACTGTATGATCCTTTCTTATCGATTGTTCGACTTTGTGGCATATGGAAACTGATTGGCGTCTGATCTGCGGTTCCTATAAGGGAGATCAAATATTCCTCACTTTACGCTTCTCAGTCACAAAACGATGAAAATGGTTTAAATCATTCGTCATTTTTGGCATGATGATGTTCTTCGCCGAAGAGGAAGTCCATTTCTCTTCATAAAATTAATCAAGACTCGGCTAACCTTCAAATCCGAGACACTGATTCCATGTGCAGCGGTTATTTCACATTCTTTAAAATACTGCATTTCGTGAGAAATTGCTTATCGAACGTTGCGTCACAAAATCATATATTTAAGCAGATCCTTCTCTACTTGCGGAAACTTGCTGCTTTTTGGTCCGCGAAATGCTTTGCGAGACATGTTGGCCGCTTGAAGTGCACTTCTGTTACCGCGGTAGCGCACTTTTCATTTGGGCATTGAATACTCGCTGCCCTCTTCCCGTATGTTTCGGCGTAACTGATCACCGCAAGTTAGTATGATGCAGTATTACTAGAATACTGTGGACTGACAATTTTGAGATCACAGAATGTCACGTACCCAAAACACTCGTAAAACTAGTGCCGGCTAATAACAGCACGTTGCCCTGTATCTGGAATGCCCGCTTTCGCAATAGGAAGCCTGCTACTTGAGTAGTTTCGAAACGCAACCGGAGCTGCGTGATGGATGTTCGAAGTTGTGGGAGCGTCAAATACGTGAACATTTGTTTTTTGTCCACTTTGGACCCAAAAATATTGGGATGCATAAATTATGCAAGGGCGTCAATTACGCGAAAGAATATGGCAGTTTCTTTATCACACGGTAAAATGAACGGAAATTTACAGGTATCTCTGAACACTTGGAGATAACGTTTGTTATATTTTTGGCCTTAACGAGAAAATAAACTACCTGAAACTGTCACTGACACAACCCCCTTAAAAACATTCAACTCATTAAAATGATGCACTTAAATACGCGAAACTACCACATACAAAACAATTTTATATGTCCCATACATTATTAACATACGACTTTGGCAGTGGGGGAAAGCATACAAATGCAAGAAAAAAAGGGGCCTAAAACTCCGACGAAACTACGCACAGAAACGATGTTAACAGCGCGCGAACAATAATAAACTCATTCTTTCATCCTGATTAACTGAGTCGCTAGCGCACGCCAGCCTGTCTTGCTTGCAGGACAATTGCCGCCCCGAATCCCCAGCTGTATAAAGCGGACACGCTGCTGTGGTGAGCGGGAAACAAGATACACGAAGGCGCAGGACGAAATACTCACGAAATAAAGCATCAAATAAATACTCTTGAAAATGAGGTTTCGTAAATTACACAAACACAGGGGAAGAGTATTGGCCGTACTAGAAGTTATATTGGTCAAAAATAGGAAGAAGTAAAAATAAATCGGAAAATTGGAAGACGAGTTAAAAACCGGAAAGTTTCCGGGTAAATCGGAAGGGTTGGCAGGTATGCATCATTTACAAAGAACAAAACAGGATTGGAATGAATAAAAAGGGACAATTTGGCATACCGCTAAGAGTTTCATGGATTGACAGTCAGAAAAGAGATGATCCCATTTAAAAAAAGTTACGGTCACCTCTGCAAGTCACAATGGCAAGAGTGCAGTGATGTCCTGACGTTTTCATTCATCATCCTATCCAGTTTCATCACAATCAATGGCTTCAAAACACCATGTTCTATCTAAAACTGCAGCAAGTTAAGTTCGTAAGTACCGGTATGTAAATAAATTTTACGCCAGAATGACTCACCATAACGTTTACACTGTTAACTGAGCATTCGACGAAGGGTCACTGCAATCAGTCTGGTCGAATCCAAACAATTCTCCAGTATAAATTTCTCAAATACCCAAATACTTACTGTGCGAAATACTGGCAAGCAGTTCATACTTGAAGCTTTAGAAACAGCAGCAGCTGGAGACTCTCCATCAGTCTTATCGGTGAATCTTCCACTTTTCTCTATTATGGCACCTTTAACCTTAGATCCAAACTTCGGGTCGTAGCTTCCTGGAGCTGGAGTAGAATCTGTCATATGAAACAATTTTATGAGTAAACCATGCTACACAGACCATAGGACAATAAAAGCTGAAATGTGGCAGACCAAGAAATGCTGAAACCTTGATATAGACAGGGGAGAAAGCAAAAATTCCATTCTCCAGCATCTTCCAAGAGTTTTATAACTTAAAAATATCTAAAAGAATTTCAGTTTTTATTGTAAAACATAAACTTCCCAAAACTGAACTAAAATTCTAGTATGAACTACTAAATTATGACAATAGCAATGTACGCCTCTGTAGTTTAACGGTTAGTACTATTAGCTGCCGTCCTCGGGGGCCTGGGTTCAATTTGTGGTACTGCCAGAAATTTAAGAATGGCAGGTCTGATATGTAATTAAAATGGTAAATGTAGCTCACCTCCATTGGGGTACCTGAAAAGAACTGCACCACCGCAGGGCGAGGACACAAATTTACTTTTTACAATAGCAATAATTAAAAGATTCTCGTATAAAAGGCATTGAAAATAAGGTTATAGATCCAAAAAGCAGTGACCTTGAAGATAGCTTATTTTTTGCGAATGACTTTCCAGTACACTAAATGTTACAGAACTACAATAAAATTAGACAACTTTAAATTCAGTCTTTGATATAGTTTATTACTAGAGCCCGGATTTCCATGCAAATGCACGTTTTAAAATAAGCTAGTTACACTTCTCAAACTTTGCAAATATGTGTTTTATGGCTTAGCAATTCCAAATAACCGTTCTTCCATGCATGCTTGCAAGTTTCGGGCTTTTTAACAGGAAATTCAAGCAAAATGCATATTCTGAAGGTTTTGAGTGTAATAGCAAATATTTGAACATTTAATATTGCATAATATGACTTTTCTTTTGACTTCCACGTATATATAATGTTACCTTGCACGATAGCGCCTTTTATGAATGTTTGCAGAGTTTGGGACCATTTTTCCACGTTATACAGTATGTTTATTACTGAGATATGGAGACAATGCATTCCTGGCATCCTATGTTAAAACCAAAATTAGTACATCTTGTACACTTTCTTATTCTGTTGCTTGAGTAGTCACTGACGTCGATATCTGTAATTTTTCAGATTAAGGTGTCCCAGTTATACATTGCTATAAACTGAAACGTAAAATGTAAATGACTCATTGACGGCTCATTTCTTCGTCTAAGACGAACAAAACAAAACTTGTACCGTACTTCGGTGGTGTCGCGGTAACGAGATAGCAGTTTACAAATCTTGGTTTTGCATTGAACCCTCTTCCGTTGTTATCCTGGAATTTCCTACCCGGAACTCTCACTCGACACACGTCTGTTATCGCAGCTGCAATCTTTAGCAGTTATTGAAGACATCATCTGCAATAATCGTACGGAGAAGTAGCTGCGGCAGCGAGAGATAAACTGAACAGGATAATCTGTTCAAATCCTGATTGTGAATTAGTCAAACTTATAAAAGACATATTGTGGTGAAAATGCAAAAGAAGTGCAATTTGACCTCACTTTGTCCCAAATGTCTTCATTTAAGTATGCACCTGTCACTTCTAGTGATGTACAAAAGTACTGTATTTTCTGTGCATAAAAATGGGCTGACAAACGGATGAGCTTATATCAAGACAATTTAGAGAAATCAGTTATTGGACATTGTTTGAAAGGGAACTGAATTATGATAGTGCATATTTTCCAGTTTATTGTGCATGTCTTGTCATATGATAGTGCATGAATGCATGCATGCATATTTTGAGATTTGATAGCGCATGGAAATCCGGGCTCTAGTTATTACGTATAATATCTTTCAGGACTCCCTCATAGGCATGCCGAGTGATGTGCTGAATACCTGCTCAGCTGCATACAAGGAATTTTATTAGAGGGTTCCTGTATGTAAATTGATAAAGGCGGAGTTTGCAAAAATGTTTTCGCGCTTTGCCCTGCATATGGCAGCTGTCTCTCCAACATGGCCAAAACAATATTTTTAGAATGAAAGCTGACATTCACAAATAAATATAACAAAATCTATAAGAACAAGAGACTTTAAACTAAAACCAATTTTCAGCATAACACGCAGCTGACATTCTTAAGTCCCCGAAATGCAAGATACTGTTTTTACACATAATTTGAAAGTCATGTGCCAATCCCGTACATAGAAAATTTTTTCAATCAAAAATTATCAATTAACTACTTCCTTGCATAATAATGACCCCTCTCATTTCTTAATGTTGACACAAATTGTTTGTCAGACCATAAAATCTTCATGCCACAACTATCATGGTCATGAGGCAGCAATATTAAGATGGTAACAAGACTACTAGCAGAGATATAGCCACCGTGTCCTGAACTTGGAAGAAGAGTACTGGCAGAGGGATGTCTAAGATGTCATTTAAATTATCAGCAATGACGATAACAGTAATATTCTGGCAAATCATCATCCTCTGATGAAACAGACTCTGAGTTAAGCTTCAGCCATGTAGGGTAATATGAGAAGTTTCAACATCAAGCCGTGGACACTATCTGGACTGGAAGCCACATTCTTGCACAACTCTCCAGAATTACCCTTCCTTGAATGACATGAGCGGCAGAACAAGAAATTAGGGGTGGTAATTCCTGAAACCAGACACGTGCAAAGTGATCTGCTAGACAATTTGCAATCGAGGATCAAGAAACAAGAAAAGAAAGTTGAGAGAAAGGGAGTTCTCCCAAGGTACTCCCTCACCCTTAGTACAAAATAGGAAACATGCCCTCCACTCAGAGGTGATGTGCCAGTGTCAGGAGGTCTCCTCGTTGGAAGAGAACAGAGATTGGCAGTATGCAAGGAGGCCTACTATTATAATCAAAATTCCCAATCTCAATAGTGACTGGCATTAGTAAAAGGGGCCGATCATTATGATAACAAAACTCAATTTCGAATGGCAGCAGGGAAGGAACCTACCATTATAATGAAAACTCCCCATGCAATTGTAATGGCAGTATGCAAGTGAGCCTGCTGTTAAAGTAGAAACTCCTGAGAAAAGCAATAGGAAACTTGGCCTGCCATTATCATCAAAACTTCCTAACGCACACCTTACATGGGAAACAATGTATGGGGCCATATGTTTCTCTGATTAAGATGAGACATGAAATTTAATAAAATCTTAGTCAATGAGAGACTACTACTCTCCATTTCAGCTGTACCTTGTGATCTTATGACTCAGCTGCTTTTTGAACCAGGCATTCTTGATTATTAGGTTGTTTTGTATGCAGAAGTCAACAAAACATTACCCTAGTTCCTCTTTCCATATCCATGGGAACCAATCACTGCTTCATACCCTGTCCTTACAGTTCCCACCTGAGCATTTAGATCTCCCACAATGGGAGTATCATCTTGTTCGACAGAGTCCTCTACGTCTTAAAGAAAATCATCTTTCTCTTCTCGACTTACACCCAGTCTGTGGAGCAAAACATGAAAAATGGTCCAGGTGTTTTTGTTGATTTTCTGATTTAGCTTGAAATTAGTTTATAACGTTCTATATCAGCCACAGCATCGATGTTCTTTCTGATATGAATGTCACACCATACCTTGTTTCCTCATTTTCATGCCCAAAGAGATTGTACCCTTTCTGCAGCAATTTATTTCCTTTCCCTTCTGTTTCACTCAGTGCGAGAAACTCTACCTTATTTCCATGAGATCTACAAGCTCCTCACATTTAGCAGTTAGAGTTCATCATAATCAATGTCCCACTCCACTCGCCCGGGTATGTTTAATAAGCCTCCTCACTCCTTTCTGTCCTTCCACGTTTCCTGCTCCATTACTTCCGCCACATCCAATCCAGCTTCTGATGTTCTTCCAAATCTGATCCATCCACATTCTTCTCAGTCTTTCAACTGGTCTCTTTCCCTTCTTGCTACCCGTTCCTTTCCCATTCTTTTTACATGTCCGAACCATCTCAGTCTTGCTTTCTGTATGTTCTGGACTAACGGTTCTATATTTAGGTCTTCTCTGATTTTAATCTTTTGAATTCTGTCTTTTTAACCAATGTTCTTAAAAATTTCATTTCCACTGCTTGGATCTATCTTGTCTCTTATTAGCTACCCGAGTTTCTAGTCTGTATGTTACAACCGGTATGAAATACTGTTTATATAATGTTAATTTTGTTCTCTTGGGTACTTCGTCATCCTAATAAAATGTTGTATCTTTACTTTTTGCCGGTTTATGGAATGAGTTATCTGCAGATGCGTAATTATTAGCGACTTAACCTAGTGATACATTTAAAATGAGTTTCCAGAACAACAGTTATCGGCTTCTTCACAGTTATCTCCGCAACGACTGGTAACTGCAGCTAGTGCCGTAGTTACCTTTATGTCAGAACCGATTCCAACAAATACCACTATGAGGCGCCACACCATACCGTTTCGTACAAGGTCTTATATTAGTTTCGTAAATATTAGAAAGTGGTAATGAACTGATTATAATATATTTACAGTTATTCATTGTAGTCTTGACGTGCTTGGGTGTGTTGGACTCTAGTACGTTTACTTCCATATCACTGATTCAACGTGTATGGTGTCATCTGCCCCAGCTGTTTAGGTTATTAATCTTCTCTGAGCATGACGCCTCTACTGTAGATATATCTTCCAATACAGGAAATGAATCGTCAAATAAAACAGAACTCTAGTCTAACGGATTTTCATCAGGCTCTAATTGATCCTTCGTCAGGCTTTGAATCCTGAGTCCCACCAACAGTTAGTGTACACAATCTGAAATTATGGAGCATTTACTATTAATATTTACATTTGTACTAAATAATAAATATCTTGGGTACCGGTATGCATTTAATATAAACCTACTGAATAATAAATATAGATTTTTCATTGCTTTTTAAAATGCTATTATATCCTTTAACCGGTGACGTTAGGTCTCAGACTCCCAATAAACATAAAACATCTGGACTTCTTTAATTAAAAATCTTGCAGGGAGCTGTAGTTTGTTACCTTTTTATCTGTTTCAATACACTTCACACCCCAAGTCAGGGTTAGCTCACTACTTTCGATTGAAATATCAAGTTGACTTCACGTCAGCAGTTACGAAAGTATTTTTGTCAATGCATGTTGCGTGGTCAGTTTAAAAAACCTGCAGCAATTGCATCGAGAATAAATAGATATCGCACCATCAGTGCAGAATTTCAGTGCCAGAATGATAGGTTCCAAAGTGTGCAGAACGTTTTCATTTATGTGATTATTTTCGTTTACGCTTGTTGTGTCCTGGATCACTGAAAAATGATCTGTTCGGCAATTGCGGTGTATTTTTATTATTTTACTGACGACAACAATCAAAGTGAAATTGAAGACGTCTGCATACTGTGAATAAGAAAGGGGAAATAATGTATACCTAATTTTTGCATCAT
The DNA here is from genome assembly GCF_040414725.1 of Anabrus simplex. NCBI lineage: Eukaryota > Metazoa > Arthropoda > Insecta > Orthoptera > Tettigoniidae > Anabrus > Anabrus simplex. The sequence continues at coordinate 688,615,460 of NC_090265.1, read as the reverse complement.
TAGATCGTACATATTTTCATATTATGAGACATTATTACATGCTAAATCAGACAGATGAATGTACATATTTGCTAACCATTTTTCATTGTAGAAAACTTCTGCTAGCAAAAGTAACTAGATATTACCAAAATAACCCTAAAAACATGTGTAGAGACATCTGTTGGAGGATGAGAAATACTAAACATGTTGAGGATGGTTGCCTAGTTGTACTTCCTCTTAAAACAACCACCACCACCATAAAAAACATGACTATTACTGTTTTTTATTACCAGGGCTTATAAATCTGGATTTAAGTTTATGGAAACTCAAAGTTAACAGCACAGTTGAAGTTACACATGTAACTGGCCATTAGTCTTATTAATTTCAGGGTTGATTTCATTACTTCCATTCATAATGCTACCCAGATATGTAAACTGTTGTTCATTCTCTAAATGTTCCCCATTTATGTTCTCTTGGCTTATCTCTTTTCCATAGTGCATGACTACAGTTTTCTTTTTACTAATTACCATTCCACACGTCCAGTCTTCTTTGTACTTTTCTCCCTTTCCCCATATCACAACATCATCAGCAAATACCAAAGCATTCAATTCATCACTACTGATACTCTGTTTTACACGTTTTATGATTTCATCCATCAATATAATAAACAATAATGGTGACTGCACTTCCTTGCCTGAAACTTTTTTCTAATTATAAAATGTTTCAGAGTTACCACTTACACACGGCTTTTACTCTCATCATACAACATTTTTATCTTGTTACTTAATGATTTTGGTACATTCCTTTTCCATAGGCATTCCCATACACGTTTTCTCTTAACTGCATAATAAGCTTTTTCCAAATCCAAAAATAAGATTTCCTTGTTCCTTTCCAGGTATTTTTCCATTATCCTTTGCACTGTAAATATCCAATCTATTGTTGATCTATTCTGTCTAAGGCCACATTGTTAGAGTTACGGTATTTAATGTTTCCATTTTGAATTTTCTTTTTTGCCCAGGAATTTTCTTCTTTGAATAATTCCATTTAACTTCGGACCTATTACTGTCATCCTTAACAGAATTATACACAAGAGGTTTATGTCTGTTTTTGTTTAAATCCAAGACTCGTTTTACTGTCTAAAGCGATTTGCATACCTGCCAACTTTACAAAAAAAAATCAGGAGTTTTTGATATGAAAATCAGGAGATACAACTGGTCAAAACTACTTATTCTGCATGTCTTGCGCAATACAGGAGTACTATGCTATAGTTGTATAATAACACTTATTGTCTCAAAACCTGACTTGCTGTACGAGGCTACAGGGCTAAAAATTACACATCTCTATTCCCTCACAGAAAGTATACCAGTGAGATGATCGGTATCTGTATCTCTTTGTACTGAATAGGTGGATATTAAAAATAACACTTTTAACATACTTTGTATCTGATAAAGCCTTCCGAAAATAGTATGAACTCAAGCTCCACACGTGAATCAGTCGTGCACTTAGATGGCATTATTTAGCAAATGCATAGATTAACATATTGCATCACGCGCCAGTGCGAGTATGCGAAGTGCAATGCTATTTTACCAAGTAATTAAAATTCACCAGAATTGTCTCCAAATGGCTCCTAAAATATCTAACAAAAAAAAAGGCACTAGAGCTATCTTTGAAATTGTCACTAAATTTCAAAAAAAGACAAAATCTACCGACTAGTCTCTAGAATTCTCATATTAATAAACTTAAATATTTCATTTGAAACCGGCCAAGGAGCGAAGGACTTCCGGCCACTGGCGCACAAACTGAAATGGTGAGATTTGAAAACAAATGTTTGAAGTTCACCAAAAAATAACCTACAATCGGGAGAAATAGAATAATTGGGAGGCAGGAAAAACTATAAAAAAATCAGGAGCCTCCTGCATAAATCAGGAAAGTTGGCAGGTATAGATTTGACAATTTTTTCTCCTCTTGATGGCTTACTGGGCCTAACGCAAGGTGTAGTTTCTCTATCAGAGTTAACTTTGATAGTCCACTACCCAATCTGCAAGGCAGCAGCAATGTGATAAATCTGTCATTTCCTACCCACAGGCTTCATCAAAAACTGCTAAGAGAGAACTCCTCCACCCACAGCCATTGGTTCTCCCTAAGTTAGCCTAGTTTTGTAATGACTGCCAGACTGTTGCACGTAGTACCATGCACTGTCACAAACAGAAGCAGAATGATCCTATTAAGATCAAAATTAATACTCTACAGGAGCTTCTTTGTACCAGTCTAGAAAGCCATATCTAAGCCTACAGAAATTTCAGCAAACTACATGCATTGGAAATGATCTTAAACTAAGATTCAGAAAACAAGGACAAAATAAGAAATATGCCATTTTGTCGAAGTGAACAGTGTGGTTTGAGAAAAAACTTGAAGGCAGAAGATCAAGAGGTCAGCCAAGGAAGAGATGGAACGATCAGATTAGAAATTATCTAGTGGACGAGGTCTGAATTAGCAGCAGGTTACATAAGAAATCTTCATGGACAGAGGTAAATGGAGAACACTCATTCACCACACCAGGTAAACTGGAGTTGGTTCAAGATGAACCACGATCTAAGGAAAGGAAATTCTTATTTTATCAGAGTATGCAGAGGAGATGGAGAAATTGTTTAATATACAGAAGCAGAATGATCCTATTAAGATCAAAATAATACTCTACAGGAGTAGGACAAGATGAAAATACATGGGTATAGAATAACTGACGATGGCAGGAAATAAAATGAAGAATGGCACAAGCAAGGAAGGTCTTAAAATTAAATTTGCTCACTTCCAACACTGCCAGGAATTAGAAAGATGTTCTTGAAGACTTATCTGGAGTGTGGCATTGTATGGAAGTGAAACATGGACAATAACTAGCTCAGAAAGAGAACAGAAGCTTTAGAAATGTGTTACAGAATGCTGAAGGTGAGATGAGTAGATTTAATCATGAATGAAGATAAGCTAAATTGAATTGGTGAGAGGAGAATGATTTGGCAAAATTTGACCAGAAGGGGAGAATAATAGGATACATCTTAAAAAACCAAACTTCTTTAGTTTTTGAGGGAATGGTAGGGGTAGATCAAGGCACACAGACAACATAGTAGATGTGGTTACATACAAATGAAAAGGTTAGCACAGGATAGGGGGATATGGGAAGCTGCCTCAAATCAGTGCACTGACATAATATTAACATCAGTAGACCACAATAACTCAAGCTCCATAAATTACATTAATTGATTTGCCAATGCTCATTAAACAATCACATGATCATTTCAAAAAATAATTAAAATACAATAATAATTACAAATACACATCTGGAAAATCTGATGACTTAACTGGAGCGTGAATGTAACAAACTGCAATGGGAGAGAGTCTATCATTCGCCAATTTTGTCCTTACTGCAAAACCAACACCATGGATGCAACGTTCAGCTTCCTCCTTCCCTTTCCAGAAGACTGTGTAGCCTGTTGAAGCCTTGATTTTTCCTTCTCCTGCAAAGCTGGTTTCACTCAGGGTGACTATATCTATTCAGCTCATGGCTGATGGCAGCTGCTGTTCTCTCTGGCCTGTTATTGTTGTCTAGCAATGTTCTGACATTCCATGCACCAATAGTGATAATCATAGATTTCTTTCTTGAATGATTTTGACTGCAGATTACGGTAACCCTCTGAGCACGCTTTCCGAGACAGGTTTTAAGAACATAACTACTTTGAAAATAGGAATACAGTTGAACCTGACTTATACGTATTTCAAGGGGAAGAGAAAAAACTACTTGTAACTCAGAATTACTTAGAAATCAGACTTACGCAATACATCACATATTTACTCAAAAAGAAACCAATGGAATAGACCTACATGTCCAAACCGTTGCAAATAATAAACACATTAAGACAGAAAATATTATTTTGAACTTAGTCCAGCTTTAAAGAAATCAGATAGTTTGGCTTGTTTCACTTTTTTTGCATTAAGAGTATAAACCCCCTTTTGCAAACTTAGTAATGAATTCAAAACATTTTCACTACAAATTTTCGCATTGATGTAACTCCTACACACATCGATTGCACTTAACACTTCACTCAGTTCAGGTGTTTCAAAATTCAAGTTGTTATCTCCATCTCCAACGTCACTATCGCTTGTAGCTGGTCCATCACCGCCGCGTTGTTGGCATACATCAGCAATAATCTCTTCATCCGGTAGTTCTCCTCATACAGCCAGATTGTCATCGAAATGTACAAAAGTATCGACTTCTACGCCTTCCGGTAGCGTTAGCCCATTGCCAGACAAAACTTCGTCCCCATAATCATCATTAGAGGCAGCCTCTTCTAGTAAGACAACAGCTTTGCGGAAACAGTTGCTGGCTGTGGAGGATGACTCCTGCTTCCAGGCAGCCGAAGTAAAGTCCATGGCTTGTAGCAAATTAATGGAGAGAGGTTCATTTCCTGCATCAATCAGTGTTATCGAATGTTGAACCAGCATTTTTCTATAATGCACTCTGAAATTTGCAATGATACCCAAATCAAGCGGTTGTAGAACACTGCTACAGTAAGAAGGGAAAAATTCAACTCCGACATTCTCCAGAACGATTTGAGGTGTATGTGCTGCACATCGATCCATAAGAAGGATCTTCTACTGTTTCTTTTTCATTTTAATGTCCAGTTTTTTCAACCACTGTGCCATTGGATTCATATTCCGTAGGTTTTGTTTTCGCACCCTTAAAACACCTCGGATTCTTCGATTTTCCTTTCACAAGTGGAGGAAGTTTGTCAGATCCATCTGCATTGGTGGCGAGAAGTACTGTTACACGAATTTTACTTTTTTCTTCCCTCCATGGCATGAGTCATTTTTTCAGCTAATGTTTTATTAGGAAAGAGATTGTAGAATAGGCCGGTCTCATCACAGTTGTAGATGTTTGGAGGCTGATACCCCGCAGAACCTCTTCTTTCCAGCGTTGCACAGTGACGTCGTCCGCAGATTTTGAGTCGCCGCAAATTGTTCTCCCTGTGATTCCTTGATGATCATTAAATCCTTGCAACCATCCTGATGAAGCCTTGAAATCATCGGAGATACTCATCATTTTAGCTAAATCTATCGCCTTTGCCTTCAGCATGTTGCCACTAATTGGTAGAGCTGCAGCCCGCTTTTGCCGGAACCATGTGAAAAGTGATTTCTCGAAATCTGCCTACCATCCTTCTTGCTGACGGCTGCACTTTGCTGATTTTGAACCCAGTTTTAGGAATTCATCCAAAATAGCTTTTCTTTTACTGATGAGTGTACATAGCGCGGTCTAAGCAATTTCCGTTTTTGTTTTGTGTGGATTAGCGTCCACTTCTTGTATAACTTTTCCTTTCTCTGTTCTCCATGGCTAATCAAAAGCAACTGGATGACAAACAACTATTGTTCAACAGTGAACACCAGATACCGGCGCCGTGGATATTTTACTTCACCGTTGTTCCCACGAAAGAAATTCTCATATTCAAATAAATTTACTGTATTTTCTTTGTTTCCGCACCGAAACCGCCCACTTTGTTTATAATGTATCTTAATCTTTGGCGGCGTGTCAAAAACGACGAAGGTAGAGGAAGAGCGAAGAGGACTTGCCTTTGTTAAGCCGCCAGTAAGTAAGTGTCAACAATGTCACTCCGCGAAACTCTGTGTTCTGTTTCAGCACCGAAACCCGATCGCTCTACTTCCGCCTATGCCGGCAATGAGGAAACTTCGTAAATACAGTCGTTTCTTTAAAAAAGCACGTTCTCTTTACAATTACGCAAAACTCAGTTATATTTCACTGGCACTTAATACGTATAAAAGCGAATTACGTATAAACGGATTATGTATAAATAAGGTTTAATTAACACGCTTTTAAATTATATTTTGCCGGGACCTAAAGGAAATTACGTACAAATACGAATTACGTAGAACAGAGTTACGTATAAAGCAGGTTCAACTGTATATGAATTGTAATGTACTGGGAATGAAAATAGTGGAACTGCACCAGTAGGGGCATGTGTGTGTTGGGAGAAGGAGTAGAGTAGGCATGGGGCAAGCTGAGGGAAGAATGGCCAGATGGTACATTACTGCATCATCTGTTAATGAGGTAAATGAACAATGTACAAAATTGTGCCATCTCTTTACAGCCACATACTACAAGTCTGCCATTTTGCTTGGCACTGAAATGTAAAGTTTCATCTCTATCCTATTATTTTCTCTTTGGTACTGCCATTTATATAGATACAAGTAACAGTCTTGTTTTTCGAATCTGGTCCTTTGATGCATCTGAAAAGTAGCATTTGCACCTGATCTCTTCATTGTGCCCTCAATGCCCCCATAAGAATTCTCTCAAAGGGCAAAGAAGTTCCATTCACACTCTAAGCTGAAACTGGACTTGTGATATATTGAAACAAAATTCTTCCCATTCTTATATTCACTTTACACCCCATCACTGTTGCAATCTGATGTCTTCACCTCAGGAGTGTGATCTTTCATTAAGTGTGTGTACAGATTTCAGCAAACCATTTTTCATGACTTTCGTAACTTCCATGACAATTTCCTAAAATACAGGCACATTTTATCTAGTCACGGGATTCTCACTCGCCCGGTTGCCTGTGCTGCAAGCTTGTCTCCCGCCAAGCAATTTTCCGTTATGCGCTTCTTGGTGTCACAAGCTCCCATCCATTGCAGTCTGCTGAAAGTTTTACCAGCATGAGGTTCAGTTTAGTCATGTGTTCATGTGTTTAGTGCTCAGTATGTTGTACCAATGCCATTTTCTTTACGTGAGCATGTGTATATACATAAAACCTTCACAAAGTACAGGAAATAGTGTGCAAAAACGTGCACTGGCCACATTATTTCCAAGCGCTCGGCAGGAGACAGGCTTGCAGCGCAGGCGACCGGACGAGTGAAAATCCCCCCGAATAGATAAAATGATGTCCCTATATTTCATGACTCAAAGCAAACAATAATGAATTAGAAAGAATGACCACAACTCTACATTTTGGCACTGTCAACAAGTATCTCCAGTAGCATTCTTTCTTTCTAACTAGTTTATTTATATTTATTATGCAATACATTTAACAGGATAATTACACAAAAATATTGCACTTTCAATGATACACAATAAAAATAACTTACCTATATTTTAAATTCATTTTAAATTAAGGGTGTATATTATTTACAGTATCCAAAAGTCTTGCACTCGAAAATATGTTGACATCATTGATAAGTCTTACACTTTCAACCATAAAAAATATGTGGTTTAGGAAGAATAGCAAATCCAGTACACAATATAGTTGAGGTCGCAGTAGATGGATGGCTCTACCGGGAGAAGCATTTGGACACCATCCACTAGTGGTAGCAATAATGAGTGAGAAAAATTGAAAGAATGAAGGAAATAAGAAAATAAAAGTGTGCAAATTAAAAGATAAAAATGTACAGGAAATATTTAAATTTCATCAATGCAATTTGGACGGGTGGAAGGACCCAAGTTTAAAGATACATTTATAAACTGTGCAGAGAAAACCTGTGTTAGAATATTTGCAAGAGTAAAAGAAAAGGAGATACCATGGTGGAAAGAAACAGTGAAGGAAGTTGTGACAGAAAAAACAACAATTTGCTTTACATTGCACCGACACACAGGTCTTATGGCAATGATGGGATAGGAAAGGCCAAGTAGTGGGAAGAAAACGGCTGTGGCCTTAACATACAGCCCTAGCCAGCATTTGCCTGGTGTGAAAATGGGGAAACTGCAGGAAACATCTTCAGGGTTTTTGACAGTGGGGTTCGAACCCACTATCTGCTGGATGCAAACTCACAGCCACGCGCCCCTAACCGCACAGCCAACTCAATGGTAAGAAAAGATAAAAGCAATGCAAGAATGGAAAAGGGATAAAAAGGAAGAACATAAAAGGAAATATTAAGAAATAAAAAATAGGCATAAAAATTAACTGAAGAAAAGAGGAAGGCTGGGAGAAATTCACTAGAGATAGAAGAGGATATAGAGGGAAGCAAAACAATGCTACATGAGCTTGTAAGAAGCAAGAGAAGAGTATACACAAAGTTGAAGGATGAAGAATGAGAGTTACTAATATAACCAAAAGAAAAAATGTGAAGTCTATTTTGACAAATACCTGAACGTGAGAAAAAGTGTGCGAGACAATAGTGGTACAGTTTGAAAAGACAGAAAGAGAGAATGATATAACAATGTTAAAGGTTGAATTAACAGTTGGAAAGATAAAAATGAGGAAAAAAGAAGACATTGATGACATCCACATGGGGCTGATACCTATAGGAACAAAATTGAAGAGAAATAAGTGGGAGGAGAGAGGAAGGTGGGGAACTACTCTAAATGACTCGACTCAGCTGGATAAGGAGAAATAATTATAAAAATAAATGGATTTATGAAAAGGAGCACAGCATTGTTTATTCGCTGTAGGTACTAGTCAACTTCATGTTTCTTAAGTTCTTCGTTTGCAATTTTCATGACCTGAAAACATGGACAGGACTTTCATGACATGTAGACAGCCTGTTTATATCTTTTACCATACACGTTTGAAACTTATAAAAGGCAACAGTAGCATGGTGTTAATGGGCACTAATCATACATAGACACCGATTTCAACACGTCCCCTTCCTTATAAGAGGGCAAATGAATTAACTGTTCAAGAGTCCCTTTCTTTCTCTCAATTAAGCAGATTGGATTTTAGATACATAATGGTGTACTGTAAGAGCAAAATGTTTCTCCATTACGTGTCGCAACCAAAACCTGTCGACTGTACCACATCCATTAGGTTCAAGCTGCATGTGTTGATACATAGTTTCCATTCAATTTCAGCCATTTCCTCTTTCAGTACTTCAGAAAATGTTTCCACATCCTTACATTCTGAACAATGTGACAGTAATGACAGCCACTGCTCTGTTACCTGCATCCATATTAACAGTATACGTAACATTTTGACTCAACTTACCTTGGTTTTTTAACAATGTTGTGGCATAGACCTTCCATTTCTGTTTCGTATTATTACCCACACCAGTTATTACGTCCCAAATATCCTAAATACTAACAAAATTGAACATTTCAACGGCATGCAAAAAGAGTTAAAAAGAGGGTTAAAAAAGTTTAAAAAACAAAACCCTGTTCCTTGTCTCAGTTTTAATCATTTTTTGTATTGATGTCATATGCTAGAAGAACTAGTCTTTCTTTCCATAACATAATGTTGTGAAACATTATTAAATGTAAGCCAATTAGAAAGTTTGAATGAAATACTGTTATTGGTTTTATGTCATAACTACTTTTACCATTTTCGGAGAAGCCGAGGTGCCAGAATTTTGTCTTGCAGGAGTTTTTACGTGCCAGTAAATCTACCAAAACAAGGCTGACGTATGCGGACCTTCAAATACCCCCGTACCGAGCCAAGATAAAACCTGCCAAGTTAGGTTCAGGAGGCCAGCGCTCCACCGTCTGAGTTACTTAGTCCAGCAAGCTTGAATTCAATTTAAAATAATGGTAATGATCATGTTAAACATTAGTTGTACTAAAACATTAAATCTGATCAATTAGTAATACAAAATGGAATTCTAACTCACACATCTCAGAACTGGATATACTAAGCTGAAGCTCATTCACACTTTCTAAAGAACAACATGTCTATTTCCATCAGACATGTTCTATTAGTCTAGCCCCCCCCCCCGTATATACAGGGTTATTAACCTAAGATGTTACACAGAAATAACTTCTAAACCATTGAAGATATCGACATTCTGTTCTCATATTCGTAAATGGTACCTAGGAGCTTGTAAAATACTGCGCTACGTATTCTCATGGGGTGATTAATAACCGAGATATTGATGCTAACTCCATATTTTTAAATAGAACGGCACAAATTCATACAGCTGGTCTAAACGTTCAACTGTGTACAAGTTCAAATATGAAGTATTTTCATAAACAGACAGTTTTTGAGATATCAATAAGAACAGAATGCACTGTTTTGCATGCCACATCAGACAGCGTGAAGTCGGGCAAGGACACTGACGCGCAAGCAGGTTCTTGGGTGTAATACCAGCCACAGAATGGATACCAGGAATGCAAGCATATCGTACACATGTGAAGGGTTTGCAAAGTTAAATATACCAAATGTATCAAAAAATGAGTTATCGACAACCGTGGACTTCCCTTCGGAGGTATTGTAGTTGGTCTTGCTTCGACCCACGCAAGCAATCGATTGTACAGAGGTGGAGCGATTATCAAATGTTAACGTTTCAAATTTTTGTCCGGCCGTAAAATAGGGCCAAATCCATATGTGCGACAAAGCTCGCACTTGCGAGCCCACAGATGTGGGGAATGCAGAAGAATTTTTGTTTTATGTATTTTGTTTTAATTTTCTTCACCAAATAATATAGCCTATTAACACAAATTTCTTAATATTCACATACAACAGGACAACAATAATAACAACTCAGTAGCTAACAAACAATTTAACAACCTAAAACAAAAATCAAAGACAACTTAAGAGTTCACCAAGGCATATAAAGGCAATACTACTTTACAGTAATCATGGATAAAACTGAATATATTATGAAGACAAACCATTTTTCACAGATAATAAATTAACTATTGTTAAGAAAGACCCCAGGTTCTGTTTGGAGGAAAGCAAAAGAATGATTTTGATAGCTGAACAAGTTCAGAGGTATTGCAGCTGAAAACAGAACTATCAAACAGGGTTCAATGCTTGTATGATTGAAAACACAAAAACTTGAGTCACCGGACGAATGAAATTTTCAAAAAAATACAAAGGCCGTTTCTTTTTCAAGTTATGATAGGTCATAAATGATACATGTATTGAGATAACGAGACTATTTTATCACCAAAAGATTTGTATATTCTTACTTATTTTTCCACATAGTCACCATGAAGGTGGAGGCATTTGTCATAACGAGAGACCAGCTTTCCTATGCCCTCTGCAAAGAAGTCTGCCGCCAGTGAGCTCAGGTAGGTCCTTACAGCGTCTTGAAGCTCTTTGTTGGTAGCGAAGCGTCGTCCACCTAACCACGACTTCATTTCTCAAAAGAGGTGATAGTCAATGGGTGCTAAGTCAGGACTGTAAGGTGGGTGGTCAAAGACTTCCCACTTGAACTTTTGGAGAAGTTCTTTTTGTCATATTGGCATTGTTGTGCATTGTCCTTTTTGGGACCCAACAGGCACCCAGTTTTCGGTATTCTATAGGTGGGCCAGCACAAGGTTGCACCTGACAGATGTAATTCATGTTGACACCACTACAAAAATGAAATGAACGTCACCCGTCAATCAGAATCACCAATCTACTACTTTTTATGTCAGACAGTTACGCATTTTTATTCATGTTAATAATTCGTATTTCATTCCGTATAGTGCTTATAATCTTATTTGCTTAGACAAATATGAGAATTAAAAAAAATATTCTAAGGTTTAAGCGAGCCACAAAATAAATACGAACTATTTTCAGCTGATTGTAGTTGGCAATGTGGGCAGTATAGTAGTGCCATCTATATCTAGCTTGACTACCGTGTTGAAGTACTGCTGTTTCGTCTGTCGTCGCTAGCACGTGGTCAGGTGTGATTTGCGCGTTTGTGAAAATTTTGTTTTCTTTGCGAGATAATTGTGAAATTTTATTTTAACGAATTCAGTGCGATGTCACAGAAACGACAACATAGTTATGAAACGTGAAGTGATATTCCTTTGCTCCGTGGAGTGCTCCTTAAGTCAGGCATTAGAATTAGTGCAGAGAACTCTTGAGTTTTATGAGAGGGAGTGGAAATTCGTACGCTTGTATAGCCGTCTCTCTGTTCCTGCAGATCAAGTTGTGGAACGCATATGTCAAACATTAGGGCTTTCAAAGTGTACTGTTATTCAGACAGGTGTTCGCCTCCAAGAACAGAAGGAAAAAGGGTCTGGGGAACATAGCAGTAGCAGAAACGGGGCTGATAGTAGGGACTTGTTTCACAGCACTCCAAGAAAGAAACTAATTAAGCTATCTCCTGTAACAGGAATTAATTCTTTCCAGGCCAATGCAATTCGAAGACACGTGTACGATTATTACAGCTCAAAGTTCCTTCTGTCATTGTTATGGACAATGCACCCTACCACTCCATAATAATGTACAAGACCCCTACTTCAAGCGCCCATAATGAACTGTTAGTGGAACGGCTGCAGTAAAGAAATATCCCAGCACATATGCGTATGACTAAATCAATGAGGTAGCGAGGGAACAAGGATACAAGGTTATTAGGTTGCCGCCGTACCACTGTCACTTCAACCTCATTGAGTTTGTACCGGTAGGGTATGGGGTGAAGTAAAGCATTATATACGCACTAATAAGTTCTTCACAATTACTGAAGTGGAAGGACTGTTCTGGGAGAGTATTGATCGAATGGATGCGGCTTTGTGGAGGAAAAAAGTTAGCCATGTCGCAACATTAACTCGGCAATGGCAATACATGGCATCAACAGCGACTGTGACTAGACGACGATGACAATAACAACGAAGGTGACGGTAGTGATAGCGGTGATCTGGAGGGTATCAAGCCTCTACCTGTTTGAATGAGGTATGAAAATAGGTTTCTGAATTTTTGTAAATGTTATAGATTTTACTTGTAACCTTTTATGTTAGCACGGGTGTATATTATTCTAACATATATTGGTGTATTTAAAGAGAGATTCTTGTCGGCCGATTTCTTCCATATTTTCTAACATCGCAATAAGAACTTCCGTAGTATCTCTTATTTTGTGTGCTTAAATATTTTATTGTAAACTTAATCGATGTGCTCAAAGTTTGATTTTTGTCGGCTCATTTCATTTGTATTGTGAACCATCGCGATGATATTAAAAGAATTTCTCCCATGTTTTTAAGAACTCACGTGTCGTGCAATCAGATGTTATTGCAGCGGCAACATCGCTTCGTGCGCCACTGGAGTGTGACCAACATTGTGCACAGCTGTCATCTGCAACCTTACGCCGGCCCACCTACAGCTCAGTGGTCACTATTTTGTACAGGGAAGACCGTGAAATGTCTGGAAATTTTGTGGAAAGTTCACTAATCGTAAAACTCTGTCTCCCAGATCACATGCAATAGAGACCGACTTGCGTGCTTGACCAGCTTCGTCATGGACGTCTGTTCGACCTTCGGCAAATTTCCTACACCATTTTCTCACAGCACTCGTACAGCGTTCACTGTACACTTCACTCATCCTGCAATGAATTTCAGCAGCACCGCATCCTTCAGCTTGAAGGAAACTAATCACATTTTGCAACTCACAATTAGCGGGAGTATTGATCGTTGCGGCCATCGTTACTCGCCAGCAGCTCAGCGACGACCGAGGGATTGGAACAGTGTTGCCAACACAATACTCGTTTTATAAGCTAGACCATCATCCAATATAAGTTAGAAAAAGCTAAATCATAACTAGAAAAAGTTAAAAAATAAGCTAAACTTTTGTAGCACTGCTTACCGGATAGGGAATTAAATTGTTCTTTGTTCTGTTCAATTAGCAAATAACTAACTGCAAACCATGCACTTTTAATTGTGTACACTGAGCTAGTCTTGGCAGACTGGTTTTAGACAACAAAAAAAAAAACAGAAGATAAATATCTTCCTTTTTTTCTCTCCACAAAAAGATGGGAAAGACAGTCTATACAATTTTTTGCAGAGTACAGACCCAACGATTGCATGAAAGGTTTATCATTAGTCTGACTAAGAATATGTAAATAAGTACCATTTAAGTTATAGCATTAACGTTTAGTGAACCTCTAATTTTCAATTCATTAACTGCATTTTGCCAATCAACAGAATTCTTAATATTGGAAAGTTAAAAAGAATATGTTTATGAGTACATTTCTGTGATGGAAACTAAATAAAACAAATATGCATACTGTACCAGAAAAGATTATGGGGCCAAAGCATGGGAAGGATCTCAAGTAGTGTGTGGTTACTTATTGCAGCAGGTACAGAGAAGGAAGGATATTTTCGCAGGGTGAATAATAGATGGTAACTAAGTTACTCCAGTCTTAACACCAAAATACAGAATTGCTATCCCCAAGATTAGTAACACTGATGTCGTTAGACTCATCAATAATTATACTAGAAGGCCCACTGCCTATATCTTCTCGCAAAAGCTTCTCGAAGTGAGGACCCAAAACAAAATTTAATAAAGCACTGCACTTTGTCCTATGCAGCTAGAGGTTTGCTGCAGTTGGACTGTCATTAAATTTTGATTTGCAGTTTCCCAAGGTCATCAATACTCAGTATCGACGAATGGCATGCTACAAAAAGTGAGAGAGACGCTTCAGCATTCCCTAAATTTTCATAATCTCTACTTGGCGCAACAAACTGATCTACTTTTCTTGACGAGCTAAATGCACTACATGCTGTGATACGTTTTTCGTTTTAGCATGTTGAGCAAAATCACTGTTTTGCATTAAAAACACCCTTGCAGAATTTACACCTGGCTTTGTTTCTGTCACCCGGAACCTCAAAGCCATTCTCGAAAAGCAGGATCTGTAAGCCACTCTTTCCGAAAATGCTGCTGATATTTTGGAGGCATTTCACACAAATATAGGTAGACTGATGACGATAATAACTTATTATTATTATTATTATTAATAATAATAATAATAATAATAATAATAATAATAATAATACTGCTCAGCTAAATGAACACTCACTAGCACAAATTCAACCCGCACGTGGAGCTATATAGAGTTTCAAACCGCAAGTGAAGAGCCAAAGGGAGTAACAAAGCCGTTATCTACTATCACTAGAATTAGCCAGGCCACGTCACCCCGCACTCTCAGAACATGACCAAATATGGTCATGCATTTTCGGCCTATTCTACAACGTACCCACATATGGAGTTGCATTTTCACATCTGTGAGAATTAGGGAGGGGTTATCTAGTCGTGTGTCATTACATAGGTAAAGGAAATCTTACGAAGCAGTAGATATTGGTCAGATATATTTAAGTTTTGTGAGGTCATCGGGCGATAAGGATTAGCAGGGAAAGGCACATCCCATGCTCCTGCTGGGCTGGGGGTGATTCACGTACCATGTCCAAGCAATGATAGCTAGTTCCGCTGTTGCTATCACATCAATGACATAATGCAAGAAACAAACACAAGGAGAGAGAGAGAGAGAGAGAGAGAGAGATAGGAAACCTTCCTTCATAACTGGGGGAATACCACCACCAAGTCACATGAGGCACGTTGGATGAAATAAGCTAGATTTAGCAGGGAAAAGGCTACAGCAGGAATATCGACTTTTTGCCCCTAAACGTTTGTTTAAATACGCTAGATTTAGCTTGAAAAAAGCTAAATTGGCAACACTGGATTGGAGCCAGCACTGGCGGCAGTTGTAGCGAAGGAGCAGTGCAATCGTACAACGCGCAGACCCGCTTCCTGCCAGTACGCAATTTACTTTTAGGAACAAATGGAACTTGGGAAGAGAAAAAAAAAAAAAAAAACGCCCTCGTAATCTTAATGCAAATCCAAGAACAAAATTTCACATTACATCAGCTGAATGGTATTACTATTACACTCAGTTTCAAGGCCATCCCGCTAGGTGCGCTGGCAATCAATGTCTTGCGACATCTCACAAAGTGGCATGTATTCTCTACAGTGTACCATATTTGATTACCAGGGAACGGATTTATATGTACTAATAATTATTGAAATATATTTAGTTGTTTTTATTGAAATATGGAATTATATATGGACTTAAAAACATAACATTAATTTCTATTTAATATGAAAGTTCAGAGAAGCATGCACATCTACTTTATTTAGCAACATAATGTTGCACTTCTCATTTTAAATATTTGAAAAACAATCTTTTATTCTCTGTTACCAAAACAATGGATTACAAAATGTTCTTTTAAGTGCTGGAAAGTGAATCTTCTCCTATTACCTCTAAGGACAGATTTATATTGACGAACTGCATTCAACTCAGCCTCCACCATTCCCATAGCTGGCCTAATAACTGTCTCTCCACTTCCTTTTTTTTTTTTTCAAATATTTATGGAAAAACAATTACATTGATGGGCACTTTATATGTTTGTATATATATATTCCAAGTTGTTTAACCCTTCAAGTGATACGTAAAAACCTCTTCCGAACCCACATCATTTTTACATGAACTGCATGAAATACATTGTTCCTCTTAAGTGATAAGCAACTGTACCGTCTTAGTACAAGTTTTTTTTTAATTCATAAAAAATACAAAATGACAGTAAAATATATTACATACCTTTTTGTTCAATATAAACTAGAGAATTTGATTATGTAATATATAGAGTACATAGCTTGATTCCATTAAAATGGAATGGGGGTAAATTACAATTTTTCACTTAAGAAAAAAAATAATGTTTCAACTTTCACTGTACGTATCTTCAAAACTATAAAAGAACGGAACAGAAGGTAAATGTATAAAATGTTCACCCTTTTGTTAGCAACAAAAGTCAGAGTACATATTTACCGTAAAACTAAAGAACAAAGTTATGAACAAAAAACAAACTATGTACATCTCTTCGGGCATAATTCTTTGCTTCAAGTCACTTGCAAGAGTTCTTTTTCTTCCCCTTTACTATGGGCCTGTAGAAATGTTTCAACTTATGGTAGCATGTATGATTAATGTCAGAATTACACTTAGGGCACCAGAAGTTGCTTCGCTTTATTCTTATAGCAGGATCTTCTGAACAAACTAAGCATAATCTTTCTTTTCACCCAGGTAAATGTTGAAGACAATGTTTGTCTTGTTGGCTGAGTCTTGGATATTCAGGCTGAACTCCATCTACTAAAGCTAATACAATGCAGTCCACAAACTCATCTCGGTCTATAGACTCATCTGTGTTCTTAGAATACAAAACAAATGCACCAAATACAGCAATGTCGAGAAGATTGAAAAATATTTTCCAATATTTTTTACTGGTTCTGCAACAGGACAGATGATAAAGGCTTTTGTCACTGTTATCAACACGAAATAGCCAATGAACTGAATTATCGATTAGTGCAAAATTCGACAATATTCATTAAATGGTTGCCCAGCAATACGGCTCTAAAAAAATGAGTCGCTGATAACGACTATTATTTCACAAAGGCATAAATGAGCCGTTATAGTGACTCATATCACTTGAAGGGTTAAAGATAACATGTAGGCCTAACATATACCTTTATCTTATTTCTAAGGACAAAGTACAACTACCTTATTTATAGAGTAATTCAAATGAAAATATTTCACCACAGCAATCTAATACCATTTCATGTGGATTTAAAGCACTTTTGAGATCAAAAGCAATTAACCTGTTTCTAATGTGGGCAAATATAATGAATTCCAATTAGTCTAGGTCTATATTCCAAACAGTTTTCAAATTTGAAGACAAATCAGTCATAGGCACCACAGGTTTCTGACTTTGAAATCTTCTGAGGAAAGGTTCAACATCTCGCAAAATACTTCTAAAAAGCACTTTCTTTTGGCTGAAGTAGTGGATTCTTCACAGCTTCTCTAAGGTTTTTTTTCTTTTTTTTTTTCAGTGCACTCTTTCACGGGTATGTCACCTGATCAACACAGCATCCATTTCCCAACCATCTTATTGCAGTGAACTTTTAAGGAAATGCGGTGCTTGTTATGTCTGTATATTTAGCAAATCAAGCAGGGCTATCTTTGAAAAGATTGTGCAGAAACCTGAAAAAATTAAAAAGGTTGGATATCCCAGTTTTCATGACTCGATTCACTGTATGCCTATATCTACAAGAGATTTAACCTCGGAATTTAGCACTTGCAAATGATTTTCAAGTTTCTTAATAAAATTGACCTTAACATTCAGCCCATCCATTGAGACTCGCAAAATATTGCCTAAAGGCAAAGGAGAGTCCATGTATAAACCCATCTAAGGGTACGTTTATGCTGCAGCCTGGCTGCTGGCACATCGCCAAGTCACGCTGCTCGATGTTAGGCGATGATGAAACAAACAAATGGATCTCAGTCTGTGCTTTTACCTTGGAGCCCGGCTCATAGCTGCGCTCATGGCTGCTATCCTCGCCATATCCATGGTCTCAAAAATGTTTGATTTTAGAGCCTGGCTCATCGCCGGCTATCTTGTAACTTGGACTGTGATTGGTTATTTTAAGGTCACCCGCTCTCCCTCTCTTCGAACTCTATACACACATTCAGTGATCACTTGCTATCTGAACCTGTCTTCGAACGCAATGCGATTTGGAATCAGCGGCATCCCGAAGAGGTTCATATGTGATAAAAGGAGTGACGAGACGACGAGCGGCCAGTAGACCTTTTTCTACGTTTTTATGAGGGAGAGTGGCTTGTTTTATCATGTTTAAAAGTGAAGTTTCTAATTGTGTTTTTATTGGTTTATTGTTAACTATTTTTTACTCTACCGGGCGAGTTGGCCATGCGATTAGGGGCGTGTACCTGTGAGCTTGCATCCTGGAGACAGTAGGTTCAAACCCTACTGTCGGCGGCCCTGAAAATGGTTTTCCGTGGTTTCCCATTTTCACACCAGGAAAATGCTGGGGCTGTACCTTAATGAAAACCACAGCCGCTTCCTATTCCTAGGCCTCTCCTAACCCATTGTCGCCATAAGACCTATCTGTGTCGGTGCGACGTAAAACAAATAGCAAGAAAACTAATTTTTTCTATTGACTACGTGTTTATCTTTGTGTACTTTTAATTTGAATTAAATATATTATTTTACTTATATGTCAGTGCCTTATTCAGTTTTATTACGTTTTACTCTTTTTAATTTTAGAGGAAAATAAGGCATTGCGAATTAGATCCACTACTTATATTAAATTCATAATAATTTTCATCATTTTTCTAATCCTAGTCAGTGGGTTAATTATTTTTAATCCATTTCGTCTCATCTCGTACCATCAGGGGCCGATGACTTAGCCCACTTTAAACAAGCATCATCATCATCATCAAACCATGGAATGACGTAGCAAAAGAATGCGGAACGATTACGTCAACTTTTTTCTTTTATTCTCGCCATTTAGGGGACCTCTATCATTACAAGCAGCTGATTTATATGAAGTACCTCGTTTTTCATGGAAAGTTCAGCAGTCATTTGTTTCAAACTGTAAACATATTTTGTTTAGGAGACCTAATTAAAGTCACAATGAGATACTCCATAATCCCTTATTTTACACTATTAAATTACAAAATGAAGCATTTGTAGCTTCATTCTTCAATCAACTCCCGCAGTAGAAATGCACTGAAAAATCCAGGCGAAGCATTTTACACTTTTTATTTCACATTCAGTACACCAAATTATTGTAAGATACACTCGCCAACAGAACTGCGACTCACTCGTTAAAAAAACCTCTGAATTTATTCCGCACTTCAAATGCTTCAGCTGGAGCTGTGTTTCTCCTCGACGGGGTAGCTCTTGGAAGTACGTCTTCGTAGTCTAAGTGTTCATACCCTCTATACCTATAATCAAATTATGCAAAATATAAACCACCTTAACTATCAGTTCCTCTGTTTTGAATTTTAGACTACAACTGAGAGCTGCTGCAGGGTAAAAGCTCCATGGCGAGCAGCGTGGCTATAGTCAGCAGCGAGATGTTAGGGCGACCGTCCAACACTGTCGTCTGTGATATCTTTGCTCACTGAAGTTCTTTGGTGTCCTTTTTATTGATTTTTCTCATTCGATTTAATTTGATGGGCTGTCACTTCATGTGCATTAACTGATTCATTAAACAATTTATTGGTCCAGGGATCATGCTATTTTTCAACAAAATACCTGCACTCCAATTCGCTAGAAAGAGATCTCGTTGGTGCCAGCTCTGGACCTCAAGAAGAAAAAAAAAGGAAAAAAAAAAGATAGCGCGAGCAGCAGAATCCAAGTAATATGGCCAAAGATAACAAAAATCGCAGACATAGCACTCCCATTCATCGGTGCCAGCCCTGGACGTCACGAACGAAACAAAAGATGGCACAAGCAGCGGAATGCAACACCATGGACTCTTATTTACAGCCAGCAAATACGTATACATATTTCTTGCTAGTAACAACGGTATTTCTTAATCAACCTAGGATTTGAGACTATTTGAGTAAATCAATGATTACCTTTTGTTTGTGACAAATATTACAGTGATATTTCGTGGTTCAACATCGTTCACGTAACCAGAGTACAGGTATTCTTTAAAAAGAAAGACATTGTTGGCTGGGAAGACAGCTTTCATATAATTTACACAGTATAAACAGGTCCTTTAGCATGAGACGTGACTGCTTGTTTACCCATATTACTAAGTTTGAATGATTTACAACACACTTTACACTGCATCATTTATTAATATGTTCAACCAACCACTCAGTTTGGCAAACACTTTACTTTCTAGCCGAAGTTTATTAAATGTACACTGCTTGTTAGCCATTGACATGAGTTTCAAGGAAGCATCCTAGAACTGAAATAAAAAATAAAAAAAATAGTTGAAAGAAATGACAAGGCCACAACAAAAATTGTAGAATTGTTATGTACTTTTTTGAAAAAATACTTAAAAAAGAAATGCTACAATAGCCTGGGTTACAAAAGACTAGAGCCTAAAAATATCCCCTCAAATCCATCCTTGGGGAAGATTTCCCTGATTTTCCAGAATTTTTTGTCTATTTCCATGACTTTCACTGGCCAAAATTTTTTCCCTGACTTTCCAGAATGTGGACGCTACAAAATATCTCTCAAAGCCTTACAAAACTGGAGCAATTAAAATTCATAGATTTGATGAGCATGTACTTAGATGATAGAAATCGAGAAGATAATATGTCAATGTTTTGTAAGAACTCCTATGAACTTTCCAAAAATAAGATGGAACAGAACCAGATATTACAAGTGGATGAACTTGCAACTTTAGTTTGATCTACAGTAGTCTCTAGTCCGACACACATAGGACGGGGCTTACTGGAAGATAGAGTCAGGTAGGATAATTAAGGGATGGAAATGAAAACTTTCCAATTCTAGGGCTCTAAATATCAAAGTGGAAATTTGGCATGATGTTAAATTATTGTAATTTGATACCCACAGTTCATTTACAGGAAGACTTGTATTAAAATCTTAGAACTGTTTAGCAATTCCACAAAAACTGTGTCCCACCATTACCCCTTAGTTTGGAGCAATGTTGGGACAGGCATGGGGCAAAATAGGGACACAGTTTTTTTTTTCCTTCTTCGTTTCGGCCTGCTGTGGACCACGTTATTTCAACCGTTTGCATCCTTGAGCTTTAATTCTTCCCCAGTACTCACGCATTCTCGTTCTGTGAGCCTTCTTTCATCAGTCCACTTCTTGCCTGTTTTCAACTTTGGCCTTTCTTGGAACCTCTTGTATCCCTGGAGCTTTTTCTGGAGAGGAGCACGTTTCTGGATGTCTTCGAGTGTGATTCCTATTTCTTGAAGGTCTTTTTCAACTTCGATAAACCAGGGTCCCTTGGTTTTCTTGTTAAGACAGTAGGAAAAGATCCTGTTGGTCTGTCTGTGTGTTCATGCGTGCTATATGGCCACCATAAAAATTAATCCTTTTCCGAATCGTGTCCGTTATCCTCTCCATATGCTGGTACAGATCGCTGTTGTGTCGTCTCCTGTACTCACCATTTTCTTTGATTGGTCCAAGAATCTTTCTCAGGATTTTTCTTTCTTTAGCTTCTAGCTTCTCCATCAGACCTTTTCTGTTCATATTATGTAACCGATTTTTTTAAACGACTCCTTTAGCATAATATTGTACTATTTTCGTTAATTTAACAGATTTTTACCGTTAAAAATTACCCAATACTTGAGGCAACAATAATCACTTATTTACTACTAAAATAATAACTGTCCATACATATTGCTCAATTAAAATATAAGCCAACATTGAGATCAAATACTTCAAATAAAAATTTGCACTCACTGCACATCATCTATGTGAAATTCCATAGGGCACCTAATAAAATGCAAGTTGGACAAATTTTTTTTTGCTAGTGGCTTAACGTCGCATTGACACAGATAGGTCTTATGTGATGATGGGATAGGAAAGGTCTAGGAATCTGAAGGAAGCGACTGTGGCCTTAAGGTACAGCCCCAGCATTTGCCTGTGTGAAAATGGGAAAACCATCTTCAGGGCGGCCAACAGTGGGATTCAAACCCACTATCTCCCGGATGCAATCTCACAGCCGCGCGCCCCCAACGGCATGGCCAATTCACCCAGTAAAAGATTAGGCTACTATGATAGTCTAAGATATCAAAATAATCCAATGACCTATTTGTCTCCATTGCATCCATGGCCTCTAAATTAATAACTGATACGATCCCCAATACACACAAATTTAGGTTGTGGCAGTTTCTTAATATTTACATGACTAATTAATGTCACAACATCTGGCCTGAATATTCAAACACATGCATACCTGCATTCAATGATTTTCTGCTTTCTTGCTGCTTCAAATTCCATCAAAACATAACCTGACTTTACTCTATGAATGTCCCATAATTGGTGCGAATATGAAAAGAATTTCTTGTTTAATGTTGATCCTACAACTTCATGGCTTTAGAGGCAATTTCTGCAATGCTCTTTAAATTAGGATTAAAAGAAATTACTTGTATCTACAACAGTTTTTTCTAAAATTAGACATATTTTTAACCAGAAAGCAAATTTTTTAATGCTGAAAATAAGTGTTAGTTTTTCATTACTTTTGCTTCTCACACCACAGTCACTTTTGGTCATTTAGTCCTTGTCTGCCATTCAATGAACTCATAATATATTGCCGCTAATTAAGCTTACAGATAAGCTACTCGTGAGGAGCTATGGTGTCCCATATTTGCCCCAGTTGACACTAGATGTTGGATTACTGGGTGTTTAATGGAAAAAGTTTATTTTAAAAAGTTTATAATTTATTTTAAAATTGTGAACTGCTAGAAATATTTATAAAAGACATTAAAAGGAAAAGGTATTTCACTCAATTAACAGCAAACGCAAATGACATGACTGGGCCTCGGTGTGTCGGACTGGCGAAGTGTCAAAATCTACTGTACTTCATTCGATGACTACATAGACCAAGTAGATCTACAGCAAGATAACAGAAGAACTGGCTTAAGCATTCAGGGACATAAGAATGAATGACTTATTGCCACTGCCATTCACTGGAAGCGATCCAGTTTGATATACAAGTTTGAATGGACACGCACATAAACAAAATCTAACTGCTTGCCCGAGCTACTCCATCTGGCATTCTATGTCCTCGAATGATTCGTACTGTGCTCTAAATTCATCAACGTACAAAAAGTGCCGTCTCTCCTGACATACAAGATGATAGTTTGTGTATGCAGTGAAAGGATTGGTGCAAGGACATTACCCTGAAGGAGGCCATGGTTTAGGACCCTCCAACAGCTCTTTACCTTGCAGACTAGCACTGTACTGGACATTCCACACAAATTCATCTATAGTTTTTATGACACATACTCAGCATTTATCACAGCAGTTAACTGGCACCCAACGTCAGAGTTTTGTCAATAAAACTCAAGAGGGATCATAGATCAAGGGGTTCTACAGAGGAAAGAATCAGAGTACTTTAGTAGTAATACCGGTATTCAAGTTAGTCTTCCAGATGCATGACCATGGAATATTAATTCATCCCTATAAGTCCATCATGTTGGTTAGCGACTTCAGTCGAGCTTGATGCTCCAGAACTGCATCATCTAAAGTCTAAAATGAAAATAGACATTACAAGAACCTTTCACAAATTTCGATGACTGTTTCAAGAGCGTGTAGGAATATAATAAAATGTACATTATAGAAGCCATGCTGGTATGCATGGAGCAACAAACCGAATTCCGCTACACGTTCCCCAGGACATCGCGCCAAAGTAGTACGTTTAAAAAACATGGATATGAGAGGTCCTTAATCAGACCTTAAATACAAAAGCGTTATCATCTGAAAATGATTAAGACGGGCTAAAAGGCATTTCCATTGTAAAGTGAAATGTTTTCTATCCTATCTACAGAAGCGAAAACAACTTACTAGTTCCATCATTAAATCGTTGTATTTTTGCTCGAGGAAACGACATTTCTTGCTGAAGTCCTTTAAAATTTCTATCCTTCGTACGATTGAATGCCAGATATCAACTAACGGTTTGTCGGTTTATGCATGTGATTTTTAAACTTCGTTGTCAAAGCTCGTCGTCGGAACCGGAAGCGTCTGGATGGTGAAAATATCGATGCTTAGGTATGGTAGTCAGGTAGCCAATAGTAGTGCGCTTGATCTTCTGATTCACCAATCAAAATTCGACTCGTATAACAGTCGATATTCTGTCGATCAATGTCTGTTTTATTTTCGTGCGCAAGGTTGTCATGTGCATGTGCGCAATATGGTGACTCTCAACTGAATGGAGTACACGTAAACAAAGTGCAGTGGAACGGTGTTACTGTAGAGGAATAAAAATGAAGTCTTTAAATTTGTGGTATAAAATCTTCATGTTAATTTGCGTTGTTGAACTTTCGACGAGTCAAGTGAGGAAAAAAGATGTAAGTCATATTTGGGTAAAAATGGTGTTCTCTAACCTCTTAGCTTACCGGTGATGATGATAATAATGCTAATGAACGAAATCCCTGTGTAATTATTATTATTATTATTATTATTATTATTATTATTTTTTTTTTTTTGAGAGGGGGTGCAATGCTAATGTCGTTTGAGTCATCAGTCCATAGACTGGTTTGATGCAGCACTAACTGTGCTAACATTTCTACGTAACTACTGCATCCTACATCCGCTCTAATCTGCTTGTCATATTCATACCTTGGTCTACCCCTACCGTTCTTACCACCTACACTTTCTTCAAAAACCAACTGAACAAGTCCTGGGTGTCTTAAGATTTGTCCTATCATTCTATCTCTTCTCGTCAAATTTAGCCAAATCGATCTCCTCTCGCCAACTCGATTCATTATCTCTTCATTTGTGATTCGATCTATTCATCTCACCTTCAGCATTCTTCCGTAACACCACATTTCAAAAACTTCTATTCTCTTTCTTTCTGAGCTAGTTATCGTCCTTGTTTCACTTCCATACAATGCCACGATCCACACAAAAGTCTTCAAAAACATCTTTCTAATTCCTTTATCAATATTTGAAGTGAGTAAATTTCTTTTCTTAAGAAAGCTCTTCCTTGCTTGTGCTAATCCGCATTTTATGTCCTCCTTACTTCTGCCATCGTTAGTTATTTTACTACCCAAGTAACAATATACATCTACTTCCTTTAAGACTTCATTTCCTAATTTAATATTTCCTGCATCACCTGCCTTCGTTCGACTGTACTCCATTACTTTTATTTTGGACTTATTTATTTTCATCTTGTACTCCTTACCCAAGACTTCGTCCATACCATTCAGCACTTCTTGAGATCTTCTGCAGTCTCAGATAAAACAATATCATCGGCAAATCTCAAGGTTTTGATATCCTCTCCTTGGATTGTAATTCCTTTTCCAAATTCCTCTTTTGATTTCCTTTACTGCCTGTTCTATGTAAACATTGAAAAGGAGGGGGGACTAACTGCAGCCTTGCCTCACTCCTTTGTGGATTGCTGCTCCTTTTTCAAAGCCCTCGATTCTTAACACTGCAGACTGATTTTATACAGATTATAGATAATTATTCGTTCTCGGTATGTGATACCAATCACCTTCAGAATCATAAATAGCTTGGTCCAATCAACATTATCGAATGCCTTCTCTAGATCTACGAATGCCACATTCGTGGGCTTATCCTTCTTGATTCGATCCTCTAAGATCAGACGTAAAGTCAGGATAGCTTTAAGGGTTCCTACATTTCTTCTGAAGCCAAATTGATCTTCCCCCAACTCAGCTTCAAGTTGTTTTTCCATTCTTCTGTAAACAGTACGTGTTAAAATTTTGTAGGCATAAGATACTAAACTAATGGTGCGGTAGTTTTCACACCTGTCAGCACCGCCTTTCTTGGGAATTGGAAGAACAACATTCTTTTAAAGTTAAAAACATCATCACTGATCCGTATTGAACTAATAATTAGGCTACAATGCTAAAAATAGAAAAATGTTCCACCTATTCAGTACAATAATATTGTTGCACGAATTAATGTAGCAACATATTTAATATGTTACGGGACCGGTTTCGACATATGTCCATGTCATCTTCAGCCAACACAAAAATGGCAAAAAGTCAACACAGTTGTAACACTTAAGACACTTTTCTTGAATTAAAAATAGAAGTTCATGTAGAGGTTCTTGAGCACTCTTATTGTAGATCTTGAGGTTACAAAAATGATGCAGTATAATTCACAATTGTTGTTATTCAAGGAATAAAATTTGTTGTTAGGTAACAAATTATATTTTGTTTTAGTAGCCTACTTCAAAAGGTGGATAGTGGTATATATAAAAACTCTTAGAATATGAGACTATTAGTACTGATATGGATTTTATGAGATCTAAGGAAAATAAAATAAATTAAAAATAAGAAATAGAAAAGTGAAAATGGTAAGGTAAGTAATATTATGAGGCTCACTTTTATTTAGCCTTGTCATGAATTACAAGAGGAAGTAAGAACCGAAAATTGAATATAGGTAGGGGATAGGAGAGGGTAAGTGAGTAAGGGGAGTAGTTTAAGGTGGGTCGGGGGGAGGGGGGTGTTGTACGGTCAAGTAGCGCGAGAAGATGTTGTTTATTACGTGGAAGTTTGTTTGCCTACTTGCCAACTTGAAGCTTTTGAAAACTAAGATAAGGAAGTCAAAAAGAATGTTCAGACAAATCGTTACAGTTTTGGTTAGGATTAAAATATTGAACAAGTTGTATTAAACAATTTTCAGCGATGTCAAGAAGAGGGCCTTGATTTAGGGTACTGATGATTTCCATGTCTTGGTCTAACATAGTGAAATGGTGTTTTACGTCTTGCATGTGTTGCCCTATTGCTGAGAATTTATTGTATTTTATCGCGTTAACATGTTCTGAATATATTATTTTGAAGCTGCATCCAGTTTGTCCAATGTAAGAAGAATCACAGGTGTTGCATTTAAAACTGTATGTGCCAGATTTTGAAAATATATTAATTCTGTTTATAGATTTGGAGTTATATATCACATCCACGTTTCTATTGTTAGTTCGAAAGGAAATTTTGGAATTATGTTTTTTGAAGATGTTGGCAATGCAGTAGACGTTTTCATCGAAAGTGAAGGTAAAGTAAGCTGTTGGTTTAGGATTGTCATTTGATAGCGTTGTATTTGTTTGGTGTTTAAATTTATTGATTATTCATTAAAGTTTCGAACAGTAGACAGTAAGCAGGTTCAGGATATAGAAAGAGAATGGGTGGCATACAGGGATGCTGTAGTAGAAACAGCAAGGGAATGCCTAGGAACAATTGTGTGTAAAGATGGGAAAAGGCGAACATCTTGGTGGAATGATGAAGTGAAAGAAGCCTGTAAACGAAAAAAGAAGGCTTATCAAAAATGGCTCCAAACAAGGGCCGAGGCAGACAGAGAGTTGTACGTAGATGAAAGAAACAGAGTGAAACAAATAGTTGTTGAATCCAAAAAGGAGTCATGGGAAGATTCTGGTAATAACCTGGAAAGGCTAGGTCAGGCAGCAGGGAAATCTTTCTGGACAGTAATAAAGAATCTTAGGAAGGGAGGGAAAAAGGAAATGAACAGTGTTTTGAGTAATTCAGGTGAACTCATAATAGATCCCAGGGAATCACTGGAGAGGTGGAGGGAATATTTTCAACATCTTCTCAATGTAAAAGGAAATCATCCTGGTGGTGTTGTGAGCAGCCAAGCAAATGGGGAGGAGGAAAATGATGTTGGTGAAATTATGCTTGAGGAAGTGGAAAGGATGGCAAATAAACTCCATTGTCACAAGGCAGCAGGAATAGATGAAATTAGACCTGAAATGGTGAAGTATAGTGGGAAGGCAGGGATGAAATGGATTCATAGAGTAGTAAAATTAGCATGGAGTGTTGGTAAGGTACGTTCAGATTGGACAAAAGCAGTAATTGCACCTATCTATAAGCAAGGGAACAGGAAGGATTGCAACAACTATCGAGGTATCTCATTGATTAGTATACTAGGCGAAGTATTCACTGGCATCTTGGAAGGGAGGGTGCGATCAGTCGTTGAGAGGTAGCTGGATGAAAACCAGTGTGGTTTCAGACCACAGAGAGGCTGTCAGGATCAGATTTTCAGTATGCGCCAGGTAATTGAAAAATGCTACAAGAAGAATAGGCAGTTGTGTTTATGTTTTGTAGATCTAGAGAAAGCTTATGACAGGGTACCGAGGGAAAAGATGTTCGCCATACTGGGGGACTATGGAATTAAAGGCAGATTATTAAAAGCAATTGAAGGCATTTATGTTGACAATTGGGCTTCAGTGAGAATTGATGGTAGAATGAGTTCTTGGTTCAGGGTACTTACAGGGGTTAGACAAGGCTGTAATCTTTCACCTTTGATGTTCGTAGTTTACATGGATCATCTGCTGAAAGGTATAAAATGGTAGGGAGGGATTCAATTAGGTGGAAATGTAGTAAGCAGTATGGCCTATGCTGACAATTTGGTCCTAATGGCAGATTGTGCTGAAAGCCTACAGTCTAATATCTGGGAACTAGAAAATAGGTGCAATGAGTATGGTATGAAAATTAGCCTCTCGAAGACTAAATTGATGTCAGTAGGTAAGAAATTCAACAGAATCGAATGTAAGGTGGGTGATACAAAGCTAGAACAGGTCGATAATTTCAAGTATTTAGGTTGTGTGTTCTCCCAGGGTGGTAATATAGTAAGTGAAATTGAATCAAGGTGTCGTAAAGCTAATGCAGTGAGCTCGCAGCTGCAATCAACAGTATTCTGTAAGAAGGAAGTGAGCTCCCAGACGAAAAAAACTTTACATCGGTCTGTTTTCAGACCAACTTTGCTTTACGGGAGCGAAAGCTGGGTGACTCAGGATATCTTATTCATAAGTTAGAAGTAACTGACATGAAAGTAGCAAGAATGATTGCTGGTACAAACAGGTGGGAACAATGGCAGGAGGGTACTCGTAATGAGGAGATAAAGGCTAATTTAGGAATGAACTCGATGGATGTAGCTGTACGCATAAACCGGCTTCGGTGGTGGAGTCATGTGAGGCGAATGGAGGAGGATAGGTTACCTAGGAGAATAATGGACTCTGCTATGGAGGGTAAGAGAAGTAGAGGTAGACCAAGGCGACGATGGTTAGACTCGGTTTCTAACGATTTAAAGATAAGAGGTATAGAACTAAATGAGGCCTCAACACTAGTTGCAAATCGAGGATTGTGGCGACGTTTAGTAAATTCACAGAGGCTTGCAGACTGAACGCTGAAAGGCATAACAGTCTATAATGATAATGTATGTATGTATGTATGTATGTATGTATGTATGTATGTATGTATGTATGTATTCATTCAATAAAAAATCCGCTGCAGCCATCTGACCTCAAAATTGGGTCTCGCATTTCATCAGCATCAACCGCTTCTTCTTGTTCCAGAACCAAATTATCTACATCTTCACCTTGATACAACTGTTGGATATGTTCCTGCCATCTTTCTGCTTTGTCTTCTTTCCCTAGAAGTGGCTTTTTATCTGAACTCTTAATATTCATACATCTAGATTTCCTTTCTTCAAAGGTTTCCTTGATTTTCCTGTATGCAGCATCTACCTTTCCTAGGACCATACAACTCCAAATCTATAAACAGAACTAATATATTTTCAAATTCTGGCGTATACCGTTTTAAATGCAACACCTGTGATTCTTCTTACATTGGACAAACTGGACGCAGCTTCAAAATTAGATATTCAGAACATGTTAACGCGATAAAATACAATAAATTCTCAGCAATAGGGCAACACATGCAAGACGTAAAACATCATTTCACTATGTTAGACCAAGGCATTGAAATTATCAGTACACTAAATAAAGGCCCTCTTCTTGACATCACTGAAAATTGTTTAATACAACTTGATCAATATTTTAATCCTAACCAAAACCGTAACGATTTGTCTGAAAAACCGAACATTCTTTTTTACTTCATTATCTTAGTTTTCAAAAGCTTCAAGTTGACAAGTAGGCGATCAATCTTCCACGTAATACACAACACCCTCTTGCGCCCCCCCGAGCCACCTTAAACTACTCCCCTAACTATATTCAATTTTCGATTCTTACTTCCTCTTGTACTTCATGACAAGGATAAATAAAAGTGACCCTCATAATATTACTTACTTTACCATTTTCACATTTCTTATTTTTAATTTATTTTATTTTACTTAGAGCTCATAAAATCCATATCAGTACTAATAATCTCATATTCTAAGAGTGTTTATATATATATATATATCAGTATCCACCTTTTGATGTACTAAAACAAAATATAATTTGTTACCTAACAACAAATTTCTTTCCTTGAATTACAACAATTGTGAATTATACCGCATCATTTTTTTAACCTCAACATCTACAGCAGAAGTGCTCAAGAACCTCTACATGAACTTCTATTTTTAATTCAAGAAAAGTGTCATAAATGTTACGATTGTGTTGACTTTTCGCCATTAAGAAAAGCGCCATTTTTGTGTCGGCTGAATATGGCGTGGACATATGTCGAAACCGGTCCCTTAACACATTAAATGTGTTGCTACGTTAATTCGTGCAACAATATTATTGAATTGAATAGGTGGAACATCTTTCTCTTTTTAGCATTGTAATAACAACATTCTGCTGAAAATCAGGTGGAACTTCTCCTGTCTCATACATCTTACACACTAAATGGAATCACCCTGCCATGCTGGTTTCTCCTAAGGCAGTCAGTAATTCAGAGGGAATGTCATCAATTCCAGGTGCCTTGTTCCTATTTAGGTCGCTCACAGCTCTGTCAAACTCTGACCTCAAAATTGGGTCTCCCATTTCATCAGCATCAACAGCCTCTTCTTGTTCCAGAACCAAATTATCTACATCTTCACCTTGATACAACTGTTGGATATGTTCCTGCCATCTTTCTGCTTTGTCTTCTTTCCCTAGAAGTGGCTTTCCATCTGAACTCTTAATATTCATACATCTAGATTTCCTTTCTTCAAAGGTTTCCTTGATTTTCTTGTGTGCAGCATCTACCTTTCCTAGGACCATACAACTTTCAACATCCTTGCAATTCTCCTTCAGCCATTTTTCCTTAGCTACCTTGCACTTCCTATCCACTTCATTCTTTAATCGCCTGTATTCTTTCCTGCCCTGTTCATTTCTAGCATTCTTGTGTTTTCGTCGTTCATCAATCAGGTTTAGTATCTCCTGAGTTATCCACTGATTCTTAGTTGATCTATTCTTCCTTCCTAACATTTCTTCAGCAGCCCTGCTGGCTTCATTTTTCATGACTATCCACTCTTCCTCTATTGTGTTTCCTTCAGCCTTTTCATTTAGTCCGTTTGCAACATGTTCCTTGAAACAGTCTCTCATCTCTTTTCTTTCAACTTGTCTAGATCCCATCTTTTTACATTCTTTCTCTTCTTCAATCTCTTCAACTTCAGATGGCATTTCATGACCAACAAGTTGTGGTCAGAGTCCACGTCTGCTCCTGGGAATGTTTTGCAAACCAACACCTGTTTTCTGAATCTCTGCCTAATCATAATGAAGTCTATTTGATACCTTCCAGTGTCTCCAAGTCTTGTTCACGTATAAAGCCGTTGTTTGTGGCAAGGACTAAATTATGATCAGTGCAGAATTCAACCAGCCGACTTCCTCTTTCGTTCCTTTGCCCCAATCCAAATTCTCCTTCTGTATTA
Organism: Anabrus simplex; assembly: GCF_040414725.1. Lineage (NCBI taxonomy): Eukaryota > Metazoa > Arthropoda > Insecta > Orthoptera > Tettigoniidae > Anabrus > Anabrus simplex. The sequence continues at coordinate 688,583,680 of NC_090265.1, read as the reverse complement.
CCTTCATTTCCTTGGCCTACTACTGCATTCCAGTTTCCCATCACAATTAGATTCTCGTCACCTTTCACATATTGTATTAAATCTTCTATCTCTTCATATGTTCTTTCGATTTCCTCATCATCCGCTGAGCTAGTAGGCATATAGACCTGCACTATTGTGGTGGGCATTGGTTTGGTGTCTATCTTGACGACAATAATTCTTTCACTATGCTGGTCATAGTAGCTTACCCGCTGCCCTATTTTCTTATTCATTATTAAACCAATGCCTGCATTTCCTCTGTTTGATTTTGTGTTGATTATTCGGTAGTCGCCTGACCAGAAATCCTGTTCTTCCTACCAATGTACTTCACTTATACCAAGTACATCTAACTTTAGCCTATCCATCTCCCTTTTCAGATTCTCTAATCTACCACAACGATTCAAACTTCTAACATTCCACACTCTGACTCACAGAATGTCAGTATCCATCTTCCTGATGATCGCCCCCTCTCTTGTAGTCCCCATCCGGAGATCTGAATGGGGGACTAGTTTACTTCAGGAATATTTTACCCGGGAGGAAGCCATCATCAGTACATCATTCATACAGAGAGAGCTGCATGTTCTCGGGAGTTAGTTACGGCTGTAGTTTCCTGTTGTTTTCAGCCGTGTAGCAATATCAACACAGCTAAGCCATGTTGAGTATTATTACAAGACCATATCAGTCAATCATCCAGACTGCCGCCCTTGCAACTTCCGAAAGGCTGCTACCCCTCTTTCGATGAACCATTCGTTAGTCTGGTCTCTCAACAGATACCCATCCGATATGGTTGCACCTGCGGCTCGGCTATCTGCTTCATTGGGACACGCAAGCCTCCCCACCGCGGCAAGGTCACATGGTTCGCAGGGGAGGAAATACATTTTAATATACATTAATATATGTAACTTTGGTCATCAGTTAAGTGTGGCCCAGAGATTGAGATATTACAATATTGATTTGGATATAAAATTCGTGTATAAAGATACATATGTTTTTTAAACACTGATTATTTTACTGTTGCCAATGTAACTCTGAATAACGAGACTCTTACGTAGATTTCTTTGTAGCCCAAATTGCAGGCCGTAAAGTTTGACAATCACTCCCTCTTCAAAACATGCACAACTCCAAAACAAACTCCTTAACAATTTACTCACGCTCACAACACTGTTTTTCCATATACATAGTATTTATTAATTATTTATTTTTGTGACAGATCAAGGATACAATAAGACACAGAGTTTGGGCTACAGTACAGCATCCAGATATACAAGGTATTCTTCAGCTTCTACAAATTTCCCAGGCCTTACAACTCAAGTTAGAGTGAAATCAACATGTACAAGAGCATCTTGCCATTTTCTTTTCCTTTGGTCATTTTTTTATTCAGAAGCAGTTGAGCAATAGCTCTGTTTTAAGTTTATCTACATTTCTCATATAACATATTGCAGTGCTCATTCCTTCCAGGGTTATATTAGTTCCTGGATCCCTATGCAGTATGACATTTAGCATATGACATAGTTGTGTTAACAAAACAATCATATGCCCATAGATGTGCACACAACACAATCTAGGTCTTTTGAAAATGGCCTCTGTGTCAGTCTTCTGAAAGTTGAGAGATGGGCAGGAGACAGTGGTATGATGGTAAACGATGTGAAAAGTCAGGTTGTAAGTTTCACCATGAGTAAAAGTCTTTTTGGTTTTAATTACTGCTTTGATTGGGTGAAGGTACCTCACAGGGATCACTGTAAATACTTACGTATATAAGGAGATTTTCATTGGGGTAATCACATTATAGATGTTGAATATAAAGGTTACAGATCTCTTCATATGTTTGTGAAAGTATTTAGTGTTGTATACAAGGAGCTTGATATACAAGGCACAACATAAAAGTTTATTACTTGGAAATTTTCATACAGTAGCCTATGTACACAAAAAGATCGAAACTTGTCTTGATGTTTAATGTGCTGCACACGTTCAGTGATAACGTAAATTAGTAGACTGAGGGTCTGACAGTTATTTACAGTTATACATATTAATATTTCTATGTACATTGAGTTCTATCTTGATAAGATAGGCTGCTCAGATGAATGAATGTCCGTGATAGTTGACTATCTGTAGTTGGTAGAATGACATGTGGAACTTGCGTAGTAGCAGAATGCTAGTTAGGAGTTGTAGAAGTTGCAAGAAACTTGCGGTAAAGTTCATGAATTGCAGACTGCTTGGATTGAAGTCGGAGAACTTGCAGGGAACTTGTGTTAAAGTTCATGAGTAGCAGAATGCTAGGACAGGATGCACGGCAGCGATATGGGAGGCAGGATACATGAGGCAATGTCCTGAGGTGACACCTCCCGACCAGAGTTAGTCCACCTGTTCAGAACACTTATTTAAGAGGGTACCTCCGTGTCTGACACATACAGTGTAGTCTGATCGCTGGACACTGGGAATGCCTGGAGAGGCGGAAACAACGCTCATTTTATAGCGCTGGCTGACGTCACAGACGGCAGCGATGCTTTGCTGGAGAGTCGGCCGTGTCTGTTGTGTTCTCTGGAGCCTAGTCTGGGCAAAGGAGCGTAGAATCGTCCTGAAAAGAACCCATGGTGATTATATGGTCCAGAGCTCATTCTGTGATGGATTTCTGAGGTGTGACAAGGGAATCAACAGAAGGAGATGGACGATAGCGGAGGCGGATCTGGTCCTGGTGGCGGCAGATGCGTTTCTTGGCGGTCTGGATGTCGTAGAGATGATGGCCCAATTTACGTTTGATGATACTATGTATCCAGGGAGGATTGGACTTGAAAGTCTGGACATACACTTCGTTGGCGGCGTTGAACTTTGGTTGCGAGCGCTGCGGCTGGGCAGGAAGAGGCTGCAACAAAGAAAGCAAAGTTCGATGAGGGCGTCCATGGAGCTTGTGAGCTGGAGTGAGGTTGTCTGTGCCAGGCATAGTCCTATATCTTCCTAGGAGTTGTAACAATGCCTGATCCTTCGTTAAACCTGAAGATACGGCTTTCTTCATGTTTTTTTTTAAAGTCTGGACAAAACGTTCAGCTTCACCATTAGATTGTGGGTGAAAAGGCGTTGCCAGAATATGCCGAATGCCATTATGAGTACAGAAGTTCTGGAAGTTGGTGGCAGTAAATTGAGGTCCATTGTCTGAAATGAGCACTTGAGGTAAACCTTCAGTAGTGAAAATCTTCTGAAGTGCGCGAATGGTAGCTTCTGTAGTAGTAGAATGCATTTCTACGACGTAAGGAAACTTGGATAGAGAATCTATCCCTATGAGCCACATAGAGTTGAGAAAAGGTCCAGCGAAGTCTATGTGTACTCTCTCCCAAGGAGAAGTAGCAGGAGGCCATGGAGCGAGGTCAGACAAGGGTGCGTTCTGATGTACCTGACGGGTCACAGTGGCGGATGAGTTTCTCTATGTCGGCGTCAATACCGAGCCTATAACAGTGTTGACGGGCAAGTTCCTTCGTGCGTGATATTCCCCAATGACCTTCGTGTAACAAGTCGAGAACTTGTTTGCGCAGGCTAAGTGAGATAGCCACTCGGAATAGGGTGCCTGTTTCTAATAGGATAACTCCGGCACGAACTGTGAGACAATACTGAAGACGATGATAAGGTGCAAGGCTCGTAGGAAGCTTGTGTTGAAGAGGCCAACCATTGTGGATATAAGTACGAACTGTAGCTAGTGTACTATCCTTTTCAGTCGCTTTGGCGATGCAAGTAGCGTCAATAGGAAAACTGGAGACTGTGTCTTCAAGCTCAATGTCTAACTGAAGACATTCAGATGCTTGAGAATCGAAAGTAGTATCAGGACCTAAGGTAAGCTAGAGAGAGCATCAGCATTACAATGCTGGGATTGTCTACGATAGGCAATCTGATAGGAGTAGTCAGAAAGAAATATTGACCATCTCTGAAGTTTCCTTAGAGAATGCTCAGGGATCTTATTACCAGGATGGAATAAGTGAACAAGAGGCTTGTGATCAGTGATTATGAGGAAATGGTTGCCATATAGATACTCGTTGAAACGGCGAATGCCAAATATAGTAGCTAAGGCTTCTTTATCTGAGAGTAGTGACGTTGATGTTCGTTGAGTGTCTTGGAAGCGAAGGCTATAGGACGTTCTTGTCCATGACGATCCTTCTGGGAAAGAACGGCGCCGAGTCCATAATCAGATGTGTCCGTGGCGAGAGTGAGGAGTTTGCTAGGCTGAAAATGAGTAAGCTTGACAGCGTGGACAAGGGCCTTGTTGATGGTCTGCCAGGCATGCTGACATTGCTGAGACCAATGAAATTTAGCACCTTTCTTGCGTAAGGCGTTCAGATGAGCTGCTACTGAAGCAAAGCGTGGAATGAACTTGTTGTAATAGTTCGCTTTTCCGATGAAGGATTGTAGCTGTTTGATGTTCTGCGGTGCGGGCATGTTGACATTGGCACAGACGTTCTGTTCGCTAGGTTGAATGCCATTCTTATCAATGATATGACCTAGGTATTGAACTTGAGGTTGAAAGAATGTGCACGTAACGAGATTAGCACGTAGGCCATTTTCTTTCAATTTGGTGAGGAGCATGCGCAGATTATTCAGGTGCTCTTGATGATCTTTGCCGGTCACAAGAATGTCATCAAAGTAATTAGCACAACCGGGAATGGAGGCGGTAAGCTGTGCTAAATATTGCTGGAAAATCGCAGCGGAGGAAGAGACACCGAAAGGCAGGCGCTGGAGCGGTAGAAGTCCAAGAGGGGCATTCAGTGTGAGGCACTGCTTGGATTCTTCATCTAAAGGTGGCTGTAGAGAAGCTACTTTGAGATCCACTTTAGAGAAGAGCTGTCCACCGGCTAAACGGCGAAATAAGTCTTCAGGACGGGGAATCGGAAAAACGTTGGTTTTATATATTGACCCTTTTGGCTACAACTGTATTATTGTACGGCCACTGGCTGCATTAAATATTATTATTATTATTATTATTATTATTATTATTATTATTAAATTCTTCCCCACCCAAAGGTTGTAACATTTTTGTTTGTTAAAAACTGCCCCAAACAAATGCTGCTTTGATTTTGATCCTGTCCAGTTTTTGAATCAACTAATCCTGGTGAGACCTGGTGACACAAGAACTATACTGTAATAGAGTTGGCGTCTTAAGAGTGTCCTCCACTGCCTGCAAGCTCCGCAGCCCGCCTAGCATTGAAGTTTCGAGAGACCACAAGGTGGACTGCAGTGCACTGATGTAATCGTCTGTGACGTCAGCCAGCGCTATAAATTGAGCAATGTTCCGCCTCTCCAGGCACTCCCACAGTGTCCGGCGATCAGACTACACCGTATGTCAGACACAGAGGTCGGGAGGTGTCACCTCAGGACATTGCCTCGTGTATCCTGCCTCCCGTATCGCTGCCGTGCATCCTGTCCTAGCATTCTGCTACTCATGAACTTTAACACAAGTTCCCTGCAAGTTCTCCGACTTCAATCCAAGCATTCTGCTATTCATGAACTTTACCGCAAGTTCCTTGCAAGTTCTACAACTCCTAACTAGCATTCTGCTACTACAGATTCTCTACAAGTTCCACTTGTTGTTCTACCAACTACAGATAGTTGTCAACTATCACGGACATTCATTCATCCGAGCAGCCTATCTTAGATCAAGACAGAACTCAATGTACATAGAAATATTAATGTGTATAACTGTAAATAATAGTCAGACCCACAGTCTACTAATTTATGTTATCATGGAACGTGTGCAGCACATTAAACATCAAGAAAAGTTTCGTTCTTTTTGTGTACATACTGTATGAAAATTTCCAAGTAATAAACTTTTATGTTGTGCCTTGTATATCAAGCTCCTTGTATACCAAGCTCCTTGTATACAACACAACAATATGGCGACGAGGAGAAGTTAGGCCCGCCATAGCAACAATATGGCGACGAGGTAAAAGTTAGTCCTGCCATATCGACGATATGCAGACAAGAAACAATTAGACCCGCCATATCAACAATACTTCTATAGCGACGAGGAAAAGTCAAAGTTAATTAAGCCATATCAACAATATTGGCGACGAGAAACAAGTTAGGCATGCCAACAATCTGGCAACAGGAACAGTTAGTACACCATACAACAGACCTTCATTCTTCCTCAGCTCACTAGGACGATATTCTATCGCCAACATTTCGTATTTGTGCAGTGACTTTCTTCCCAGTGGAACGCCCTGTTCGCACTGCGGACATCAGGCCAGCATTTCACGTCACGAACCAGCACCTGTTTCTGCAGGGAATTCTCTCTGTGCGCTCGCTCCTTCTCCCTCACTCCCAGGCGCTCGCTGAATGTCACGCTTCCAGCTGGTTCCACTACACCCTGCTTCAAACGTTGTGCTCACTGTTTCCACCATAGTTTCAAGGTTGATGTGCTTTCTAAAACCTGTTGAGTGTACCGGTTAGTTTCCCTATTTATTAGTTCCATTAATACAGGAGTGATACACAATTAAAAATATTCTAGCAAATTATTTACGTCTTCAATTTGTACATTTAGTCCACCGAGCTCGATAGCTGCAATCGCTTAAGTGCGGCCAGTATCCAGTAATCGGGAGGTAGTGGGTTCGAGCCCCACTGTCGGCAGCCCTGAAGATGGTTTTCCGTGGTTTCCCATTTTCACACCAGGCAACTGCCGGGGCTGTACCTTAATTAAGGCCACGGCCGCTTCCTTCCACTTCCTAGTCCTTTCCTATCCCATCGTCGCCATAAGACATATGTGATATAGTTGATTCCCATAGGGAATCTGAAAATTTGTCCCGATTGAGTAAATCTGATTGCCAAACAGGCATCAATTTTTGGTAGAGAGACAAAGTCTCTCATAGTGCATTGGCACTGCCGGTGGCTCCAAGCAACCTACGCGGTGGCCTCCACGGTATGCACTAGCCAGCGTCTTGGTAGGTGTGCTATGTACCAACTGATGAGCCCAACCTAGCACATGAGGGCGAAACACTGGCAACCAGGAATGAGTTAGCTGGAAAATTTTTAATGTCCAATAACGGACCATTTATGTAAGACACATGTGTCGGTGCGACGCAAAGCAAATAGCAAAATAAAAATAATAAAATGTACATTTAGTCCAGGTTGCACCATAAATGTAAATTTCGGCCATTCAGATCCTACCTTTCTCCATACACTGAGCTAAATATCACCGCTAGTTTTACTGTCACGTTCACTTGAGTCGCTTTCACCATTGCACTCGCTGTCTCCTGAGATTTCAACATTAGTCTCACTATCAGATGACACATCACTGTCCGAATTGTCACAGTGTAATAATACAAACGGTTCTTCTTGCAGATGTTTCTGAACTCCACTTGCACCTGTCATAATGCACTATCTACTATTCTTAGCAGGCTGGCGGCCGGTACTGGCACACTGCCAGCTGGGCATGGAGCGAAATAATTTTGCCCAGTCACATGATTTTAGGAGAGTGCTTCTGTAGGCAAAGCTCGAAACTAACATACACTCACAAAGGAAAGGGATCTCGGATCCTACGACGGAATAAGTCGTCATACATATCGCCGAAAGACATTTGCAATGTGATGATGGAATATTCCATCATGGCCACTTATGAAGCCATGCAGCTATGATGATTTATTTCGTCATTATCGATTGAGAGGTTAATTATGGCCACAGACCTTTCTGTGTCGGTGTGACGTAAAGCAACGTGTAAAAGAGAAAATGAGCAGTAGAACACTAGAAGTTCAAAATACTGTTATGTCTTGTTCATGATAACACTAAAATACTGTAGTTATATTTTGTAGTTAATGGTTACCTGTCTGACATTGTTAATACCCTGAGGGGAATAAATTGGAATTTTAGCATATTCATTTTTTACATAGTATTCCCCACCCGGCTACTCATTCCTGCCACCCAGCTGACAAAAATTTCTGGGGAGAACACTGTAAGCTATTTGAGTAAGCAATATGTCCAGAGCTGTGAGTGGACAGATGGTGTGGAATGGCATTAGTAAACAGATAAGCTTGAGTGAAGTTTGTAAAAGTAGGAAAGAATATGAAGATAAAGTAGGAATTCAGGAGGACAGAGTGGGGTAAATATTTGTTTGTAGGAAGAGGAGTTAGGGATTGGAAAGATTTTCAGAGAAATGTTCGATAAATTACAGGGTTATGTGAAATAATTGTAAGAAAATACTGTTGGTAGGGAACCTGCCACCTAAGTGACAGCCATAAATGCAGATGATTGATTGATTGATTGATTGATTGATTGATTGATTGATTGATTGATTGATTGATAAACCATCCATTGGATGCCATGGGTCTTCCTCTTATTCTTTTCAGTTTCTGATGTTACTTGTCTTCTAATATCTGGTGGCACTATGCCAAGGAGAGGAAAGATTTAATTTTCTAGTGTAAGTTATCATGTCATAAAGTGCTGCTGGGCTAAATAGCTTGGATGGTAGAGCGCTGGCCTTCTGAACCCATCTTGGCACGTTCAGTCCTGGCTCAGTCCGGTGGTATTTGAAATTGCTCAAATACGCCAGTCTCATATCAGTAGATTTCCTGGTACGTAAAAGAATTCCGGCACCTGTCATCTCCGAAAACCATAAAAGTAGTTTGCGGGACTTAAAAACCAATAACATTATTATTAAACAAAGTGCCACATTTTCCAGACTGGAAGCAGCATACTCAGCAGCAGAGAAACATAGAGAAGCCTGTTTATATTGAGTGAATTTGTGTCATGGAGGAGAAAATACACAGCTATAGTATCCAGCATAACCAGAACTCCATAAAACCAGAATATAATAAAGCTGTTTTAGAACTCAACTTATACATTCTCTTCAAACATCAATGGCATTATGTATACGCCTAAAGAAATTGTACTGGGGGCTACACCTCAACCCTCTGCATTTAAATGAAGCGCCTGGAAGAATGCTATCTAACACTTAAAGTTTGCAACAGCTATTTCGAGAAGTTGGGACTTTTCTCCATAGATGTCTGTATTTAAGAACTGATGTCATGCGCTCTGGTGCAAAGTGGAACAACTAGAAATTTAAAGAAATTTTGTGTTTATAGGTTTTCTGAACTGAATTGACTTTTCTTGTTTTGGATACTTCAAGGTTTGCAACACTTCTTAATCATCCCGCCCAGCTTTGGAGTCAGGCCAATCAGAAATTTTGTGCATTTATTTTTCTGCCAATCATAGGCTTCTTGTAACTTTTCGACTGTCCATTAACAATGAGAGGGTGTGTCTGGTTTTAGTTCAGAGCCTTCTCGAACCTTCCTCTCAGGTATAAAAGCTGATGCCTATTCGAGCTAACTTGTCTTATTGATCGTCACGTTACTGTGTGTGTGTGTTAAGAGAGGAGACGGGTGTCATGACTCACCCCGTCCCGAGATGTTCTGGACGATTTGTTCTCCCGAGCGGCTTGGAGAATCTGTGGGTTGGGTGCCCTGAACCATTAAATGAAGTACCGAGTCCCATTTAATATGATATATATTTGCTTTCAGCTCTGACTTCCCAAATACCGTACATATTTACAATGTCTATTTACAGCATACTTCAGTGATGTGCCTGCTCCGGAAGCTTTTTAGAATACTGACTTCCAACCTGGGTAGAGTCTATGTAGAAAACCTGAGAGATGCCCTCTAGCTTGTCTCTAAGCCTAAGTCCGCATCTCCAACTACTGTCTGAGAAACTAAGTCTTTCAGATATCACTTCTAACGCGGCTATGTCCCACTCCTCTCTCTCATTCTGAATGTAAGCACTTCCAGTCTTATTACCGACGTTCTTGACCTACGTAGAGCGTTCTCTTGTCCAAGACTAAAGATAATCCCTTAAGCCTCTGCAGCTTGTATATATATCCTGGTCTGGCCCTTGCTAACTAGTGGGAGGGGGAACTCCCACCCTAGTACTAGTCTACCCCCAACTGGGATCCCTCTCCAGTAGGTGGTGCTATAGTGGTCAATCTCAGAACCACTTATTCTCTGTCTCACTCAGCCTAACTCATATCTCTCACTGAGTGGAATGTTTTGCCATGAAGTGGAGATTTTCCGATGCTCCATCCTTCCATGAGTCATGTATTCTTTCCTTGTCTCTCCCAATGCTAATTATTCTGAATGCTGGATTTGTGCTTGTAGCTAGCCACTGTTCATTTACTCAACCCTTGGTCAGTTTACATAGATAAGATCACAACTCAATAACAAGTTACTCATAAGCCTTCCGTAGCAGGACTTGAAGAACAAGTAATTTCACATATCCAATTCTAAATGTTTCAAATATAAAGTAGCACATTTTACACAATTAATTACCATAATTCTTCTTGTAAGAAAACTCTTTATCCTTTCGTTTATACATTCCTAGTGGTCTCCTGTACTGGGGATCCACTAGTTCAATTCTAATCTCCTTAACTTAATATATGCTATGGGACTTAATATACCTTGGTTCGATTCCCGGCATCGGTGCCATCACGACACCTCCCTTACCCGGGAAGAAATGGGCGCAACACATTTGCGTCCATTTCGACTATGAGGTCACAGCCTCACTTCTGATGACCTTAACGGTCTCCTGGCTATTGGTAGTGGCGTGCCTCGTTCTCTTATCTCGTGTGAACTTGCCTCGATAACTACTACTTCTCGGGATTCCACAGGTGAACTGAGACGTCTCTCAGTGAGCCTGGGACTTTCCAGTCTCAAAAGCCCCGCAGGTGAGTCAGGACGTCTCCCAACAAGCCTGGGGTGCTGAAATATCACATTAACATTCTCTTCCGAGGTTTTCGCCTTACCTTCCTTATTGATTACAGTTTGTTTGATACAGATACTTGGACAATGCTCTTTCGCATCGTCCATACATTTACTGAAAGAGTATCCTACCTTTCTACAGGAATTACAACAACAACAATTACAACAATAACACCATATGAATAAACCCACTATACTCACCATGGTCCAGACTATGTATCTATATATATTTACATGTTGATACATGGCTTTTTGCCTTATTTCTTCCTCTTTTTGTCTGACCATATTTTCTACTTCCTCTGTCTTATGGGTAGCCCAACGTAAGTCATCGATGTGATTTAACAAGTTAGTTGTTGCTACTTTATTTAACTCAGGGACCTGATCTAACCTTAATTCACTGTCTATCTGTTCACAGCAATCATACTGTAGCGCTATCATTGGCACTAAATCCTTGTCTTGTGTACTATTTATTTTCCCTACTCCCTGAATTTTACTTTTTGGGCCATACAGTGTACACATAGGACTTATTTCTATCGTACCTGTACCCTTAAGCATGATATCACTAGTAGTATCTTTGCACATGCAAGTCACCTTTTTCTCTTCAGGGGACACACATATATATATTTATTATTTTCTATGAGAATCCACATCAAGTCTCTAACGGGCAACACGCGTTTGGCACAATTTTCAGGCATTTGATTGACTCCACTAATTAATTTAACAGCACAATTATTTTGCGTGTGCACCGTATTAATTGGAAACCTTACCTTGCATAATTTCCACATGGAAGTTACCTGTTTGCATTCGTTTAATTGTTCTTCACTCAATTGCGCGAATGTTTGTTTTTCCTTATCCATGATTATATAATTCTTTTCCTCGTTCTCATACACGTAATGATTAGGGTTATTTATCACTTGAGTAGGAAAAGGTATCACTTTATACAATAAGTAGGTTGTCTTATCTGTTAAGGGTGCTTTCATTACATACACTAAGAAATTTTTACTTAAAAACACTTCTGCTGAAGCTACCCTGTATATAAGGTAGCCATAAGTCGACTTTAATTCAAATGGCAAGGAAATACCTCTTGGAAAATCTCCCTGCGCTTTTCTATAGGCCTTAACGATCTCATCTGGTGTAATTATCTGAGGATGTATTATCCCAGACTGAGCATTCATAATACCTTCCAATACTATACTATAATGATCATGCAACTGCATTAGAAGACCTTCAATTTCAATTAAGTGTCTATTAATAGCTATCTCCAATTCTGCTTGCCTAATCGCTCCGGCTACTTGGAGTGTTTCATTCTGTAAATACAATCTAATTTCATCTAAATTCTTACTGATTCTAAGTTCATTTGCATTTACCTTGTAGATGGTGCTGTTCATGGTTTGTAGGGTGGACTTAACAACAATCATCTGCTCTTTAGCAATTTTCATAATAGAGAGCTGCTCCTTCTCTAGCTCAGAAATCTTTCCCTCGTATCGTTCTGCATCGTCTTCGCTAAGTGTTCCAAATAACGTTTTCGCTATTGATCCTACGGCATTAATTAATCCTCTCCTTCGTCTATTCCCTTCTTCCCTTGCCACGCCTTTTGTGATCCTATTAATAACATCTTTTGATCCCTTTATTTGGCATTGGACTTGCCACTAGATACTTGGACAGCTGGTCCTGGCAGGTGAGAATGTACCTGTTACCAGCTTCCGTCAAAGGCATAGGGCCTACTACATCAAGCGACATCTTCTCGAAGACTGTGCTTGGAGTATCTGTAATTACCATGGGGGCTCTGATGTCTGGCCGAGTCCCCTTATTTCGCTGACATGATGGACAAGAGCGAATGTACTTTTCTACGTCCATCTTCATACCCTTCCACTGTATTCGCTTGCTCAGTCTTGCGAATGTCCTCGCAATCCCTTGATGGCCTCCTATTAATGAGTTATGACACTCCTTCATTATGGCTAATTTCTCCTCCTCTCTTAGCCCTTCTATTTCTCCTTCCGGTGAACTACCTTCGGGCTTGGATTCCTCTGCCTTAGCGTCCTCGGAGCCCTCGTCCGTGGTGTAGCCGACTTCGATTCCCTCTGCCTTGGCGTCCTCGGGTTTTGAACTCGCTACTCTAACCTTAACGTCACCAGGATACTGAGTGTCTCTTCTGACCTCCGTCTGGGGTCCTTTCCGAGCTGAACTGACCACTCTAGTTTGGCTCTTCTCTACAATGGGATTACAACTCAGGGCATCGGCGTTACAGTTCCGCTTACCCTGCTTGTATTCTATGACAAAATCGTACTCTGCCAGCTTTAACCTAAACTTCAGCAGGCGTGAAGACGGGTCCTGCACATTGAAAACCCACTTCAATGGCTTGTGGTCCGTCACTACAGTGAAATGCCACCCAAATAAGTACGGCCTGAAATACTTCACTGCCCACACTATTGCCAATAATTCCTTTTCGGTTACACTGTAATTTACTTCTGCCTTGTTAAGCGTCCGGCTTGCATAGGCAACTGGAAGATCTTTCCCAATGGGTCCTTGTGATAGTACTGCTCCAACCGCCTCGTTGCTTGCATCAGTGGTAACAACGAAGGGTTTTTCAAAATCTGGATATTGCAGTACAGGCTCCTCTATTAGCCTTCGCTTCAGTGTTTCAAACGCTTGCTCCTGTTTGTCTCCCCACACAAAGGGAACGTCTTTCTTTACTAATTCATAAAGTGGCTTTGCAATTTTACTATAGTTAGGGATGAACTTCCTATAGTACCCACTCAGCCCGCAGAACTGCTTGATCTGGCGGCTAGTGGTCGGCCTGGGAAAATCCCTGACTGCCTGGACCTTTTTAGCATCTGGGTGGACTCCATCTTCCATGATTACGTGCCCTAAAAATGCCACCTCGGCCCTTAAAAATTCGCACTTATCAGGCTGGAGTTTTAAATTATTCTCTCGCAGCCTCTGGAGTATTACTCGTAACTTGGCATTGTGCTCGTCTACTGAGCTACCATACACAATTATGTCATCCAGATAACATAGACATTTAATGCCAGTTAACCCTGTTAGCACAGTGTTCATCAGCCTTGTGAATGTGGCTGGGGCATCTCTGATACCCATCGGCATACTCTTATATTCATACTTCTGCCCTAATGCTGAGAAGGCGGTCTTGGGCCTATCTTCAGGCTTCAGTAGCACTTGGTAGTACCCACTCGCTAAATCTAGAGTCGAGAAATATTTAGCCTTTCCAAGGGCATCTAACAATTCGGAAATTAATGGTAGGGGATAACTAACTCCTATTGTAACCTCATTTAATTTCCTATAGTCTATAATGACCCTCCATTTCTGTATGCCTGAGGCATCTAGTTTCTTTGGGATTAAAAGTAACGGCGCATTCCAGGGTGACACACTGGGACTGATTATGTCATCCTCCAACAGCTTATCTATTTGTTTTCGTATCTCACCCTTCTGTGCTTCTGGGAGCCTATAGGGCCGTACGTTAATAGGAGGTTGTTCCCTAGATATTGGAATCTCATGCTGTATTACCTTCGTATGGGTCAACTTGTCCCCCTCTAAGTGAAATACATCATCATACTCTGTACAGATGGCCAATATTTTCTCTGCATCTACCATGTTCAAATGGTCTATCCGCAGCTGTTCGGTCACTATCTGTGAGCGCAACTTTCCGAAACCTAAACCATTGTCTTCGGTCTCCTTGGTTAGCCTTACCCTTTTCCCTTGTGACAGGCATGTGTAATCAACCTCATAAATGCATACCACAGGGCTCCGTATCTCTACTTCTTTCTCGGTGGTGTTAATAATGCTTACAATAGCCTCATTTCTCTGGGACCTGGTTAAACATTCGGCTAAATACACCCCTGGTGCTACTTCTGCTCGCTCTATTACGCCAACAGGTAGATTCTTATTTACCTCAATGGCCACTACCTTCTCGGTCCTAGGTTCGAGACGGATCAGCTTTGTCTCTCGAGCCCCCATTGAGTACCTGGTCCCTTTTATTATGACGTAGCCTTCCTTGTAATTTATTACGCCATCTGACAAGAGGTCCTTCCCAATAATGCCATCTTGGGTCAAGTTAATGTCTTTAACCACTACATGGAAGGTGTGACTGGAACCACTTATCTCAAACCGTACCGTACCCTTGGTATATAGCTTGCCTTCACTGACCCCGGTCAGTTCTATGACATGTCCCCTCATAATTGCGCATACTTTTGGTACGCTTCCTTCTTTGACCAGGCTAATTTCTGACCCTGTGTCTAACAAGAATCGAAGTGGTTTTCCTCTCTGGACGATGCTAAGTAACATTGTGCCTTCGTCATCTGAACTTTCGAGACTTATCTTTCTACGGGATTCCGAGGTTGTCTCCGGCCTTCGGTCCCTGCTTAGTTTGTTGCTAACCTGGTTTTCATAGCCTGTCCTTGGCTACGCACTGATCCAAACGGGCCCTCCTCGGTTTGTTGCGACCCCCTGTCACCCTCGTCTCCAGACCTTCGGAAGACTTTCATGTCCGTTCTCCCTGTCTGTTGACCCATTGTTTTCGTGCGACAGTACCTCTGTAAGTGCCCCGCTTTCCCACAAGCATAGCACTGTTTAGTGGACTGTTTACCAAGTACATTTCTCCAACAGTCCCTTTCCAAGTGACCATCTCTCTACCACACGAATAGCATCTCGTTATTTCGGTATGTTGTCTGATAATCGGTAGCCTGCAATTTTCTTGCTCATGCCCTTTCCTGTGGCAATTGTAACAAGTTCGTGTACCCCTGGTACTCTCCCTCATGCCCGCCTTGACTGTGCGGACCGTTCGCGTTTCTACACCTACTTGGTCCCTTTGCTTCTTTCGGCAGTCTCTCTCTATGTGCCCTTGTTTCTTACAATACCGACACGTTAGCGTTGTCGGTGATCTTTTTAATTCTGACTCTCCGATAGGTTGACCCTGTGTTTCCTTTCTCGGGCTTGTACATTGCCTAGCTAGGTGGCCCTCTTTATTGCAATTGTAGCAAATCACGCTAACCATTGCTGTTTTAGGCTTAGGATGCCACCTTCCTTCTGGTTTTGCTACATTAGGCTTGTTCGTTTCAATTCTCCGTGTGAACCCTAGTGTGTTCCGCCTACTTTGCAATCCTTCCTTAGCCTGTTTGGATATAATGACTGCTTCTTCCTGCCTAGCTATTGCCACGGCTCTTTCAAATTTTAAAGGTTGCTGATCCTGCACTCTACATTGGATTCTTGGGTTGTTTAACCCTTGTGTGAAACTAGCCACTCCTATCTTTCTCACGCACTTCAACTGTGCCTGCCTATCCTCTAGGCATTCGCCCTCTAATAAAGCATCCCTGAAAGCTGACGCCATCGTGTCTACGCGATGCGCCCAGGATGCTACACTCTCTCGCGGTTCCTGACTGTTTTGGAACATTTGGCAGATATATAGATCTAACGTGCCCTGCCTACCATAATATTCATTTAGCGCTACTTTAGCGTTCTCCCAGTTAGTAATATCAGCTCTTACCAAGAGCTTCTCTCGGGCCTTGCCTGTAATTTTTGTCAATATATATTTAAAGAAAAGTGCCTGATCATGCGTACAGCCGCATCTACGTTGGCAAGAAACTCTCGTAGTCTGTCTGGCTGACTACCGTCAAATTCTCGACCAATCAGTCTGTGTCCCTCTACTACAGTTACATACGGTCCTTCTAAGCTACGTGCATCATCATCATCAGCCTCTGCTAACTGAAATTCTGGCTTTCCTGCATTTAAATCTACATCCTCCTCCTGACTTGCCATACTGAATTAAAGTGGACTCACCCTACGATGTCTTCTATACTGCTGGGCTTGTTGGCTGCGATCCGTGTAGGCTGCTTAATAGGCTGCTGGGCTTGTTGGCTGCGATCCGTGTAGGCTGCTTAATAGGCTGCTGGGCTTGTTGGCTGCGATCCGTATAGTCTGCTTAATAGGCTGCTGGGCTGCTGGCTCCCTGAAGCTGGGCTGAATTGTGGCTCCTACGATGCATGGTTCGATCTTCTGCGATGCGCGGTTTTCGGACTGATATGGTTCTACTGTTCGTCGGAGTTCGAACTAAGGGCACCCCACATACCTGACACCAAAACGTAAGTCTGTCGTGACTCACCTTGTCCCGAGATGTTCTGGACGATTTGTTCTCCCGAGCGGCTTGGAGAATCTGTGGGTTGGGTGCCCTGAACCATTAAATGAAGTACTGAGTCCCATTTAATATGATATATATTTGCTTTCAACTCTGACTTCCCAAATACCGTACATATTTACAATGTCTATTTACAGCATACTTCATTGATGTGCCTGCTCCGGAAGCTTTTTAGAATACTGACTTCCAACCTGGGTAGAGTCTATGTAGAAAACCTGAGAGTTGCCCTCTAGCTTGTCTCTAAGCCTAAGTCCGCATCTCCAACTACTGTCTGAGAGACTAAGTCTTTCAGATATCACTTCTAACGCGGCTATGTCCCACTCCTCTCTCTCATTCTGAATGTAAGCACCTCCAGTCTTATTACCGACGTTCTTGACCTACGTAGAGCGTTCTCCTGTCCAAGACTAAAGATAATCCCTTAAGCCTCTGCAGCTTGTATATATATCCTGGTCTGGCCCTTGCTAACTAGTGGGAGGGGGAACTCCCACCCTAGTACTAGTCTACCCCCAACTGGGATCCCTCTCCAGTAGGTGGTGCTATAGTGGTCAATCTCAGAACCACTTATTCTCTGTCTCACTCAGCCTAACTCATATCTCTCACTGAGTGGAATGTTTTGCCATGAAGTGGAGATTTTCCGATGCTCCATCCTTCCATGAGTCATGTATTCTTTCCTTGTCTCTCCCAATGCTAATTATTCTGAATGCTGGATTTGTGCTTGTAGCTAGCCACTGTTCATTTACTCAACCCTTGGTCAGTTTACATAGATAAGATCACAACTCAATAACAAGTTACTCATAAGCCTTCCGTAGCAGGACTTGAAGAACAAGTAATTTCACATATCCAATTCTAAATGTTTCAAATATAAAGTAGCACATTTTACACAATTAATTACCATAATTCTTCTTGTAAGAAAACTCTTTATCCTTTCGTTTATATATTCCTAGTGGTCTCCTGTACTGGGGATCCACTAGTTCAATTCTAATCTCCTTAACTTAATATATGCTATGGGACTTAATATACCTTGGTTCGATTCCCGGCATCGGTGCCATCATGACACGGGGGCCTCATTCTTCGGCAGGCAGAACATCAGCTAAGGTAATGGCCATCATATTTCTATCTCAGTAGTTACCTCCGCAAGCTGATTCTGGGAAAGGTTCCGATCTTTAACTATGTAACCGTCCATTTCCTAAAATGTAAACTTCTCTTTCTTCTCATGTAAAAGTTTGAGTAAATCAAGTGTATTTAACTGAAATTCGGGAATAGAGAGTGTGACATCCTCTAGAGTTCCCAGTCAACTTGTATTTGAGGTGACTATGTTTTTGTAACCGTTTTCTATCTGTAGCCTTGTAACTTACTTTGTCCATCTAGTCACCTCAGTAGTGCAGGATTAGCCTCTGCATTGTCAGGCCGCAAGCCCAAGTAGGGTTTTATCTTTGATTTCAAGGAGCGCAAGTTCCGCCTCCATACCTCTTGAGTTTTGGGCCAGTAATTGAACCTTGAGTAGGCTGTATGGGTTTGGGAGCACAGTCCCCTTGGTAGAATTTGTATAGCATATAGGCTCTTTCTTGTAATGTAAACTGGGTGCCTTTTGAAGGCTTAATTTGTAATATTTTGGAGCAAAAGCGCTCTTTAAAAATGGTGTAATTTTAAATATCCTGTAAAAGAAAATTGGGAGATCTTTCTCCTTGAATGTGTTAGAAATGAGCCTCAGTGCTCTTGTTAAATTGTCAATTTAAAGAGCGACAAGCTCAGGTCCCTAATGTATATGTTTTTGATGTTACCTACCTTGTACCTGATCTAACTAACTAGTTCTATAATTGGAATCCTGTTTTCACAAAGCGAATTGATAGTTATCATTTTTATTTCTGAAAAGAAATAAAAAGAAATATAACCTGTATTTTCAAAATTTTAAATGAGTCTTCTGACTGTCAAAGATAGATCCATTCAAGCCCGCACGTTCTTTCATCTCTGTGTTCTACAGAGTACCCCGGAACAGAAATAATTGAAGAGTGTAGGATATTCACAGACATGCCAAGTCTCCCTGTTTAAGCAAGAGACTCCCGATTTTTCATCGTTTCTCCCGATCGCTGGGACCAATCTCCCGATTTTTAGAACAGTATCGGTAATTTTCATATTATTTTAAACTCCCGCAGATTTGCTCGTTGTATTGATACATGGATGAGTATAGCTGGTCGATAGTAGTTCTGATAATGATACCAGATGGCATTACGGGGCACAGTGGTCAGTCATGTGCTCCTCTTTGGTCTATAATACAATATAATAAAATCTTTGCAAGCGAGTAACCTAACCTCAGAAGTAGCATGCCATAGTCGTCTACGCTGGTTAGGACCTGCAGAAGTGCTTGTTTTATGTCTTATTGTTTGTTTTGGCCAAAGTGTTAAAAAAGAAATATGATGCAGTGTTTAAAAGTGCTTATATTATAGAGTTTGAGTGAATCCAGGAAGGGATATACGTTCACATTATGTGCTATATGTATAGGTGTGATTTTTCAGTTGCGCGCGGCAGAAAGTGCGTTATACTCAAGCATATGCAAACAAAAAAACATGAGTGTGTCCAGTGTGTAGAAGGAAAACAGAAACTGAACTTTTCATGTAAAAACCAAGATGTAAATCCTAT
The DNA here is from genome assembly GCF_040414725.1 of Anabrus simplex. Classification (NCBI taxonomy): domain Eukaryota; kingdom Metazoa; phylum Arthropoda; class Insecta; order Orthoptera; family Tettigoniidae; genus Anabrus; species Anabrus simplex. The sequence continues at coordinate 688,564,165 of NC_090265.1, read as the reverse complement.
GACGAATGCCGAGGCATTATTTGTCGTTTATCGTAGAACATAACCTGCCTGTAAATTGTGCCAATCACACGGGACCTTTTTTTCCTGATTCAGAAATTGCTAAACGATATGGGTGTGCTAGAACGAAAACAGCGACTATCATTACAGAAATGTGCATGGAAGAAAAGGCGAAAATTTATCACATTTGCAGGTAAATGCATTTTCTGTTGCTACTGATGGTAGCAGTAAAAGCGACTTGAAAATATATCCCATTGTAGTTGTTACCGTGTTTTTGTGGTAGGTAGAGGTGAAAGAAGGTGCGGGGGGGTGAACAGGTCTCAGGCTACGAAATTAAAGTGAATTTAAAATTTAACAAGGTTATATTTTCTTTCCAAAGTAAGAAATAACACGAATGGCAGGTACAGAGTAGCAAGGTAACAAATTACAATTACAGTATTCACAAGATTTGGGCTTCGAGCCCCTAACTCACAATTCTTGGGCAATCAGCCCGACCTTACTCCAAAATAAGTTTTAACAGAGGGGCAGAAAACCCCATTCATGCTCAGGAGCACTTGCTCCAAATTACCCAGAAAAGCCTCCTCGAGGCATACAACACTCAATTTTTAAAAGGAGCCACTCGCTCTCAACCTTAAGCCTGTCAAAGGCCACACCAAACTCCACCTTCAAGTTGTCCTCTAAGGACATATACACAGGGGTAACATACCCAACCTACTGAGGTCTATTAAGTGAGAAAAAGGTTAATTACTTGACCTCTAAAATAACAATTGAGAGGAGGCGATCTGCACTCCTAATACACTGTTTAAAACCTACTTGGCACTAGGCCGTTAATGCAAGGGCTAATCCCATACTAAAGAGGTGACTTTAGAAAGGAACAATTTACTTTACATTAAGGAAGAATCGGTTGTGAGAAATAAGTTCACCTCAAAACAAAATGAGTGGGAGCTCGAGAGGGTTAAGCACTCTCTATCCCAATATAAAGCTTGAAAGAGAATAAATACAAGGTACCTTTACATTTTAGGGAAGTTACATGGTGGAAAAGCTTCGGACCCGCCCCGAGAGTTAAACTGCTGAGCTAGCAAGAAAATAAGTTATTAACTGGCCATTACCTTGGTGTAGAACTGCTCCCCGAAGAAAGAGGCGCTTCCCGCCCCCTGCTATGTACTTTACACACTGAAAGATGGTACTGAAGTGGCCCCGAGACCCGAAAATCAGCAGTTTATATACTCTCGCGGAAAGTTCGAGGCGTTTTTGGAATGAGAACACCCTCCCACAAGGATTTTATTGGTTCATCAAGAAACCCCCTACACAATACGAAGAAGAAACATATTATTGGTTGAAAATTAATTCGAGAAATTCGGGATTGGTTAAATTCAAAACAAGGGGAAAGAAAGGGTTAATATTGCCAACTTAAACAATGACTAAAAGAAATTTAGCAAAGAACAAACTTTTGAAATTAAATTTTCTCAACAAAAACAGTTCTTTCACTTCGCACTAGGGTGCACCGTTGTAGTTCTTCAGTAGTGTCCTCTAGAAGAGAATGTTCACACTTCTTACTACAAGCAAAACAAAAATACATCGAAAACAACACAGTTCAGAAACTTCAAAATTTCCAAGTAGTGGCATCTTCAGGGTAACTTGAAAATTAATACATAAGACAAAGTTCAGACTTCTCCCAGTAGGGGAGTTTCAACTGGCGCAAAGTTTAAATAAGCGGCGTGGAGGTGTACCGCCCAGTACAGTAGTAACATTTTTTAGGCTTGAACTCAATGAAATTCAGGGTTGTCTACTCTCTGTGTCTAATTTAGAAGTTAATTCTACTGGAGCTAACATTGCCAATCTTTTGCTCTCAACTTTTTGAGAATTCCGCATTCCATTAAAAAACTGCCGAGCTCTTGGTGCTGATAATGCTCCAGTAATGGTAGGATTAAAGAATGGTGTGACAGGATGTTTGAAGCGGGAAAATAGTAACATAATCATTGTAGGCTGCTCTTGTCACCTAATTAATCTTGCTGCCGAGAAGGGTGCGGCGTGCTTGCCTGTAAATGTAGATGAACGTATAATTGATATATTTTATTATCTGGAAAGGAGTGCAATGAGGAAAGAAAACTTCAGAGAATTTCAGATTTTACACAACACAGAGGTTAGGAAAATCTGAAGCCTACTTGATGGTTGTCACTAAGAAGGTGTTTAGATATGATTTTGCTGCAGTGGGACCCTTTGGTTGCTTTTGCAAGTTGCATTTACCTCGCACCGACACAGATAAGTCTTATGACGACGATGGGATAGGAAGGGGCTAGGAGTGCGAAGGAAGCGTCCATGGCCTTCATTAAGGTACAGCACCAGCATTTGCCTGGTGTGAAAATGGGAAACCACGGTAAACCATCTTCAGGACTGCCGACAGTGGGATTCAAACCCACTATCTCCCAGTTACTTGATACTGGCTGCACTTAAGTGACTGCAGCTATCGAGCTCGGTGGGAGCAAAATTGTGAGTAAGGATTCTCTGAAGCAAAATTTGAAGACTTACAAAATTCCTAAGCACAGTTTAAGTGCAGGTGTGTCCTGTTTGTCTGAAAAGTTGAAAGATTGTCCTAACATTCACCACACTCCTCAGTTAAAAGGAATACCCAGCCATCAGTTTCACTAAAAACGTTGAAACTACTGATGACAATAAGATCCATGTATTGTCACGTGAAGAATGACTGTTCATGTTCCTTTAATCAAATTTACATAAATCTTTGTGCCTTTTTTCCTCAAGTTTTATGCATATCTGTGATAATCCAAACGTAGCTCTTCAGTCAAATAAGCTGCACGTCCACTTATTGAGGTCTGTTTTGGAGGAACTATTGAAAAATGTGATGGCAAAATTTGTGAAACCACACGTTACTAAAAGCTCCTCCTCTCTCCTTGATGTAGATTATCATACTCCAGTAAATCAAAAGGATGATTGTGATCTGATGATAGAGAACTAGTGAAACGGAACATGTAGATAAAGAAACTGATATTCTACACTCCCAGTTCTGTAACTTTCAGCTCGAAGAAACAGACCTGACAAAAGGAAGAATTGATATGCAATGGGCATTGGTAGGTCAGATGAAATTAGCTGATGGCATACTTAAATATGACAGACTCTCTAAGGTGATGCTTGCTCTTTTATCAGTTCTACATAGCAATGCAGAATGTGAAAGGATTTTTAGCAAAGTCACAAGGACAAAAACACAGTTCAGATCCTTTCTGTCTGAACAAACGTTGGAGAAACTTTTAACCTTGAAATCAATCAGCAAGGCAAGTGCTTTGAGTAAAAATTTAGTTCCGAGTGTCTGAAGAGGGATAAGTCAGCTGCGGGTGTGTTGAACAACAATTATTCGTGATGTGATCTCCATGTTGAAGGATAAGAAGTCACATGTTCCTACAGTTCAGGCATGTTCAATATTTAGTATTCACATATAAATGATGAAAAATATATATATATGTAGGCCAAATAGAATTGTTAATGTAATGAATTATAATGAATTAGTACATGTTCTGCCATCAGTGATGTGTCGTAATAAGTCGTGATTCGCTGCCATATTTCTCCTGATTTTTTACTTCTGAAAGTTGGCATGCCTGTATTCAATTATAGGGAAAAGAATGTTAGAGGCATTGGCATATTGAAACATGGATGAGTGTTGAAGATAAACATTGTACAAGGAGATAACAGAAGATGAAACAAGTGTGGGAGTGTCTAATAATCCATTACTACTCCATAAACAATCCCTTGGGCCATTGATTCTTAATTAGTTTCCAGTGATGACCGAAACAAGAAACTGGATGTTACAAGAACAGTTACAGAAGACAGCAGAGGGAATAAGAAACTACTGTATAGTGTTTTCAGAGGTAAAAGGAAGCCAATGAATACCATAAAGGCACTTGAATATGAAAATGGAATTCTGGTTAGGACTGAAAATGATATGAGAGAAGTCCTGAAGAACCATTTCTACCACCTACTAAATAGACCAGTTAAAGAACAAAATACAGAACCGGAAATCCAAGCCTATGATGAGGAACCTCCCATCACCTGGACAGAAACTGAGACTGCCTTAAAATCTATGCCTAAAGGAAAATCTTGAAGTAACACTTAACTTCTTCGACAGTGATACCCTTTTTGAAGCAATTGTAGCTCATCTCATATTTAACAGTTAACTTACACTTTCTTATACAATAGGGGACAATATTAATATTAAATTAATGCTTACATAATGCTCAAACTGTTCAAATATTCATACTGAAACGTTAAGTAAGCAGCTGCTCAAAATAAAATTAGCCTCCTTTCCTCTGTCTATATGTATGTCTACCCCCTCAGTCTCGTTTCTTGATACTGGGTCAGGATGAGATGAGATTAATTTATATAGCTTGTTTCTACGGCTGGATGCCCTTCCTGGCACCAACCTCAATTGAGGGGCTAATGAAGACGAAATGTGTTATGGTGAATGAAATTGGGAATGGGTGCGAGGAATCAGCTCTGGCGTATGGATAGGAACTGTACCGGCATTTGCCTGGGAGTGAAAATATTAAACCACAGAAAACTATGCTGAGAACAGCAGATGGTGGGATTCAAACCCACACGTTTCCCGAATGCAGAGCTTGGCGCCATAGCGTGTTGAAACGCGCGGGCACTCAGCCTGCTTTCACCTATATAAATAAAATTATAATTTTTGTCTGTACGCTCGGATTAGATGTACAAGATTCCAGAACTTAATGTTAAGAAAATGTTTAGATTAAAATATGTTGAAAAAATGATCATTCTGTAATGATAGCGTGAAAAGATTATATTGCATTCAGAAAATAGTGGGTTCGAATCCGGTTGTCGGTAGCCCTGAAGATGGTTTTCTGTGGTTTCCTATTTTCACAACAAGGAAATGCTGGGGCTGTACCTTAATTAAGGCCACAGCCGTTTCCTTCCCACTCCAAGCCCTTTCCTATCCCATTGTCGCCATAAGACCTATCTGTGTCGCTGCGACATAAAACAAACTCATGTCACCAAACATCCCTGACTTTTCCATAAATTTCTGTAAGAGTATCTGTTATATAAAGCATAAGGCTTGCCTTTCTTCGTCTCATTGACCTGCATGTCGTAAGTAAGCACACAGATAGCATAACAACAAAAGCTACGTCAACAATAGATGTTTACAGCTGGAATAATTACAGTATGTTAAAAAGTATAGACTAATATTACCTCAAAAACAGTTCAAGAGAGAGGGTACGGGTTGGGAGAATCCTTATTATACAGTTGTGTGGAGTACGCCCTGATTACAGTAGCAGTCCCCTTGCTGCATTGACGTTGGAAAACCCTAACAGGCTGCTGATAATTTTACAGTGATCGCAAATGGGACATGAACTGGTCTTTCTTCACATTCTTGTTTTCCACTGTAATGGGAGTGATCGCAAATGGCACACAACCGGTCAGACTGTGACTGACTTGGTCTCATGTTCCGTTATTTTTAACAGGGACCGGCCTGATAAGCTCAGACAGTAGAGCGCTGGCCTTCTGATCCCAACTGAGCAGGTTCGATCCTGGCTCAATCCGGTGGTATTTGAAAGTGCTACAGGATGTAAAATCAGTAACATTAATATTCTTTAACAGGGGTGCTACCTATAGCCTGACAAGTCATTCAGCATGCCCTTTTTCCTATATTTTGTTTCTGTACACCTCATTGGCATAAATATGGGACGTAAAACAAATAAGAAAAAGTGAGTTCAAGGGGAAACGGGTGCACAGGGAGGACAGGGGCTGTCATAAATCATGTGTACTCTTTTCCACATCACCCAGGGGTAGAGTACCTGGCGCGTTTTTTTTAAATAATTGTATCCCCAGTAGGCCTCACACTGGACTGCTTGCGACAAGATCTAACTCAGAAGTGAAGTGAGAGGTTTGGCAACTCCCAGCAAGATAAGCTGGCCAGAAGATTTATCTCAATGGCAACTGCAGTCGCCCCACCCTCATTTGGCAACCTCCCTCTAAGAAATGTCAGATGTCAACTTTAGTTATTAGAGGTATAGGGCTTGGATCTTTATGTAACATGAATGTGTGAAATATGTACGTACTTATATAACAAAAAATTGTAATATCAGAAAAATAATATGTAGTATTGAAAACAGGCAGATTTAGGTTGGTTTGTTTTTAGTGATGCTCTAACATGCCTACTTGTCAGTATGTCACCAGAAACCAGCCGACTTGCGCTTAATTCTGTAGCTACTGAATCTAGAGGAACCATCTGTGACAAAAGTCTTGCAGTTTTAAGAATGAGAAAGAAAGGGGTGGAACCTGGTTTTGCCTGTTGTGAAAATGGAAGATCACAGAAAACCCTCTTCGGGGCTGCCGATGGTCCATTTCGAACCCAACATCTCTCGATTGCAAGTTCGACCCTAACTGCCTGGGCAACTTGCTGGGTAAGGATTACTTAACAATACCATTTGGTTCCATTGGGTTTTAGATACAGAAACATACTCTCACTGGAGAATGGTGGCAAGGGAGAGGACAGTTTTCCCAGCATCTTTTAAACTGAATATTAGTCCATCCTCACCACGTTCCTTACCTAGGAACAAAGTACGGAAGCTCTGCCGAGTTAAATTCTAGGGAGATTGTACTTGAAGGAAGTAAAATGATTTAAGCTCCCAAATATGTTGTTTTATGCAATCATCCTCCTTTGCCCTTATCCAGCTGCTGACTTGTCGAGGCATTTGTGGCGCTTCTCCACCTTCCTCTTTTCTTCTACCATTCCTCTTCCATCATTTGTCCTAGTCCAGGTTTCTTCTTCCACTCCTCTTTATTGAATCGATCGACCTTGTTCACTTTCCCTCAGACTTCATTTCCACCATCTGTTTTGGTATTCTTTTCTCCTCCATATACTCTTTACATGTCCAAACTATTTTAGTTTACTGCTATCAGTTCTCTAAATTAGATTTTCCATTCCGACCTCCCTTCTCACATCTTCATTTTTTCATTATGTCTTTCCAATCATATTTCGTTGGTATTTTATTTCGCTGGCTTAAATTCTTCTCTCCCCCCTACTTGTCACTGTCCAGGTCTCAGCCACATAAGTCAATATATCCTAATTTATATATGCACATAATACATTTTGTACATTATCTCTTTACACTTCCTTTTTACTTCCTTATTCCAGACAAGGTTTCTTACATTGGTAGAATGCATTGCCCTGTTGCTAATCTCCATGTCCATGACAATAAAGCAAGTACCGGTGCAGATACTTCAACTTGTTTGATTGAACATCTGAGTGCTAACATAATCAAAACTTTAGTCATTGATTTAATACTTAGGGAAAATCACATGGATTTGCAGAAAGTTTAGTGGCTTTTCTCTGCTGTACTTACGTAGGTTTTCCACTTTTTGAACATCGAGGGATATGGTAGCATTTGTAAATCTTGCAGCGCAGTTTGCACACCCATCGTTTGTTATAGTCGAAGTACATGATGAAAATGCTAAAGGTAAAAAGCATTCTCCTTAACAACTTCCAAATCAGAGAACAGTTTCTTCTATTTTGTTGGTAACTATCCATCTTTCTGTGGAACCGAAGGAGTTGGCTGTGCATTTATGGTCGTGCAGCTGTGAGCTTGCATTTGTGATATAGTGGATTCGAATCCCACCGTCGGTAACCCTAAAGATGGTTTCCTGTGGTTTCCCCATTTTCACATCAGGCAAATGCTGGGGCTGTACCTTAATTAAGGCCACAGCCACTACCTTCCCAATCCTAGCTCTTTCCCATCCTTCCATCGCCAAAAAACCTTTGTGTTAGGGCAGCGTTAAACAGGTAGTGTCTTTCAGTCAAACAGCATGACCATATAACAAGAATTTAATTTAAATACATAACTTACACTTAAGATATTTTTGTTTTGTCAGATCCAGGGCACTTTTCAATTCAATTTGCATGTTTAGTACTGAAGATTCATCACATATTGTATTCCTTGCACACAGACATTGTTTCATTGCACAGTAAACACTGGAGTAACACCTGTTCTCTGTGGTACAGTAGAGAGGATTTTTTCTGTCCAGTCACTTTTAAATTTATAAATTTTTGTGGTCAATTTTTCTTTTCTTTAACATTGATAATGACATGAGTTATTAGCAGAGTAATTTAACTGGAATATACAATCATTGAGAGAAACCAGGGCAAACATTGAGTGGGTATTCCTTGCACCATTCTTTTCCAATGACAACAGAGTTGCCAACTGTACAGCCTGAAAGTTTGAGTGAATAGCTATAGAAGACATACCGTGCTAATGTTAGTAGTGATTTTCATTGTGAACTTTGAAGTTTTGCACCAGTTTCATCTTAATTTTCCTTCTCTTAACTCTGTACATCTTCACATGTGTTTCTGGATTAGCAGTGCACCAGTAGTCTCAAACTTATTCACAAGATCAAGAATTGAAGTTCTAGAAGGAGGCAACTGCCCGAGGAACCTCCTGATAAACTCCACACAAACACAATGAGCTGATTCATATTTCTAACAACATGTACATACAAAAATACATTGCTCTAAAGATAACTGTCTTCCCATCGGAATATAGACTACTGACTGCAGCGTGGGATGTGAAGGTTAGTAAGCAAGACAGCCAGCCTTGGCTCAGCCCATGCATAAGCAGTCAGGTTTTATACAGAAAATCCTGTGCTGTATATAATCAGAGCAGCGTGGTAATGATGACTTCCACTGTTTGATTTCTGCGTAGTCTTAATTTGTTGCATAGATTTGGTGATCTGTATGGTGTTGGGTAGTCCTTGCTGTTTACCTTTCCTGTTTATTTGTAATCTTTTTCTCTCTTTTTTTTTCTTTTCCTATTGAGGGGTGGTTTTTTAACTTCATCTTCCTAAATCACCTTTTTTGTGTGTAGGGAGAATCAATTTAAGGAGTTTGGCCTAAAAATTAGCCCTACCAAGACGGCAGGCAAAGTAGAAGTATGAATATTATGCTGGATGGAAAAAAGGTAGCAGAAGTTGATCGGTTCAAATACCTTGGCAGCATTGTAACTCAAGATGGCTGTTGCTCAGATTAAATCACCAATAGGATTCCAAAAGGAGCTCATTTGTACCATCAAGTCAGGAACCTTCTCTCGGACTGCCAGATTCCTTTAATATCTAAGAAAACTTTGTACAGCAGACTCCAGGCTGCAGAAAACGAGACGAGATAAGATCCGGAATGAAAAGGTCTGTGAAGACATCTGTATGAAACCATCATCATCATCATCATCATCTTCCTTCCAAGTATTGGGCCATGTAACCCGTTACGGTCTTGCATTTTACTTTTTGCAAGACTTGAAAGCAATCAAATGTCCTTCCGACGGGTTGCTAGCCTGAAGGAAACCACTCAAGGAAATTCTGGCAACATCAAGATTGAGATGGTTTGGAGGCTTGAAGAATATAGCACGAAAAAGGTTTGACAAAGATCTGGAGGGAAAGCGACCTAGAGGCAGACCAAGGACACGATGGATCTTCCAAATAAAAGATGATCTGCAGGAAAGAAGAATAAGAAATAGGAGAAGTAATAGTGAACTTGCATAACGAGTGGAAGAGAGAGTGTGAGCTCCTAAGTTGTTCCCTGTTGGCTAGCATAGGGACTGTAATGAATCGCCTGCTAGGGCCAGCACCATTACTATCTGAGGGTTGGTATCTGTAGTTGTAATATGGTTATGTTTGGTAATGTTGTTCTGTGAAGGCAAAAACTTAAGTGTCTTGCATTATTGCTAAGTGAAAGTGAAGCGCGTGTGATTTGGTGATGGTATTCATTTATTTAGTGTGAATATAGTGCTGAGTTTATAAAACTTACAAACATACCAAGGAGGAACAAATGCCTACTTGCTTTGTTCCAGGCTGTAAGTCTGGCTATAAAACTACGAAAGGTAAACTCTTCTTCAAACCACCTAAAAATGAAGCATAATTTTCAAAATGGGGAAAAGGTGATTCCCAGAAAAGACCAAAAGCTTTCTGATAAGTGTTGTGTGCGATTCACATTTTTCTGATGAATTTATTGTTAAATCAGATTCATTTGTAATTCAAGGTGTACAGGTAGAAATTCCTAGAGATAGACGGAAACTGAAAACTGGCACTGTCCCTCATATATTCACCAATTTGCCACAATGTCTCATGAAACAAACAAAAACAGATAAACTCAGATGGATTTGAAGACATCGAACCTTCTTGAAACGTTCACTAGGGAATTAAATATCGTAATAGTATTAAATACTTCTACACCAGCGGAGGCTCTTTATAAATAGGGCATCAAACCTTAATAAAATGGAGAGGTAACCTCAGTGGGAATAATAATACTTTTGCTTCAGAAAGAACTCCTGAATCCCTAAGAGTAACAATTGAGAGCACCATACAGGTATCTGAGTATTTAAGGAATAATGGATTCCAATATGTGCTCACAGCCAAATATAATCAATATCTACTAGAACAGCACGCTGGTATAATACGCTCATTAAGCTGTCACGACCACCCTTCCACAATTGTTTTTTCTGGATTTACACATATTGCAGTCTATTTATATCCAAATCAAACTTGCCCTGTCATCAGGTAGTAATTGTGAGCCCAAATTTGAACTGATATTGACATCATTTGTCAATCAAATGAGAACACTGGCTAAGAAGACACAAGAGGCAAATAAGTCTGTAGTAGAAAATGCATAAAGTAAAATAAGGAAAGCACTAGACTTCACTGAGAACATGGATGACCTATTACCGGACTGGGAGAACAATTTAGGTCTAATTAACATTGATAGCCGCAGTCTTGCAAAGAAGTGCTTGACTTATTATCTAGGAGGATATATAATACGCAACGTATCCAAGGTCACAAAATGTCATAAACTTGTCAGTCTGCTTCACAGAAACCCTACAGAAGAAATACTTGCCGTAGCCCTCACATTTATTAGGAACTATAGCAATAACGGGAAACTACCTCACTCTTCATTTCCCTACTATGCCTCTTCAGTGATGCCTAAGCTATTTATGAGAGCTGTTGGTGGAGCTGTGGAGGATCAAACCAGCCTTCGAGCTGAATACCCAACACGTATAGCATAAAATACAGTATTGACAGCACTTTCCTCAGCCATCCTTCAAGAGCAATTTATAATGTGTTTGTGCAAGGTGGATGTGTAGTGGAACAAAGAATTCCTGTGAATATAGTCTGTGGAATGATATATTTTACGAGTGTTTGGACAGTTTGCACAATATCACTGTTGTTGTTTGAGTCATCAGTCCATAGACTGGTTTGATGCAGCCTTCCATGCCACCCTATCCTGTGCTGACCTTTTCATTTCTACGTAACTATTGCATCCTAAATGTGCTCTAATCTGCTTGTAATATTCATACCTTGGTCTACCCCTACCGTTCTTACCACCTACACTTCCTTCAAAAACCGACTGAACATGTCCCGGGTGTCTTAAGATGTGTCCTATCATTCTATCTCTTCTTCTCGTCAAATTTAGCCAAATCGATCTCCTCTCACCAATTCGATTCAGTATCTCTTCATTCGTGATTGCATCTATCCATCTCACCTTCAGCATTCTTCTGTAACACCACATTTCAAAACCTTCTATTCTTTTTCTTTCTGAGCTAGTTACCGTCCATGTTTCACTTCCATACAATGCCACGCTCCACACGAAAGTCTTCAAAAACATCTTTCTAATTCCGATATCAATGTTTGAAGTGAGCAAATTTCTTTTCGTAAGAAAGCTCTTCCTTGCTTGTGCTAGTCTGCATTTTAAGTCTTCCTTACTTATGCCATTGTTAGTTATTTTACTACCCAAGTAACAATATTCATCTACTTCCTTTAAGACTTCATTTCCTAATCTAATATTTCCTACATCAGCTGCCTTCGTTCAACTGCACTGCGTTACTTTGACTTATTTATTTTCATCTTGTACTCCTTACCCAAGACTTCATCCATACCATTCAGCAATTTCTCGAGATCTTCTGCAGTCTCAGATAAAATAACAATATCATCGGCAAATCTCAAGGTTTTGATTTCCTCCCTTGGACTGTGTTTCCCTTTCCAAATTCCTCTTTGATTTCCGTTACTGCCTGTTCTATGTAAACATTGAAAAGGAGAGGGGACAAACTGCAGCCTTGCCTCACTCTTTTCTGGATTGCTGCTTCTTTTTCAAAGCCCTCGATTCTTATCACTGCAGACTGATTTTTATACAGATTGTAGATAATTCTTCGGTCTCGGTATCTGATCCCTATCATCTTCAGAATCATAAATAGCTTGGTCCAATCAACACTATCGAATGCCTGTTCTAGATCTATGAATGCCATGTACGTGGGCTTGTCCTTCTTGATTCGATCCTCTAAGATCAGACGTAAAGTCAGGATTGCTTCACGTGTTCCTACATTTCTTCTGAAGCCAAATTGATCTTCTCCCAACTCAGCTTCAACTTGTTTTTCCATTCTTCTGTAAATAATACATGTTAAAACTTTGCAGGCATGAGATACTAAACTAATGGTGCGGTAGTTTTCACACCTGACAGCACCGGCTTTCTTGGGAATAGGTATAACAACATTCTGCCGAAAATCGGATGAGACTTCTCCTGTCTCATACATCTTGCACACTAAATGAAATAACCTTGCCAAGCTGGTTTCTCCTAAGGCAGTCAGTAATTCAGAGGGAATGTCATCAATTCCAGGTGCCTTGTTCCTATTTAGGTCACTCACAGCTCTGTCAAACTCTGACCTCAAAATTGGGTCACCCATTTCATCGGTGTCAACAGCCTCTTCATGTTCCAGAACCAAATCATCTACATCTTTACCTTGATACAACTGTTGGATATGCTCCTGCCATCTTTCTGCTTTGTCTTCTTTCCATAGAAGTGGCTTTCCATATGAGCTCTTAATATTCGTACACCTAGATTTCCTTTCTTCAAAGGTTTCCTTGATTTTCCTGTATGCAGCATTTATCTTTCCCAGGACCATGCAGCCTTCGACATCCTTGCACTTCTCCTTCAGCCATTCTTCCTTAGCTACCTTGCACTTTCTATCCACTTGATACTTTAATCACCTGTATTCTTTTCTACCCTCCATTTCTAGCGTTCTTGTATTTTCGTCGTTCATCAATCAGGTCTAGTATCTCCTGAGTTATCCACTGATTCTTAGCTGAGACAATAGCACTAGGAAGAAATGGTGCGGAACAACTAGAGAAAGAAGAGAGAAAAATATTGAGGAAAATACTAGGCCCTAAGAGAGGAGGTGAGAGATGGATGAGGAGACCCAGGGAAGAACTATACCGGAACATGAGGACAATCTCAGAAGAAATCAGACTGAAAAGAGCACGGTTTGCGGGACATGTAATCAGGATGAATATGGATAGAATGACGAAAAGAGTATGGGAAACAACAGCGAGGACACGAGGAAAGACAGGAACCAAGTGGGTAGTTGAACTCCGGAAAGATTGGTCAGAATTGGGGATCAAGGTGGAAGAAAAGGAAAATTGGAAAAGCAAGTACATACCGACTAATATGCCAGAGATCAGTGATAGGGATGGATACAGGAAAAGGATTGAGAGTCACCAGTGGAGTAGACAAGAGAAGAGGATACTGAATATCTCGAAAGAAGAGCGGGAGAGAAGAAGAGAAAGAATGAAGAGGTTCTGGGAGGAGAAGAAGAAAATGCAATCCGTGAAGGAGCTGTCCGTGGTCCTACAGAGGCCGTAACGCAAGAAGAAGAAGAAGAAGTTGATCTTCTCCTCCTTCCTAACATTTCTTCAGAAGCCCTACTGACTTCATTTTTCATTACTCTCCACTCTTCCTCTATAGTGATTCCTTCTGCCTTTTTATTTAGTCCTTTTGCATCATGTTCCTTGAAACAATCCCTCACACTCTTTTCTGTGAACTTGTCTAGATCCCATCTTTTTGCAATCTTTCCTTTCTTCAATTTCTTCAACTTCAGATGGCATTTCATGACCAACAAGTTGTGGTCAGAGTCCACGTCTGCTCCTGGGAAAGTTTTGCAATCCAACACCTGGTTTCTGAATCTCTGCCTAATCATAATGAAGTCTATTTGATACCTTCCAGTGTCTCCAGGTCTCGTCCACGTATAAAGCCATCGTTTGTGGTGTTTGAACCAAGTATTGGCAAGGACTAAATTATGATTAGTGCAGAATTCAACCAGCCAACTTCCTCTTTCGTTGCTTTGTCCCAATCCAAATTCTCCTACTGTACTACCTTCTCTTCCTTGGCCTACCACTGCATTGCAGTCTCCCATCACAATTAGATTCTCATCACCTTTTACATATTGTATTAAATCTTCTATCTCCTCATATATTCTTTTGATTTCTTCATCATCCACTGAACTAGTAAACATATAGACCTGCACTATTGTGGTGGGCATTGGTTTTGTGTCTATTTTGACGACAATAATTCTTTCACTATGCTGGTTGTAGTAGCTTACCCGCTGCCCTATTTTCTTATTCATTATTAAACCAACTCCTGCATTTCCCCTGTTTGATTTTGTGTTGATAATTTGGTAGTCGCCTGACCAAAAATCTTGTTCTTCCTGCCAGCGTACTTCACTTATACCAACTACATCTAACTTTAGCCTATCCATCTCCCTTTTCAGATTCTCTAACCTACCACAATGATTCAAAATTCTAACATTCCACACTCCGACTCGAAGAATGTCAGTATCCATCTTCCTGAAGATCGCCCCCTCTCGTGTAGTCCCCACCCGGAGATCCGAATGGGGGACTAGTTTACCTCCGGAATATGATACCCGGGAGGAAGCCGTCATCAGTACATCATTCATACAGAGAGAGCTGCATGTCCTCGGGAGTTAGTTACGGCTGTAGTTTCCTGTTGTTTTCAGCCGTGTAGCAATATCAACACAGCTAAGCCATGTTGAGTATTATTACAAGGCTGGATCAGTCAATCATCCAGACTGCCGCCCTTGCAACTACCGAAAGGCTGCTACCCCACTTTCGATAAACCATTCGTTAGTCTGGCCTCTCAGCAAATACCCGTCCGATATGGTTGCACCTGCGGCTCGGCTATCTGCATCATTGGGTCACGGAAGCCTCCCCACCGCGGCAAGGTCACATGGTTCGCAGAGGACAATACACTATTAATTCAAAATAACTAGGATGCTGCGATGACCATGTTGTTGACATTATCCGTAACTTATGTTATGAAGTGTCTATTTTATTTTTTAACAAAACAGATGATAAAGGAACTGAAATCTTGTAAGACCACAGTCTACCCGGAAGCTGTCTGAACCATCTGACAACTGCCTTCTGAATGGTAAGCAAGAGCATAATATTTTGCATGCGATAATTGTCTTTTATTTGTATGCTGACTTGTAAGCTCAAGCTCACTTACTGCTGGAAGCGTGGCCTAGTGGAGGAACCGATGAGCTAGGGGAGAGATCACACTTCTACCTTCTACTCACTATGGTACTTGCATAGACACAAGTGGAGAGCGCTCTTACACCACACCCGTGAAACTGGAGACTGTTAAATGATGATGATGTAGTGAGAATCATCATTTTGTACTTTGGATCAGTGGTAGAGTGTTGGCCTCTGGATCAAAAGATAGCAGGTTCAAACCCGGCAGAGGTAGTCGGATTTTTGAAGGGCAGTAAAACGTCCATTTGACACTCCATGTCGTACAATGTCGGCATGTAAAAGACTTCTGGTGAGACATTTGGTGTTTACCCAACAAAATTGATTGAAACTAAGCCCTACATGTCCATGAGAAATTCTGTTTACTCTGCCATATAGTAGGCCTAGAGTAAAACAGAACGTCAAAATTGATGAGCAGATAGCCAGATGGCGTCAAATTGAAATGTCTGCATGTGGTAGCTGAGGCCATATGATGATGATGATGATTATTATTATTATTATTATTATTATTATTATTATTATTATTATTATTATCATCATCATCATCATCATCTTGTATTTTTATAATGTTGAAGTCATGCTCATGCATTTTTTTTATATTCCTCTGATTTATCTGTCTGATTTTGCGATTTCCATATCACCTTGATGTGTGTGAATTTTTTATTCTTTTTCTTTATTTATTTACTTATTTTCCCTAATGCTCTCATTGGTATTTTTATAGGGTCCAACCCTTAGTGACAGAGTGCAGCAGTTGATGGATATGAATTTGAAGAGATCCATGCTTCGATTTAATGGCAACAAGTTCCGTGACTATGTGAAGGCGACTCCTCGTAATTATTCCGTTGTTGTAATGTTTACAGCAATGGCTCCTCAGCGACAGTGCTCCATTTGCAGGCAAGTGTGATGTTCACTAGATTAACTCCTAAACACTTAATCTGGCCGATTAGGCAAATTTATGCTAGGATAAAAATAAAGCAAAGACCACTTGAATCCTAGGAATACATCCATAATATTATGTCAATAAAACCAATTTCTCTTATTTAAATAAAATCTACTTTCTAGATTTTTTTGAAAGTTACTTTATGTCGCACCGACACATATAGGTCTTGCGGTGTCGATGTGACAGGAAAGGAGCTAGGAGTGGGAAGGAAGCAGCTGTGGCCGTAATTAAGGTACAGCCCCAGCATTTGCATGGTGTGAAAATGGGAAACTATGGAATACCATCTTCAGGGCTGCCGAGAGTCGGGTTCGAACTCACTATCTCCCGAATACTGGATACTGGCCGCACTTAAGCGACTGCAGCTATCAAGCTCGGTCTTTCTAGATTGAAGCCACATGATTATATTTAACAAACCTTTAGCAAAAAAAAGCCAAGCTTTCAGCTAAGTTTCGTTGGCTTTCATCAGGGCAATGCATACGATGGTTTGCTGCAGACAGTAAACATAGAAAGGCTTCATGGAATGTGTATTGGTAGTCTATGAATATTGAATTTTCACGACTGCATTGTAATCGAAACAGACTTTCAAAGTATTAGGTCGTGTTACGTACATGTAGTACGTGTTGAAGAGATGTAAAGTACAGAACAAAAATGGCCAGCCGGACACCAGTGGGAGGTTGTGGGTTCAGTGTGCTAGCAGCAGTGCCAGACCTGTAGCTCAGATCCTTTCAAACAGAACAAAGATGGCCTAGGCCACCATAGCTCAATTGGTAAAGCAACCGACGCAAATCGGTAGGTTGTGGGTTCGGATCCCACTGGTGTCCGGCTGGCCATTTTTGTTCTGTACTTAACATCTCTTCAACACGTACTACATGTACGTAACACGACCTAATACGTTGAAAGTCTGTTTCGGTTGTATTGGTAGTCTGTTGGCAAATCACAAAGTGTTGCTATACAGAACTGATGACCGTTATTCACTGTCACCTTCTAACTGGACTCTTCAGACCATCACACTGTGTTGTTATGATGTAGATCTTGATTCCCATTGTGGGGCTTTGGGCTGACCAGCGGTTGCTTGGTAGGGAAGGCCCTTCAGAGCTGTTGTACCATGAGGTTTGGTTTGGAAAGTTAGAAATTGCATAACTTTAGCCTCTTTGAAAAAATCTTGCTGGTATTTCCTCCTAAGTGCATAGCCAGGTTGTAGGAATGCATAGAACCCTGTGAAGAGAAAGAACACCTCATGTGAACCATAGGGAGAAATGGCTACTCCTTCAACAACATCTGATGAGTTTTTTAGAAAATTAGAAGAAAGCGCAGGAAAGACCACCGTAGAAGAGAATATCTTGTTTTTCAGCTTCTGTGTGTCTGCAGTGGGAAAGATGAATAGATTCAGGAAACTCAGTCACAAAAGCACCAGTGTTTTGCCTCAGTGCGCCTTGAGCTCATCACTTGAAAACTGCACCTTTCCAAGACACTTGCTGGCTAGCACACCATAGCAGTACCACTGTAAGCTATCCTGTGCTGAGCCCAATGCAGTTCTGTGTACTAGGGCAGAGGTTCTCTAGAGACTGCCGCCTGGTGTTTTTTTAAAAAATTAGATAGTGGCCCAGTACTATCAAATTTACTTGTAAATATATTTCCAATTTCTTTGTTATTTTGTCCCAGTGGGGACACGTTTTCCGCCTTTCTCCCCAAACGTTTTAGGCCTAGGTGAGTCACTTTTGAAATTTTGTATCACCTTGAAATTTTATCCCAACTCTGTTTTAATTTTATTTCCTGCGCGACTTATGTCGCTATATTTAATTGCATCTTCTCCGCCCGCAGGGTTATACTCCATCGTCCATATACGATGTATTCTGTTCCTATCCTTGTTATTTTCCAGTCCAGTGTTGGACCAACTGTAGAGCGAGTCTATCTCCCGTAGCTCGTTCGCTACCCAGCTAAGTTCTGCTTAGCGTAGCTTGTTGGCTTGAAGCCAGTTCATTGTCGTCCATCATGGATGTTGGATGTGTTTTGCGTTGGCTCATTGCTAGAGCATCAAAATACCACAGCATGCCTGGATAATTCAAAAAGTATGGGGGCTAACGTCCTCGAAAATTACTTATGATTCTTCTGGGAGTGGACGTCCGCAACTTATTTACTAATTTTATTCATTTGGAAAGTTGCGAGTATAAGATCTCGCCTGATACCTTGTGTTAGCTTATGTGCAAGGACCAATAAGTTCAGTTTTTCAAGATATTTTTATGTTCTTTTCTCCTGTTGCTGGATTGCCTCGCCTCAAAACTTAATTAAATTTGTGGATATTATTCCGTCCTACGAATAAAAATTCTGATAGATCTTCATTCCAAAAGAACTTGAAAAATTTGTAAAGTGAAAAGTACTGGCTTACTGACTGCACTTTTTCAAACTCCGTACCGCAGGAAGACCTCTATCAAAACCTGTTTATGTCTCTGCATTTTTCTGCAAGAAATGACTTCATTGTAAATCTTAACTATATTTCAGATGATGTAAAAGATATGTTGTTAATAAGAAATGACATCATTTTAACTAATGCGTAGTCTTCCGCTGTAAAAATTGAGAGCACGCAATTTTCTCAGGAAACCTTAATCTTCTTATTCTTTTAATTTTATTCTCTAGTTCCTCTTTTCCGTATGCACAATATATATATTTTTTTAAATTATGGTTCTTGCTCTTGTTGGTTGTTTCTATGGCAACCGTTGCCCATGGAGATGAGTTGCTGGCTTGATGTTGATGATTATTTTTTAAAAAAGAGAGATTGATGTGATAATTTGGCCGTGGCCTGAAGTTTGAGCTGTTGCTCTTTCCCTTTCGTTTATTTAATTGGAGAGCATTAGCTCTGTATTTGTGATATATATATAATTGTGTTGATTCAGGCGCGGTTATTCTGTTGATGTGTTTTAACTCTTAAATCCTGGTGTTTGATGATTTATTTCGTGAGGTGACCCCCTAATTTTGAGGTACCTCGTTCCTTTTGTGAATCGCGGTGAATTTTGGGTCATGTTGGTGACCTGTTTAAAGTTAACCTTGGTGTTTCTTTTTGTTTTGAACTGGTATTTGGTCTACTTTCTTTTCTCTTCGTGGAGTCCCCTTGAGTTCTGGTTTCTTCAAGAGAAACTCGTGGCCTCTCATTATTAAGTCCAATAATAAATTAAAGGGCAAGAAATCCTGTAAAATTTTGAAATTAATGTGCTGGAAAAACTGTTTATTTTGGGGGCTTCTGCCAGGAGATAATTTTTTCCTTAATTCTTTTATTCTTTAATGTTAATTTTAATTTTTAATTTAGAGGGCGTCCCTCATCTCAGTGGAAAGTGTTTTGACTTTATACAGTCTTAATTTATTTAATCCACGAACCTGCTACGCAGGCGTAGCAGGGGGAAAGGTGATACTCCCACGTGGCGCGTCCCAGGTGGCGGATAGGGAGGTCCTAACTGGCTTGCCGGCGGACTTGAGGGAAATAAAATACCTCTCGCGGACCAAACACACACCCCCTGTGGGTGGGGGTGGCTGACGAATAATACACCCATGGTATCCCCTTCCTGTCGTGAGGGGCGACCAAGGAATGATTGTATTAGAACCATGAAACTACTTTTGATTAGTACCATCACATGCGGAACACCATCGGTCGTTTTTACTTGCGAGTAGTACCACTCTTGTTAGGTATTCTATAGTTTTGTGATTCGTAGCACTCGAGTGGGGTTCAGTGTGGGTTTTCAGTACCCGTGAGTTGTGCCCATGTGTGCAACACCACAGGTCTTGCGTTGCCTGTGAGTTGTACCCATGTGAGCGACACCACTCGGTAGGAACACCACGGGAATACCGGCGCCCGTGATTAGTACACCTAGGTGAGGAACCTCATCGGTTTGCGTTGGCTATGAGTGGCGCCATTGTGTGAGAAACACCATAGGTCTGCGTTACCTTTACGACGTACAATACTTGTGAGTAGTACCTTAATATTTGGAACACCGTGAGTTTATGCTACCTTTGATTAGTACCGCAGCTTGAGAAATATCATGGTTCTCCTTTACTACCGATAAGAGCCATTAGCATCATTGTGCTTTATAAGTGGTCTCTTGGTCACTAATACTATTATTTACAATTGTTTTTGAGTCTGATCCACTGTTTTGTTTGTTTTTGTTGTGTTCATATCCATCCATTCATTCTTCATGACATTTTTAATTTATTTTTACTATTTTGGTCAGTGGATGCTTTTCATTTTTTGTTGTTATCTCATTTCGTACCATTAGGGTCCGATGACCTCGATGTTAGACCCCTTTACACAACAAGCATCATCATCATCATCATCAGTTTATTTGCTTCCTATCTTTTAAAATTAATTTTCCTCAAATGGTGCACCGTAGGTTCTAAAGGAGGAAAAAGGTATCCTTTCAATTAATTGTAAAGTTCTTGCAAATGAATTATTAATTAAATTTTAATTGTTAGAGAAAGAAATTTTGGTGTTTTTCTCTCAAGCCTTTATTCATTTCATACTGTGTCAATACTTAACTGTGGATCAAACTACTCTCTGCGTTATGGGCCGTCGACTAGCTAGTTGGTGAGTATTTACTGACAATTTTGAGGGATAATTTTTTAGTGTTTCTGGTCATCTCTTGTTCTTTGTTTACTTGTACCACCAATAGCCGGTACGGCTGGTATAATTTTATTAACATAAATAATCATAATTAAGTATTGCGTGATCTTACAATTAACATCTATCCCTGCGAACCATGTGACCTTGCCGCGGTGGGGAGGCTTGCGTGTCCCAATGAAGCAGATAGCCGAGCCGCAGGTGCAACCATATCGGATGGGTATCTGTTGAGAGATCAGATTAAGGAATGGTTCATCGAAAGGGGGGTAGCAGCCTTTCGGAAGTTGCAAGGGCGGCAGTCTGGATGATTGACTGATGTGGCCTTGTAATAATACTCAACGTGGCTTAGCTGTGTTGATACTGCTACATGGCTGAAAGCAACGGGAAACTAGTGCCGTAACTAACTCCCGAGGACATGCAGCTCTCTCTGTATAAATGATGTACTGATGATGGCTTCCTCCCGGGTGTCATATTCCGGAGGTAAACTAGTCCCCCATTCGGATCTCCGGGTGGGGACTACACGAGAGGGGGCGATCTTCAGGAAGATGGATACTGACATTCTTCGAGTCGGAGTGTGGAATGTTAGAATTTTGAATCATTGTGGTAGGTTAGAGAATCTGAAAAGGGAGATGGATAGGCTAAAGTTAGATGTAGTTGGTATAAGTGAAGTACGCTGGCAGGAAGAACAAGATTTTTGGTCAGGCGACTACCAAATTATCAACACAAAATCAAACAGAGGAAATGCAGGAGTTGGTTTAATAATAAGAAAATAGCTCAGCGGGTAAGCTACTATGACCAGCATAGTGAAAGAATTATTGTCGTTAAGATAGACACAAAACCAATGCCCATCACAATAGTGCAGGTCTATATGCCTACTAGCTCAGCAGATGGGGAAATCAAAAGAACATATGAAGAGACAGGAGATTTAATACAATACGTAAAAGGTGACGAGAATCTAATTGTGATGGGAGACTGGAATGTAGTGGTAGGCCAAGGAAGAGAAGGTAATACAGTAGGAGAATTTGGATTGGGACAAAGGAACGAAAGAGGAAGTTGGCTGGTTGAATTCTGCACTGATCATAATTTAGTCCTTGCCAATACTTGGTTCAAACATCACAAATGACGGCTTTATACGTGGACGAGACCTGGAGACACTGGAAGGTATGAAATAGACTTCATTATGATTAGGCAGAGGTTCAGAAACCAGGTGTTGGGTTGCAAAACTTTCCCAGGAGCAGACGTGGGCTCTGACCACAACTTGTTGGTCATGAAATGCCATCTAAAGCTGAAGAAATTGAAGAAAGGAAAGAATGCAAAAAGATGGGATCTAGACAAGTTGAAAGAAAAGAGTGTGAGGGATTGTTTCAAGGAACATGTTACAAACTGACTAAATGAAAAGGCTGAAGGAAGCACAATAGAGGAAGAGTGGATAGTCATGAAAAATGAAGTCAGCAGGGCTGCTGAAGAAATGTTAGGAAGGAAGAAAAGATCAACTAAGAATCAGTGGATAACTCAGGAGATACTAGACCTGATTGACGATCGACGAAAATACAAGAATGCTAGTAATTAAGAGGGCAGAAAAGAATACAAGCGATTAAAGAATGAAGTGGACAGAAAGTGCTAGGTAGCTAAGGAAGACTGGCTGAAGGAGAAGTGCAAAGATGTCGAAGGTTGTATGGTCCTAGGAAAGGTAGATGCTGTATACAGGAAAATCAAGGAAACCTTTGGAGAAAGGAAATCTAGGTGTATGAATATTAAGAGCTCAGATGGAAAGCCACTTCTAGGGAAAGAAGACAAAACAGAAAGATGGCAAGAGCATATCCAACAGTTGTATCAAGGTGAAGATGTAGATAATTTGGTTCTGGAACATGCAGAGGCTGTTGATGCTGATGAAATGGGAGACCCAATTTTGAGGTCAGAGTTTGACAGAGCTGTGAGCGACCTAAATAGGAACAAGGCACCTGGAATTGATGACATTCCCTCTGAATTACTGACTGCCTTAGGAGAAACCAGCTTGGCAAGGTTATTCCATTTAGTGTGTAAGATGTATGAGACAGGAGAAGTCTCGTCCGATTTTCGGCAGAATGTTGTTATACCTATTCCCAAGAAAGCCGGTGCTGACAGGTGTGAAAACTATTGCACCATTAGTTTAGTATCTCATGTCTGCAAAATTTTAACACGTATTGTTTACAGAAGAATGGAAAAACAAGTTGAAGCTGAGTTGGGAGAAGATCAGTTTGGCTTCAGAAGAAATGTAGGAACACGTGAAGCAATCCTGGCTTTACGTCTGATATTAGAGGATCGAATCAAGTTCGACAAGCCCACGTACATGACATTCATAGATCTAGAAAAAGCATTTGATAATGTCGATTGGACCAAGCTATTTAAGATTCTGAAGGTGATTGGGATCACATACCGAGAATGAAGAATTATCTACAATCTGTATAAAAATCAGTCTGCAGTGATAAGAATCAAGGGCTTTGAAAAAGAAGCAGCAATCCATAAAGGAGTGAGGCAAGGCTGCAGTTTGTCCCCTCTCCTTTTCAATGTTTACATAGAACAGGCAGGAAAGGAAATCAAAGAGATATTTGGAAAGGGAGTCGCAATCCAAGGAGAGGAAATCAAAACCTTGAGATTTGCCGATATTGTTATTTTATCTGAGGCTGCAGAAGATCTTAAGAAGCTGCTGAATAGTATGGGTGAAGTCTTGGGTAATGAGTACAAGATGAAAATAAATAAGTCCAAAACAAAAGTAATGGAGTGCAGTCGAATGAAGGCAGGTGATGCAGGAAATATTAGATTAGGAAATGAAGTCTTAAAGGAAGTAGATGAATATTGTTACTTGGGTAGTAAAATAACTAACGATGGCAGAAGTAAGGAGGACATAAAATGCAGACTAGCACAAGCAAGGAAGAGCTTTCTTAAGAAAAGAAATTTGCTCAATTCAAACATTGATATAGGAATTAGAAATATGTTTTTGAAGACTTTCGTGTGGAAGTGAAACATGAATGATAACTAGCTCAAAAAGAAAGAGAATAGAAGGTTTTGGAATGCGGTGTTACAGAACAATGCTCACGGTGAGATGGATAGATCGAATCGCAAATGAAGAGATACTGAATCGAATTGGCGAGAGGAGATCGATTTGGCTAAATTTGACGAGAAGAAGAGATAGAATGATAGGACGCATCTTAAGACACCCAGGACTTGTTCAGTTGGTTTTTGAAGGAAGTGTAGGTGGTAAGAACGGTAGGGGTAGACCAAGGCATGAATATGGCAAGCAGATTAGAGCAGATGTAGGATGCAGTAGTTACGCAGAAATGTAAAGGTTAGCACAGGATAGGGTGGCATGCATCAAACCAGTCTATGGGCTGATGACTCAAACAACAACATATGTAAAATAAGAGTTTTATCTGTATATTGCTCAGAATTAAAAAGGCATTGTATTTCTGTATTGGTCGTGTCCCCAGTAACAAGGAAATGCACATTTTAGTTTTCCGTCCTGTATGTTTATACGTGCATCACGAGAAAATGGCTGAAGATACTTCATTGAAAACTGGTATGTAAATTTGGTGAATAAGGCTCTACAATCCAGGCTATAAATAATTTTATTCATGTGTATTGAAATGGTAGTTTAGAGGAAGGCCTAAAAATTTAATTCTCAAAAACATATTTTATTAGTGGTCGTATTGATAAATACTACATAACTGAAATTATATAGAGTTAAATTTCTGATCATTTGTATCTCTACTGATGGTGATGCTTGTTGTTTAAAGGGGCCTAACATATAAGGTCATCAGCCCCCATATATCTCTACTGGCTATAATAACAGGTATTCAAGGATTTTTGTTGCTAAGCCCATATCAACGCTGAGCCACGAGAAATGGGTGGATAGAATTTAATGAAAATTGGCATGTTAAGTCAGGGAGTAAGGTACTACAGTCTAGGCTGTAAATAATTTTATTCACATTTTATGAAATGGTGGTTTAGGGGAAGGGGCTTAAAATTTAATTTTTAAATAACTATGTCATACGTATCAAAGTGGAGACGTAGATGATATTGTTCTGGAACAAGAAGAGGCAGTTGATGCTGATTAAATGGGAGACCCAATTTTTAGATCAGAATTTGAGAGGCGTAAATAGGAACAAGGCACCTGGAATGGATGACATACCCTCTGAATTACTGACTGCTTTAGGAGGATTTCTGAATTTCAGCAGAATGTTGTTATTCCTGTTCCCAAGAAAGGCGGTGCTGACAAGTGTGAAAACTAATGCACCATTAGTTTAGTACCTTACGCCTGCAGAATTATAACACGTAGGCCAATTTACAGAAGAGTGGAAAGACAAGTTGAAACTGAGTCGGGAGAAGATCAGTTTTTCTTCAGAAGAAATGTAGGAACACGAGACGCAATCCTGACTTCACTTCTCTTCTTAAAGTATCAAATTAAGAAGAACATGCCTATGTACATGGCGTTCGTAGATCTAGAAAAGGCATTTGATAATGTTGATTGACCTAAGCTATTTGAGATTCTGAAGGTGATTGTGATCAGATACCGAGAATGAAGAATGTCTGCAATCTCTATAAAAATCAGTGCGCAGTGATGAGAATTGAGAGCTTTGACAAAGAAACAACAATCGAGAAAAGAGTGAGGCAAAGCTGCAGTTTGTCTCCCCTCTTTTTCAATGTTTATATAGAACAGGCAGTAAAGGAAATCAAAGAGGAATTTGGAAAGGAATCACAATCTGAGGAGAGTAAATCAACACCCTGAGATTTGCCGATATTGTTATTTTATTTAAGACTGCAGAAGATCTGGAGAAATTGCTGAATGTTCTGGACAGTGTCTTGGGGAAGGAGTACAAGATGAAAAGTAAAAGTCCAAAACAAAAGTAATGGAATGCAGTCGAACGGAAGTCAGGTGCTGCAGGAAAGATTAAATTAGGAAATGCTTAAAGGAAGTAGATGAAAACTGTATTGCTACGTGGGTAGTGTGTCACTCTCTTGGGCCGAGTACGTAGTGAGCATATACCAGGATCATTTAATGATGACAAAGATGTTGATTCCCACAGGGAACCTGAAATATTTGTTCCGAATGAGAAAATTTATGATACCAGTATTGTTGGTCCGTTATTGGACATTATAAATTTTCCAGCTAACTCATTCCTGGTTGCCAGCGTTTGAGGTGGGATCTCTCATGGTGCATTGGCACTGTTGGTGGCTCCAAATAGCCTACGCAGTGGCCTCCACGGTATGGACTAGCCATGAGTCTTGGTGGGTGTGCCATTTACCAACTGATGAGCCCAACTTGGCACACTGTGGCGAAATACTGGCAACCAGGAATGAGTTAGCTGGAAAATTTATAATGTCCAATAACAGGTCAACTATATTAAGATCAGTTAATACGGCTTCTCTCAGTGAGAAATTGGAGAAGTGGCAATTGCGCTTGTACGGACACACAGAACGTCGAGATGAAGATTATCCCGCTGAGAGAACTCTTGCAGTCAAGGAACCAAGGAGAGGACGCAGGTGTCCTAGAGCATCGTGGTCGCATACAGTCGAAAAGGTCTTGAATAGAAACGGCATTCCATTGGCAGAGACATCCAACCGCAGGGAGTACGCTAGAAGGTGGTGGTGGAGATTATTGTTATGAGATGAGCTGACCCTGAGTGATACTTAGGAGTGTCCATTATGGGCACACATATGGCCAGGAAAGAAGAAGAAGGGTAGTAAAATAACTAATGATGGCAGAAGTAAGGAGGACATAAAATGCAGCACAAGCAAGAAAAGCTATTCTTAAGAAAAGAAATGTGTTCACTTTGAACATTGATATGAAAATTAGAAAGATGTTTTTAAAGACTTTTGTATGGAGCATGGCATTATATGAAAGTGAAACATGGACAATCCACGAACCTGCTACGTTGGCATAGCAGGGGGATAGGTGATACTCCCACGTGGCGCGTCCCAGGTGGCGGATAGGAGAGTCCTAACCGGCTTGCCGGTGGACTTGAGGGAAATAAAATACCTCTCACGGACCAAACACACACCCTCTGTGGGTGGGGGAGGCAGACGAAGAATTCACCCACGGTGTTCCCTGCCTGTCGTAAGAGGCGACTAAAAGGGGCAACCAAGGAATGATCCAATTAGAACCATGAGACTACTTGTAATTAGTACCATCACGCAGGGAACACAATGGGTCATATTTACTTGCGCGTAATACCACTATGTTAGGTACGCAATAGGTTCGTGATTAGTAGCGACAGTGTGTGAATCAGGAGGTCGGTCCTACACTACCTGTGATTCGTACCCCTATATGAGCGACACCATGGGATCAGTGACACCCTGATTCTGTTTGGAAAATTCTAAATTCCCATGGAGGGAATTAGATATTTTTCACATATAGACCATGTCAAAAATATCAATAATATATCAGATGTAAGGCTTTTCAGGTGTTTGCTCTATTAACCAGCGTTTCGTCTTAGGTCTGACACTAGACTCATCAGAGTGGGATGTGTCAGGCCCTACCCACTGATGCTGGGGTGTATGCAGGTGAAATTTATCAGAAGCCCTTATAAGAGGCACAGTCTGATAACTGCATATGGGAGATAAGTCTCCACAATGGAATTATTGCCCGCCTAGCATTTACAAATGGAAAATTCTAAATTCCCATGGAGGGAATCAGATATTTTTCACCAATAGAGCATGTCAAAAATGTCTAAAACATATCAGATGTAAGGCTTTTCAGGCGTTTGCAGCAAATATCTGATTCGATTTTAACAAAGCTACAAGATTCAACACTCAGCAGAGCTGAATATACATATTTTAGCCTAATTCTATCCATACGTCTGGCACCCTTTTTTTAAATTGGTAAGTGTTTTATTCTATGTATATACATGAAGACAAGATCTTTTATACATACAATGTGACAATTTTACAAACAAATCATATCATTTAAACTCCAGAAACAGCAACCAAGTGTACAACTATGTAAATAAGACTTGAACACAGAAATCAATCGAACTGAACAACACACAAGACACGAACGTTCATGTGCATGAAGTGCTCCTACATATATTGTATTTTTCTTTTATATATTTAAGTTAGTTTTAAGTAGACATGTATTTTATAAACTAATTTTAAGACCTATATCACTATAGACATACAATTGCATTGTCGCACATAGTGACATACACACCAGTTCCCGTTTCGACATGCCCCATTTGGATGTGACCAAATGTTTATTATCATATGGCATTCCCTAGACAATGTAACCTTAATCATAGCTTCATGATATACATGTGAATGTATTGTTCAGCTGAAGATGACCCTATGTAGGGGGTTGAAACCGGTACTGTTGCGTAATAAGTGCAATAAATAAGTATTGATAGGTGGAAATCCTTTCCTATTTCTAATTGTGTAGTTCGTCAGTACGGAGATGAAGATTATAGATTACGAAATTTTACATGTGTTTTCACAGTGATTTTTCATAATATTCTTCCCAACTTTTCATCTTTGGTTATTATAGTGGTACAACTGTCTACTCTTTTCTCAGTTTCTTTTGTCTATTACACGTTATAATTCTCATATTTTGGTCCACATTGAATTGTACAATAAAGTCAAAGAAATATTAATGTTTATTTAATTCCACCTATTCAATACATAAAGAGTGATTTTAGTTAAGATTGAAATCTTACGGAGTAAATTATAGGGACATGTTTCGCCCTTTTTAAGGGCATCTTCAGCCTTAGTCTCAAACCTGATAATAAATCAGGATCCTGATTGCTCTTAATTGTAGTTTTTTTTAAGAAAAATTACGAATTACAAAAGTGAGGATGATGTAGGTACATGCATCAAAAAATGAGTGAGAGGGACGGCAGTAGTTAAGATATTCTTATTATAAAGCCTTTATAAAGCCTTACAAGCAGTCCTAATTTATATACTTTTATGAATGTCCTTGTCTAAAATTGTGGTAACAAGTTGCATGGATTTTAATGACATCATTTTGAAAAGGGATTATGCACTGTACTTGACCACTGAAGTCAGTAGAGTATAAGAAGCAGTTGAAGGATGTAGAACTGCTAATATGCAACTTATTACCACATTTTTAGACAAGGATATTCATAAAAGTGTATAAAGTAAGACTCTGTGTAGGGCTTTATAAAGGCTTTGTTATAAGAATATCTTAACTACTGTCATCTCTAACATATGAATAATAACACAGCATTCAATACTAAGATGTATTTACAATATTTTAAATTACATGGAACTAGTTTCAACCCACCTAGGGGTCATCATCAGCCATATTAAAGCATAAACAACTCTTGGCGAATCCTAAAACATGTCATTTTAACGGTAAGAATCTTATGGATTTATAATTTATAAAGTGAAGTGTGGTAATGAAATGAGAAATGTTAGTATGGTACAGGTGAGTAATAATTAATAATTATACGAGGAATATACATACTAAGAAGTTTGGAACAAAGTACAAATGGCATGCTTAGTGTTGTAAAAATTATACACTCATGGATATCAGTAGTCCTCGTACTAAAGAATACAATGTAAAATGACACATATAAAAATATGTACAAAGTCTGGAGAGTAAAAAGTGTACTCTTTATATGCCGAGTCGGCTTGACACTGATCAGCTTAAGCAGAGAAATTAGGCAGTTGGTGTATTAAAGCTGTGTTGACCGGCAGCATTGTTGATTGTTAAATGTGAAGTTATTTTTGAATTTTTTGGATAAGAAGAAAGTGGATACTGCGCGTGGAGATATTAATTCTCAGTTCTTAGCGGAAACCAAATTGGACCTGTTAAAATGGAGAAAAGCCGGTAAAAAACAAAGAACACGGAGAGAGGAAAAGGTTGTCATAAAGTGGAAGGACGCTTACCTCGCGCTGCGGTGTGTGTAGTTTAGCTGATGGTGTGCGACTGGTGGCGGGAAGAGAAATGTGGGCAGAGATGAAGGCAGGCGCGTGCGGGTTAGGAGAAGGCTTAGGAAGAGTGAGGGGGGTGGGGGAGGCTTAAGGCGGGGCTGAAGGGTGCGGGAGAAAGGGTAATTGTCTCGGAAAAATACCTTTGATTAAACTTAGGATTGAGTTTTGTTTGGCTGCATTATTGTTTCTGAGGAAAGTGATAAATAGATCGAAGAGTATGTTGAGTTTCTCTGAGATTTCATTGAGATTGTGACTGGCGTTGAAGTATTGGTCTAGTTGTATGTAGTAATTTTCCATTATGTTGAGTAAAGGGCCCTTGTTTGCTAATTTGAGGATGTCCATGTCCTGTTCGATATTGGTAAAATTATGGTTATAATCTTGCATGTGTTGGCCGATGGCTGAAAACCTGTTGTATTTTATTGCGTTAGTGTGCTTCTGGTATCTGATATTGAAGTTTCTTCCAGTTTACCCAATGTAGAATTTTTCACAGGTGTTGCATATGATCCTATAAACTCCTGATTTTAAAAAACTACTGGTCTTGATGTGTGAAGTATTGTGTAAAACGTTTGTATTCTTATTGTTGGTTTTGAAGGCTATCAGTGTCAAGCCGACTCGGCATATAAAGAGTACACTTTTTACTCTCCAGGCTTTGTACATACTTGTATATATTTTTATATGTGTCATTTTACATTGCATTCTTTAGTACGAGGACTACTGATATCCATGAGTGTATAATTTTTACAACACTAAGCACCCTATTTGTACTTTGTTCCAAACTTCTTAGTATATATATTCCTTGTATAATTATTAATTATTACTCGCCTGTACCATACTAACATTTCTCATTTCAATACCACACTTCACTTTATAAATTATAAATCCATAAGATTCTTACCGTTCGTTAAAATAACATGTTTTATTAGGATTCGCCAAGAGTTGTTTATGCTTTAATATGGCTGATGATGACCCCTAGGTGGGTTGAAACTAGTTCCATGTAATTTAAAATATTGTAAATACATCTTAGTATTGAATAGGTGGAAACCTTTACTGTGTTATTATTCATATGTTATTCTCAGTTCAGTACGGACCAGCAACATGAAATTCATACTGTCATCCATCTCACTCATTTTTTGACGCATGTACCTCCATCATCCTCACTATTATAATTTGTAATACATCTTTAAAAAAAAAAAAGGGCAAAACATGTCCCTATAATTTACTTCATAAGATTTAATTCGTAACTAAAATCACTCTTTACGTATTGAATAGGTGGAATTATATAAACATTAATATTTCTTTGACTTCTTTTGTCTATGTCTAAGTTTGCTGGTTGAAGTACAGCCCAATTTTCTATTGACTTGGCATTTTTTCCTAGCATTATGATGCTGTATTGTTGGGTACTTTGGCTGAGGGAGAGAAGTGTCATTAGAAAGTTTTTCTACCAACTCACATGTTATCTCTTCAAGAGAATCAATATTACCCTTTAGTATGAAATTTTCAAATTTTTCAAACTCAACTGTGCATTTTCCGTTACAGCAGTAGTCTGCTCAGCTGGTCCAGACACCTCATTGTCCTATACTTTGATACAACATTATTTCTTTATATTTCAGTGTTTGTATTACTAACAGGGATGACAACCAATTTATAACTAGTTTTAGATCTACGATCATAACTGGTGTTATGAGATTCACTCACACGTCCTGATGTATTCTCCTCTCGCGTTTTACCATTCATTGAATTAACTGAATATATTTCTACTTTACCATCATTCATAACTCTAAAAATTAAAAACCACCTCAGAATAATACAGACAGGCATATCAATCGGTCACCACTGATATGCATTTAAAGTGCGGCCAGTATCCAGTATTCGGGAAATAGTAGGTTCGAACCCCACTGTCAGCAGCCCTGAAAATGGTTTTCCATGGTTTCCCATTTTCACACCAGGAAAATGCTGGGACTGTACCTTAATTAAGGCCACGGCCGCTTCCTTCCCACTCCTAGTCCTGCCCTGTCCCATCGTCGCCGTAAGGCCTATCTGTGTCGGTGCAACGTAAAACGACTAGCAGAGATATGCATTTAGGGCAGCCACCCAGGGCAGATTCCCTATCAGTTGTTTACCTAGCCTTTTCTTAAATAATTGAAAAGCATGTGGAAATTTATTGAACATCTCCCTTGGTAAATTATTTCAATCCCTAACTCCTCTTCCTATAAATAATTATTTGCCCCAATTTGTCCTCTTGAATTCCAATTTTATCCTCATATTGTGATATTTTCTACTTTCAAAAACACCACTCAAACTTATTTGTCTACTAATGTCATTTCACACCATCTCTCCATTGAAAGCTCCAAATAAAAAGCATAATATAGCAAACCTCCATTATGTATTTAATATGAAGTACCAATCCAGTTCTCTAAATATCTCTTAATGTTTCCTAATATATTAACTGAAGCACTGCTCTCAAGCTATCGAAATCAGTAGAATATATATATAAATATATAAAATGAATATAAAACTAGAATTAAGACCTTTTATTGATTTTTCTCTCTTTCAGGCATGCACATGATGAGTTCCAGATAGTGGCCAACTCCTTTCGATACTCCCAAGCGTACTCCAATAAGCTCTTCTTTGCTATTGTTGATTTTGATGAAGGACCTGATGTATTCCAAATGGTAAGCATTTTGTGCTGTTATCTCTTATTATAAACTTATTTTCTGTATTATTCCATATAAATTGGAGAACATTAAGTTACATTGAAAGGTATCAATTTTCTGTTGCCTAACAATTTTACATTAAGTTTTTCTTGTACGTGGTCAAGAAAACATACACAGTAAAACCTCATTAATTTGAAGTCGTTGGGTCGCAAAAATTGGACTTCGAATTACTTGATTTTGAATTAACTGCCAACTCGTAATTCAGAAATGCCAACCCTTGCGGCGTCACAACATATTCTAAGACCCGGTACTGCATGCAATTAACCTTGATTCACAGTTTAAGCCTTTCAAATGCCGTGGAAAAACTATTTCCAAAATGTATCCAACAAGGTGCATTCACAGTATTTAAATAATGCACTCAGTGACAAACATAACCTCTCGCAATGAAATAATAAAAAAGAAAACATGATTCAAAGACAAAGAGAAATCTCTACTGGCTCCCCTGTGCAAGTGCTTTATAGACTGGATTACTGTACTTTATGCATTTTAGATGCCTTGTACTTGCACGGAAAGTACCCGGTACCCTTGAAACATCTTCGCTTGTCGAACTTATCTATGACGACAGGAGGAAGTCTCTCACCTCCGTCTGTATTACAACACAGTACAGTGACTCCCTACTTGTACGATTTCCCGCCATGGCCCTTCTCTCGTAATTCAGAAATGCCAGCTCTTGCCGTGTCGCCCATTAATGAATGCAGTTGCCTTGATTCTCAGTTTAAATCTTTCGAATGCCATGGAAAATATTATTTCCAAAATGTATCCAACAAGGTGTATTTACATTATTCAAATAATGCACTTGGATAAAATAATGTAAACATAACCTCACACAATGAAAGGAAAAAAACATGATTCAAAGATGAGGACAAATTATGCTGGTTCCCCTGTGCAGATGCTTTATCTCTTGGATTACTATACTGTTTGTATTTTTAGATGCTTTGTACTTGCACGAAAAGTGCCCGGAAATCTCCCTTCCATGTGCATTGCAGCACCATACAGTCACCCCTACCCTTGTAGTACGATTTTCCGGCTGGCACTTTTCTTCTTTAAAAGCATAAGTCCGTTTGGGCTCTGTATTAAAACAAACAATGCAGTTTCAATGGCATTGACAATATTGTTTGGTGCATATGAATTGATTATATGAGCCATGCTTTTTCACCAACTTTCGGCATCGCCAATGTTTGCGGATTCTGCTCCTCCGCACACTGCCTGCTACGTGATATTGTTGCATTCCTTAAAATGCCAAATACAATTTCACTTGAACTTATCAAATATGAAGCATGCTCTAGACACACCAAAATGACTGAAAGTGCGAAAAGCTACCCCTGCACATTCCGGTAGACGCATTCTTTCATGGCGCAGAGAAATTTTTAATTAAAAGTCTGAATTTTGGTAATAGGACATTGTTCTCCGAATTACGAATTATCCGTATTTCAAAATAAACAATTTAATGGCCTGACCGAATATTGGCGGGAAATAGCCGGGGAGTTAGAAAACTTTCTTCTTTAGCATGCCATTCCACTGGTTCATACATTTTCTGATACAGCTGGTACATAACACACTGGTTCCTCATAGTATTCCATTTATTCACTCCCTAATCTAATGCGCTGTTTTGAATGAGCAGTGGGCATACTTAAGGCAGAGGCTCACTTAGTAGAGTAGTAGTATGACCTGGTCTAGAATTACAATTGGGGCTATTTCAAATTATAGCACTGCAATTCACTAAATAACTCAAAATTCAACCCTAAAAAGAGCCGTTTCCTAAGAAAAGCTTCTTTCTCTTAATGTTTATTAAATTTTACACTCATTTTAGTCCAAATTAGCAGTGAAGAGGGGGTTTCTTCTCTGGCTTGGAGGAAAAAATTTGCCTCCAAGTCAGATAGATTTTTCTGCCACCAGTGCAGTGAATTTATACTTTCCAACTCATTGGGTACTCCTAGGAAACAGATTAGTAAAATGGCATAGTTTTTGCCCTGGGAGTCGCCACTATTCAACCCCCCGCCGAAGAAAGACTAAGAGTGTTCACGGCTCACAGCTGTCTGCGGTCTGGAACTTTGGGCTGTTAGATCAGCAGCGTAATACTGTTCGTTAAAAAGTGTTAAAATGTGTGGTTTTTCATTTGATCAAGTATTTCATATGAAAGCATTGCTTTTAAATGCACCATTCCTAATTACATCATTGTAATGTATGTTCATTTCAGTTGGGAAAACCACTAAGACAGTCTTTTTGAGGATGTGTAAAAAGGCAGGTGGAGAGTGCATGTCTACCATTATAATGAAAGCTCCCCAATCTGATTGTGACTGATGGTATGCAAGCGGGTCTACCATTACAGTGAAAATTCCCTAACTCAGTCTTCATATGAGAAAAGATGTTTGGTGACTTCCCCCTTGCGTTTCTAGGATAACGTTAAGAGCTATGCAATTTCATACAATCTTGCTCACAATGTGTACACTACCTAACCTAGAATTCTGTATACAATGTAGAATTCCGTAGCGAAGCACGGGTACATCAGATAGTATTTCCTAAGGTGACCAAATAAAACGAAAAATTCCAAAAGCAAAATTTGCTTTTCTCTTCTCTTCTAAACATAAATCGGTATCTCTTCACATTTTCTCTAAAATTGTGTTGTACGAGGGTAGCTACCTCATCATCATCATCATCATCATCATCATCATTTCCCTTTATCCAGCTGTAGCTGGGTAGGGGCAAATATGGTTCCTCTCCATTTTCTTCGGTTTTTCCACCACTCCTCCTCCAACACTGTGTCCCAGTCCAGGTTTCTTCCTATAATACTGCGTTGGATTGTGTCCGTCCATCTCAATCGTGGTCGACCACGGCCTCTCCTTTCCTTGCATTTGCATTTCCATCACCTTTTTTGGTATTCTTTCATCACTCATTCGCTTTACGTGCCCAAACCATCTTAGTCGGCTCTTCTCAATTCTATCATTCATTTTTTCCACTCCAATTTCTTCCCGGATTTTCTCATTCCTTATTTTGTCTCTTCTACTCTTCTGTAACATACTCCTCAAGAACTTCATTTCGGCTGCCTGTATTCGACTCTCATCCTCCTTTTTCTGCCCCATAAGTAGTTACGGGTACGTAATACATCTTGTACATAGTTTCCTTTGCTTCCATTGGTACATCTTTGTCTCATAACATGTTTCTTACACTATGATGGAAACAGCTTCCAGCTTGAATCCTCTTAATTTCAGCATCCAATCGGGCATTCTCCATAAATTCACTCCCCAGGTATTTAAATGTTTCCACTACTTCCAGGGGCTTGTCTGCAAGTCTAATTTGACCTTTCCCTTCTTTCTCCCCTGTAGTCATAACAAGGGTTTTACTCTTCTCTACACTTATTTTCAACCCACATTCTTCTATTTTCCCATTCACCACATCCAACTGTTCTTGAACCTTCCTGTCGTCTTCTCCCCTCTTCGGAGCAGCCCTACCCAGGGAGTGGCGCCCCTGCCTATGTGAGTCCCAGAGCACACTGACCCGGTGTGTAACATCTGGTTTGGGTCCCAGCTCAGAGTTACGAGTGAAGACCTCAATGGCATCTACGGCGGAGAAAGTGGACTTCGGTACGGTGGAGATGGCGGAAGGGGCAAACCCGTAGCGTCTGTACTCCAGAGGAGCGGCTACGAAAGGCGTCTGGTTCCATGTTAGGGGCGGCCTAATTTTGAACCTGGCAGTAGGTATAAAATGCCTTTGGGTGTGGCGAGCCCATTGTAACAATAGCCTATATGGACGAAGCAGATATGGTGCCTCGGAAAAGGTTAGGGCGTCCCCTGCTAAAAGCGACGCGCAGCTCTTCAGGTGCTGGGGGAGCTGTGAGAAATGGGCAACCAGCACCAAACTTCATCAAGATTGCAACAGCAAATGTCCTGACACTGACAGGAAAGACCGAGGAACTGGTTGGGGTAGCTACATCTGAAGGCAAATTATGATTTTTCAGAAAGAAAGACCATTGTAGCCAACAAAACCCATTGCAAACCTTGCATTAAACCTTCGAATGCCAAATTAAAACAGCACCCTATTAGGAATGTCCGTCATCCAATGTAATGGGGTAAACCAACACCACCTAGATAATAAGGCCTCACAGCAGTGCTTTGACGTCACGCTAAGGTGGCGATCGCAGTCCAAAGAAACGCAAAGCATGGTTACACACAAACATGATTTTAATACTTTTAGCTTGTGGGATAACTTATTTACCAACAAATAAAGTTTAAATTTTAAAGAACATTGAATTATATTGCCATTATTACCATATCTTAGTGACTGTCATTAAAGATGAACAACACATTGAAAACACGGCAGCATTTTACAATGTTAACTTACTCCAGGCTGACTTACTAACACACAGAATTGAAATTCACAAACGTATTTCAGTTTAAATAGGCACTGAATAGACAGTAAATGATGTTAAAATAAAAAGAGAACGCATAAAATTAGTTTAGGCCTAACATGTAGACTATACTACAAAAATATGATACACTAACTTAACATTTATTTACAGACTTCCATTCTGCGAAAATAACAAATGTTCTTAACTTGTATCATCTTTTGTGCATGTAATGACTTTTTTTTTTTTTTTTTTGAATTAAAGTAAGTTTATAATGGTAGTAAATTTAGAATGACACTGAGTTAATAATATTAAAGAAGAGGAGCATAACATTCACCTGGTCTGTAGGTAGGCCTATGTCCAAATTATAACACATTAGCATTAAAGTTAATAAGATATACATCATCATATATCAAGCATGCTAGTAATTCAAAAAGACATCAATATTTTTGCCTATTACACAAGTACTATACATAGCTATTTTGAGAAAATCACAGACTTTCTTGAATTTGTACAATGTTTTATGGATTCATTAGTTTTGTTCCTGCAGTAGTTATTTATTCGAATAGTTGTACACTTCCAAATAATGTAATAATACAAATATTCTGAAGTGTGCTCCCTACATTCATTCCTATAGTCTATACATTCATCAGCTGGGAGAACAATTTGCATGGTCACATCAGTTACATACTTCTTATGGTTATTTAAGCTAAGAAATTTTCTCTCACTTTCTGCCCCAACATCTTTTTTATGATGACGTATGTGTATGTCACTAAGTGTACACCTGTTTCTGGAGGATATTTCAAATTTCCCCTATTGAGGTTGTCAATAACATTATGATGACTATTTCTAATAGTAACATCTTTCAAAACCAAGAAATCTGCATAGTAATTACAATTTAATTTCTTGAGAAGAGGCTGCTATGTATGTTAAAACATTTGCAACACCAGATGTGCTGTCAAGATCTGAGTCTGTTACATTGAGCTCACCTGTAAATGTTTGAAATGAGGAAACTGAACAATAATGATGATCTAACAGTATACAATATCTTCATCAACAATATCATTTACAACAATTTTCCTATTAGAAATGGGCAGTTCGGTTGAATTCAAGATTCTGATTTTTTTCTCAATTTCAAACTCCTGTCTATCAGAAACATGGTTTTATGCCACCTGCAAGGTGCCTGTGTTCACCAAATCGTGCCTCCAATGCATCTGTCTGACACTTTCCAGGAAGAAAATATGACCATTTCACTACTTCAGAACAAAACTCTGTTAGCTGTTTAATTATTATTGAAAAACGCGCACATGCCGTGCAGAATACCATTACATTACATTTACATTACATACACATTACTTTTCTTTGCTATAAGCTACGATGGATTTCTGTCTATTCCTGCATTTTACAATATAGTACCTATCACAGAATTCCAAGCACAACTCACACACACATTCGTCATTTGGTTCGTGAAATAATTTGTTGCAGCACACCTTGTGGTGGAAACCATGGATCGCCAATCTCGTCGTCACGTGTTGCATATCATGATTAGCTTCCATCCAGGTGCTGTCTTGCATAGCAGATGTTAAGGCAGCGAGTTGTTTGAATAAGAGCCCTGTGTGTTTGACTAGACAGTTTGCCACATTTCGGACCTAGATTATCCCAGTGATCTAACCACTGTACAAACTTCATTAAAAAACCCTTCCATTCATCGCCAGGTTTGTTGGTGAGAGGGCCATTTTTATTGGTGAAAACTTTGGGTCGAATCATAGATAGATTCCCTGATTGGCTGTTTGAGTGTTTCTCAATTTCCGGCCTTTGGCTGTTCGGTAGTAGCGGGGCTCTGTTCCGCGTCGTTGGTTTTCATACATCTTAACAATCAGACGTACCTTGTAAGGTGGTCCACTCAGCGGCTCCAGTCATCCCAGGGTAAGCATGTTTTCTTTTCTCAAACGTTAAATTAATATGTAAATTAATTTGTTCGGAGTTTACCTTAAGACCCTTGTTTTCTCCGTTTTGGTTTTGTAATGTCTTAGTTCGTCAGCTAGGCATATCCTTTGTTTTGGAGGCAAATCCTTTTATTAACCTTTTGTGTAAATGTAAATTTTAATTTTTTTCATTCGGGTTGCCTCCAGTAATGCAGTAATGCACCTGTTCAGCTATGCGTCCCTCGCTGATGTGTATTAGGAGAGGACTGCACCTCTAAAGGCCTCTGTGCTAAATTCAAATTTCTGTTGTTGCTTTCTTTGTAAACTCTTTTCTATTTGCCTTGTAAGATGGTTGTAATTATGTCATATCCCCTGTTAAATTTTCCTTGTAAATTTCATCGTCGAAGTTATGCTCACCTTCTTAAACGTAATTGTGTTGATATTTGATTTTCTGAAGAACCACCGATAGGAACCTCGTGGTTCGATTTAACCTTTTTCTTAATTGATAATGTTATCCTTTTAATTTGTGTTTTATACCATGTTAAAATTCTTTATTGTGAGTAAACCAGACTAAAGGGGTAATGCTCTCACGTTTCTTTCCCTACAATGTCACGTAAGATCTCGTCCTCTGTAGGGTTTCCCGGTCTGCTTCCCATACATCCTTTCTCTAGTTGTCATGTTGGTAACCCTGCATAGCCATGTGTATGTTGTTGAAATTTAAAGTGTTTTTCCTGGTGTATCATCGGCTGTTCCTTCAGGTTTGTTATTTTTGGATTATTACATCATTACTTCTTTTATATGTACCTCTTCTCTTCTGTAAAAGTGGGGGTTACAAAATCTGACACCTTTGAAAGGGGTCTACATTAACAATATGCCACCAGGTAGTGATTACTTTTACAAATTCAGCTGTGCCCTCATATGATGTTAAATTGTGTTTTTCTCCTACAACTAGTAAATCATTTACTATATGTCGTAATCTATAATTTTCATTTCCGTATTGACAATTGCACAATTAAAAATAGGAGAGGATTTCCACCAATCAATACTTATTTATTGTATATATTAAATTACAGGACCGGTTTCGACCTCATATTCAAGGTCATCTTCAGCTGAACCATACATACATATTTATATAATGAAGCTTTGATTAAGATTGTGGTGTTGAAGGAATGCCATATGATGATGATGTACATTTAGTAACATACAAATGGGGCACGTCTTAGCGTGAACTGGCGTATATGTCATTCTGTACAATATTGCAACTGTATGTCTAAAATGTTGAAGGTCTTAAAACTAGTGTATAAAACACGTCTTTTCCTAAACTAACTTATATATATATGTACAAGATAAAAACAATATATAAAAACACTTCATGCATATGAACATTCGTTCTTGCTTGGTGGTCAATACATCGACTAACTTCCGTATTTAAGTCTTATTCACAGTTGTGCACTTCAGCTGCTATTCTTAGAGTTTGTAAAATTGCATGGATAAAAGTTTTGTCTTCCTGTGCGTATGTGAGATAAAACACTTTCAATTTAAAATAGGTGCCAAATGTATGGATGAAATTCAAGTAAAATATGTTCAGCTCTGCTGTGTGTGTTGCCCTTTTATTAGAACCAATTCATGTTGTCTTTTTGGCGTCCGTAAATTTGGATGACATTGGTTTCAAAGTAGTGGCTCCTTTCCCATTTGTAGCTGTGCAATGATGTTATGTTTATTGTTGTTGGTGTAGCTGAGTTGTGTTTGACGTGCGAGCTTGTAATGTATACAAGCTCGCACGTCAAACACAACTCAGCTACACCAACAACAATAAACATAACATCATTGCACAGCTACAAATGGGAAAGGAGCCACTACTTTGAAACCAATGTCATCCAAATTTACGGACGCCAAAAAGACAACATGAATTGGTTCTAATAAAAGGGCAACACACACAGCAGAGCTGAACATATTTTACTTGAATTTCATCCATACATTTGGCACCTATTTTAAATTGAAAGTGTTTTATCTCACATACGCACAGGAAGACAAAACTTTTATCCATGCAATTTTACAAACTCTAAGAATAGCAGCTGAAGTGCACAACTGTGAATAAGACTTAAATACGGAAGTTAGTCGATGTATTGACCACCAAGCAAGAACGAATGTTCATATGCATGAAGTGTTTTTATATATTGTTTTTATCTTGTACATATATATATAAGTTAGTTTAGGAAAAGACGTGTTTTATACACTAGTTTTAAGACCTTCAACATTTTAGACATACAGTTGCAATATTGTACAGAATGACATATACGCCAGTTCACGCTAAGACGTGCCCCATTTGTATGTTACTAAATGTACATCATCATCATATGGCATTCCTTCAACACCACAATCTTAATCAAAGCTTCATTATATAAATATGTATGTATGGTTCAGCTGAAGATGACCTTGAATATGAGGTCGAAACCGGTCCTGTAATTTAATATATACAATAAATAAGTATTGATTGGTGGAAATCCTCTCCTATTTTTAATCATTTACTATATGGTCGTTAAACAACTGACACACACATTTCACATTTTGTCTTTCAAAACTTAAAGGCCATAGAACTTTGTACCCATACTTTACAAGGTAATTTCCTTCGACCTCAAACAAGTCCCTTATAGCTTTAAAA
Source organism: Anabrus simplex (assembly GCF_040414725.1). Lineage (NCBI taxonomy): Eukaryota > Metazoa > Arthropoda > Insecta > Orthoptera > Tettigoniidae > Anabrus > Anabrus simplex. The sequence goes on along the minus strand of NC_090265.1, from coordinate 688,522,676 downwards.
GATGCAACTTTAACTTTAGAAAAATCATCAAATTCAGGATACACAAATTCCAAACCATTAGTTTTCTGGTTGAGCCAATTATTTCTGATGCATTTAAAGAAATGCACAGTGTCAATGAGATAAAAAAGAGACTTGTTATGATTTCCAGGATTACAGTACTCAGTTTTAAGTTGGGGTGGATTTGAAAATTTTGACATTGCTTTGGTGTTGAAAACATTATTATCAGTCACAACAGCCAGAACATTAAATCCCAAAGATTCCAAACCAAAAATAACCTTTGACATGATACTGTGTAAATCATCACCTGTTAACTTGGACACAGGGAGAATATGAACTACTTCCTTCTTTGATGATAAAATGCTCTGGATCATAAATACATGTGCTGATGTAGCAACATTGGTAGTGTTAGCACATGAGCCTACAATGTTCCCTCCCTTGAAGTCCATGTATGGTTTAATGTGAATTTCATCTACCATCACTGTTACAAATTTGTCATTCTGTTGAAAACCTTGAACTTTCTGTTTTATGTATTCCAGAAAGTATGTAGGGTTCTGTTCTAATATTGGGCTACCATTCAGATTGGAACATACTATTTTCAAAGTATTAACATGTGGCAAAATTAAATTACTTCTATGTCCCATAAATTTGTAAGCATGAGGAGAAATCAGTTGGAAGATTGAACAAATAACAAGAAAATCATTATCATACTCCCTTTTATTTTTAGGAACTGAGGGAAGTTTTAACTGTGATTTTATTAAATTAAACATGGGGTCATCTTCTTCAGTGTTCAGTTCATCCACTAGGCCTAGAATTAACTTATTTGTTGTATCTTTCTGTACACTGTTACACTCATTACCTGTAATGTAGCTATAGAATTTTGTAACTAAGGAATGTACTTCATTTGTGTTGGTAATTTTGTTTACATTAGAAAATTTACACTGCAATAAAACCCCTTTAGAATACACTTTTGAGGTCATGTCCTCTTCAATTATTATATATGCTATGCATTGTGGTTGCTTTAATGTATCCATGTACAGAAAAATTACTTGCATTTCCTTCACCACAGTACACCAACCATCAGGTAACATCAACATGTTTATTTTACTTTTCAGCTGTGTTCGATTGTGGACTGAAATTCTGTCTGCGTATGAGGCATGACTGTTGATACTATCTTCAGTCACTCTGTTTATTGATTGTCTCTATTCTACTCCTCTTTTTGTCCGATTCTTCTCTTGAACTGGCAGAATGTGAAGTTAAATATGATGGACAGTTGGGAAAGATACAGGGGACTGCATTCTCTGACAGTCGTGGTCTTGGAAGAGGAGCAGTTAAAGTTTTTCTTATCATTGAATCAGTAGCTGTTACTTCCCACAAAACATCACTGGCTTTGAAATGTCTGTGGCATACCTATAAAATAAGATACCACTGTGTGCCAACTTCATGCATTCACAGATTGAATAGGCCTACATATATAGGTATGTAGTTTAATGTGTATTATACATCTTATTTGAGTAATAACATAGGCCTATGTGCATTATGATTATGTAAGAATGTAAAAGTAACAGTTACCACTGAGTAATTAGTAACTCGGTAATCTTGTCTTGGAATTGCACGTAACCATCTCTGCTGCATAACCTCATCTTCCGGGAACTTAAACACATGCACTTTGTTATCATTATTGTAATTCCCTTTGCAGTTGGGCACACAACACTTTAGCACCATTGTACACAACGATTCACAACTGGTACAATTAAAAGAATTTAAAAAATTCTACATAATTGCACCGACACATGGCCACACACATTGCTTTCTTAACACTGAGAAGGTTCAAGCTTGCCTCCCAGTGCTGACATCACGGTAGACATCCGGAGCAGTTGTGAGGCCTTACACCTAGGTGGTGTTGGGTAAACTGCCCCAACAGTTGAAATCGGTATGTGAAATGTACAGTTTTAACCTGTATTTACGTTCCCGGCTTTTACGTTTTCCCGTCTTTTCCAACATTTTTTGTTGGTCCCCTGAGATTTCCTATGCTCACAATGTATTAAAATCCTCAAATTTACGTTTGCGACATTTTATGTTTCCCGCCATTTACGCCACAACAGGCCGTTCGAGAGGGGAAAATTCAAGGTAAAATGGCATCACAACTAACCTAAAATGCTTTCAGTAACCATGGCATGATGACCAAATCAAACAACCATGGTCTATAACTCTTAGAACTCTCAGTATTGAACTTCCGCTTAACCAACGCAGCACTTCTTTGATATCAGGCGTTTTCCACAACGTCTTAAACCTTATTTTCAAATCTGACAACGAGTTGAATTAACTCTAAATCTCACATACACACAAACTTTCCGCCATAATCCTACGACTTTTGAATGCAAGTAAACAAACACCCAATAGAAATAAAAAACATGTATATTACCGCACATACCTATCTCGGTAATGGCAAAATGCATAGCCCAACAAAACCACAAAGGAGGAGATATCGGGTGTTTGCTTTATTGCTAAGTACAGTATAAGCCACAAGAAGGAGACGTTATCAAGTGATTCAGTGTTTGTTTTGCCCGAGTTTGTTATTTCACGGTTATTGTTTTACACTAGTCTTGTGTTTGTTGAAGTTGTTAAAATTATTGTTGCTGATTCATCACATTTATTTTTGTTATTTGTTACGTTTTATGTTCTTATGTGAGTCGAGTGGTCAAAGCGAATTGCCGCAATTTCCTTTCCCGTCGTGTGTATTTGTTAACCCTTCTTTGTATTACTTTATTGTTTTCCTGCTAATAATGGAAAGAAAGAAGGAAGGAAAAACTTTCACTATGGATGAGAAAGTTCGAATATTATAAAAGGTTGATTCATACCGCCGAACACATGTTTCATTGGCACGTGAAGTGAAGTTTCCTGTATCCATGCTGAACACAGTTGTGAAAGACAGAGGAAGCATTACATCAAGTGCTTCGGAATGCGGACCAAACTCCAAGAAAAGGAATTATGAGTCATACTGCAAATACAAGAAAATGGAAAAAATTGTAAAAAGTTGGTTTGAAGCTTCAAGAGCCGCAGGCATTCCAATTGATGGTGTGCTCTTAAGGGAAAAGGCGCTTCAAGTGGCAAACGTTCTTGGCATTGAAAATTTCACTGTGTCCAGTGGCTGGGTCAACTGATTTAGGAAAAGGTATAACCTAACCTATAAAACTGTTTGTGGGGAATCTAATGCAGTTAGTGATGAAACTGTGGAAGAATGGATTGATGAAAGATTACAGGTGCTGACCAAGGAATACGAACCCAGAAACATTTTTAACCTAGATGGAACTGGACTGTTTTTCAGTGTGTTGTCCACCAAGTCTTTGGCATTCAAAGGAGATAAATGCCATGGTGGGAAAAACAGTAAGATGTGGCTCACAGTGATGTTGGGAGCCAATGCTGATGGCTCTAAGAAGCTCCACCACTATGTGATAGGGAAATCCTAAAAATCATTGTTTCTTCAAGAAGGTGCGATCATTGCCTACGATGCCAACCATAAAGCTTGGATGACCTCAGATATTTTCCGACAGCAGTTAATTGTTCTGGATTCAAACATCGGTGCGCAAAATAGGAAGATCCTTCTTTTAATCGACCGTTGTCCTGCATATCCCGTGGATGTTAATTTGGGGAATGTGCAGTTAGAATTTCTTCCTGCTAACTGCACAAGCAAGCTACAACCTATGGATTTAGTGGTTATTCACTCCTTTAAGTCACTTTATAGGAAGAACCTGGTGCAGCGAATTTTATTCCTTATGGATGCTGGAAAGGGACCATCATCATTTAAAGTTTCAATCCTGGGTGCGCTTCACTTCATTGTGAAGTCTTGGAAAGCCGTGATGCAGACTATCATCTCAAATTGATTCTTGAAAGCAGGATTTTTCAAGAATCATTCCGAATCTCAGTTGACAGAAGAAGAAGAAGAAGAAGACGGCCTGCTGCCTGATGTGTGGAGAATGTTGCAGTCAGACTGCACTACTGAAAATTTTCTTTGGGTAGATGATTCTGTGATCACTGCAGAGGAAAGAAGTGTGGAGGAGTTGGTTGCTGAGCAAACAGCAGCCGAGTCTCCCACCACTGACAGTGATGAAGCAGAGGAAGACAGTGAGGTGATGCCTACTTGTGCTGATGCAAGTGCAGCAGTGGATGTTTTACGCAGGTATCTGTCATTTGTAGAGGATTGGGGGGGAATACAATTATCATAATAGAGGTCATAAGGTCATAAGAAATAAGAAGTGTAAACAAGAGATAGATTCTGGACTGTTTTGGTAGCAAGCAGTGATTGTGTAGTTTTCCATCTGGAATAAATTTGTGTTAATGTTGTAAATACAGGTACAATAGTAGCAATTAAAATGTTTCATTCAGAGAAAATACTGCATCTTAGATAATTCTATAGCCATTCTAAGAAAGTATCTACTGTATATTAAAATAATATATTACACTAATTTTTAACCACCTACTGGTAACCTTCTCCTGGGCAAAGGATGAGCAGAAATATGAAGGCAGTGTAGTTAACAGTTAATACACTACAATAATTAACTTACATGGACCTTTATTTGAGGGAAGTACAGTAAATCGACTGAGATTGAAATACTCTATAAATTAGTAATTGCATTTGTGTAACATAAACCTCCTTTTCCAGAGTATTTTTATATACACCTGTACAAGTTGTTTCCCACGATTTACACTTTCCCCCTTTTACACCATCATTCCTTGGTCCCTTGAAAAGTGTAAAAGAGGGGTAATACTGTAATTACAAAATTGACATGAATATGTTAATGTATCTTAGGAATAAAAGTTACACTTCCCATGTTACATGTCATTTAATAGAATCATAGCAGGTATGAAATTTCCTTATGAATCACAGAAAGGAACTGGCCACTCTGGCTCAGGCACACCTATGCAGAGGTTCGGACCTGCCTTGGGGCAGAATACACCCTTACCTTACCTTATTAATCATAGTTAGTGTAGTTGGGAGGTGTACTTCAATGTCTATGGATCTGCTATGTCTGTGGATGAATACCGGAGTGGTTTTTCCCAACTGTATGTAAAGTTTATCCCGTAGACTTGTTGATTGTAACAGAAGGCTGAATTTAGAAGAAATTACCAAATACATTCTTGGCATAAAACATGTTCTTTCCGTCAGAATTTCTGCATGAACATAACATCGTTGCATTCTACGGAGTAAGTGTTAATGCATGTTATCATGAATATGTGACAGCAGTTTTTGAACTCAAATAACTTTATTGAGCAAAATAATCTTGGCACTTCTTTTTCTTCTTCTCCTTTTCTTCATGGGGCCGCTAAATATTAGTTCCTAATTAGCGTCGACCTCTAAGATCTTTTGCTACCATGTTTTTCCTTCATTCCCACCTAGATGTACCTGCCTGCTTCACAAAGCTGCAGGTTGTTCTTATTGGGTCTTCTTGGATTTTTTCTCTCTCTTCACCTGGTAGTCATAGAGTGGAGAGTCTGATTCTACCCAGCGCCTCACATTCGAAAAGTATGTGTTCAGCTGATTCCTCTGCTTCATTGCATTTCCTTCATATAGTGTCTCTTATTACTCCAATTCTATGTAGGTGTTTGTTTCAGATGGCAGTTTCCTGTCAACAGTCCTACTACGCATCTTATCCCCCTGTGGGTGGGGGCGGTAGAATAACACCCACGGTATTCTGCCTGTCATAAGAGGCTACTAAAAGGGGCTCCGGGGGCTCTGAACTTTGGAGCGTGGGTTGGCGACCACGGGGCCCTCAGCTGAGTCCTCACATTGCTTCCACTTGTGCCAGGCTCCTCACTTTAATCTATCCTATCCGACCCCCCTTGGTCAACTCTTGTTCTTTTCCGACCTCGAAGCTATTAGGTTTGCGAGGGCTAGGGAGTCTTTCATTTTCACGCCCTTCATGGCCCTTGTCTTTCTTTGGCTGATACCTTCATTTTTCGAAGTGTCGGACCCCTTCCATTTTTTCTCTCTGATTTGTGTTATATAGTGGATGGTTTTCCAGTTGTAGTTCTTCTTAAAACAATAATCACCACCACCACCACCTACATATCTTATATTTTCTCTGCTGAGTTTCAACAGTTCTTTAGTATGCTTCTTGTTTGGTCCTTATATCAGTTCCTTTGCAAGCCTGCATCCTGGAGTATGTTTTCAGTTCTCCATTTGTTTCTTTTGTACCCATTTTGCTATGTAGTGTCGGGGTTGTCCATAGGAAATTCCACATACAGGTTTTGGGTGTACAAAATGTGTTTCTGTCCCTTTCCTGGCCAGATTATGTGACTTTTCATTTCCTTCTATACCTGTATGCTCTGGTAACCATATTATTTTGACAATGTTGTACTTTGAGAGCTTCAGGAGAAGTGAATGGCAATACCAGACAATTCCGGATATTATCCGGACTGCTTCTAGTGCCTTAATGGTCACTTGGCTGTCCGTAGAAATGAAAATGTTCTTATTCTTATAGTTCATTTTCATATTTTCTTCAAGAAATGTTGTGATAGCTATCACTTCAGCTTGAAAGACTGTAGTGTGTCTGCCCAGGCTCATCTGGATTGAGCCATCAGTCCACAACACTATATCTTCTTTTTCAGTATTCCATTTGTTGATATCCCAGTCTTCTCCTTTTTTTATTATCTGGGTCTCAAACGGTTTTTCAAAGTTGTACATTGGTATCATATGATCAGAAGGCATGTGTAGAACTTCCTCTGTTATTACTCTGTTAATTTTACATTGTCCTAGATTGGGTCTTTGTGCATTCCAGCACTCTGATTGTCCCAATCTATATGAACTCATTCTAGCCTGTCCTTTTATGAAATTGCATAGTGATGGGAGGTCTAATAAAGTATTTGAGGCTTCTGTTGGCATAGTTCTCAGAGCCCCAGTTATGGCTATGTATGCCATTCTCTGTAGGCTATCCAATCTACTGCTGACTTTTCCTTGTCTTACTTTCTGTCACCAGATGATTGCAGAATAGGCCATCAACGGTCTAATGATCATTGTGTATAGCCACATTACCATTGATGGTCTTAGGCCCCATGTCTTCCCGATGGCTCTTTTATATGCATGCAGCAAGTTCTTGGCCTGGGTTATGTTCCTTTTTATATATGGATACAAGTTAGATTTTTATCTAACACTACACCTAGCTGCACTACCTGTTCTTCCAGGTATATATCTTGTCGAAATATATTCGGTGATCTCGTTCCCTCTAATTTTCTCCTTCTTGTGAAAGGGACCAGAGTTATCTTGTTCAGGTTGACTGATAGTTGTTCTTCCCGACAACAGTTCTCCACAAGGTTTTTGTGATCTTTGCTTGAGGTCCTGGATAACACTCATCACCTTACCTTGTACCACAGTCACTAGGTCATCTGTGTATTTTTGTGTATAAAACCCTGTTTGTTGAGCATAGCTATGATTTTGTTCACCGCGAGGTTCCACAGCAGAGGCGAAAGAACTCGTCCCTGAGCACAGCCTCAGGTGGCCTTAACCATCAGCGTTTCTTCAAACAGGGTTGCTTTTATCTTCCTTCCGTCTAACATGGATTTAATCCAATTGAAGACGGTTTTACTCTCCTTGCTCTTTTCCAGTGCTTTGATCATAGTCATGGGTTGTATTGCTGAAGGCTCCTTCTATATCTAGAAATGCCGCCAGTGCAATTTCTTTATATTCTAGGCTTTCCTATAATTTACAAACACACTGGTGGAGTGCTACTTCAGTGGATCTGCCAGGTCTATATGCAAACTGTATTTCATGTAACGTTGAGTTCAGTTGCACCTTTCTCCTGATATATTTATCCAGAATTTAGTCCATTGCTTTCAGCATGGAGGAGGTTAAACATAATGGTCTGTATGCTTTGGCTTGGGCATAATTTGCCCTTCCAGGCTTAGGTATGAATACTGCTTTAGTTTCAGACCATGATTTTGGCACATGCCCTAAAGCTAGACTAGCTTTGAAAAGGTCCGCCAGGGCATTGACGAGTATCTCCCGTCCTTCCTGTAGGAATATCGGAAATATCTCATCTGGCCCCGGAGCCTTTATAGGATGAAACGTGTCGATTGCCCATTTTACATGGTTATGTTTTATTATTCTGTTGGCCCAGTTCCAGCCTGCTCTTCGAGCTCTGGTCTCTGTTCCAACCGTTTCTTCTTCTGAGATCTCCTCCGCGTCAGGAAAGTGACACGTCATTAGTATCTCCAGCATGTACCTCCCCGCCTGAGAAAATGACCCATCTGGTTTCTCCAGTGTCCCCACTTGATTTATATGGGTTGCTTTCAGAACCTTCTGGAGCCTTGCTGTTTCAGAGTGTGATTCCACTTTCTCACTTTCTCACAGAACAGTCTTCAAGATTTTCTTTTTGCTTTCCGTATCTCTAGGTTATACTCGGTGAGTTTCCTATGATATACGTCCTACACACCCGTTCTAGATGATATTGTATACAACATCCTAACCTTTTTTTTGGCTAGTTTGTTGTTCCAACACACCTTACTTTTTTGGTGTTTTTCTTCTCTTTGAGAGGACAGTTGTCATTTAATGAGTTTATAATGGCCTCTTCTAATAGTTCCACTGGCTCATCCAATTCTTTCTGTCCTCTCACGTTAGTTGGAATTTTTACCGGGCGAGTTGGCCGTGCGCGTAGAGGCGCGCGGCTGTGAGCTTGCATCCGGGAGATAGTAGGTTCGAATCCCACTATCGGCAGCCCTGAAAATGGTTTTCCGTGGTTTCCCATTTTCACACCAGGCAAATGCTGGGGCTGTACCTTAATTAAGGCCACGGCCGCTTCCTTCCAACTCCTAGGCCTTCCCTATCCCATCGTCGCCATAAGACCTATCTGTGTCGGTGCGACGTAAAGCCCCTAGCAAAAAAAAAAGTTGGAATTTTTTGTACAGCCTTCCCTAGAACGTCTCTGTATCTATCCCAGTTAGTTCTTTTTGGGTCTCTGTACATCTCAATCCCACATAGTCTCGCATCTATTGCAAATTGGATGTGCTGGCGGTGTGCCAATGATGGTTCCTCCAGCACCTTCCAGCCTTTAATAAAATTTGCAATATGCGTAGTGCATCTTGGCACTTACAAGTACCATCAGGTCTGTATGTAAATGTCTCAAAACACATTTATGGTGCTGGCTTTCTGAGTCCTAGTTGGCAGATTCAATCCTGGCTCAGTCCAGTGGTATTTGAAGGTGCCCATATACATCAGGGCCATGTCGGTAGATTTACAGGTGCATAAAAGAACTCCTGTGGGACAAATTTCCAGCACCTCAATGTCTCCAAAAGCTGCAAAAGTAGTTAGTGGGACAGAAAACCAATAAAATTATTATCATTATTCATTAACCCCTCAACTGAGGTTGGCGTACAGAAGGGCATCTGGCCATAAGAAAATAAAGCCGTATAAATTCATCGTACATCATCCTCAACCCTGTAGTAAGATACAGGACTTATGGGTGGGCAAACAACATTATTATTATTATTATTATTATTATTATTATTATTATTATTATTATTATTATTATTATTATTATTATTATTATTATTATTATTATTATCTTGCTTTCAGGAGATCATAGGTTCAAATCACACTGTTGGTAACCCTGAAGGAGGTTTTCTGTGGTTTCCCATTTTCATTCCACCCTAATGCTGATGTATCTGTGTTATTTAGAGTAAACAAAACCTAAATAGCATTTAATAAATGCAAAGCATGAGTAGGTGGATTTCAGTTTGAAATATTCTGGAATGTATCAGTAACGACCTGTCAGTACCTTTGAATGCCAATCTATATTTTGTATCCTGAGATGGTAATTGTGTACTATAAAGGCAATAATATTGTACAGAACTAATCTCTGAACTCTTTTAACTACTGAGAAAAAATATGGCGGAAACTTAGCAGGCGATATGGACATTAATGTGCACCCGAACTGTGACTCTGTCATTTTTGGATCATATGGTGTTGTAATCAAGATACACAGTTGTGTTCAAACCTCCATGGAATAACAAACTAGGCTTGCACGATACACATGCTGTTTTCTAGCTACCATAGAAACTCCAGAAACGAGCGTCGTCAGACCTTGATACTGTAGGGAAAAGGTTGAAACAGAAAGCACGACTGAGATGGTTCGGACATGTAAAAAGAATGGGAAAGGAACGGGTAGCAAGAAGGGAATTGGAAAGAGGCCAGTTGGAAGACCGAGAAGAAGGTGGATGGATCAGATTTGGAAGGACATTAGAGAAGCTGGATTGGATGTGGCAGAAGTAATGGAGCAGGAAAAGTGGAAGGACAGAAAGGAGTGGAGGAGGCTTGTTAACCACACCCGGGCAACTGGAGTGGGACGATGATGATGATGATGATGATGATGATGAGTTCTAAATATTGTGCATGGTTATAATAGTTGAATATCAGTTCAGAACTCGGGTTGCATGTTTTTGACAACATTTATCAGCATATATGTTATGATTATGTTTCCATATGAGGACATTATTGCCGGGCTGAGTGGCTCAGACGGTTACGGCGCTGGCCTTCTGACCCCAACTTGGCAGGTTCGATCCTGGCTCAGTCCGGTGGTATTTGAAGGTGCTTAAATACGTCAGCTTCGTGTCGGTAGATTTACTGGCACGTAAAAGAACTCCTGCGGAACTAAATTCCGGCATCTCGGCGTCTCCGAAAACCATAAAAGAGTAGTTAGTGGGACGTAAAACAAATAACGTTATTATTATTATTATTATTATTATTATTATTATTATTATTATTATTATTATTATTATTATGAGGACATTATTTAATGCAGTAACTGCTGATTATATACAGTACCAATTAATAAGCTTCAGGCATCATCCATGCTTGGAATTACTGGGACTTACCACAGATCGCAGCTTGGGAAAATCAGAACTTCTCGAAATCCGCAATGTCAGTCTCGAGAGTCTCAAGCGAGGCCATTGCCCTACTATAAAGTTAAAAGTGCTTTTTGATGTCTTTTCAGTATTTGTGCTGTCAACTGTGCTTTATGTTATCCATCTCTTTCCTTTATTTGTTTCCTTCATCTAATACTCATATCATTTTCATTTCAGCTTAGGCTCAATACAGCCCCTGTGTTCATGCACTTTCCACCTAAAGGGAAACCAAAACAAAGTGATACCATGGATATTCAAAGGGTCGGCTTTGCAGCTGAAGCAATTTCCAAGTGGATTGGTGAAAGAACTGATGTGCAGGTAATTGTGTTTTAGATTCTGTATGTTGAGATTTAATTGCTCAACCTTACAGACTAAATTGCAGTGGAAAAATACTTCATTGTGTTTTATGCATAATAGACATTGTTGTCAACTTTCTTCATGTGCTATAGGTTGAAAAATAATAACCTTCATCTTTAGTTAAACACTGCTGAGAGTACAGGGTGTGTTGTGAGATATTATTTTCATGTCAAATCTTCTGTGCAAGTTTGATGGAGAATGTGTAGTCATCAGTAGTAGATATGAAGGATATTCTTTAACCCTCTTAGTCTGGAGGTAACGATATATCGGCACTCGCTGAAAGCTTGATCGAGTTCTAAATTTGTTCATTAGATGGCACAAGTGTGCCTAAAAACTAAGCTAGCCAGATGTCAGCCTTCATTTATTCGTAGAATTCTCATCATGTTTCTCATCAAGGACTGGCAGCCTTCAAGCATACCAACTGAAAAGACCTGAGAGCAGGAGGGTTAATCAGACCTCTCTATTTAAAGAATTTATTCTCGAAGAGAGTGCTGATTATTCAGATACCAGTTATTTAGGTTTAGAACTCATGGAACCCTGATGCAATTGTGATTGTTGTTTGAACATATCTAGCACTGCATCACAACTGAAGTAGTGTGTGACCACTTGTCACTCCCTCTGTTGATTAGTGGTAGGGTGCTGGAGCCGGATTTCTCCAGATCAGAAGAAAGTTGATTCAGCACTTAGTGTTGTACACTTTTTGCGTGTAAAATATTTTGGTTGAAACATTTGGTGTTTACCCAACTAAATTACTATCTGCTGTAGGTTGCTCAGAGGAAAGTTTACAAGATGGTCGGCATACCTGTCCTCATGAGTGGCTCTGAATGCTAAGCAAGGCAGATGAAGCAGTTTGCAAATGCGCACCACAGAAATTTGAATACTGCGATGTTCCAAGTATTAAATGAGCGGGTGTAAAGATCCTTCCACATTCCTTGTTTCACCCCCTTAATATTAGTATACCACTGTATAATAATCAAGTTATATGTGTGCATTCTATCCCTAAACTTAATGCCGAGTTTCAAGAAATTCAGTTTAGCCATTTTCCTGTGATGATGCCGCATTGAAACAATCATATAAAAATTCAGCCGAACTTAACTGTGTGCTTTTTTTATACCTATTCTGAGATGAAAAGGTATGACATTCTAATTTGAAGATTACAGGCAGACTTATAATGTTATTTATATAGTAGGAAAGAAAGAGTTTATACAAAGCTGATGATAGAGGGGAGAGGTGATAACACATCCAGGAAATAAAGAGAAGATTGAATGTGTATTTTGAAAAACTCCTGAATGTGAGAAATTGTGCATAGGAGATGGTAGTAGTACGGTGTGATGACTCTAGTAGAAGATGATATACCCATGTTAGTGATGGAATTAGCAGTCCGTGACAAGAAAATGGGGAAGGCATCAGGAAGGGATGAAATTCCTGTGTAAATGGAAAGGCTGCTGGACCTGTTGAACTACAGTGAGTGGTGGTGGTGGTGATTATTGTTTAAAGAGGAAGTACAACTAGGCAGTCATCCTCTGTATAACATTAATCAGAGAGAAATAAAGTAAGGGACCCAACACTTCAAAAAATAAAGGTATCGGCCAAGAAAGACAAAGGCCACGAAGGGCGTGAAAATGAAAGGCGCCTTAGGCCTCGCAACGTAATACCGCCGGGGTCAGGAAGGAACAAGAGTTGACCAAGGGAGGTCAGATAGGATATGTGAAAGTGAGGAGCCTGGCAAGTAAGAGCAATGCCAGGTCTCAGCCAAGGACCCCGTGGTCACCAACCTACGCTCCCAAGTTAAGTGCCCCTGGGGGCCCTTTTAGTCGCTGTAGTATACATGGAGAATAGCAAGAGCGTGCAACAGGGCAATGCATTCTACCATAGTGTAAGAAACTTTGTCTGCGATGAGGAAGTACTGTACCAAGGAAGTGTAAAGAGGTAAAGTACAAAATGTATTATGCACGCATATTGGCCTATGTGGCTGAGACAGTGGCAAGTGTTGAGGAGAGTAGAATTCAGGCCAGTGAAATGAAATACCTAAGAGGAAAGAGAAGGAAAGACAGATTGAGAAACGAAGATGTGAGAAGGGAGATCAGAATGGAAAACATAAATGAGAGAACTAAGAGGAGTAATCTAAGATGGTTTGGACATGTAAAGGGGATGTAGGACTAAAGAATACCAAAACAGATGATAGAGATGAAATTCGAGGGAAAGAAAGTGTGAAGGAGACCTAGAACCAGGTGGATCGATTCAATAAAGAAGAGTGCAAGAAGAAACCTGGACTGGAAAAATATAATGAAAGAGGAAGGTAGGGAAGTGCCATAAATGCCCCGAGCCAGCAGGAGCTGGATAAGGGGAAAAAACCAGGATGATCATGCTGTGTTGAAAATTACATACTCTTATCATATGCTTTGCTAATTTTTTTTTTTTTTTTTCTAAAAAGCTTTTCAATTTAATGAAGTGAGATTTCTCTGTATTTTGTTTTAGATTCGTGTTTTCCGTCCTCCCAACTATTCTGGCACTGTGGCGCTTATCTTACTGTTTGGACTCGTGGCAGGATTCCTGTATCTGCGGCGAAACAACCTTGACTTCCTCTACAACAAGAACTGCTGGGGAGTAGTAGCTGTGGTATGAGATGTTTACCTTCCAACCTAATTCATATGCCATAATTGAATCATCTACATATTTATCATATTTCTGTCTCTCTTTGCAGTCCTTCTGTCTCGCCATGGTGTCTGGCCAGATGTGGAATCACATTCGAGGACCACCATTTGTTCATAAAACAAGTAGTGGTGGTGTAGCTTATATCCATGGATCATCTCAAGGACAGTTCATTCTAGAAACATATATTGTTGCAATTTTGAGTATCCTTTATAAACAAAGTATTCAACCTAATTAATGCCCCAGTGTAATTTACACACCCCAGATTTGTTTTTGGTTCAAAGTGGGGGGAAAAAATGTTTGCGTATTTGATGTACCCACTTTCTTGATATTTTATTGCACTTTTCTGGATGCGTTTTGAAATAAAGCTGTCAAGTTGCAGTCTTCCTATTGTGAAAGCTGGCATTTCAAATACCGTGCAACTTCTGTTATACCCTGTTAGGAAATACCACTGGACTACTTTAGTTCAGTGAGTGAATCAGCACAGACCTGACCAGTGACGCTCTGCTCCAGCCCGGTACAGAGATATTTTATGAGTGTTTCGGATACAGATGTGTTTTGTGATCTTAAAATTGTTTGTTAATCCAAGCAAGTATTTGAGTATAGTGCACCATTGCATGAAATACATTTCATTTTTAGAGCCTGTATTGATAGTGAATTCCTGTACTAAGTGAAACTTTAAAAGGAGTCCACCTATCAGTATCAATATATTTTCATAAGAGAAATACAGCTACATTATTAATAATACATGTTTCGTCCTGATATGGGACACTTTCAGCTATAAGAAGACTAGGTACAAATTTGCAAAATATTTAAAGATACACATTAAAAAGATATAAATTTAAAACTTGTAAATGTATGCTGTATGCAAAGAACACTATTCTTCATTAAACATCCAGTAATTCATTGGAGACCTACCGTATAATCCCAAATACCATCCAGCACACCTGAATTTCTAACAGCAAAATTTGGAAGAAAAAAGAAATCACATATTTACTTACCGATTTTTTTAAATTTCTGCAAATGTGTCACAAAATTGCTTATTTAAAACACTTTTCAGGTAATAAAAACACCACAATGAAAAATAAAACTAGGTCAATGAACAAATCAATCACGATTCATTGTCATCAGAACTACCACCATCAGAACTTTGATCACTGTCACCTCCCCATACATAACTGTCCTCACTGTCAGGTCAACCATAGAATTTAAAATTCCACATTTCTTGAAACTTTTCCTCACCAAGTCGTTGGAGATGTGGTCCAATGCCGTCTTTATCCATTTGCATAGAAGTTTCGCTTCAGGTCGTTTCACTCGTCTAGTTGGTGTCAGTGCATGACCACATTTCACTCGATACACCATAACCTACTTCACGTCTTTCAGTCATTTATTTATAAAACTGTTCTTCAATTTCAGAAAACTGTGCGCTCTGTCCTCAGAAAGCTCTCTGTGATCACTGTTACATTTTATTAACATGTCCTTCTTCCTCCACTCGCAAATACATTATTCATCAATATCATATTTTCTGCTGACTGCACAATTTCCGATAGTTCCAACTTCCTTAACAACTTTAAATTTCTCACTCACAGCAAATAAATGACCGCAAGCGCTTTTTTAAATTCATCACCTGTTACCACTGATACTCCTCCGAATACACACCATGCGGTTCCAGTAATGCGGAAGTGAGTGATGGAGCGAGATTTCAGCCGTTGCGTGACATGAACCCGCTGTTGACTCCTCTCTTCGGAGCAATGTATTATGAAACCATGATATGAAAGGCTTAAATATGACCTGCACCCAAATTTAAGGAGAAATAATTTTGTAAAAAAAAAAGTATGGGTGGTATGCAGGATTATACGGTAATTGTATTTAGATTAACAGTCCCAAGGAAACCATCTTGATGTTAAGACTGTCCTCATGCAGCTTCGCTTGCGCGCGCGTGCACACACACACACACACACATATAGATCCATACAACGGGACCAGCGGGGGAACTCCTTCTAAAGTTACGCTTCAAACAGTTCTCTGCCATTACTTTTTTTTTTTTTTTAACATATTCCAGAACTTTCACAAATTCATTAATCTTACTTATCTCTTTAACTGAAATTTTAGAGATTAGAAAGAATACCACAATAAATGCTAACCTCAAGCAGGCGCCTGAAATCTAGCCCGCCTGTAATTTGTTACCGTTTGAAAATATCTTCTCCCTCACCCACCAATCAGATTCTTGAATTATGAGATGTCATCCTGTGTGTGAAACACGTGAGTGAAGAAACTTCTTTTGATTTGAAGTCATTGAAGAGAAAATGATTGTCAGCACTGCAAAAATCTGCTCGTTCTTGCCATTTTAACAATGAATCTCACTAATGAAAACTTCTTGAGATATTAGGACAGGTTTGTGAAACGCAAATTATGCTTTTTTCTTGTTTTGTGAGTCTGATCCAGCTTCAGAGGAGCTTTCTATTTCTGAAATAGGATTAATAAATACATTTTCTAAATTACATACAGCAACATAAACACAGTACATAGGCATAAAAATTCATTTTGGAAAGACTTAAGTTCATGAGGATTGATACAGGGGAAAGCACACCGACATAAGAGCAATCACAATGTACTGTGCATTGGAAACCACAAAAATGAAGATGAATTTGTCTACCTATGCTTAGTGATATCCAACAAAAAGCAGAGATAGTGAGCTGATAAAGTTCAGCAAACAGTTGCCTCCATGTATGTAAGAAGCTCAAGGAATCCATACTCTTGTCTCACTACACTAAAATAAAACAGTAGTATGTCTGGTACTAACAAATGGAGCAGAGAACTGGATTTTGAATTTTAAAAAAGGAAGGAAAAAAAGATGATAGCCTTTAAAGCAAGGTATTACCGAGGATTTTTGGACCAACATAGTAGAAGGGAGAATACAGAATCAAGCGTAACTGAGTGGTTGGAGAATGATTGAAATCCCTGATATTGTGGTTAAGAACAAGAGATTGTGTTGATAAGAAAGAAAGAGAATACCATGGTCAAGAAAGTGTGGTGTGGTGTACGAGAGGGAAGGCATCATCAGGAAAACCTAAAATAGGGTGATGGGTTCAGGTCCAGAAAAACATCACAAAGATGGGCTTAGAATCTATTAACTTAACCATATTAATAGCTTATAGTGGTCTGTATTGAGTACTTTCTGTGACAATTTCACAACACTTAAAACACAGGAGGTAATATGATCCACCTTGTTAATACTGTACACAAAAAACTGTTTAATACATATTATAATTACGTGTGATTTTGGTACTTTTTCACTGAATAAGAGAATGATGTTTTCTCAAAACATGTATGAAATAAAATATGTATTAGACATATTGACAACGTTGATCATATTATCTCCCGTTTTTTCTGTGTAGTGAGATTATCGCTGAAGATGGGCTTGACGGAGCGTAGTGCAGCAGAAAGAAATTGATGACAACAGTGTGTTTGTGAGGTCAAGTACCAACTGGGGTACCATGGGCCACAGCAGTAACTAACTCTGCCTGTGCCACAAGAAGAATGTGTACCCAGATTGGTCACCCCTTATCTAAAATACATGTATGACAGTGTTTGTTAACTCAAGGATATGGGTCAAAGCTCTTGGTTCTTTTCCTGATAGCTCACATGTTCCCAGTATGCGTACGTCATCATTTTAGTATTATCCCGCTGGAACAGGTTCCCCTTTCAGAATCTTTGATCGCCACTTCGCTTGGTCCTGGGTATCAGTTGGACGAATGCCACAGATTCTCATGTCCTTGTTGATAGTGTCTGCCACGTGTCAGTGGCAAGGTGATAAGATGTAATGGCGACTGTGCCAGGTGCTGACCATAAGACATGGCCAAACCATCCTAGTTGCCCTTTCTCATATTTTATCATGAAGGGGGGTGATACCATAGTGATAAATGTGTTATTTCGGGTGTGCACCTGCAGGGAGACAGCCATTGTCCAGAGAATCGTGCATTTCATTTGCCTAAAGTCAACTTTTGGTTATGGGCCAGTATTTCATGCCATATAACACCACTGGATATACAGCAGTTTGGTAGATCTTTGACTTCATTTTACGGTCACACAGCTTACCTGGAACTTCCCTCCACTTGCTCTAACTCTCACTCTAACTTCACTGTCGAATCTTCCTGCATATGTGACACCCTGTATGAATACAGGGATGATACATTTAAAGCTCTTATACCATTAGTAGACAAACTTCTTTGTTCAGAACATGTTTTCTCTTTGTTTCCTCTAGCATATTAATTTCTCCTTAACCATTCACCAGATGCTGCAATTGTTCTGGGGATGATCCTCATGACAGAAGCTGCTTCTCACAAAGGGGACGTGAGAAAGCGGCGGATACTAGCCATTGCCGGCTTAGTACTTGTAGCTACATTCTTTAGCTTGATTTTATCTATATTCCGGTCCAAAGCGCATGGCTACCCTTACAGGTAAGTAACACAAACGTCTTTGGAGAAGTAACCATTCTTACTCATAGAAAGTAACTCTAAAAGGCCTTGTCATTGTGAATCAAACTTTCATGGTTGTGTAAAATGTATCAGGGTGATATTCCACTAAAATATTTGTTATCTTCAGTCAGTCACCACTGATCTGCACTTAGGGCTACCTCCCAGGTGGCAGATTCCATAGTCTTTTTTATATTAAATTGTTCTGGTTTTCTGTATGAATGTAATGGAAAGGGAACATCAAAGTTAATGTACCTGCAAGCATTTATACAAGTGGAGGTACGTACTTCCCCTAGTGTACCGTCACTGTATTGTTTTACATAGGATGCTTACAGTGATGTATCAGCAGTTGGCGGTTGCAGAGTAGGTTTCAGCTTACAAGTGGCCACGACTGGTCCATGGTCCATAAAATCAGCTTCATGGTCCGTATCGCACTTCAATAGATTCACAATTAAGTATTTATTTTCCACCTAGTCGATACAATGATTGCTTAAGGCAATTTTTAATGGTCAAAAGTGGTACATGTTTCGTATATTATCAACATCTTCAGCCACATAACACTGTTTAGATGAAAAATGTATAAAATTGACAAAGTAATGCTTTAGAGGAAGTGTCCTTAAAATTAACAGCTCTGTGCTCCAACCAGCCAAGTAGAGGAGGGGGTGACCATGGCTCTATGCCTCTGTATTCAGGAGACGGAGAGGGCTAGTCCCCACCGTTGGCTGTCCTGAGAATGGTTTTTCATTCTCGTGCACTAAGGCGAATGCCGGGATAGTTCCTAGTATAGTCCATGACCGCCATCCCTCTTACCTTTTCTGAGCATCTCCTTCACCGCAACAAATCTCCTGGCCTGAAAGACGGCATCACTGTCTAAGAGACCTGCCTCCCCCGTTGGGGGTGGGGGGTGAAAACATTTAGTAGTAGTAGTACTACTTCAGCTGCACACTAGCCACCAGCGTCTTGGAAAGATGTGCCGATCCAACTGACGAGCCCACTACTATACTGGGGTGAAATGCTGATAATTTCATGAATGAAAGAACCTAAAGGGCTTGAGTGTTTTTAACATTTGCAATCAATGAAATTAAATTGTGGTCTCCTTCTCGGGACTTAAATTTTATTTGTGTGATGAGTTGGCTTTTTGAATGTTAGAATGACAAAATGGAATATGCAGTATAATAATGTTCTCTTAATGATGCATACCATATTTAGCCGATTGTAAGCTGATGTATTACTTTTTCTTCATTCAAAAAATGCCCCTTCGCGCAGAATCGTTATCATTGATACGGCCAGTGCAGTGGACAACACCCTTCATTGAGATGATGGGAAAAGGTTCCGAAAAATGACGCCAGAAACCGCCATAAGAGTAGTAAGTTTTTGACATCATTTGTATTCAGGCCCGGCTTCATCAGCGGTTGTTAAATGTTATGCTATAAAATTGGGTTTCCTCAAACTTTTTCTGAGAAACAACATACTGCTCATATGTTAACTCTCACGAGAGTTACGAACAGTGCAAATCTCAAAGGCAGTGGTGTAACCAAGCAGTTTTTTTGAGCATGATCCAATACAGTTTTGTTTGAATACTGCTTTAAAACAAGGATGTGAAATTACCATAAACAAGTTGTCTCAACATTTGAATCACAATCCCCAGCTAAGAACGAGAAACCATCTTTTACAGACCACTATCATCCCTTCCACACTGTTCAGAATTATTTTGTAAATTGTATCCACTTCAAACCTTGCTTGGATATGGGAGTTCATTTACAGAACTTGGCCAGAACTACTCCCTGATTTGGAGGTTAGGATCATTAATTATTTTAACATTAATAGAAAAATGTATCCCTTCCAATTGTGGCATATTTCAGCTTAGTTACCTCCAGTCAGTTAGATTCTTGTGAGTGTACTCTCTATTGTACCTAAAACACCAGCAAAATGGCATTAGGAGTTGTGGATAATCTGTAGACGTTCTTCTACTTAAGGAAATACTAATAATCTTCCCATGGATTCTATTGTTACAGAAACTCTGATAACAATTCTCCTAACTGAAGCTTTTGAAATTCTAGCATTATCTCCAAACATAACGTGAAAAATCGATGGCCATGCATTTGAAAAGTGTTTGATCTTGAATGCGCTTGAGGGCATAGAAGATAAAGACAGTGACAAAGAAATAAGTTCTTACAAAAATAAATACCCATAAAGAGCCTGAAATATTTCCCGAATGAGTAAATTTATAATACCAGCATAAATGGTCCATTATTGGACATTATAAATTTTCCAACTAACTCATTCCTGTTGCCAGCGTTTTGTCCCAGTGTGCTAATTTGGGCTCTAATTATATTGGTATTATGCGTATAAAGAAATAAGTGACAATGAAAGTGAATGTGGCGATGTCTGACTAAACCGTTAGATTGCAGAAAATCTATTCCTTACCCTTTGCGTGTTTCATTAATATATATTTTTTAAATTTTCTTTTCTGATTTCCCAGGGGTTGGTTTATAATCAGTTTTGGCTTATAATAAAATTAATATAGTATTCTAGCACTTGTTTTCTTTGTGTAACCTCTGAGCAGTTAACAAGAACAAATAAATTAAATTTAAATAAGGACAACTCATTTTTAAATCAGAATTTAACGCATGACAATCAAACAAAGGATGTTGAAGTGGAAGGGCCTAAGAGAGGTGGAATGTAGTTTTTTATGGTTGTGGCTTCAAGTAAAGAGTAATCATTCTAAGGGAACTAGATTGTACTTTAAGCAAATAGAAAAATTCAAAATAAGGAGAAATTACAATTGTTAGTCATTGCACAAATCTGATTAATAAAATTACGATCAAAGGGAAACTTACATAACCTAACTTTTTTTCTGCTAGTGGTTTAACATTGAAGGTTTTTGGCTATGCAAGGCTAGGGAAGGGTTAGGCTTGGCAAGGAAGCATTTGTAGGCTTGATTAAGGTTCAGGTCCGGTATTTGCCTGGTGTGAAGATGGAAAAAACGGAAAAATTTCTTCAGAGCTGGGAATCGAACCCACTGTCTCCCAAATGCCAACCCACAGCTATGAGGCTCTTAACATTATGGCCAACTTATTCGGTACCTAAAATATCAAAAGGTCGAACAGTCTTAAAACTAGAGAAACATTTAATGGATCCAGTGCAGAGTGGAGTTACATGATATCTTATATTAAGTGCACTTAACATACCTGCAAAATGATGAACTACTCTTAAAATTAAACATTGGAGCTAATCCCATATCTACAAGTACAAACTACCAAAAGTTTTTAAATTAAGAATTATAAGTTATAAAGGAAGCGTGTACAATTGCTAGAGTGAAGAGGCAAATGGTGTTGCATTCCCCAAAGAAATAGTCTTATTACTAGAATGTACATTATCAATTTGAAACAGAATTAAAAGAGGACAACCCTAACAAATATGTTACATTTAAATTACAAAAAGGTGTTTTTTTAACTAAGCTTGGTTCAACCTTGGATCAGTCTGGTGGTATTTGAAAGTGCTCGAATAGTCAGCCTCCAGTCGGTAGATTTACTGGCACGTAAAAGAACTCCTGCGGGACATTATTATTAAAAACCAGGCTTGCCTCTATTAAAATAAGGATGGGAAGTAGTTTGACAAAACTACTCCATCAAAGTTAATTCATTAAATCGAAAAGTTGCAAGCGCTTACCTCAAGACAAAATTATACCATGCGTTCCCAGCGGGAAGCACACAGGAGTTTGAAATGGGAAACAGAGCAGCAGTTTTACATAGCCAATCAGCATGCAGGATTGACTGGCTGATCTCCATTAACCAATCCTCTTACAACCATCATATTTCTGCCGGGATCTTTGTCATTTATGAGCTCCTCGAAACATCACGATATGGTGTAACCGGATGTTTGGAGCAAGAAAGATTACACCTGGCTTACCGAACATCCCGTAAGTGCCCTAGATGGTCTTGAAAACTAAATGATTTTGCAAATGATGCACTCCATAAGTCACACTTTGCACTATTGTACAAACCAGTCTATGGACTGATGACTCAAACACACAACTTATATAGAATCTATTGAGTTCGTGTTTGACTTAATGCTGTGTTCTGCCACATGTATGAACCTATTTTCTTAGGTGGGGCACCCACCAAGGATACATCATAGTTGATTTAGTCAGCATGACTGATGCACAACAGTAATATAGTTTGTATGTGACTTAATGCGTGCCAAAATGATCTAATCTGTTAGTAAATAGAAAGAACTAGCAAACTGAAATAATGTTAATACTGTATTTAACAGTATGGTAAAGGTTGTTTCTGGGTACATTTTTGTCAGCAAGCTAATGTATGTAAACATGGTGCCTTTAACATGTTTAAAGAGTTCAATATATTATTGTAAATAGTGAAATGTTTCAGTCATTTTACAGAATGAGCAGAATGGAGACAGAAAATGGACGGGACTGATTAAAGTGATTGAAGTCGGGATCATCTAATCTCTAACACATGCATAAAGTAGAGCAGGCTCCATTTATCAGTGATGGCATGTCATGAATCACTGTTGTATCATATCAGTCCAATGGGCGATGGGACATTTCTTTATATCGGTTTAACCCTCTCCCTCAGTTCTTTGAGGCTACTCAAATGCAACTTTCCAGAGATCTTTTTTCTCTTTAGAACTCCAGATCTGTAGAGCCAATGTTTGAACAGTAGTAAATATAAAATTACTACTCCTGTATGTATGTATGTATGTACGTTGGGTATTCATCCCGAAGGCTGGTTTGATCCTCTGCAGCTCCGCCAACAGCTGTCATAAATAGCCTAGGCGTCACTGAAGAAGTGTACTAGAGAAATGAGGAGTGAGGTAGTTTCCCGTTGCTTTCCTCACCGAGCCGGCCGTTGCTATTACATATCAGACTGCCAAGCCCACTGAAATGCATGCACCAACTGACCCTGTAAGCGATATTTTCACACCATTCATAACAGGGACTGGCTGCATGAGCAATGGTATTACTAGCATCACTCATACCTCAGTCCCTTTCATATTGTCATGAGACTGAGACAGGACAATGAAAGTAACAAATTTGATATAGCCCATACCAGAAGACATAGTGCACTGTAAACACTACATCTCGCCAGCAAAGGCATCATCTATATACCTGTAATTTTTATGAGGGATGCATGTGACACCTTGGCAAAGGAAAATTTCACTAACCAGAACTGGGCAGATTCATTCTAATAGAGTAAAATAATACAGAAAATTTATAGCACGCGATTTGAACAACTGGGGAGAACTAACTCATAGTTCAAATATAACAATTTTATTTTCATTTTCTAAGGGCATATTTACTTTTGAAATATTTATTTTCACTATAATACAAATTATATACTTCTAGGTGCCCACTTTTGATCCTCTTTATTTCATTGCTTCATTTTTATGTACTGGTTTGTATTGCCTACCAGAAATTGAAGAAATCCAAATTATTAGATCATTGTATAGGTGTAGACGTAATTCGTTGAGGTATCTTTGCTGGCAGAGGTTCATCATCTTCCTGCATTTAACACTCCTCATCTTCAAATCCTTTGATTTCTATTTCAAAGTAGCTATCACTTTCATCGGTATAACCTCCTAAATCAACACATTTGTCCTGCAAATACGGTATTTCCTCATCAGTAACACTACCCACTGCTCACTGTGCCACCATTTCTGTTTACATCGAGTGCGACCTTGTCCCAATACATTCATCACAAACAAGAGGTGACCTCGCTGGTCACATATTTCCAAAGGCATTTAAACTATTGCCCAAAGATCACTAAACATTTACGTACATAGCAATCTTTTCCTAATACTCTGTGCTAAGATTGCCAGTACTTAACTCTAAAATTCACCAAGAGATGGCAGAGGTATACACTCATAAAACACAGGTACGATCTACTACAATATATGACTGGTTGATTTTTTTTTTTTTTTCACTACGACTTAGTACGATATGAAGGGGTTAATGTGAAGTTGTTTTTTTTTTGGGTTTTTTTTGCTAGGGGCTTTACGTCGCACCGACACAGATAGGTCTTATGGCGACGAATGTGAAGTTGTGCATGCTAGATACTTCTTACTAGGAGATTATGTGCCACATCAGTTCTGTTGGTGCTCGGCCTTATGGTGCTTCCGTTTCTTCTGCTTTCCATGTTTTCTCCTTATCCTACAGCCCCATATCAAGAACGAAGATCTCACAAAATGACCCTCAATAATTGCAGATGTATGTGCCCTGATGAAACTGGGAAGCAAAAATAAGCTTGTTATAGGCTGAGAGAAATTATATCTTAAGGAACAGGAATTGACAGTAAAATGGTCCGTCTGTGTGAAGATATGAAGACTGTCCCTATCCTTTTGTGTTTTCATGTTTCTTTGTTTCTTTTATCTATTACTCTCTTTGCATGTGTTCCTGTTCATCTCCTTAGCTTTCTATAATATGACTTGAATTGCTGATGTTGTGTACTGTGCTGACAAACACCTTGAAATATTGTGTGTGTATCTTAATTACAGTTGAAACTGGTTAAGACGTCCCTCTCTAGCACCTGGCCGGGTTATTTCGTCGTTATTCCAAAGTCCCAGTCCGTGCCCTATTAAATACTTGCTAAAGAAACCTGGATCACTCTTTAGTACGTTTGTAACTCCCACCATAATAAATTTAAATTCGTATCCCAGCCACATTGTATGCATGATGCACCAGCGGCGGCTGGCCTGGGTAAGGATTTGGTGGAGAACTTAATTTCATGGCCCTGGAGCATGGTAGTGAGAGTGTCAGTCCCAGGTCAGTCTTTGATTTGAGCCTGTATTTGTTTGGATCTCGCAACAGTAGTTCGTCTGACGTGTTGGTGTTGAATTTTATGTTCATAAATGAATTGTGTAACAACGTAGATAAATTAGGCCTACTGTACTTACTTATTTAAAGTTAAAAACTTCATCACTGACATAGATACAATGCTAAAAAGAGAAAAATGTTCCACCTTTTCAATACAATAACACTGTTGCACGAATCAATGTAGCAACATATTTAATTTATTAAGGGACTGGTTTCGACATCTGTCCATGTCATCATCAGCCTACACAAAAATGGCAAGAAGTCAACACAATTGTAACACTTATGACACTTTTCTTGAATTAAAAATAGAAGGTCATGTAGAGGTTCTTGAGTGTTACAATTGTGTTGACTTCTTGCCATTTTTGTGTAGGCTGATGATGACATGGACAGATGTCGAAACCGGTCCCTTAATAAAATAAATATGTTGCTACATTGATTCGTGCAACAGTGTTATTGTATTGAAAAGGTGTAATATTTTTGTCTTTTTAGCATTGTAACTACTGTACTTACGCATAATGGTTTGCAGGACATTCAGTTATGGAGAAGAAGAAAGCTAGACAGTTTACAAATGATGAAAAATTGAAGTTTATTCAGAAAGCGGATGCTAATCCACACATGAAACGTGTGAATTGCCCAGATGTTGGACATTCCTACGATAACTTTAAAATAATTGTAAGCAACATGAAGCCTCCGTGGCTCAGACGGCAGCCCGTCGGCCTTTCACTGCTGGGTTCTGTGGTTCAAATCATGGTCACTCCATGTGAGATTTGTGCTGGACAAAGCTGAGGCAGAACAGGTTTTTCTCCAGGTACTCCAGTTTTCCCCGTCATGTTTCATTCCAGCAACATACTCCACTATCATTTCATTTCATCTGTCAGTCATTAATCATTGCCCCAGAGGAAAGACAGGCTTCGGCACCCGGCACAATTCCTATCCTCACCGCAAGATGGGGGTTTCATTCATTCCATCCCTGATTCAGTCATTGACTGGAAAACAGGTTGTAGGTTTGTAGGCAACATGTATAGTTCTCGTCTGTAAGAACATTTCTCTTCGATGTTTTACTATGTTAGTGTTATTAACATGTATAAAGAATTTATTGCGGCCAAATGGCCATAGTGGTATATATATGACATAATACAGCATATTTACATACATTCTATTCAGTACCATATTCATTGAGGGACTTGGTTCTCCTCTGACATTTGTCAAAATTATAACGCGCACACGCATTCCTCTGTTGGTTCGTGATATCTTGGTCTTGTACATAATTTGTGATGAAAGCCATGTATGGCTAGTCTGTTGATAGCGCTCCTCATACTGTTCTTGGGCCCAGTCCAGTTCCTTTATATCATTGCATCCGAAGTATAGAAGTCCGGGTCAGTCTCTTTCCGTTTACGTCTTCTGACTCTTAGGTGGTACTGTTCTTGTTTTGTAGGTGGCAGCATCTTCCACCGTAGTTCTTCTATTAGAAATGGTTCCCTCGCCAGTTTATAAACCATCTTTGAAGGTGTCATTTTTTATACTCCCAGAATCCTTTTCAGGTATCTCGCTTTTACGTTTTCTATAGAGTTCAGATCTCTTACTAGTAATTTTTCCCATGTTAATTCTAGACGGTAGGTAACTATTAGTGTGATCTTTGCATGGAATAGTCTGATGGCTGTATTTATTGACAGTTCGGTAGGTTCCTTTATGGAAATACTAAGTTCCCATGGAGGGAACTAGATTCTTTTCCACCAATAGAGCATATCAAAAATCAGATCAAAAATTAGATGGATGGCTTTTCCGGCGTTTGCTCTATTAACCAGCGTTTCGTCTTAGGTCTGACACTAGACTCTTCAGAGTGGGAGGTTCCTTTATGTCGTAGATTGCTCTCAATGCTGCATTTCTCCTTCCTGTGATGTGAAGTCTGAATGATTTTGCTGCTGTTTATAAAGTGAGTCCTAGATACCTGAACTGATTTACAAGTTCAAGTGGTTTGCTTTCTATTTCCAAGTGATCTTTTTGTGCTAATTTATCACCTTTACGGAGAACCATTTACACTGTTTTCTTTTTACTTATTTGTAATTCATTCATCTCTGTCCATACTGAGATACTGTAGTTTTTCTTTGTTAGTTGAGCCTATGGCTATGTCATCAGCATACATGTACGTGTTTACTTCCTTTTCCCTTTTGCTTTCTATTATATCCGCGGTGAATATGTTAAATAAAATGGGGTTAAGTGGATCCCCTTGTAAGTCTCCTTTAGTTTGGGTGATCAGTTTGGACTCGTCTACTGTGTCTATGACTTTCATGTTGTTCACGGCTAGAATACTGCTCATGATGGTTATTAGCTCGTGTTGTCCAATTGTGGCTTCCAACTTCACTAGTAGGATCTCCCTATTTATCGAATCAAAAGCCTTCTGGAAGTCAATTATTTCATTTACAGTATTTATAATTTAAACACTTGTTGCCAGCCCTGCGGTGTCGGGGTAGCATGCCTACTTCTTACCTGGAGGCCCCGGGTTCGATTCCCAGCCAGGTCAGGGATTTTTACCTGCATATGAGGGCGGGTTCGAGGTCCACTCAGCCTACGTGATTACAATTGAGGAGCTATTTGACAGTGAGATGACGGTCCCGGTCTATAAAACCAAGAATAACGGCTGGGGGATCCGTTGTGCTGACCACATGACTCTTTGTAATATGCAGGCCTTTGGCTGAGCAGCAGTCGCTTGGTAGGCCATGGCCCTTCGGGGCTGTTGCGGCATGGGGTTTGGTAAACACTTGTTTCTTTTTCATTATAATTATTTTTACATTCAAACCTAACCTTAAATTTAACAGCGTAATTGTTCTTCATTTTTTAGCACGGTCTCTCTTTGTGACGTTATTTTTTTCAGTCCCCACAAACACGTCTTAACTAGTTTTGGCTGAATACCTCCTTCAATGATTTGTAAGCTTTTTATTGAATGCTGATCATATTTGGTATTTGTTTTTACTTTTTTCACCGAAAAACATGTTATTGACATGTTGATTTGGCAATTTCTTGTTTTGTTTTTATGTTTTAGCTTAAATGGACTACTTATTCTTCTTGTGATCGTGGCAGGAATTAACCTCATAAAACCTCCTAACCAGAATCCTTCCCCTCAATCTGAAGCCCCTGGTAAGCAGAATATCAGTCTAACAAATCTGAAGCTCTGTTGTAAGTATAATAATGGGCTTCGACAGATGTGTGTTACTGTATTCATTCATGCCGTATTGAATTCTTTGCATAGTACTATACCTTCTCTAGTTCAATGAATATTTGATCAGGAAGGTAGAGAACAAAAGTGAGAAGGTTGAGCAGTATTTAAATATCAAGAAAACTAAGATCATGGTGACAGCAGAAAACATAGATGTTCTGATTAAAATCAACAACTGAGAAGTAGAGGTGGTTGATTCCTTGGTTCTAAAATTCAAAGGTGATTGCACCTCTAAAGTCAAGCAGCAGGTAGCACACTGAAGGAGCACTATGAAAAATATCTGGAAAAGTGTGAACATAATTGAGAGAACTAAATATAGACTGGTCAATATCATACCATCGTTTTCCTTAACCCAATCGATGCTAAACCAGTAAATATACCTTGTGCAATGACGAGTCACTTTGCTAACCCCATAAAAATATGGGCAGCTTCTGTTCAGTTCAAATGGCGTGCCAGAAGTTCAGGGAAGTTTGGAAGAAGATATACTGTAGTTCACTTTTTCCTCGTTTTTACGTTAGGCTTTTGTTTCCTAGCAATTGTGAAATATACTGTATATCTTCTGTACTTCCAACCACAAAAATATGCGCTGCGGAAAGGGAGATGCCTTGGCAATGGTAAAATTGAACAATTTTTAGTTGATAGTGAATCGGATGATAAGTTTCTGAACAATGAAAGTGGCGGTATATATGAGATTGGAAATGTAATACAAAGTGATGGTGAAGATGCAGACCATGACAATGACATCAGTGAGAAAGACGAAGGTGAAATGAGTCAACCTACACCAGTGAAACGAGAAGGAAAAGATAAGTCGTCGTCCTTTTCTTGGATTGCTGGTCAGTTTATTCCAATACTTCACACTTTCTGTTTACACAATTTTCAGGTGTTTTAGATGATACATTATGCAGACATGCCAACTTTCAAAAGTGAAAAATCAGGAGAAATTTCGCAGCGAATCACGATGTACTACGACACATCACTGATGGCAGAACATGTACAAATTCATTATAATTCAATACATTAACAATTTTATTTGCCCATATATATTTTTTTCATCATTTACATGTGAATACTAAATACTGGACATACCTGAACTGTAGAAACATGTGACTTCTCATCCTTCAACATGGTGATCACATTACGACTAATTGTTGTTCAACACACCAGTAGCCGACTTAGCCCTCTTCAGAAACTCGGAACTAAATTTTTGCTCAAAGCACAAATGCCTTGGTACCGAGGGAAAAGATGTTCGCCATACTGGGGGACTATGGAATTAAAGGTAGATTATTAAAATCAATCAAAGGCATTTATGTTAACAATTGGGCTTCAGTGAGAATTGATGGTAGAATGAGTTCTTGGTTCAGGGTACTCCTTTGCTGTTCGTAGTTTACATGGATCATCTGCTGAAAGGTATAAAATGGCAGGGAGGGATTCAGTTAGGTGGAAATGTAGTAAGCAGTTTGGCCTATGCTGACGACTTGGTCTTAATGGCAGACTGTGCAGAAAGCCTGCAGTCTAATATCTTGGAACTTGAAAATAGGTGCAATGAGTATGGTATGAAAATTAGCCTCTCGAAGACTAAATTGATGTCAGTAGGTAAGAAATTAAACAGAATTGAATGTCAGATTGGTGATACAAAGCTAGAACAGGTCGATAATTTCAAGCATTTAGGTTGTGTGTTCTCCCAGGATGGTAATATAGTGAGATTGAATCAAGGTGTAGTAAAGCTAATGCAGTGAGCTCGCAGTTGCGATCAGCAGTATTCTGTAAGAAGGAAGTCAGCTCCCAGACGAAACTATCTTTACATCGGTCTGTTTTCAGACCAACTTTGCTTTACGGGAGTGAAAGCTGGGTGGACTCAGGATATCTTATTCATAAGTTAGAAGTAACAGACATGAAAGTAGCAAGAATGATTGCTGGTACAAACAGGTGGGAACAATGACAGGAGGGTACTCGGAATGAAGAGATAAAGGCTAATTTAGGAATGAACTCGATGGATGAAGCTGTTCGCATAAACCAGCTTCGGTGGTGGGGTCATGTAAGGCGAATGGAGGAGGATAGGTTACCTGGGAGAATAATGGACTCTGTTATGGAGGGTAAGAGAAGTAGAGGGAGACCAAGACGACGATAGTTAGACTCGGTTTCTAACGATTTAAAGATAAGAGGTATAGAATTAAATGAGGCCACAACGCTAGTTGCAAATCGAGGATTGTGGCGACGTTTAGTAAATTCTCAGAGGCTTGCAGACTGAACGCTGAAAGGCATAACAGTCTATAATGATAATGTATGTATGTATGTATGTACGTAGCACAAATGC
The DNA here is from genome assembly GCF_040414725.1 of Anabrus simplex. Lineage (NCBI taxonomy): Eukaryota > Metazoa > Arthropoda > Insecta > Orthoptera > Tettigoniidae > Anabrus > Anabrus simplex. The sequence continues at coordinate 688,491,936 of NC_090265.1, read as the reverse complement.
CTTGCTGAACTGATTTCAAGTTTAAAAGCTTCTCCAAAGTTTGCCCCAGGGGCTCTGAACTTTGGAGCGTGGGTTGGCGACCACGGGGCCCTCAGCTGAGTCCTGGCATTGCTTCCACTTACTTGTGCCAGGCTCCTCACTTTCATCTATCCTATCCGACCTCCCTTGGTCAACTCTTGTTCTTTTCCGACCCCGACGCTATTAGGTTTGCGAGGGCTAGGGAGTCTTTCATTTTCACGCCCTTCATGGCTCTTGTCTTTCTTTGACCGATATGTTCATATTTCGAAGTGTCGGATCCCTTCTATTTTTCCCTCTGATTAGTGTTTAATAGAGGATGGTTGCCTAGTTGTACTTCCTCTTAAAACAACAATCACCACCACCACCACCTCTCCAAAGTTTGTTCAGACAGCAAGGATCTGAACTGTGTTTTTGTCTTTGTGACTCTGCTAAAAATCCTTTCACATTCTGCATTGCTATGTGGAATTGATAAGATAGCAAGCATCACCTTAGAGAGTCTGTCATATTTAAGTACACCATCAGCTGATTTCATCTGACCTACCAATGCCCATTGAGCATCAGTTCTGCCTTTTGCCACGTCTGTTTCTTCGAGCTGAAAGTTACAGAACTGGGAGTGCAGAATATCAGTTTCCTTTATCCAAATATTCCGTTTCACTAGTCAAAATGTTCAGACACTTGTTAATGAAAAATCGAAGGCTAGAAAATGATGCCTTACTTATAGCAGAAATATTTGCAACTTCTGCATTAATTAAAACTTCATCTTTGAATGGAAATTTGTGTACCATGTAGTCACACGTTGAAGAGAAACACTTTCTAACAGACTTAAAGAATATGCACTTTTTCTCAGACTTCAAGGTGTTCACTAAAACAAACGCAGAGTTCCCTATCATCAAATCACAATCATCCTTTTGATTTGCTGGAGTATGATAATCTACATCAATGAGAGAGGAGGATCTTTTAATAATGTCTGGTTTCACAAACCTTGCCATCACATTCTTCAATAGTTCCTCCAAAACTGACCTCAATAAGTGGATGTGTGGCATACTTGACTGAAGAGCTATGTTTGGATTCTCAAAATATCCATAAAACTTGAGAGAAAAAGGCAAAAAGATTTATGTAAATTTGATGAAAGGAACATGAAAAGTCGTTCTTCACGTGACAATGCATGGCTCTTAGTGTGATCAGTAGTTTTTTTTTTTTTTTTAAACTCATGACTGGGTTTTCCTTTTAACTGAGAAGTGAGGTGAAATGTTATGACATTCCTTAACATTTTCAGACAAACAAGACACATCTGCACTTAAACTGTGCTTAGGAATTTTGTAAGTCTTCAAAGTTCCCATCTGAGAATCCTTACTCACAATTTCGCTCCTGAATAATGTAACCAAAGGGTCCCACTGAAGCAAAATCCTATCTAAACACCTTAGTGATAACCATCGAGTAGGCACATGCTTCAGAATTTTCCTGATCTCAATGTTGTGTAAAGTCTGAAATTCTCTGAACTTTTCTTTCCTCTTTGCACTCCTTTCCAGATAATAAAATATATCAGTTATACTTTCATCTACATTTACGGGCAAGCACATCGCACCCTTCTCGGCAACAAGATTAATTGGGTGACAAGAGTAGCCTACGATGATTATGTTACTATTTTCCCACTTCAAACATCTTGCCACACCATTCTTTAATCCTACCATCACTGGAGCATTATCAGCACCAAGAGCTAGGCAGTTTTTTAATGGAATGCAGAATTCCCAAAAAGTTGAGAGCAAAAGATTGGCAATGTTAGCTCCAGTAGCATTAACTTCTAAATTAGACACAGAGAGTAGATAACCCTGAATTTCATTGAGTTCAAGCCTAAAAAATGTTACAACAATGGGATATATCTTCAAGTCGCTTTTATTGCTACCATCACCATTGCATTTACCTGCAAATGTGATACAATTTTCGCCCTTTCTTCCATGCACATTTCTGTAATGATAGCCGCAGTTTTCGTTCTAGCACACCCATATCATTTGGCGATTCCCGAATCAGGAAACATTTTGCTAAACAAAGGTCCGGCGTGATCGGCACAATTTACATGCAGGTTATGTTCTACTATAAATGACTTAAATAACGCCTCGACATTCATCACAGGATTTACATCTTGGTTTTTACATGAAAAGTTCAGTTTCTGGTTTCTTTCTACACACTGGACACTCTCCTTATGTTTTTTCGTCATATGCTTGAGTATATCGCATTTCCTGCCATGTGCAACTGAAAATTCACACCTACATATAGTACAGAATGTGAACGTTGGTCCCTTTCTGGATTCACTCAAACACGGAAACTCTTCCCTATAAGCACTTTTAAACACTGCATCATATTTCTTTTTTGACATTTTGGCCAAAACAAATATTAAGGCACAACACGAGCACTTCTACGGGTAAAACAACTATGGTGTGCTACTTCTGAGGTTAGGTTACTCCAAAGAGAATGTTACTCGCTTGACTTGCTTGCAAAGAGAATGATTGTATTATAGACCAAAGAGCAGCACATGACTGGCGACCGTGCCCCGTACTGCCATCTGGTATCATTATTAGAACTACTATCGACCAGCCATACTCAGCCATATATCGATAGAACAAGAAAATCTGCGGGAGTTTAAAATAATACGAAAATTACGGATGGATATTGCTCTGAAAATCGGGAGATCAGACCCGGCGATCGGGAGGAACGATGAAAAATCGGGAGACTTGGCACGTCTGCATTATGTGACGATTCTCTGGTGGAAATAGATTTCTGTGTTTGTTCATTTCTGCATTGGTTTATATTATTGTGGAGGATACAAATGAATATTACAAGAAGGTAGTATAGTAGACTTCAGAAGTGGAGTGATACAAATGTGAACAAAATGTGGTGTTTTTTTGCAGTGCTCATGGCAGGGCTGAAAAGCCTGACAATTTTGGAATTTTGGTCCACAAATCTTCTGCTTCTCTCATGACAAGAGACAGCTGTCTAAATTTTTTCAGCATACTTCATTTCTCCAACCTTACTCCAGCAGACATAACAAACTGTACAAACTAAGAGCTATAATAGAATCACCTCAGGAATACTTTCAATTGTATACTGCAACCCTTCCCAAATCTGTATTGATGAATCCCCAGTAGCTTTTAGAGGAAGGCTAGCATTCAAGCAATACATTCCAAGCAAAAACACAATTTAGAATAAAGCTTTTTGTCCATTGTGATGTAGAAAAAGGCTTTATTGGGCAAGGAACAGACATTGATGACAAGTATTGTTTAGGAAAAACTGGTGATGTAACTATGCTATTGGAGCCATACCTTGGAATGGGGCATTCACTGTTTGTGGACAGTTGGTATTTCAGCCCTTCTCTTTTTTTATTTACTGTTTGAAAATAAGGGAAATGTTTGTGACACAGTGAATTATTGTATGAAATAACATCCTCATATTAACCCTTTACCATTCTCCATTTAAAGGCGGATGCCCGGCCATAATTACCGTTTTTTTCTGACAGTCATTTAAATCCCAATACACATAGCATCATAAATGCCACCCTTTAAAAGAAAATAACTAAGTCAGACGAATAAAGATATAAATGTAATTTCTGTTGCATTTTATTCTTAAATGATCAGTGCATGTAAATGTGTACTCACCCTAATTTTGAATATCCACATTTCGCTCCTGATGGTATTCCAAAAAGCACCCATCCTGCACAGTGGTAGATCGCACTGCTTACATTTGAATGTTGTTTGTTTGCCTCTCCCAAAAGCTGCCCTATATTTCATTTGTAAACACAAAGTGCACACTTTAGCACAACCAGGTATCTTCACAAGAGAATAAAATAATTGAGGAGATGGACAGCCGATGGGTAAACTTATTTTCCTGCCCATACGTTTGCGGGGCGTGAAGTTCCTGATCAGCTGTTGCACTGGAAGTTCAGTTGTCTGTTTCCATGAGCTGTGAGAGCTGGTCAGTTACTCATATCATAAAGAACGAAGGTAAAACAACCAACCCCATATAAATTAGAATTTTACATATACCCTTATTTCATCAGCGTGTCTTGCCAGGTAGTATCAACAGTGCCAGTTTTTCTTTCTAAATATTCGGCATGAATATTCGTCTGCTCTACTACTAGGTCATAAAATTCCAATCCCACAAATCATTTTTTAAAAATCTTTTTCTGAACTCCCAGAAGATAAATTGTGATTTGGATTGGCATTGTTTACCCATATTTTCAGTTCATCAGATCAAATCTTGTGGCTCCAGATATCACTAGTAACATTTCTTTGTAGCCCTGTCCCTCGATCTTCACGCAGTATTTGTTCACCCTCATGATTCTCGAATCATTATCACTACATTCATCTGAATACAATTTTGAACCGCAACTAGAAAGCTCACAATCTCCAATAACTTCTAACATATCTTCAATTTTGCATTCTTTCATACCTTTCGACACAACTCCGCAATTGGACAACGTGGTGTGAACTTGAACAAGATAATCTCTAACTGAAAGGCGATGTTTATAAAGTAGGTCTGCTTAGGAAATACATATAGGAAATGCTGTCAGCAAGGTCCTGACAGCTTGCTGAGTGAAGGGAATACACTGTGGTTTCACAAGATCCTTCAATATTTCTCTCAACACACTTCTAATGAACGTGAGTGTGACGAGCACTTTCATGACATCAACGAACTCAAAAATACGAAAGAACTGAGGCCAGATTAAATACTGCACAAGGTTTAAATAACAAATGAATCACAGAAATCTGTAACCATTTCCAGATACATTAAAACCCCTGTGCTAAGTTATTTACACACAACTTAGCTTCATTCTACATCTATCCATCTACAGTAGAACCTTAATAATTCAAAATCGGTTAATTGAAAATCTCGCCTAATTTGAAGCAGCTCTCGTTCCCGGAAACATGAGGTATGGTTTTGCGTGTTATTTAAATCGTTTAATTCGAGATACAGATAATTTGTAATTCAAAGAATAATGTCTGTCCCGTCATCGAAATTCAGACTTTTAATTCGAAACTACCTTTACATTTTGAAGGAAAAAAAAGTATTTTACAAAGTATTTTTCTCCGTGTCATAAAAGAACGAGTCTTCCAGAACGTGCAGGGGTAACTTTGCGCACTTTCACCCACTTCGGCGTGTCTACAGTGTGCTTCATATCTGCTAAGTTCGAGCAGAATCGTACGGTGTATAATTATTTTGTATTTGGCGTTTTAAGGAACGCCACAATATCACGTAGCAGGCAGTGTGCAGAGAGGTAGAATCCGCAAACACTGGTGATGCCGAAAGTTGGCGAAAAAGCATGGCTTATAGCCTATAATCAATTTGTACGTAAAAACAATATTGATAGAGTTTGAGTTATGTTCCACCATTCAACATGTTGTAAAATATATTAAACTAGCTGACCCGACAGACGTCGTTCTGTCAAAAATAAATTACAGTTGATCGAACTCAAATTCAGTTTGTACCGGGTGAGTTGGCCGTGCGGTGAGGGGTGCGTGGCTGTGAGCTTGCATCCGGGAGATAGTGGGTTCGAACCCCACTGTTGGCAGCCCTGAAGATGGTTTTCTGTGGTTTCCCATTTTCACTCCAGGCAAATACTGGGGCTGTACAATAATTAAGGCCACGGCCGCTTCCTTCCTAATACAAGGACTTTCCTATCCCATCGTCGCCATAAGACCTATCTGTGTCAGTGTGACGTAGAGCAAATAGCAAAAATTCAGTCTGTACTGCACGCAAAAATCAGAATAATGTAAATGACTACATCATCAACATCAAATGAGTTAATTTTCTACTGCTACCAAAGGTTAGTAACAAACTACTGGAAAAACGTGTTTCCATTACCTGCAATATTAATATCCTGATTGTGAATAAGGAAATGCTCAAATAGACCACAGCATAGCACTACCCAGAAATAACCCTGATTGACTGTAACGTAGATCGGAACTGTTCAGCAGGTCTTCAAATCCCTCACAGAGCCATAATTATCACCCGTTGCAAATCAAGTAATTTGATGAGTTGATGGCGTGAAGATAATGTAGCAAAACTTACTCCTCTTTCTTCGTAGGAAATAACTATCATAGAATCAATCCAATCAACAATCAATCCAATCAACACTATGAAGAAATTTTTCATTGTATTTTTTATTATTACCTGGCGCGTAAACGAACAAAGTTGATGGTTTTCCAATACGGGAAGAGGCAACATACAATTGGCCATGCGAGAAACATGGGTTTTCAAGATGAATGCCGCAAACTCTCAATGACTGCCCCTGGGATTTATTTATGGTAGCTGCACTCAACTGCAGTTGTTTAAATTCAGACGGTATGTCAATCGGAATCATACGGATGCGTGGTATCAAAAAAGTCTTCTCCTTTATGCTTCCCCGTTAGAATAGTTGAAAAGAAAGCAAAATGGGGGATAAGTATGTTTGTTGTATGTTACCTTGAATGTTGGTACGAAATTGTCCCGAAGTACATTATTTGTTGCCCCAATGAAGTCATTTGAAAGCAGTTGTTATATTTTTGGATATTTGTAAGGAAATGTATGGAATCTGTTCCTGTTCCTGAAACCAATGAGTACAATGGATCTGGTGGTGGAATCAATGGCACTAATTTCACTTTGCCATTTGTGCAACACAATCCAGCAGCTTCATTTTTGTATTTCAGTGCCTTACAGTTTTGGCAGACTGAGTTCATAGAACCAGTAGCAACGCATTGGTAGGCACTGTAGTCAATTGAAACATGGTAACTGAAAGCAGCTCGATTCAAACTTAAAAGATTATTAGCTGAACGACGCGCTGCACGGATTTGTGATATCCAAATCCTTTCAGTTTCATTTCTCTCTTCACGTTGCTGTGCAGTCCGATTAGACTGAAAATTAGCTTGGCTTGTAGCATTTCGAGTTCTTCGACCGAAGTTGCTCCGCCCGCGTCTTATAGCCGGCATGAGTCTTGAAATGAGTATACTGTATATGGAAGCACACACAAAATAAACCAGTCAATCAAAGAAATCGATGAACTTGTTTGTTCAGAAGTGAAGATTTTAAAACAATCAGGGTAGATAAAGGTCTCCAACTTTATAACAAAACACGACACTGCATAAGACTCTCTGGAGTGCGTACGCGCGAAAGCAAAACCCAAGGAGGCATTCTTCCTGTCACAAACTGAGAACTAAGCAAGATAAGAACTTGGGGTTTGTTTTAAAGATAACTTTCATATCTGAAGACCATTTGCCTCGCTTTGAGCCCCCATGCAAATTCAATAGCAAAGAAGTTGGCAAGCGACTGACTTTTTCGTGCCTGCACATAAAAATGACTGAAAAGAAACGCAAATAGTGCATGTTCTTATCATTTAAATTTAGAAACAAACTTATCTACATCGAGCTGAAATGTTCCTTTACCAGCAGTGAAAAAATTACAAATATAGTTAATATAAAATAGGAGTTATGACATGATAAGTTCTAAGCAATGACGATTTTGCATTTGAGGTAACATTCCATTATATTAACATTTCCATACTCAATTATTTTGTAAACCTTTCTTTTGTTAACGGCATCAAATGCAGCTTGAAATTTTGTACATGATCCGATATTCACCCATTTTAACCGATAACATTGAGATTTACAGACATTTGGCAAACACACTGGATTAGAGGAGGACAGCGCTAAGCGCAAATGTGGGAGAAGGAAAGAGAGACGAACAGTTTGAATGGAAAAAGAGAAATTGGATTTTTACGTTCTTCCTGGCATTTTTTCCAATTTTTCTCTTCGTAAAAACCTTACTCGGACTTCGACGAATATTTGAAAAAAATATTTAGCCGAATTAGTCTAGCTGTTCCTGAGTTTTTTGCTTAGCAGCATATTTAGCGATTCATTTTTATTTATATAGATTTATTGGGCAAAGATTGATTTCGACCCCAATAAATTTATTATATTTTATAATGTGATGAATTGTGGTACATCCTTCAAGCTCTATCATATTAGTTATACGTCAACACGGAAATGAAAATTATAACCTACGACCAAACAGTGTTGTCAGTGCCGATGAAACTGCATTGTTTGTTTTTTTAATGCTGAGGCCAAATGGACTTACGCTTTTAAAGGAGAGAATTGCCAGCCGGGAAATGTACTGTGTTGCTATGCAGTGCACACAGAAGCAGAGACATCCTTCCCCCGTCATAGGAAATTTTGAAAAGCCACGATGTTTTAAGGGCATCAGGCACTTTCCATGCAAGTACAAGACATCCAAAAATGCAAACTGTACAATAATCCAAAAGATAGAGCATTTGCACAGGGGAGCCAGCATAATTTTTCCTCATCTTTGAATCGCATTGCGTGAGGTTATGTTTGCCATTGTTTTATCCAAGTGCATTATTTGAATAATGTAAATGCACCTTGTTGGATACATTTAATAATAAAGAGGAAAAGCGCACAACGTGCAAGAATACAATAGTTATTAAGATAGTCACTGTGCCTCACTGCAAAGGATTTTTAATGAACACTTCCTTTCACTGCATATAATTGCGTGATATCGATCACAGCTTCTGTTGCACAAACACAGGTGACGTCAAGATAGTGATACGAGGACGGTTTGAAAAGTTCTCAGAATCACCGCTAGATGTCAGTGCTAAAGCAACAAGGTTCCCGCGCAATAATCACACATCCTTTGTGAGTGAACACGTGGCGTGTCGGTGCTCTAGCTGCAGGAGTGTGGTAGTGACGACTCTTTGTTGTTGTTCCCGCATAGTGATTTGTGACAATGGAAAAAAACTGAGATTCAAGCAATGATTAAATACTTTGTAAAGAAAGGTATGAAAGCAAAGGAAATTCATGCCGACTTTCAGAACACACTAGGGGACTCTGCTCCTTGATTTTCAACTGTTGCCAAGTGAACCAGCAAGTTTAAATTTGGTTCGGAGAGCTTGGATGATGATCCGCGTAGTGGACGGCCAAAAAGTGTTAAGACCCCAGAATTTATCGCAAAAGTGCATAAAATGGTCATGGAGGATCGTCGACTGAAAGTGCGGGAGATTGCTGAAGCTGTAGGGATGTCTTCTGAATGGGTATATTATATTTTAGCCGAAGAATTGGGTATGAAAAAATTATCCGCAAGATGGGTGCTGCGGCTCTTGACATTGGACAATAAACGCAGCAGATTGGAAATGTCCAAACAAAGTGCAGTGGTTCAGTGCAACCAACAAAAATTTTTGCGCCAGTTTGTGACTACAGATGAAACTTGGGTCCACTACTATACCCCAGAGGCAAAACAGCAGTCAAAGCAGTGGAAACATGCTGATTCACCACCACCAAAGAAAGCAAAGGCAGTGCATTCGGCCGGAAAGGTCATGGCCTCAGTTTTCTGGGATGCAAAAGGCATTCTGCTGATAGATTATCTTCCTACTGGCCAAACAATTATGGGGCAATACTATGGAAACCTCCTAGACCAACTACAGGAAAAGATACGCAAAACAAGGCCTGGTTTGGCAAGGAAAAAGGTCATCTTTCATCAGGACAACACTCCGCTGCACACAAGTGTTATTGCCATGGCAAAACTTCATGAACTGGGGTACGAATTCTTGCCACATCCACCTTATTCACCTGATTTGGCACCATCAGACTTTCATCTATTCCCCAAGCTGAAAATTTTCCTCGGTGGACGGAGATTTTGTACAAGGGAAGAACTGACAGCCGAATTGGAGAGGTATTTTGCAGGCCTGGAGGAATCTCATTTTCAAGATGGGATCAAGGCATTGGAACATCGCTGGACCAAATGCATTAGTCTACAGGGAGACTATGTTGAAAAATAAAACTAGTTCCACTAAGGTAAGATACTTAATTCTAGTACATTCCGAGAACTTTTCAAACCACCTACGTATTTGCTGATCATGCACACCTTGAAGTGGAAGCCATGAACGGCATAGCGTGTCACTGAATGTCTCAGCTCATAGTTCCCTTGTTGCCAATCACTGTAGATCATAACGTTTGTGGCGTAGAACTCTGGCCCTATTTCATTTTTCTTTTTCCAAAGCACTTACATGAGGCCTTTATAATGCAGGAGTTCTGCAGTTGTAGTTCCTCAATGAAGAAAGACTTTCTGGTGAGCTCATATGCGAGCCGAGATGGTGTGAATTTGGAAAGGCATAATAATTTCTTCAGAAAAGTAGCTTTCACTTTCTCAGTTTGTTCCAGATTTCTCTGTGTGCAGTGTATCTATATTAATTCTAGTCCATATGTTATGATAGGAGTGATTTTAATTTTGAATAATTTCATTGCTGTTCCAATTGATAGCCTATTGATGAGTTTTGTCATTCATTGCCTTGATAGCTGTGTTTGTTTTGTCTTCTATGTGTTTTCTGAATATGATGCCACGTGTTTGTAAGGTCATGCCAAGATATTTGACGTGTGACACTGCTGTTAATCTCTTTTCTTGGTAAAAGAAGGTGGCCTGTGGTCCCCGTTTTCTGAAGCTCATAGACACACTCTTTTATTTGTTAATTTGTATTTCATTTTCCTTTGTGCATTGCACTAGTTGATCGAAGGCAATTGCAGTTCTACCTGGTCTGTTGACGTTATTACCATATCATCTGCATAGATATATAGAGGGCTCAATGGATTTCCTTGGAGTACCCCGTTTGTTTGTTGAATTGGATGTGAGATATTGATACCGTCACTGATGATTATGCAGTTGTCGTGCAGTATGTTTTGAATAATTCGCAATAGATAGTTCTCTCCACCAACCAATTGCTGTAGTTTCTCAATTATTAATTTACCACTGATTGAATCGAAAGCGTTAGTGTAATTTATAAATATTGCATGTAGTTTTCGTCCTGGATTTGAAAAGGTAGTCTGTATGTCATTGGGTAGACAGGTAATGGCTTGGATTGTGCTTCTATTTTTCCTGAAACTGAATTGTTCCTCAGGTAATTTCAAGTCTATTATATTTGTAACCCTCTTGCATAGTAATTTAGTCAGTAACTTGAACATTGTGCATTCTAGGGCGATCCCTCTGTATGAATTAAGATCCCCTGCGTCTCCTTTCCCTTTATACAACATTTTGACTGTAGATATTCCTCCAACTGTCCGGAATATTCCTTTGCTCTAGGCATCTGTTAAGAAGATTGATTATTTCCTCTTTCATTTCAGGCCATATGTCTTTAATATACTCACTGTATATAGAGTCGGGTTCACTTGATTTGTTGTTCCTGAGACTTGTTATAACCTCTGCTACTTCTTCCTCTGTAAAAGGTTCAACGTTCGTGACATCACTTGCCATTTCCAGATCAGAGCGGGTTTCTCATGCTTGAACTACTTTGCGTAGATACTCCTCCCATACATCTGTTGAAATGCTTCTAGGAAATGTTGGTTGCTGTGCATTTAGCGGCTTATATGGGTTCTATTCTGCTTCATGTATCTGTTCACTTTCTTCTCTTTGTTGATGCTCTTTCTTTTTGCTTCCCTCACTAGGCGTTTATAGATTCTTCTCAGTTGCGCATACTTCATACAGTTTATCTCCGATTGTTCACTCCTTGCCATGTGTAAAGCATACAGAGCCAAACGCCGAGCCACATAACATGCTTCATTGAACCATGGCTTTGTCTTTCTCGCTATGGGAAGGACCGGCAATGCCGCACTTCTTATTGCCTGCTCTATACCAGCTGCTCCACTGTCAAGGTGTCCTCGCCGAATGTGCTCAGATATTTGTTGTTTCAACTCAGGGTCCACTTTCCCCTTTAATAGCTGTCGCCTTGACCTCCCGGTGATCAGTGCTTCTTGTTGCGCCTCCTTGCGCAGTTTGATTCTTGTTTCGACCGGTAGATGCTTTCTGTCTACCATGTTTCGTATCTTTTGAGTCACTGACTTTATGTTTTATTTTCTTTCTGGTTTATTAAAAAGAGATGCCTTCTTCCTCCGTATATTCCAAGACACCTGCAGTTTTTTAAGATTGTGGTCTATTTTACATGTAATTAATCTCACATTAAAACCGTATGGAAGATGATGTATTAAAATTCTTTTATTTATAACCTCCTATTCAATACATTACAATACACTCATTGAATTATAATATAATCATGAAGTGTCTAATATTGGGACATGTTTCGTTCGACATAGTGAACATCATCAGCCATTAATGCAACAAAAACTAGGTCGGCCCTGAGCTTAAAATTACAGAATGTTATCATATTAAAAAATTAACCATGTCATAATAAAAAGTGATAATCAACAAGCAATACAATAAAAACATTAGACTTGAGGTTGTAACAATATATGCAAGTTAAAAGCAAAATTTGTCGTGGTGTACATCAACAGTGGTGATCTGTGGATTTAAAAACAACTATGAGGCCACTGAAACATGACAATGGATATTGTGACATAAATATATGTCAATGTGTGAAGCATGGATTAATATTGTGAGGATGAAGTTCCTTTGAATTCATAAATAAGGGTTAACATAGAGTTCATTGACTTGTCACGAGTCCAAGTTAAACTAGCCAAAGGCACATAACATTGAACAAACTAAATTTGACGTATAACTTGAACTCCAGCAGAAGCAAAATTCATAAGAGAGGTGCAATCTTGCTGTTGGAAAAATACCAGTTAATTTATATTGCATCAGAATATGCTCTCTGTCTTATATAGGATTGCTAAAACTCTCCCTACATTTAAGTTTCATCGCTACTCTTTAATGAGTTTATTTTACAAACTTCTAGTTTTATTTGCTACCATGTATATATTTTGACTAGCTATTTTGGAAATACAGTGAAACCTCGGAATGCGAGTAACTTGGTCTACGAGTGTTTTGCAGGACGAGCAAACATTTTAAGTAAATTGCAACTTGATAAGCGAGTGAGGTTCTGCAATACAAGCGTCATGTGTGCCTATGTTTTCCCCTCCCCTGTTCGTTTGTTTAATGGATAAACGAGGTCTTTGGTCCGGTAGTGAAGAAATACCTTTCAGAAAATAATCTGCAGCCCAAAGTCTTGCTGGTTATGACCTTGAGGACGTCGTACTGGATGAATTCAAGTTCATTAAGGGTAATTTCCTTCCTCCCAAAACTACTCCAATACTCCAACCTATGGATCAGCAAGTCATTTCGAACTTCAAGAAGCTATACACCAAAGCACTATTTCAGTGATGCTTCGAAGTGACCGAAGGAACAAACCTTACTCTCCAAAAGTTTAGGAGAAATCATTTCCCCATCATGAACTGCCTGAAGATCATCGCTAAAGCCTGGGATAGAGTCACCAAGAGAACTCTCACTTCCGCTTGGGGAAAGCATTGGCCTGACTGTGTTCTTGGACATGACTTTAAGGGGATTGTTGGTGAGCCGCCGATTGTCGATGAAATTGTGTCCTTAGGGAAGACTATGGGGCTCGAGGTGAATGACGTGGACATTCAAGAGCTGGTGGAAGAACATAGCCAGGAACTGACTACTAACGAACTGATGGACCTGCATCGCGAACAACAGGAGGAGGTTATGGAGGAGATCTCATCTGGGGAAGAGGAGGAGGAAAAGTCAGTGGAATCTCTCACTTCAACCGAGATTCGGGAGAAGCGCAAAATGTGGGAAACGGTGCAAAATTTTGTAAAAAAAAAAAAACACTACCCGAATAAGGCTGTAGCAGTGCGAGCGATGAATTAGTTCAATGACAATGCAATATCACATTTTCGTGAAATCCTCAAAAAGAAGCAAAAGCAACAGTCATTGGACAGGTTCCTTGTTAAAGTTGCACGAAAGGAAAACAATTGCAGTGAGCCAACAGATATCAGTGATTCTGTTAGTGAAATTCATGTTACACAGTAACTCTTCTCATGTCATCTCTCTTCTCCCTCACATCAACAATGATTCTATTGTAAGGAAAATTGCACTGTAATTTGTTTTACGTTATATTTTATTTTAGAAATATTATGCGAATAAATATTTTTCTGGGCAAATCATCCGCTTTTCAGTTGTTTCATATGGTAAATCTTGCTTTGATATATGAGTGCTTTGGATTACAAGCATATTGCCAGAACGAATTATGCTCGCAATCCAATGTTCGACTGTAGTTTTTTTTACCATGGCATTTGAGAGGTTTAAACTATGAATCAAGGTTAATTGCATGCAGTAACGTGTCTTAGAATACAGTATATTGTGACGCTGCAAGGGTTGGCATTTCCGAATTATGTGTTGGCGGTTAATTCAAAATCACGTAATTCGAAGTCTGATTTTTGCACCCCAACGACTTCGAATTAACGAGGTTTTACTGTATCTAAATGTATTCATTTCCCTCTCTGAAGGGGGAGGAACAGGCCACCTAGAAGGTAACATATTCTATATCCTCCTATTGTTCCATATAACACAAAGGTTTCATTTTATACGCATATACTCTTACTTTACAATTACAATATCTAAGGTGAAAAGTTCTGTACACTAACACAAGCCAGCACCTCAAAACAGAATATGGAACTTGAAAGGCACGCATGTAGCAGCAAACTATGTTGTCAATAGCATTACCATGTGGTAGCACTCACGACGAACTGTTTTGCCAAAAGTGCCTCAAACCGCTGGAATGGGAAACTAGAAAATTTTGGTATAGTGGAAGCCATTTCTTTTTCAGTTTTGACTCTGTTAATTTACAACTGTTATGTTCTTCAGTCTGTCGAGTAAATAAAGTGTAGAAAATACCTGAAAAGGAAAACATATAATAACCAATTATACCTGAAAAATTAAGTTTTCTTTTTAAGGTAAAATCTGTTTTATGTTTTCGTTATGTATTTTATACATTTTATATACTCATAAATTAATTTTGACAGACTGAAGAACGTAAGAATTATAACCCAGAAAGGTGCATGCTTAGCGAGGAACCGTTTCACATAGTAGCACTCATGACAAACTGTTTCATCAATAGTGCCTCAAACAGCTGGAACGTGGAATTAAAAAGCCGCACCCACTGTGATAAACAGTTTCATTGATAGCATTATTGCATGGTAGTATTGTCAAGAGCCTGCCTGGTGGCCGTGCTCGTTAAGGCGCTGAAGTGTCTGACACTGAAGTTAGTGGTTTGAGTCCCGCTGGTCGAAAAATTTTCACCATCAGAATGTTGTCCGGCAGAGTAGGGGAGGTGAGTATCTAATTTCTAATCACTAGATTGAATGCCAAAAGCCTGGATTAAGTTCCAAACCTCTCTGCAGTGCTCATATGAAGTGAGGGCATATAACGCTGTTCATGACGATTTGTCCGTCGGACGGAGATGTTAAGCCTCGAGCAGACCCCTTGGTGCTATTCGACAGGAAGGCTATGTGCCAGCACCGGGTTTCACCCTCTCCCTGCTACCATATATCACATTCATTTCATCTCATTAACTCCTGTGATGAGGTTGACGTCAGGAAGGACATCCGGTCATAAAAAACCCGCCACGACAGATTCGTCTCACCTCATACCCGACCCTGTAGAGAAATGGGTCAAGGGTTGGGCAAACAAACAAGATTAATACCACCAAACACGACTTCTAGTCATGGCATAATTAATACGACATGTAGAGTCCAAGATGTAAATCGCTGGTTTAGTGAGTAACCTTGAATAAGAGTACAGGTATTACCACTGTATACACTGCCACAAAGTATATCCTTTATAGATTATGTAATACTGCATCAGTAAGAGACAGAGACTACAGTTGAATGGTCTTGTCACTTGTTGACATGTATTTATGGAATGGAGAAGGTTCACTTTAGACAACATTGCAGAAACAACGTTCATCTCTGCCTAGCCGTAGGTTTACTACACACTGCAGGGACAACGCTTTTGACACCTCTCACGAGCAGCGGGTCATTGCGATAGTCAGGAAATCTTGAGATACCATCTTGGACTGTCCATCATTAGTAAATCGGTATCTTATAAATGAACAATGTGACTTGTCTTCTATGTACCAGTCGACATGTATACCCTGAAAATGCATGAAAATTAGTATAACTCATTTTCAGAAAGAGACAGACTGGTGCTAATTTTTGACCATTCCCTTGAATTGTAACTGTTGATTCTGTATAACAGATTATGAAATTTAATTTATCTTTGTTATCTGTTTCAGCTTCCTCTTCAAGTAGGTGAATCAGTGATGTGCCTCAGTATTGGTGAATGTATTCACATGCTATTATCTACACTTGCTGTGATGAATCCTTCTGGGTGAATGAACACATCATTTTATATTCATTTTGGTCTATATGGAGTTTGTTAGGATTTCTGGATGAAGAAGGAAATAGGCTTGAATGCTGAATGAGTTGATCTCCCCCCACAAGTTTGGATGCACGCCTTGTCATCAACAACATTGTTTTAATGAATATGTACCAAAACTCTGTAGATCACTACCAGTTATGTAGGAATATGACAGTGAATAGCTTTGTGAATTTTTGATATTCACTATTTACACTGTGAATAAGAAAAGGAAATAAATTATGGGGAATAAGTGAAAACCTAACGACTACTAAGTAATGCTTAAGTTAAAAAGAATGAATTTTCCATATTGAGGGTCAGTTAATAACATATTCATCTAATTAATCTCTTTTGATGTATTGTCTGTCATAGCATTACCTAACCATCTGTGCAGATTGATAAGGGACATAGAGCACTCCAAAACAGACTTATTTTGGATACGAATACATGTCCACTGAAGTCAGCTGATGACACTAGTTGGTGAAGGAAATGTAGAAAACCAAAAAATGTTTATTCACTAATGACCAGCAGCATATATGTTTGCATTACAACGTTGGAGCACTAATTTCCCTACAGTTTCAAAGACTTATCATAAACTGACGAGAGTATTTCTTAGATTTGGTGGTGGTGGTGGTGGTGGTGGTTACGGTCTTAAGAGGAAGTGCAACTAAGCAGCCATCCTCTGATAACACTAACCAGAGGGGGAAAAAATGGAAGGAGTCTGACACTGTTTCCATTGTATGGTGGAATCCACATCACACAGCACCATCACCATGAAAGGGGGTGTTACACGCTACTAGCCAGATATCTCTTAAATTCAGTGCTCATCAGTATAGTAACTGACTTAAACAGGTCCAAACAAACAACTTTGTACACACATTTCTAAACAAAATATTTTAGTCGTGGTGTTCTCTATCATCTTTATCAGTTTCTACAGGTAGTTTTGCAACACAATGGATATATATTTTTCTAAGTTAAAAACTTCATAATGGTCTGTATTGAACTGAGAATAACACTGATAAAGACAAATTTAAGTGTCCAACTTTTCAATACAAAACAGTTTTATGTTCTAGTTAAAACACAACTCTTTTTTTGGAACCAGTTTCGACACTGGACGAGTGTTATCATCAGCCAATCTTACAAATAGGGTCAAAGAACATGTGATACAAAAAATTGTTACATACATACAGATTATAAAACATTAATGCTATTGATCGAGAAAATAAGACAGAATGACAAAGTTAAAAACATGAGTCTACAGTTGCTGACAAGATGAAATCTTTAGTCTTATGCGATCTAAAATGAGGATGAAAACATGTATATTGTTAAAACTTTGTTGATCCACTTGTTTTTCTGGTAATTAAAACCTTGAAAGATTTGTTAATAACGTCAAGCCCAAAATACATGCAGGGTCTTGATTGTGGGTAAACTCGTTAAAACTTGGACGGACAATCTAATGAGTCCATCTACGAAGAAATGTCATAGATCGTTTGAGAGCAGTGCAACTATACTTAATGAACCGAGTCTGATTGAACTTAGTTTGTACTGTTGCCTGTTGCAAGAGGTGGAGAATAATACAGATGGAGGTCACTAGTTGGAAATGTGACCAATATTTCTCAGTCCATTGGAGTTCCTGAAGCACAAACAAAAGGAAAATGGGCTGATTAGAGACACAAGAAGCATGTGGAAAGATCTGGAGGGAAAAAAAGACCGTAACATGTAGTATGGAACTCGCTCACCTTGCACAGCCTGCAGCAGGGCGTGAGCGTGTGTAGGAACTGGGAGCTTAGCGTGAATGGGGGTAAGCAGGAGAGGGGAGATGGTCCTGAGGAAGGGGGATGAGGGGTAATTGTGTAGAGGGGATCTGGAGGACGATGTGATAGGGGTGTGTAACGTGAGAAAGTGTTATGAAAGCTGTAATAAGGAAATCGAAACGTATTTCAGGTTTCTCAGATATATCATTTAAATTAAAGTGTTGAAGTACTGATCCAGGTGAATAAAGCAGTTTTCAGTGACATCAAGTAAAGAGCCTTTACTTAATGTTCCCAGGATTTCTATACCCTGTTCTACGGTATACTGATGAAACTATGTTTTTTTAAGTCGTGTGTGTTTTTTTTTTTTTGTCCCTTAGGCTTAACACGTTTGCGGCCAATGACAACACACATGCGTCATGACTCCACTTTCACTCAGTGCCGATGACGACACATGTGCGTCACATTTCACACCAAATATTAAAGCTCGTATTTCCACCAATATGTATGTAAACAAACAGACCTCTTATCTGTGCATCGTTAAGGTGTTATTAACCCTTTTAGTACCAGTCGCTTATAGGCGATGTATGCGAAGAATACCAGGCTTATTTTTAAGAAATTGCAATGTTTCAGTAAAATCATTATAACTTTCTTATTATTCAAGATATGCCTTCGACATTTTAACTTATCATAGAAAAGGAGGTTCTTTACATGTTTTTAAATTCTCAAGCTATCTTATATTAACACTATAGCATATTAAAAAAATTTAGTTTAACAATTATCAAAATGAAAATTGAAAAGTCATAATTGAGATAAAGAAACACAAATCAAAATTAAGATTATGCACTAAAAAATATTATTCTCTGCAGATACATGCTCTTGGTTCACTATTTACAAAATTTCAATAACCTAGGCACTAAAGTTTCTAATTTAAACAATATTTTATGACCGGGTGTTTCGAGATACAGCGGGGAGGGCTCAAACCGTGTGCCTTTTCCAACTGAAACTTCACTGAACACTGTGTTATGCACGTAGGCATTGGTGTCATTACTGCCTGCAACACTGCCTACACTGTCTTCATTTCCGTCACTTTCCGAATCAGCATCACTGTCATTTTCACTAATGACAATACCAAGAGGTTTATTGTACTGTGGAATGTCATCGCTACACTCACTTCCTGTCTCTGAAATAAGATCACCAACATCATTATTACATGACCCTGATATAGCTACATCTTCATCAGACTCAATATAGTCGTCATTGGCACAGAGTCTGTTAACATATTCAGCTAAATCGTCATCATTCTCGAACACATCGCGCGCGGCAAAGGCGGCCATTTTCCTACTCGCAAACTTTTACGATGTACAGAATATATGTCGCTTTGATAAAATTATATCTCCGTACATAAAGCAATTGGCGCGATAGTTGTGGTAGATTTAGAAACTACAGGTTCCGAAGAGTCTATATCACCTGCATTGTGCTGCTATATGTCCGGAAACTAAGAACTACAAGCAAATACAAAACTGCTTGCATAAGGAGCGCTATTGCGTTCCCGGCAATTTTCGCTCGCTCGTCAAGGAACGCTTTTGCGCTCTCTGATATTCTAAAGGTTAAACATATGCGCCATCCAGGCAACAGATCAATGTTTAGTTACAATCTCTGTAGCCATTACAAGTCGGCATACATTTCTGTGATGTCAAGAGGGAACAGTGAAGTTTCAGAACCTTCTCACCGGAAGAAAACTCCGTCTTAGCGGGATAAACAGGTGATTTGCAATTGATGATAGTCTGGAAGCTCTCCTGAATGCTAGTGACAGTGGCAGCATTGATAGTGACGACAGTGATGACAGTGTGAAAAGTGACTGTAGCCACCTGAGTGAGAATTTTAATCACGGAGGTGTGTGTGTCTACTCCCAATTCTCACATTACAGAAGATGAGCAAGGCGTAAGTAATATCTCATCTCCAAATCTCCCGCCAAATAACACGGGTAATATTTCAGGGGTCATTTCTTGGAGTTCAGATTCATCCTCAGTGAAACAAATAAACTTTATTCGTCGGCCGGGAATGAAGATTCCACTGCCAAGTGACGTGAAACCTATTGACGATTTTCACTTGCTTGCAGATTACAACTTGCTAAATAACATTGTAACTGAATGTAACGCATTTGCAGAAGAGTTATTTTTGCGAGGAAATGTCAGTGAAAAGTAGCACACTGTATTGACTAGTTACATTGTACAGCTTATGGAGTAATGTAAGTATACAGTGTTCACACAGCAATAATAAGATTCTACTGCACAGTATTTCCGTGTGAAATGTTCAAAACTTACTTTTATGTTGTAAAGAAGTTCTACAATCGAACAGAACATTATTTTCCTCGTTCCACTTCATTACCAGTCATGACGCACATGCTGCGTCAAACGGCACCGAAGGCAAAAAGCTCATTGGTAGTGCCGCTGATGCAGCGTGTGCGTCATGACTCGCATGCACATAAATAATATTGAAATAATTAAAATAATAATCTAAAATGCATAAGGACACAGAAATGAACTCCTTTAAACAAAAAAAGTATTACGGTACTTTGGTAATGGTTGCCGTTATCCAAGCGGCCGCGAACGTGTTAAAAAGAAAATCAAAGAAAATGAGCTCATCATCACTAAGGCGGACAAAGGAAATATAACTGTTAACTTGGAAAAATCTGAATACATTGGAAAAACCAAAAACTTTTTCAATAATGGCACTTTCTTAACAGTGAACAAAGACCCAACCCAGAAAATTCAACACCTTTTAACTCTTAAGAATGCCACTTTCCTTTTCACCGAGCAGGAAAAAGTCAGATTGACTAATATAAACCAACGTTTGCCTACAGCGAAAGCGCTCCCTAAGATCCACAAGGCTGATGTCCCCATTTGCCCTATTTTTAATTATAGACCCAGTACATTATATAAATTATCTCAATTTATTCAGAAATTTCTCAAAAAACATAAATTTTCATCAAATAAGTCCATCAAGAACATTATAGAATTAGTTGAGAAATTGAACAACTTTGATCTTCAACCCTACCATTCTTTACATTCATTCGACGTTGTCAGTATGTACCCCATCATCAAAACTGAAAAACTGTTTTCCATTATTGAAAACAACCTTAACACACATAGTCATTTAATCAAACTAGAGATCCACGACCTCCATCTCTATTGTTCTCTACCTCTTGCAACAGGGAACAACACAAACTCAGTTCATTAAGTGTAGTTGCATTGCTCTGAAACGATCTACGACATTTCTTCGTAGATGGACTCATTAGATTGCTCGTCCGAGTTTTAAAGATTTTATCCACAATGAAGACCCTGCATGTATTTTGGGCTTGTCGCTATTAACAGATCTTTCAAGGTTTTAATTACCAGAAACAAAAGTGGATCAACAAAGTTTTACCAATATACATGTTTTCATCCTCATTTAAGATCACATAAGACTTTCTTTCATCTTGTCAGCAATTGTAGACTCATGATTTTAACTTTATCATTCTGACTTATTTTCTCGATCAATATTATTAAGGTTTTATAATCTGTGTATGTAACAATTTTTTGTATCACATTTGCAAGATTGGCTGATGATGACACTCGTCCAGTGTCAAAACCGGTCCCAAAAAAGTGTTGTGTTTTAACTAGAACATGAAACTGTTTTGTATTGAAAAGGTGGACACCTTAAATTTGTCTTTACCCTGGATAAAGTATGATTTTAAATAAGAATTTGAAGGAATGATCTTTTTGTTCCTCGTGTTCTATCCTAAATTTACCCTGGCATTATTACCTGAATTCTATGATAACACCAGCTACTTCTCCTATTTGTTGCCTGTGTAATTGAATGTACCTGTCTGTTCTTCCAGTTGGAGATACAAAGATTCTAATCCTGGCACTGGCGAGTGAGTACTGGTCAAATGTTCAGAACCACAATAAGAAATCATGAAATGTTGCTTAGAAGCTGAACTTGTGCCACTAGACCCCTGCCAATTAAATGCTGAGCTCTTACATTTATTAGGATATACAGTAATTATGTTGCTTGATTTCATTTAGTTAAACCCAAGTACTGGTATTGTAGAAATTATGAATTTTTAAATGTCGGAAGGTCACAAAAAAAAAATTAGAAAAGCAATGTACTGTATGCTCAGATTGGTTGCAAGTATTACCACAAATAATTTTGTTGTAGACTTAGCAGTAGATGATGGTTGGGGGGTCATTTTGGTACAAATACAAAACTTCCAAAAAATTGTGGCACACTTTCATATATTTTCAAAGCTGCACCAAAATAGTAGGTTTTCCTTGTTTTTGTCATGTTTGGTTTGGGGTGGGGCATCAGACTTGTTTGCTCTGATAGTTACACTTGCACTCTAGAGATGGCATCAAAGATCACATTTCTGACACATGGTGTTTGTTTGTCAGCAGTGTATAGTAACAAGAATTTAAAAAGTCTGTGTGTATAATGAGGGGAAAAAAGTATGTCATACAGTGTTAGGTAGAAGATTGGCATATTCAACTGCAACTAGTCTTGCAGAAATGATAGCACAACAGTTAAACATCAATAAGACGTGTGTTACGAACACAATAAGGGACAGTCAGGTGCTGTAAATGACATGCTGCTCAGTGGACGGCTGAAGGCTATAATACCGTTAAATTGAAAACAAGAAATAAAGTGGTTCAACCTATTCAATACAAGGAAAATAAGAAATGTAATGTTACATTCTTATTTGATCAAAAGCGGTACCGGTTTCAACGACTATTTTGGGTCATTATCAGCCGATTAAATAAAAATATAAAAGAATGCATAGGAAAACAATAAGTAAAGGATAAGTCTTTCACTTTCAAGAAGCACTATAACACTATAGGGATTAGCACTGTGTGGTGTAAGATCCTAAAATCCAGAAGAAGTCGAAGATCAGTCATTTAAATGAAGCAAGGTGTAAGTTCTTGAAGAGCAGCATAACATATGTAATGTCCGGCACTGTGCTTCAAAATGTTTATGTGAATTGGTGAATAGTTCAGTGAACAAGCCTGCAAATACTGCTAGGCGTGAAGTTATAATACAATAATACTATAATACCACCTACAGTTCAGATCATTACAACATTCAAATTTAAATTCATACCTTACGCTACCTCAAATACGACCCAAACTCTTATCTTCAAGAAATAACACGCTATGCATATGCGTTTTTCATTTGTTTCTAATATTGCATTTTTTAACACTTTTCCCCTCACAATTATTTTATTATGCCAACTGTTCTGCATCTCTAAAGAATCCATCATACAAGAGTCTATAAACATTAATATATACTTCAATTATATCAAATTGTATTATATATTTTTGCGCCTAGAAGCATTTGCAGGCTTGATCATTGAATTATTCACCAATTTTCATTAGTATTTAGAAGCACAGTGCTGGACATTGTGTTGTGCTGCTCTTCAAGAACTTGCATCTTACTTCATTTTAAGTGACTTTTCTTCAACTTCTGTATAATTTTAGGACTTCATATTTATTAAAATGTATTATAACTTCACGCCTAGCAGTATTTGCAGGCTTGTTCACTGAACTATTCACCAATTCTCATAAACATTTTAAAGCACAGTGCTGGACATTACGTATGTTATGCTGCTCTTCAAGAACTTGCAGCTTGCTTCCTTTAAATGACTGATCTTCGACTTCTTCTGGATTTTAGGTTCTTACACCACGCAGTGCTAATCCCTAGTGTTATAGCACTTCTTGAAAGTGAAATATCCTTTACTTATTGATTTCCTATGCATTCTTTTACATTTTTATATAATCGGCTGATGATGACCCAGAACAGTCGTCGAAACCGGTACCGCTTTTGATCAAATAAGAATGTAATATTATTTCTTACTTTCCTTGTATTGAATAGGTTGAACCACTTTATTTCTTGTTTTCAACTTAATTGTGATACAGTTCAATACAGAACATTATGAAATTTCTCTTTAAATAAACTTAACACTGTGCTAAGATCAAAACATAGCCATGATTTCTGAGGCAAACCGCCATCTTGGTTATCCAGCTATTTTGAGGCAATTAGCGGACATTAGTGGTCTTCGTGTGTCATGTCTCACTATATGAAAACTTTTTTTTTTTCAATTCAATGAAGAAACCTCTTCTAACTGTGACTTTGAGACAGACTAGAATAAACTGGTGCCGTTCCAAGAAAGACTAGAATATGAATCACTGAGCGTCGTATTCATGAACGAGACTTCGACTTACAAGGCGGTAAGTAAACTTAGAATGCGACTTTACTTCCAAGTCGTTGATGTTCCGTACTTAAGTAGACTCTGAGAACAGTAAATTAATAAAATGGCAGATATTGCTGGTGTAGTTAATTTCCTGGATCTCTTCAACTTCGTCTACAATTCAGTATGTTGTGCCTAATCCTCGGTGTGTTATAAGTAGACCTGGGATTTTAAGGCAAATGCCTACTTCGTTCCTTACGAAATAACATGATTTTTTTTTAAATATGTTGACGTTTCATGATAAATACCTTACATTAACAGAGTTTTATAGTGCCCTAAAATGCCTATTTGGACCTTTAGAGCCTATTTTACTATTTTAGTGCCTAAAAATGCCTATTTTCTACATTTAAAATAAAATTCAACTTCTATAATTTTTACAATCACACAATGGACATCCTGGAACGAGCAGAACAGGAGAGGATGGGTTTTTCACAGAAATGTGCTCTTCCCAGACAACTGTCACCAAAGGAATGCTGAGTGAAGGGTGGAGGTGGAGGATTAGCTCAGAAGAACAACGAGCAGGTAGTAAAGGACGTACTGTGTCGAGTGACGGGGTGAGGGAGAGATTATCTAGGAAGAACAAGGAGCAGGTAGTAAGAAGGGACATTCTGTGTCAAGTCTCCAGTGAAAGAACATTTGTTTAAGTGAATATAGTTCATCATGCCTAAAACAAAATCATCTAAGAGTGCACTTATACAACAATGGCTTGTACAATTTCCAGGGATGACTTTTGATGGCAAGATCATTTTCTGCCAGTACTGCAATAAACAGGTATGTGCATATATCGTAAATTTCATATTAATCTAAAACTAAGGTTTTGATATTGGCTCCTCTAATTAATTGTAGAGACCTAGTCCAGATGACCTGGGTTCGATTTCTAGTACCGGCAGTAATTTCGAAATCTATGAGGTCTGGAACGGTGTTGACCCAGCATCGTGAGGACAATTGAGAAGCTACAGTGGGCAGGGGTCACGGAGGCAAGGCAATACGGCTGAGGGATGTATCGTGCTGACCACACTCCACCCATTATCTGCAGGCCATGAGCTGGGCAGCAACCGTTATTGAAAGCCAAGGCCCTTCGGGGACTGTA
Organism: Anabrus simplex; assembly: GCF_040414725.1. Taxonomy (NCBI): domain Eukaryota; kingdom Metazoa; phylum Arthropoda; class Insecta; order Orthoptera; family Tettigoniidae; genus Anabrus; species Anabrus simplex. The sequence goes on along the minus strand of NC_090265.1, from coordinate 688,466,594 downwards.
GTGTTCTTGTTCTTAATTAACTTTAGAGTAATAATGGCTTAATTTAAATAGTACAAAATTACAAATTTTATTCAATAGCTCACCTTTTCTATTCCTCATCTTAGTCTCTAATTGACATCACTTTATTGTGTTTTAGATTTCACATGAGAAAAAATGCCACCTTCAGCAACATGCAGATACTGCCAGTCACAAAGCGAAAGCAGCCATGAAAAGTAACATTAGACAGACTCTGCTCACACAAACTATATCTCCTACAACCCATAATGGTTTCTATGCTGATATGTGTAGAGCCCTAGTTGCAGCAAATATCCTCTGGAATGCTGTGCATAATCTGGTTTTCAGAGATTTTTTAGAGAAATACACCAAGCAGCACATCCCATCAGCATCTACATTAAAGAAGAACTACTTAGATATTTGTTACAATGAGGTCATTTTGTCAATCAGGGAGGATATTGGGGAGTCTTGCATATGGTTGTGTGTGGACGAAACCACCGACTCTGTGGGCAGGTACATTGCTAACCTTATAGTAGGAAAACTGGAACCCAATCAGGCATCTACCGCTCACCTGCTTTGCTCTAAACAGCTTGAGAAAGTCAATAGTCAAAGCATTGCATACTTCATCAACAAGGGGTTGCAATTGTTGTATCCTGGGAGTGTTGATGATTCTAAAGTCCTTCTCCTTGTCTCCGATGCTGCTTCCTACATGATTGCCACTGCACCTCTCCTCAAAACTTTCTATCCTTCTTTAATTCATGTTACTTGCATGGCCCATGCCTTGCATAGACTCGCAGAAACAGTTAGGGCGGAGTTTCCTGCAGTAAATACTCTCATTTCAACAATGAAGAAAGTGTTCTGTAAGGCTCCATCAAGAATAACCATCTTTCGAGAGAAACTCCCCTCTATTCCCCTTCCACCACAGCCAATCATCACCCGTTGGGGTTCCTGGATGGAAGCTGCCCTGTATTATGCAGAACATCTTGACGAAATCAAGACTGTGATAGACAGTTTGCCTTTAACGGACAACTCTGCATGTGTGTCGTCTGTCAAAGAGCTGTTAAATGATTGTTCCAGTGTTCAGAGAGACATTGCGTATATTCAGGCAAATTTTTCATTTCTTCCAGTCACCATTACAAGAATGGAGGAAAAAGGAAACAGTCTCAAACAGCAATTTTCTGTAATTGAGGAAGCTGAGAATAACATACAAAGTGCTAGGGGCAAGGTAGGGGACAAAATAAGAGACAAGTGGTCTAGTGTACTGCAGAAGAACTCAGGTTATTCAGTGCTGAAAAGGGTACATCAGGTAATGGATGGGGAAAAGGTAGACTTACCAAGTGAAATTGAATTGAAAAATGTAGATAAATTTCCTATGCCCCTCTAACATCTGTGAGTGTGGAGCGTACTTTTTCTGCTTTCAAAATGATTTTAACAGACAAAAGACACAGCCTGACTGTGGAAAATTTGGAGAAGATTATTGTTATGTACTGTAAAGCAAACTACGAATGAAAGTACTGTAGGAATGTTCCTGACAAATAATAAACACATACTCCATTCGCGTTTATGCCGTTATTGGATACCTACAGTGCTGTAATTGTGTACAGTGATTTTAGTATTAAGGTTTTAGATCAGTACTGATAATGGTATATCATATAATCCATAACTTTTTTTGTCACATTACTTTTTATATTGTTTTTGATAAATGTCTTTTTTTATTATGCCTTAATTTTGCAGTTATTTCGGTTAAGAATAGGGATACCACGTTTGTTAAAGTAAAAAAGTATCACGATACAGTTTAAGTGTATATTGTAATATTTTAAGCTCTATTTCCTGCCTATCCACACATTTTTAAAACATATTTTAAGTGCCTGTTTTCTCTTTTAAAAGCCTATTTACTTGTTTTAAAAGCCTATTTTAGGCACCTAATTTTTTTAGAGCCTAAAATCCCAGGTCTAGTTATAAGATATGCACAACACCCATTTGAATTTTATACAAAACAATGAGTTCAGAAAACAATATAGATTTGACAAACGTACAGTATTAGATGTACTAACGATGTCTGAAGATTAATTGCGGAAATATAATAATCGAGGATCGCCCATATCTCCAATAATACAGTTGCTAATTTTGTTAAGACATTGTGCTACAGGTAAGAGTAAAATTATTGTTACTATAGTGCAAATTTTTTTGCACTTTCTACTCGTCGTGTTATCTAGTTAGGTTAAGGGATGATCAGTACAGATTAATGCATTCTTATGGTAAATACAATAGACTCTCACACTTCCAAATCGATTCCGCTGATTTACGAGGAGTAAGCCAGCCCTCGGTATGTAGAATAATCATAAGAATATCGATCCTGATTGCCTGAAAGAGACCACAGTTTGTTTTGTTCCCAAATGAAGCTGAATGTCGAAATAATGCGCGTCGTGTGTATGAAAGATCCCGATTCCCTGGAGTGGTTGGAACTATTGATTGCACCCATGTACCAATAATAAGTCCAGGTGGCAACCCTACTGCGGTAATAGGAAAGGAATTTTTACTTTCAATTGTCAAGGGCATAATCAACCACAAGATGAAGTTTATTGATTTTGTGATTGGTTGGCTGGGTTCTACATATAATAGAATTTTCAACAACAGCAGGATTTGTTTAAATTTGAAAAGGGACAGCGACGTGGATTACTTGTTGGAGATAGCGGTTACGTTTGCAGGCCATTCTTGATGACACCCCTTAGTAATCCTCAAACACCACCGGAAGAAACAGAGTACCTCCCACATTCTTGCTAGAAACGTAGTAGAGAGAACATTCGAAAGCTGGAAGGAAAAATTTCAGTGTTTATCAAGGAAATTTACATTGAAATTAAACAACATACCTACTCGATCAAATTCCATTATTATGCCCAAACTTCAACTTCTTTACGAATATTATCAACAACGCCCTCCAAAAAACGGCAGATACCCAGCGATATATCTGGCTTACGCAGAGTTGCATATTCTTCGCTGCTATGTACTAAGAACACCACAATTAATCATGCACGCATATTCATACGAAACCCTTAATTTTAAACCTCAGATTATTATTCAATCTCCCTCCTTATCACCTCACCCCCCACAAAGTACCGCATCAATTATGCCAACAGTAAAGAAACTTAAAATATCACCAAGCAGAAATGACATAAATACGTATACAGATGGAGCAAAGTCCCAACATGGGGTAGGAGCAGCATTTTTTTAAATTCCAATACGCACAGGTTTTCAGTATCACTTACCGAATAATATGACTGTTTTCAGTATCACTTACCGAATAATATAACTATCTTCACGGCTGAACTCTTTGCAATTCGACAAGCTCTATCATATGTGCAACAACCTGCGTTTTCGAAAGTAAACATTTTTACGGATTCCCAAAGTGTTCTCCACACCCTGCATATCCCCACGCAGTCCTACAATGGTTATTTATATGAGGTTAAACAAATGCTGTATCAACTTGAACATTCCGGAGTCTACATTACTTTAATATAGATCAAAGGACATTCTGCACACCCAGGTAATGGTCAAGCTGATCTAGCCGCTAAAGAAGCAAGTAACTCCTTATCAGATCCCCTTCAAATCAAAGTACCTATTACCGATTATTTTCCATTTATCAAACATGAAGCTCGTCAATCTTGGCAAAATTTATGGCAACGCTCGGCAAGTACCAAAGGGAAATTCTTTTTATCAGTTGCAACCCTATATTCCTACAAAACCATGGTACTTAAACGGATCCGATACTCAACGTCGCAATATCATACGATTAAGATTTAACCATGCATTAACGCCCGACTACAAATACCGCTTTAATATTTCTAACCTCCCATACTGTATCTGCGGACATCGCAACGGAGATAGTAACCACCTGCTCTTTCAATGCCCTCAATATGCTTCCCCTCAACGTATTTTATTCAAGCAATTAATAAAAATGAACATACCTCTGCCAACAAGCATCCAATGTTTATTATTTGAACCATCACCCCACATAATTTCACTTTTAAACCAGTTTCTTGAGCATACCAAATTAACGTTGTAAACAAACGACCTTCTTTTGTTTTAACAGCTATCATAGGTTTTACACTCCTACATTCTTTGTAACCCTACCTCCAATCACTATGCCTCACTTTTGAATACAACCGCTACTTAACCTTTGGTGTTAACTATAACATGAATTTATGTGTGAATAAAATACCGTAATGTGTGAGCGTGTGAATAACAAGTCTTATTTAACAAATATGAGATGATAATACATACATACAGTGACTGGGTAATAGTACAAACAAACCTATGAGCAAGAAGAAGAAGAAGAAGAAACAACCTACCTCCCGTCATTGTGGCTACCATTGTACTCCATAACATTGCTGCAGATCGTGGTTTCCTGAAAGAACCTGATGAAGGGAATGAAGATGGTGAACATCATGACTGACGTACACCCCAAATGTTGGGAGCTGTAGCCAGAAGACATATCACAGAACGATATTTTAACTAAAACTGTTCTGTGGCTATCTAACAACATTACCCATTCATAAATGCATTACCACAATTATATAATATCATTTGCTTCATAAAATTGTTTTATTAATGCCCTAAATTCTATTTTATAATAATTGTGCACATTTATATAATAATAATAGTGTGTACATTAATGTCAGTCATTTGAGGTTAGGTTAATACATCCATTATTGGTTGTATTTTGCTTTCTTTATTTTATGGAGTTCATTCATCTGCATGATAGTCAACTTATGCAACTCCTCTTGGAATCTCATCCTCGCTGCATGGACCTCCTTCTCCTGGTATATCAAGTTCCCTCCTGGCTTGCAGATATGACACTGCCACAGCTCGTGGTCTAGTCACACCTTTGGACATACCGGTAATTTTTCTTCGTTCTGTGGCTTCCTTTTTCAGCTGATGATTCTGCCAGTAATGTAGGCCCACTCTCAGCTCCCAATGTTTCCAGTACTTCAGTGACTTTATCATACAACACCTCCTGTTCTGTCTCCTTTCACCCATGAATCCATCACTGTCAAACTCACTCGGAACTCAGATTAAGGTGAGGTACCACACTTTCCACCATTGCCAGAAACCTGTCATCCTTGTCATCTTTTGTACTAGGCCCTCCACCAGTTGCAATACTTCCCTTTCTTTGCTCCATTTTGTGTTGTCTGGATCTAAATTTAATATTTTTCCAACACTTTTTCAACTGCTCTTCACTTCTCTTGCTTGTGTTAGCTATACTACGAAATTTTACACTAATGTCCTCCCACGCTTTTAATTTTTCCCTCATAGTAACACTGTCTGTGTTTTTGTTTTCAACTATATCTTTCTTCTCTTTCACTAGTTCTAATAACACCTCCCTTTCATAGTTGTTGAAGGCTTGCAATTTTTTCTTTCCATCCATCGTCGAGAAATAAAAATTAACTGGATTGGAATGAGTTTAGAGTCCAATGTGATCTATAATGCAGGAAACAGCTGAATTTCTTCTTCTTCACCTTCATTATTAAGAAAAAAACATTGAGTAATGGGAGATGCTACACTGCTCTTCCAACGTTTCATTTCCAACTTCATATCTAATTCTTAACATCGTAACGTACCAAAGTCTACTTTGTAAAAGTTGCGTCTATGAAACAGACTTCCACGAAACTCACTCACTACACAAACTTACGTAAGTCAAAGTCTCGTTCATGAATACGACCCTGAGGTAAGGTGCTCTTCAGCGATGAGTCTCGCTTTCAGCTGTTTTCATCACGCAAAATCAGAGTTTGTCAGACACTGAGAAATTCCTACTGGAATGTTTAACCCCACCAGTGGAAGAAGGAGGAAGTGTAGTCATGGTTGACATAACCTCACACACAGTGCGATCATTTGACTAAATTACTAATACTAAATGGATGTACATCACTTCATAGCCTTACATACAAGTAATTAATAATTCAATATTGATATTTGCATTAGTTACCCATCAGCGAGAGAATATTGTTTTCAAGGTATATCTGTTTATCACACTTGAGTCAATATCCCCCTTATAACTTGAAACAATTTCCAACACTGTCACACTCTCTTGGTCATCACTATTTAACCACAGACAGACTACCTCACTCACACAGCTCTCCTGTTGGCGCTGCCGAAGTCCACAGTTCGCAGTCCAGCAGTTCCATCGGGGACCACCACATTCCCATGCTGGGTCCGGTCGACGGGGTCTTCATTCCTGGTGATGGTGATACACAGGTCCTCACTTGGCATTCGAAGCACCGCTGGCTTTCCCCTCGTTCGTACCTTTGTGTTCTGTCAGGTGGCATCCTCATTTCGATTCAGACCCCATTGGTTCTCTGTCACCTAGAGGGAGCCCCACTGGCTGTATCATTGCCATCGCTGCCTCTTCCCCTGGAACATCGTCTGAGCCTCCCCATAGTTCTGCTCCACGCTGGACATCCTCCCTGGACAGTTCACGGTGCCGTGGAGCTTACTGCGACTGTCAAGCGCCTTGGCCTTGGTGTCTTGCTGGTACGGCCCATTCACCGTCGCGTCGTCAGGTTGTTTGGTCTCTGTGTCAAACACCTGCGGCGCTCCATCGGCGTGCTGAGCGCCCTCCCACAGCCGGATTCGGCATTTAGCTAGCTGGTGGACACCGCTGTGCCCGCCAAACTCTTCCACAGCTTCCTCGCAGGTCGAATGACTGCGGGCTGCGTCGTACTTCCATTTTCTGCCCACGAAGTCCAGCAATCAGGTATTCGGCTCCCTCTTCTGACATCAAATCCGGTCTTGAGCTGGGCCTCCATTTTCCCCTCAAGTTTTCCAAACTGGGCCTGAATGAAGGAAATTAACTGTTTAAACATCACCACAGTCCTCTGGTCGTTCTTCATTATCGATTCCAATGGATTCTAATAATCCTGTTACACGGTCGCCAGTTGATATATCCACAAAGACGCACACGAGATGCTGTTGGTTGGTACAATTATTTTATTCACATCTATTTATAAATTAAACACACACATAACCTTAATCACTGCTGTTACAAACAAAACACATCACAAACTGCTATTTTAAAAAACCAGCTGCCTGACACTTCAATATGGCGACTGCATCCACTGCGTGTCATGAGTTCACAAGTTTATCTTTTTACACCATAACTCTACTGAACAATAACTCGCTAACCAATAACTAACTCTTACCGTCAAGATCGTCTATATATCCTGACCAGACTTCCAGAAAGATATGTTACAAGAAATACCTTAATGGAAATTCCAGACTGCCTAATATATAGATTATAATGTACAGAATATTCTCTATCGTTATAGTGCCTATTACGAGGGCAGATCAGAAAAGAAGTTGCACTTCCCAGTTATGGCCATTTATTACACCACCTATACAACAGCAACACAACTATAACAACATACACTGTAATGTCACTTTTCCACATAGTTTCCAAGAGACTCCAAACATTTCTGCGAACGCACAACCAACTTGTCGATGCCGGATGCATAGAAATTTCCTCCAGCGTTCTGCAACCACTCGGAGACAGCGGCCTTCACCTCCTCATCGGTCTGGAAACGTCGACCACCGAGCTCCGTTTTGAGCTTACCAAACAGATGAAAGTCACATGGCGCTAGGTCGGGACTGTAAGGTGGATGTTGCCAGACCTCCCACTTGAAACGCTGCAGCTGTTCTCTCGTTGGTGGGCCTTATGAGGTGTTGCGTTATCGTGCAACAAAATCACACCGGCGCTTTTCTTTAACCCTCTCATGCATGAATTTAAAAAAATTAAATTAAAAATAGTGTAATGTGATTTTCCTGGTTAAAATGACCCTATTAGATGATACAAACATAAAATACAAAACGAAGTTACCATACTTGGCGGGAATTTGATGTCCTCATATGAGGACACCATGCATTTAGTGGAATAATGTCAACGCGTAATACATTTACTACTTTGGTTTATTATACTAGTATTTACAAGAAATTTTTACACCTGGGGCAATTGTGTGAGTACAGCGAAATCACACTGGTCCTACAGTGGCATTTATATGTAACTGATGTACTTCACATGTTCATATTTCAGTCAGTGGTATGGAAACTCCGAAAGCACTCTGGAAATAGTGGTACATTATATTTTCCACAAGTATACCGGGTTTTACATGCGCAGTTTTTGTCACGCGTCTTAGCATTTCTAGCCTCTGTTTTCTGTGGATAGTGTCCTACTCCATCCATCCTCTTTTCAGCAGGCCCAGTATGTGTAGCCTGTTTCTTCAGTGGTGATGATGGGCCATTTTTGCTTGGCCGCCCCCTCTTCCTTGGTGCTTCTCCTGTCTTACCACTGAAGATAAGTCCTGTTGCCACTCGGCTCTTGAACTCAAGCAGGTCCATAGGGGTCTTGCAGTCCATTTTCCACAGTAACCAAGCAGTTACAACTGTGACATTTAGCACATGGTAAAAAATCCTCATGTACCATCTGCAGTTCCTTATACCTGTAAAGAGCCACCAAGGAGTCCATGAGATCAACACCACCCATATTGCAGTTACGTATTCATATACCCTTCGGTCTGTCAATTTCAATGAATTTCTTCTCCTTTCTACACCATCTTCTGGCCTTACCAACTGGTTCTAAGCCTGCATATGAAGAAATGATATGAAGTGCCGAATTATCAACCCACCAGATTACTGTCAAGCCAACTGTTGATGTTGTAACTGATGAGCTTCCTCGACCCTCTTTCTTCAGGTCCTTGGCATCTTTCAGTTTTTAGTAGTATCCTTCAGCCTATTCTCTGAAGGGCCCTACAAACCAGGTATCAATTCTTTCAGTTTCAGCACAAGGGGTAAGTTACATGCTGCTATCTGGTGGAAATGTTGTGAACTACTATAATCTTGTCCTACAAACATCACTCGCTCATCTGATAACATTACAAACCATTTGGAGAATCCTGGAAAATAAATATTGGATGAAGTTGAGAATACAAGCTAACCTCAAAAATAACATATGGTAGTTTGATGCATGATGTCCTCATATGTGGACGCCCATATTATACCAATATTGTGTAAAGACTACAAACCAGAATAAGCTGAATTATAGTGGTAATGATAGTAGAATGTACAAAATGAAGAACTACCCACCTACCTTGGGCATTTTCAAGATAGGAACAGCTCAAAACAATTGGAAACTATGTTGACTTCTCACAAAATGGTGAACCATAAATATTGTGTTTTCAATTATGCCAATTAAATGCTCCCACCTGCTGGTTCTTTCAGAAACTGATGTTTTCCACTCTTACCAGCCTAAAATAATCTTTTAATAACTTTACCTCCGTCTTAGGGAATTCCAGGGAATAAATAATGCCTAAAAATTCGGATGTCCTCATATGAGGACACCATGCATGAGAGGGTTAATCGCTTTACGCAACGGTGCAACGTTTGACAATATGACGCCGCGCTGATCGTCGTTCCTTTCGGCATGAATTCCACGTGCAGCAAACCCTCCATGTCGAAGAACACTGTCCCCATAACCTTACCGGCCGAAGGTTGAACCTTGGCCTTCTTTCGTTGTGGTGATGAGGGGTGCTCCCATTCCATTGATGTTCGCTTCGTTTCGGGGGTGAAATGGTGGACCCACGTTTCGTCGCCTGTGACGATTCGCCACGGAAACCCATTGCCATCTGCAGCATGGCGTTGCAAAAATGCCAGGGAGGATTGGAAACATTGCCCTTGTGCTCATCGGTGAGAAGACGTGGGACCCATCTTTGACACAGCTTACGATATCCAAGGTCCTCGTGAACAATGGCGAACACACTGCCATACGACATGTTCAGCTGCATTGCGATTTCTCTCAGTTTAATGCGCCGGTTCTGTCTAATGATCGCATTCACACTGTTGACCTTTGCATGGGTCCTGGACGTTGCGGGCCTGCCTTCGCGATGGTTGTCCGTGATATCCGTGCGTCCGGCTTTGAATTGCTGACACCACTTTACGATACCTTGCCGGGAAATGGCCCGCTCCCCATACACAGCACTAATTTCACGATGAATGTCCTTGCAATTCTTCCTTTTGGCCCATAGGAATCGGCTTGTCGCACGCACCTCATATTTGGAGTGAACGTCCAGTTGACGTGCCAATGCATTTGGCCGCTATTCACACAATATTAGACAAGACACCAGAGCGACCTGCCTAACAGACGTGTGGGCAATGTCTGTCCCTTTCTCCGCTGTGCCCACGTTTGTGACACACAGCGCGCTGGTGCAACTTACCTTTTGATCCACCTACGTATCATTCTGGAAGTTACAGTGTGTTTCACAATTATGGATTATAAATTACATATACAGGCAAGAATGAATTATATACATATTCTTACATTAATTGAACTGATATAATTGTTTACATACAACACATTTTTCATGACATAACCTCACAATACGATTTGACTATATAAATAATAACAATAGTATATACTTGCGCGACATAACCTCACACACAGTACGATCATTAGGCTACATAAATAATAATAATTCGAGCTCGATATTTGCATTAGTTACCCATGGGCGAGAGAATATTGTTTTGAAGTTATATCTCTTTATCACACTTGCATCATACTGTGAGACTGCATGTCACCTGTGGGCACCAGTATTCTCCCATTTCATTTTGGGACCATGGATTCCACAGAGGACACTTGTACACCAAGAGAATAATATGCTTCCCTCTGTTAAAAAGCTTAATGGTGATTATTACGTGTATCAGAAGGACAATGGACCATGCCGCAGATCTTGCTCACACTTGCGTAGCTTGAAAACGAAGCCACCTCGAAGTTCAGACCTCAGTAAAGTTGAAAACTTACGGAAAATTATTGGACTTCGCATCACCATCTCCCAATCTAAGAATGTGTTGGACCTCCATCAAAATTTCCATTATCTGGATTGACTATGCTGTAAGGGCCGAGCAGCTGCGAGATAGTGGGTTCGAACCCAACTGTCGGCAGCCCTGAATATGGTTTTCCGTGGTTTCCCATTTTCACACTAGGTATATGCTGGGGTTGTACCTTAATTAAGCCCATGACCGCTTCCTTCCCACTCCTAGGCTTTTCCTATCCTATCATCGCCATAAGACCTATCTGTGTCGGTGCGACGTATAGCAACATGAAAACAAAAATAACATCTGGAATGAAATTACAAATGAGGAGGGCCGTAAGTTAGTCAGACATGCCCCCTGTATTCATGACTCTCAAACAGGCTGGAAGTCCTACTGGGTATTAGGTACCATTATAAACTATTCCTTTTGTAATGAAGTTGTGTTATGAATTTAGAAAATATTAGAAGAAATATTACCGGTTTAACACTCTAAATCCAGAAGAAAATTGCAAATTCAGTGTTCGTCATTTACAGCTTCTAATTTTTTCACTTTACACTAGCACTAATCATCTTAAAGGATTTGATACCGGAAGAGAATTTATTCCAATCCCTTATGGTCCTGTTTACGAAGGAAAACTTGCCCACATCAGTATGTTGGTTATTATTACACTACTGTTAGTGACAATTGCCACCGGGATATGTCACATTTGCGAGGTATTTGTTAATAATAATTAGGTACTTCGGTATATGACAGTGCAATGTGTAATTGTGTCTAGTTGTACGCGACAACTTGAAGACGATGTCCCAAATGCAACGTAAGTCGTGGATGTCGGTTATTTTGAAGAGATGCCACATGGCACAGCCCGCTGTATTTTTTATTCAAAAGAAGTAAAATACGTCTGCAGATTAAACTTCTGGGATGGTCCGACACTTAAAAACACATGAGGAGGAATAGTCACAGAACACCTCTGGCCCGGTCTGAATCACAAGAAGGTACCCTGCCGACGATTGTGAGGCATCCAGGTAGGTTTACATCCTAATAACAGTTATTAACACATTATACCAGTTATTCAGATAAGAAGTTCACTTGAAATAACTCATGAACAGTTTAAGATACTGGCATTCTGTCTTCACTTTCGTTAATGGTATTAAGGATCTCATAGTTCAACATGCAGTGCTTTCCTAGGCTTTTGACAGAATTTATCGTCACACACGTTTCCATATGAGAACTGCTAATGATAACTATCAAACTTACACTCGTAGTTACTGGGACGTCGCACAGCTCGCAGCGCACGAGAATCGGTCTCGAGAGCGTTGCCCATCACCCCCGCTGAAAGAATTAGAGCAAAATCAGGCATTTTAGATTACACGTTCCACTCATATGTAATGGGGGTTGCATATGTAGCAAAGCACGTCTTCCCCATCTCAAGTTCGAACATTGTACGCCTCTAGTATCCTATCTACAGTTATTCAGCTAAGATGGCCACTCCAAATATGTCGTGAACAGTTTTAAGACACTGACATTCGTTTTTCACTTTCGTTAATAGTATTAAGAGGTTCAGAGTTGAACATGCTGTGCTTTTCCAAGCTTTTGACAAAATGTTTTGGCTCACACGTTTTCATGTGAGAACGTTATTTCACGCAATAACTGCCAATGATATACTATCAAGTTTACAGCCGTAGTTACTGGTACGTCGCACAGCTCACACTCCAGGAGGATCGGTCTCGAGATTGTGACGGCATTCTCGAAAGTCGAGCGAGAGCGTTGCCCATCACTAAGTTTCTCATTACATGCAGCACAAGTATGCGAATGAATAGGCTAAATACAGAAACTGACGGGTACTGTAGGTACATTTACCTGGATACTAGAGGCGTGCATATTCGAACTCGAGACGAGGCAAGACGCGCCTTGCTGCATATGCAACCACCATTACGCACGAGTGTAATCTAAAATGCTTGAGTATGCTCCAATTCTTTCGACAGGTAGGTGTACATCGTTATCAGACCCCACATTCAATATCATATGACCACTGCTTGTGTTTATCGATAATTTGGTGACAAAAAAAATAATTCCTTACAATGTTATATAGCATTCGCGTCATAATTAGGTATTTCGGTATATGGCGGTGCAATGTGTAATTGTGTCCAGTTGTATGCGACAACTTGAAGCCTGTGTCCGAAACGCAACCTAAGTCGTGGATGTCTGTTATTTTGAAGAGATGTCACATAACACAGCCTGCATACTATCGCTGAATAGGAATCGTCACAAAACACCTCCGGGCCGGTCTGCATCACAAGAAGCTACCCAGTCGACGACAACTGCGAGGTATCCAGGTAGGTGTACATCCTATATATAGGCTAGTTATTATCAAATTACACGGGTTATTCAGCTAAGAAGTCCACCTGAAATCAGTTGTGAACAGTTTAAGATACTGACATTCTGTTTTCACTTTCGTTAATGGTATTAAGGAGCTCATAGTTAAACATGCAGTGCTTTCCTAGGCTTTTGACACAATGTATTGGCACACACGTTTCCATATGCGAACTGGTGATATACTATCAACCTGCCTGCCAACCCTTCCGATTTTTCCCGGAAACTCCGGTTTTTAACTCGTCTTCCGATTTATTTTTACTTCTTCCGATTTTTGACTAATATAACCTCTAGTGCGGCCAATACTCTTCCCTTAGGATAAAGGATAAATTCTTATATGATTGTGTAGTTTACGAAACGTCATTTTCAAGCGTATTTATTTGATGCTTTATTTCGTGAGTGTTTCGTCCGTCGCCTTCGTGTATCGTGTTTTCCGCTTACCACAGCAGCGTGTGCGTTTTATACAGCTGGGGATTCGGGGCGGCAATCGTCCTGCAAGCAAGAGAGGCTAGCGCGCGCTAACGACTCAGATCGGGTCGAAAGAATGAGTTTGTTATTGTGTTGTTCGCGCGCTGTTAACATCGTTTCTGTGCGTAGTTTCGTCGGCGTTGTAGGCCACGTGTTTTTTTCTTGCATTTCTGTGCTTTTCTCTATCAAAGTCGTATGTAATAATGTATGGGGCATATTGAATTGTTTTGTATGTGGTAGTTCCGCGAATTTAAGTGCATAATTGTAATGAATTGAATGTTTTCAAGGGGGCTGTGTCCATGACAGCTTCTGTTATTTTCTTATCTCGTTATGGCCAAAAAATATAACAAACGTTATCCCTAAGTGTTCAGAGAAACCTATAAATTTCCGTTCAATTTACCGTCTGATAAAGGAAATTACTATATTTTCTCGCGTAATTAACGCCCTTGCATAATTTACGCATCCCAATTTTTTTGGGTCCAAAGTGGAGGAAAAGAAAATGTTCACGTACTTGACGGTCCCACAACTTCGAACATCCATCACTCAGCTCCGGATGCGTTTCGAGATAAAGATGTTAACTACTCAAGTAGCAGGCTTCCTAATGCGAAAGCGGGCATTCCAAACACAGGGCAACGTGCTGTTATTAGCCGTCAGGAAATCCTACTGCACTAGTTTTACGAGTATTTTGGGTACGGGACATCCCTGTGATCTCAAAATTGTGTGTCAGTCCAAAGTATTGGAGTAATACGGCCTCATACAAACTCGCGGTAATCAGTTACGCCGAAACATACGAGACTAGAGCAGCGGGCAGCAAGTATTCCGTGTCCAAATGAAATGTGTGCTACCGCGGTAACAGAAGTGCACTTCAAACGGCCAACAAGTCTCGCAAAGCATTTCGCGGACCAAAACGCGGTAAGTTTCCGCAAGTAGAGGATTATCTGCTTGAATATATGATTTAGTTACGCAATGTTGGATAAGCCGTTTCTCACGAAATGCTGTATTTTAAAGAAAGAGAAGTAGCCGCGGCACATGAAATGAATGTTTTGAAGGTTAGCCGAGGCTTGATTAATTTTATGAAGAGAAATTGGACTTTGTCTTTGACAAAGAACAACATTATGCCAAAAAAAGACAAATGAGTTCAACCATTTTCATCGCTTTGTGATTGAGAAGCGTAAAATGAAGGAATATTTGATCTCCGTTATAGGAACCGCAGGTCAGACGTCCGTCAGTTTCTATATACCACAAAGTCGAAAAGTCGATAAGAAAGGAGCATACAGTTTTAACGTATGCGCTACCGGAAGCAAAAATCAACGATGTACTGCAATGCTCGCTGTAACAGGTGATGGCAGAAAGCTTGCACCTTATGTCGTTCAATAACGAAAAACAATGCCTAATGCAAAATTTCCGCGAGTGATCCACGTTCGTATTCAAGAAAAAGGGTGGATGGATACGTCACTCGTACAAGATTGGATACGAACGGTTTGGGGTAATGTAGCAGGGTCTCTCCTTCGATGCCCGGCGCTTCTCCTGTTGGACAGTTGTGTTTTTTTTTGTTTTTTTTTTTTTTTGTTTTTGCCAGTATGTCATTGAGGTCGTATGGTCAGCTCGTAATGGGAAGAATATTTTCCAGTGTCGATACTTCAAACCCACGTGTCTAACTTACCTGATGTACTGGTACCCCAATTGGACTTTTCAGAAAAAATCTCACGCCGGGATTTTACGCCAAATGACGATAACCGCAAGTGAGTTGAACCAATTGTGTTTATATTATATTTGATGTATATTTTAAATGTAAATGAATTGCCAATAATTTATAAATATCTGAATTGCTTGAATAATTTACACATCACAAGTTTTCGCCTGTATTTTTCGGCAGAAAAGTGCGTTTATTACGCGAGAAAATACGGTGTTATGCATTTTGTTGCGTGTGTCGGTGTGACATAAATATTATTATTCCTATGTAAGTGTCATAAATGAGTGATCAGGTGCATTTTCTTGTAACCACTTTTATGTTTTCTTAGTTTAAGATTTTAAATTTAATGGTGAATTCGCATTGTAACTGCACATACGTATGCCTTTTATCCTGACCTTTTTTCACGTAGATCTTGGTGGAATATATGTGATGAAATCAAAGAATTAAAAAATCTTACTGTTTTTGGTTTCTAAAAGTTGGCAGGTATGTATCAAGCTTACACTCATAGTTACTGGGACGTCACAAAGCTTGCAGCATAGGAGAATCGGTCTCGAGAGCGATGCCCATCACCCCTCTCGAAAGAATTGGAGCATACTCAGGCATTTTAGATTACACGTTCCACTCATGTGTAATGGTGGTTGCATATGTAGCAAAGCATATCTTTCCTCGTCTCCAGTTCGAATAATGCACGCCTCTAGTATCCAAGTCGGTGTACATCCTATCTACAGTTATTCACAAATTATACAGGGTTATTCAGCTAAGATGCCCACCTCAAATAAGTTGTGAACAATTTAAGATACAGTACTGAAATTCAATTTTCACTTTCTCCTATGCTGCAAGTCTTGTGACGTCCCAGTAACTACGAGTTTAAGCTTGATAGTATATCATCAGTTCGCATATGGAAACGTGTGTGCCAATACATTTTGTCAAAAGCCTAGGAAAGCACTGCATGTTGAATTATGAGCTCCTTAATACCATTAACGAAAGTGAAGACAGAATGTCAGTATCTTAAACTGTTCACGACCGATTTCAGGTGGAGTTCCTAGCTGAATAACCCGTGTAATTTGTTAATAGCTGTATATAAGATGTACACCTACCTGGATACCTCGCAGCTATTGTCGTCGACTGGGTAGCTTCTTGTGATGCAGACCGGCCCGGAGGTGTTTTGTGACGATTCTTCTTCAGCTATAGTATGCGGGCTGTGTTATGTGACATATCTTCAAAATAACCGACATCCACGACTTAGGTTGCGTTTCAGACATAGGCTTCAAGTTGTCGCGTATAACTGGACACAATTACACATTGCACCGCCATATACCGAAATACCTAATTATGACGCGAATACTATATAACATTGTAAGGAATTATTTCTTTTGTCACCAAAATATCGGTAAACACAAGCAGTGGTCATATGATATTGAATGTAGGGTCTGATAACGATGTCGAAAGAATTGAAGCATACTCAAGCATTTTAGATTACACTCGTGCGTAATGGTGGTTGCATGTGCAGTAAGGCGCATCTTGCCTCGTCTCGAGTTCGAATATGCACGCCTCTAATATCCAGGTAAGTGTACCTACAGTACCCGTCAGTTTCTGTTCTTAGCCTATTCATTCGCACAATTGCGCTGCATGTAATGAGAGAGTTAGTGACGGGCAACGCTCTCGCTCGAGAATGACGTCACAATCTCGAGACCGATCCTCCTGTAGTGCAAGCTGTGCGACGTACCAGTAACTACGGCTGTAAACTTGATAGTATATCATCGGCAGTTATTGCGTGAAATAACGTTCTCATATGAAAATGTGTGAGTCAATGCATTTTGTCAAAAGCTTGGAAAAGTACTGCATGTTCAACTCTGAACCTCTTAATACCATTAACGAAAGTGAAAAACGAATGTCAGTATCTTAAAACTGTTCACGATATATTTGGAGTGGCCATCTTTGCTGAATAACCCTGCATAATTTGTGAATAACTGTTGAGAGGATACTAGAGGCGTGCAATGTTCGAACTTGAGATGGGGAAGATGTGCTTTGCTACATATGCAACCCCCATTACATACGAGTGGAACATGTAATCTAAAATGCCCGATTTTGCACCAATTCTTTCAGCAGTGGTGATGGGCAACACTCTCGAGACCGATTCTCGTGTGCTGCGAGCTGTGCGACGTCCCAGTAACTACGAGTGTAAGCTTGATAGTTATCATTAGCAGTTATCATATGGAAACGTGTGTGACGATAAATTTTGTCAAAAGCCTAGGAAAGCACTGCATGTTGAACTATGAGCTCCTTAATACCATTAACGAAAGTGAAGACAGAATGCCAGTATCTTAAACTGTTCACGAGTTATTTCAAGTGAACTTCTTATCTGAATAACTGGTATAATGTGTTAACCCTCTACTGCATATTGCAACAAATAACTTTTCACCTGTGTAAATGGATAAATATTATGGACAGAGGTAGTTTTACGGCACACCTTCAACTGTACATTCAATTAAACACATATCGCAGTGATGCCTTTTTTTTTTTTTTTTTTTTTTTTTTTTTTTTTACATAAGACAAAACAGCCCTACAGCCGAAGGTACTCCTTCCACCCCGTCAACATCCACCGTTTATTTTACGTGGGCTCTCCCCATCATATTACCACAGGCTTCAGGAGTACCTCTGGCTCAACCTCAAAGACATTACCGACCTACGGTCGTGCAAGTATACTTGCGCCCTGCAATACGTACCCATGGCCAGTAGGCAGTAATGTTCGGTCTTTGAATGTTAAAGGCTTAGGGTAAAATCGTGGAAAATCGTATATATATTCCAATATGGCAATCCATATTTTACGTGGGCCCTCCCCATCATATTACCACAGGCTTCAGGAGTACCTCTGGCTCAACTTCAAAGACATTACCGACCTACGGTCGTGCAAGCTGTACTTGCGCCCTGCAATACGTACCCATAGCCAGTAGGCAGTAATGTTCGGTCTTTGAATGTTAAAAGCTTAACGTAAAATCGTTGGAAAATCGTATATATATTCCAATATGGCAATCCACATCACATACGAGTGTTAAGCTATTAGGCCCAGTTAAGAATTGCTGGTATATCCAAACCACTGAGCGTATGTTGAACATTAAAGCTTGAAATTTTCTTCACCAAACGGAAACGAAAAATAATTCATGCAGTAGAGGGTTAATAACTGTTATTAGGATGTAAACCTACCTGGATGCCTCACAATCGTCGGCATTGTACCTTCTTGTGATTCAGACCGGGCCAGAAGTGTTCTGTGACTATTCCTCCTCATGTGTTTTTAAAGTGTCGGACCACCCCAGAAGTTTTTCTGCAGACGTATTTTACTTCTTTTGAATAAAAAATACAGCGGGCTGTGCTATGTGACATCTCTTCAAAATAACCGACATCCACGACTTACGTTGCATTTGGGACATCGTCTTCAAGTTGTCGCGTACAACTAGACACAATTACACATTGCACTGTCATATACCGAAGTACCTAATTATTATTATTATTATTATTATTATTATTATTAACAAATACATCGCAAATGTGACATATCCCGGTGGCAATTGTCACTAACAGTAGTATAATAATAACCAACATACTGATGTGGGCAAGTTTTCCTTCGTAAACAGGACCATAAGGGATTGGAATAAATTACCTGCAGCAGTCTTGGATAGATTCTCTTCCGGTATCAAATCCTTTAAGATGATTAGTGCTAGTGTAAAGTGAAAAAATTAGAAGCTGTAAATGACGAACACTGAATTTGTAATTTTCTTCTGGATTTAGTGTTAAACCGGTAATATTTCTTCTAATATTTTCTCTTCATGGAATTGCTTGTTGTAGTTGTTGGGTCATTGTGCTAACTTTACATATGACGCGAATACTCTATAACATTGTAAGGAATTATTTCCTTCGTCACCAAAATATCGGTAAACACAAGCAGTGGTCATAATATGATATTGAATGTGGGGTCTGATAACAATGTACACCTACCTGTCAAAAGAATTGGAGCAAACTCAAGCATTTTAGATTACACATTCCACTCATGCGTAACGGTGGTTGCATATGCAGCAAGGTGCATCTTGTCTCGTTTCGAGTTCGAATACTTTACGCCTCTATTATCCAGGTACGTGTACCTACAGTAGCCGTCAGGTTCTGTACTTAAACCACTCATTCGTGTACCTACCAGTGCATACAATGCCAGAATGCGTATCCTTTATAATTATGTTATACTGCGTTAAAATAGACCTCGGTAGAAAAGAACGCCTTAGTCGCTTGTTAATACGTATGTACGAAATGGAGAAGGCCCGTGGTTGGCTATTCGCATACTCGGCACACACAACGTTCAATTCCGACACCTGTACGCCTAACGACACGCTGCTCGCCGCACAATACAGGGACAACGCTCTCGAGATCTCTCGAAATTTCTCGCGAAAAATTGTGCCTGCGCTAGTCTCGAGAAATCCCGAGAAATCTCGAGACCTAGTCTCAGACTGCCCATCACTAGCTCACAGTTCAAAACGCAGTACTCTCCCAGGCTTTTAGTAAAATTTATAGGCACATAGTCGGTTCAGAGGGACCCGGGTTCGATTCCCGGCCGGGTCGGGGATTTTAACCTTAATTGGTTAATTCCAATGGCACGGGGGCTGGGTGTGTGTGACGTATTCAGCATTAGAAATCATCCTACGTAGGGCCCTCATCTTCAAAGACATGCGGGTTGCCTAATAGGCCGTCTAGAACTGACACACCAAGTACGGTTATATAGAGGAAAGTGCTCCATGCAAGTGTCATTCCGTGCATATGTCACCATCCGAGATCTGACACACCACGTATGGTTATATATGAGAACTGCTGATGATATACTATCAAGCTTACACTCGTAGTTACTGCGACGACGCACAGCTCGCAATGCAGGAGAATCGGTCTCGAGATTCTCGCGAGAGTCTCGAGATCTCTGACGTCAGTCTCGAGAGTCTCGAGTGAGAGCGTTGCCCATCACTAACTGCAGGTATGTCAAGAGCGTAGGTTATCAGAGTAATTCTACAAACCCATACACAGAACTGGTTACAAAGCTCGTGAACCGAGTTGACAACTACTTTAATATACCATATTTTATCACATATTCTTCACGCTTTGTTGAAAGAAAGTCTAGTCTCAAAATAAGAGTGCATAAATTAATGTGAAAAAAAGATTTCCAGTACATTATGGGCCAATTATGTAAACATCATCGACTGGAGATTAGTTTTTAATGTAAGTTCAGAAACTGATCGTTCCGGCCCCCGTGGTGTAAGGATAGCGTGCCTGCCTCTTACCCGGAGGCCTCGGGTTCAATTCCCGGCCAGGTCAGGGATTTTTACCTGGACCTGAGGGCTGGTTCGAGGTCCACCCAGCCTACGTGATTAGAATTGAGGAGCTATCTGACGGTGAGATAGCAGTCCCGGTCTAGAAAGCCAAGAATAACGGCCGAGAGGATTCGTCGTGCTGACCACACGACACCTCGCAATCTGCAGGCCTTCGGGCTGAGCAGCGGTCGCTTGGTAGGCCAAGGCCCTTCAAGGGCGGTAGTGCCATGGGGTTTGGTTTGGTTTTCAGAAAATGATCTAAGATCAACGAATCGAAGTTCAATTTTGATCCCAGTTCATATGTGAGCGATGGCAACAGCGCAGAAACAGCTGAGTATCGCGAGTCTCGTTGAGCTTTGTGAATCTGTTTTCCTTCGTATTTTGTGTGCCGAGCAAAAGAAAGAAGGAAAAAATGACTGAAATGAAGCAGAAAAAGGACCGTTCTAATTTTCCCGAGGAGGACAAGGATGCCCTAGTTAAAATCGTACTGGGCGAGTTGGCCGTGCGTTTAGGGGCGCGCAGCTGTGAGCTGGAATCTGGGAGAAAGTGTGTTCGAGCCCCACTGTCGGCAGCCCAGAAGAGGGTTTTCCGTGGTTTCCCATTTTCACACCAAGCAATTGCTGGTGCTGTACCTTAAGGCCACGGCTGCTTTCTTCCCACTCCTAGGCCTTTCCTATCCCATCGTCGGCACAAGACCTATCTGTGTAGGTGTGACATAAAGCCAATTCTAAAAAAACACGAAGTAACTTCACTCCTAGCCCCATCCTGAGACAAGGGAATCGTCTTTACACAACCCCAAATGTTCTTTTCTATTGCTGACCTGGTTGTTTCATGGGCTCGATTATAAGGTCGCTCTGCAGCTGTTCCGGCATGGAGTACTGGAGTCAGCAGGTAACGACTACACTGTTAGCCACTGTCTCCGAGGAGTAGGCCTATGCCTTCTGGAATGTCACCTGTTTCGAAGTGAGCATGCACTCGTAAATTAATGAAGATATTGGTATCGTGAGCAGATCCTAGCCATCTTGCTACGATCTTTAGGAACTTGAGCCGAGCATCACAAATAACTTGAACATTTATCGAAAACCATCCATGAAGATTCCTATGAACTTCTGCGTTATCACCCCCCGGAGATATTATAGGTATGTGGGTACAATCTATAGCACCTAAAACACCAGGGAAGTGTTGTACATTGAAAAATCATGCATGATTTTCCTCACATCAATTTGTTCAGGAGGCATTTTGATAAACTCGTGTTTCAGTGCAGCAATAAGATTAGATACGCGATGAATGGCTCTGCAGACTGTCACTGCATCTACAGTACATGCAGTAAATCACCAACGACTAACTGAAAACTTATCTTGATTAAGTAGTTTCATTTTCCGTATTGATAGTTAACATGTAATATAGATAAGAAAAGGTTCCACCTTATCAATACCAATTTTATTTATAAAAGATTAACTTACAGGACCAGTTTCAACTTTTTGAACAGTCATCAGCTGTACATTGGTACCTTTACATAAGTCAAATATTGGTTGAATTGCCTTTCCAAATGGAGAAGTTGTGGGGAAGCACTATGTCCAAGCATTCAAACTGGGCATGTTTAAGAGTAAAAATTGGTTATATGGTACAATCTAGATAGTTAAAAGCGAGTTCCTGCCTAAAATTTGTGTAAATTAGCTAAGTTTTAAAAGTACAGGTATGTTAAACACTCTAACATGCATAACACATGTTAAAATCACATATTAAAATCCTTTATAATGGTTCAGATCACTTCATTGGAATGGATTTATACGTCTTGCGTATGTCTATATTGTTGTTTGAGTCCAATGTAGATGAAGAATGTCAGTGCTTGCGTTCATGGGCAGTGCTCTCATGGGGGTTTCTACTATATATTAAGATATATCCACTTGTATATTTGATAGGTTTATCATATTGTTAATAGCAATTCCAGTGACTTATGTAAAGGTACCAATGTACAGCTGATGATGTCAGTTCAAAAAGTCGAAACCGGTCCTGTAAGTTAATCTTATATAAATAAAATTGGTATTGATAAGGTGGAACCTTTTCTATATTACATAACTGAAAACTTCCCGTGGCAAAGAATCTCAACTTTAGTAATAGCATGTGCATTGGAGACAAAGGTTTGTTTCTCTTGGTAGGTTTAACTAGAATATCATGCAACCTGAGTTCTAGCTGTTCCACAGTATGTTTTCCCAAGCGATCCCTCAGTTAAAACTTCTTATCCCTCAATTCTCTCATTGGATTTCCTCTTTCACAGAACACACGGGGAGCCCGACAAAATGAATCATTTTCATCATCAGAAGATATATCTGAGAAATCTGAGTAATCAGACACCTGTAAAATACAAACAAGATAAGATAATAATGTAAGCAATTTATCAAGGTTATGCTATGGAATTATTACATTACACTGCAGTAAAAGAAGCGTAATATTGCCTATATACGGACAACAACTATAGCTAGCAATGTATGAGGTTAGACTTCAGTGTACTTTTTTTTACCATTTATCGTAACAACATAGGTAATATTTTATTAACAATCAGCTGTTCTTGTATCTCAAGTAGAAAACAACTCCTTGAACTAAGATTAAAGAATTTGATCGGAGAAATTTCTCCAGTCAAAGTTGATCTTAGTTCAGTGCGATAACGTTTATACAATACAAATGTCCGAGTTTTGCGTAAATTGATCATGAACCGACATCAATTTCATCTGATCTAAGATCAAACGGTTTATACAATCGGCCCTATGTGTTATAGTAATGCACTTAGTTGCAACATAATTTATACTGTCATCTGTATATATAAAATAAGAGTTTTGTCTGTACATTGCTCAGAATTTAAAAAGAATTCTATTTCTGTATCGGTCGTGTCCACAGTAACAGGGAAATGTACTTTTTAATTTTCTGTAATTTCTGTCTGTATGTACGTACGTTCATCATGAGAAAACGGCTGAAGAGAATTTAATTGAAATCGGTATGTAAAGTCGAGGAATAAATCGCTACAATCTAGACAAAAATAATTTTATTCAAGCTGAGTGAAATGGTAGTTTAGATGAAGGCCTAAAATGTCATTCTCAAATATTTATGTTATTGGTAGTCCTATCGATAAATACTAAATAACTTACATTTCTGATCATTTATGTCTTATACATTTTTAATATACCAGCTATAATAACAGAGATATTCACGAATTCGGATTTTGTTGCTAAATCCATATCAGCACAGAGTCACGAGAAAATAGATTAACAGATTTTAATGAAAACTGATATGTAAAATTGAGGAATATGGAACTACAGTCTACATTATAAATAATTTTATAAGATGTCTTAATATCACAGAGTCGGAAGGAAACTAAATGTGAAGGCCTACAATATAGAAAGCTCATAAATTTGATCAACAATAACATTACAATGACCGTTGTTTATTTTGATGTGCTTTGTGTCTTCTGCTGTCATTCATCTCCGTTAAATGGGAATACTGCTGCGTACAGAGTATAACAACCTGCCTGAATATTGGCAGGAAGTAGTTGGAAAGTTAGATATCTCTCTCTTCTTTAGCATGCCATTCCATTGGTTTATAAATTTTCTGATACTACTGGTACACAACACACTGGTTCATCACATTCCAGCTATTCAATCCCTACTGAGGCATTGATTAGAACGAGCAGTGTGTATATTTAATGGAATAATGGCAGAGGAGTGTTCACGGCTGTCTGCAGCCTGGTCATTCCAGCACTGGAACTTTGGACCGACAGTGTAGTACTGATGATAAAGATGTTGATTCCCATAGGGAACCTGAAATATTTGTTCCGAATCAGTAAATTTATAATATAGTTGGTCCGTTATTGGACATTATAAATTTTCCAGCTAACTCATTCCTGGTTGCCAGTGTTTCGCCCCAGTGTGCCAAGTTGGGCTCCTCAGTTGGTAAATGGCACACCCACCAAGACGCATGGCTAGTGCACGAGATAGCTGGAAAATTGATAATGTCCAATAACGGACCAACTATATTGGTATTAGCTAGTACTGTTCGTTAAAAGTGAGAAAATGTGCGGATTACATTTGATCGAGTATTTTGTACGATAATATTCCTTTTATTATTATTTATAAGCTTCATTTTCTGTATTGATTGGATTCAATTTATAGACAAGAAAAGTGTTCCACCGATCAATACTTATTTATTGTGAATGAATTATTACACTAGTACTGGTTTTGGCCTATCATGGCCATCATCAGCTAGTACATAACATTTATAGTCATTAAACAAAATTACAAAGATGTTACGTTAGATATATTTTACTTCCATTCTTCATTAGACATTCGGATGATCTAACGTAACATCTTTGTAATTTTGTTTAATGACTATAAATGTTGTGTACTAGCTGATGATGGCCATGATAGGCCAAAACCGGTACTAGTGAAATAATTCATTCACAATAAATAAGTATTGATCAGTGGGACACTTTTCTTGTCTATTAAAAAAAAAACCATTCCTTTTAATCGCTACATTCCTACTGACGTCATTGTAATGACCTATGTTGACTTCAGTTAGGAAAGCCACAAAGACAGTCTTTCTGAGAATTTCGTAGCAAAGTACGGAGTCTCCTAGACTTTACAATGAATGAAAATGAGATGGTGTCTGTCTGCTCATTTATTTGTTTATTCTTTGTTTCGGACAGGTTCAAAAACTACTGGACTACTGAAATTTGTTAAGGTTACAGCTTGGAATCCCAAGTCACGCAAGGAATACTTTTGATTCTGATATATTTCACTGTTTCGAATTAGTAGGTTTTTTTTACAGGGGTATGTCCCAAATTTGAGCAATTATTGCTCTGCATCAACTAAAATAATGGGTAAACGGCTGGCCATGTTGAGAAATGAAGTGCACCGAGTGGCCTTCAAATTAAATTTTATACAAGAACTATAATTATAAGTTTCTTCGTTAGTAACGGTTTTCATGAAAATGAAGATTTACTGGTTGTGGTCCACGGCAAAATAACTGAATTAATAATGGGTGAGGGGCTGTTGTCGCCTTCATCAATGAATAGGCTAGTTATTTTGCACGTAAGTAGGGGTCACGTGAAGCTATATTCGTCATCATTCGTATATTGTTCATTTGATAACAGGCAAGCTGAAGAATGAGCATGCCATTCTACAGAAAGCTTTTGGAGGCTGTAATTTTATTGATGAAAGTGCTAAACTTGCTTATCCATGTTTGAGAACTGTTGCGGCTGTACTTTATGTATTCAGACATTTTTATTGTCATTGTCCTATTATTTATATTCTTTGTTTCTATCTTTTTAATACTGCATAGGTTTAGGATTCATATTTTGTCAGTTTATAATTCACATTTCATTTTGTGTCACTAACCATTTTATAATCCTTGTTCATACATCTGTACGAAGAGTGCCATTAATAAAAATGAGACAGACTCTGTTTGTTTCTTTGTTTGTTCCTGATAGGCTTAAAAATTACTGGACAGATTGACTGAAATTTAGTAAGGATTTTGCTTGAAATCCTGAGTCACGCAAGGGATACTTTTGATTTTGATATATTTGACCATTTTGAACTAGTGCGGGGTGCGGGGGGTATGTCGGTATGTCGCAAAGTTAGGCAAATTTTGCCCTACAACTAAAATCATGGAAAAACTGTTTGCCCTATCACAAAATGAAGTGCACCCTGTGGTGATGAAATTTAATTTTTTAAAATTTTCCTTGTAACATTGACAGTTTGAGAAAATTCAGCTATCTTGTGTTTTTTTGGCTGTAGTCTACGGCAAATTAACTAAAGTAACAGGTAAATGTTTGGCCCTATAAAAAAAATGAAGTGCACCACATGGCCTTAAAATTAAAACTTCTACAACAAACATCCTATGCATTTTCTTCGTAACGTAAAAGTTTTCAGGAAAATTCGGCTTTCTTGTGTTTTTGGCTGTCGGCTTCACCAATGAATAGGCCATTTTGCATGTAAGTAGGGATCACGTTCGGCCGTGCTCATCATTATTCGTGTTAAGTCATTACAGTAAAATATCAGTATAACAAAATTTTGGTGACCTCTGAAATTAATTTGTTATACTGAAATAAATCAATTCTTAAGAACTCACCTAGTATTATATCAGTTAGTAATTATTTTTAGGGGAGGAACTACGAGGTCATCTGCCCTGTTATATCTGTTGCACGATCTATAACTTCAAAATACCATTATGAGTTACAGTATTGACAGATGTTTTCAGAAAATCTATTTTTTACATTGTACCAGCAAGTCTACACATTGTTCCAGAACCTCATTTTTTGAAAAAAGTATGTGATTTTCTTCTGAACAGATCCAGACACAAAAGCTCGTTCCAAATAGTCACCAACCAATGCACATGAATTTAAAACAGATTTTGACACATCACTTCGTGACACAAGAAAATCTTGAAGGCTACGTGCCATGTTCATTGCCTGCTGAAGAGTGAAGCTCTGTCTATCACAATCATTTTGGGGGTTGTCTTCCTCTTCCTCCTCATCACATGGATCGCTTATCATTCATAATGTCCTCCACAATTTCCTCATTGGTGATTTCTTAGTGGACTATTACATCACTATCTACATTGATGTAGTCGGTAAGACTTACCGTAGATGGCACATCCAACATTGTACACAAACGCTTCCAATTCTCCTCGGTTTTCACAACATCCAACACTTCACTTTCTGCGATGTCTTCTGTAAAAACCACTCCAGCTTTTCTAAAGCAGTTTGTGATTATGTCTGCATTCAGGAATTTCCATGCAGCATTAAACATCTGGATTGCTCCCAATTTGTTTATGTCTCTTTGTGGCAACATTCGTGCACAGCATTCGATGGACCACACAAGCTCGATAATGCCGCTTTACTGCATGAATTATACCCTGATTGAGCGGCTGCAGAATTGAAATTGTATTTGGAGGCAAAAATAAAACTTTTACATGCTCCAAATGGCGAGGCACACAATTATGAGAAGAGCAATTGTCCAATAATAGAAGAATTCTCCTCTTTTCGGCCTTCATCCAACGTTCCAAGTCCAACAACTACTCTTTGAATAGCACAGATGTCATCCATGCCTTAGAGTTGTGCCTGTATTCACAGGGCAGGTGTTGCACCCCCTTGAAACAACTTGGCTTCCCGAACTTCCCAATTATGAGAGGCTTCAGTTTGTCCGTCCCTAAAAGAGCTGTGATACGTTCTTTTGAACGTTTGCCCCGAAAACACTTATTTCCCTTGAAATCAAGGGTTTTGTTCGGCATTAGTTTATAAAATGACGCAGTTTCGTCTGCATTATAAATGTCTGCTGGCGAATATTCCTTCAAGGCATCCATTAGAGTATCCAGCCGCAATGAAGATGCAACTTCCTTCGGGGCATCGTTAGCTTCACCAATTATAATATTGTGGGATATGCCATATCTCTCCCAGAACCTATGAAACCAACCAGCACTACCCATAAACTCAGGTGAGCCAAGCGAACGTGCGAAAGATCGCGCACGCTCACTTAACAGTGGGCCATTTATTGGAATGTTTTTACTCCGCATTTCCACAAACTACGTATAGACGGCTTGGTCCACCTCCTTGTATTCCCGATCTTACGCTGTGGACCTAGGGCATTAGCATCAATATTTTCCTCTATTTTACTTTTTTGTTTTCAAAAAGTAGAAATTGTTGACGGGCTAATGCCATACTTCTTCGCTACTTCTCCTTTCTTTCTGTCTTTCTCTACTTCCGCAAGTATTTTACATTTTTCACTCAATGAAAACTGCTGTCGCTTCTGCTTATCCATTTGCGATGATATGAACTTATTTATTTAACGAAATGCACAAGAACTTTGCAAGTTTAATTATATAACCTTAACAGAAACATGTTGCTTACGAATTAAATACAAAGAAAAAACATGCAATGCATGATGCGACGAAACTGTTGCATTCATTGGTGGATTACATACATCGCAATCCTACTCAGCGAATAGTGTGACGTCTTCACTGATCTCTATACCTGGATGGCTGGTAGCTTGGGTAGCAGTAAGCCGAATAGAAGATGACTGGCGCAGTAAGATGGCAGTGAGCGCACGGTGCAGTAGACCACGAGGAGCGCGCTTGCTTTGTTTATGCTTAGTTCAGTGACGCCAGGCCTCTTGATTGTAGTTCCACGAGTGTTCTGTGCTTTGTTATTGCAAAGTAAATAGTAGTGTATTTTACGAATTTAGGTTTGTTGCCTTGTGGATTACAAGATTCAATTTAAATATGTATGTGTTTATCTGAGTCCGTCTCTGTGGTGTAGTGATTAGCGTGATTAGCTGCCACCCCCGGAGGCCCGGGTTCGACTCCCGGCTCTGCCACGAAATTTCAAAAGTGGTATGAGGGCTGGAACGGGGTCCACTCAGCCTCGGGAGGTCAACTGAGTAGAGGTGGGTTCGATTCCCACCTCAGCCATCCTGGAAGTGGTTTTCCGTGGTTTCCCACTTCTCCTCCAGGCGAATGCCGGGATGGTACCTAACATAAGGCCACGGCCGCTTCCTTCCCTCTTCCTTGCCTATCCCTTCCAATCTTCCCATCCCTTCACAAGGCCCCTGTTCAGCATAGCAGGTGAGGCCGCCTGGGCGAGGTACTGGTCATTCTCCCCAGTTGTATCCCCGATCAAGAGTCTGAAGCTCCAGGACACTGCCCTTGAGGCGGTAGAGGTGGGATCCCTCGCTGTGTCCGAGGAAAAAAGCCGACAGATGATGATGTGTTTATCTGAAATATGAATGAAGAAACATTCTACGGGGTATTAACATACCGCAGTGTTCAGCTTATGGATGTACAAACAGAACCGATCAGTAGAAGGAGAAATCATTTCATCGGGGAGTTTTATACTGTACATAAGAATCTTCCTAGGGTAGTGTTTTGAGTTTTAGGTTTATTGTATCTTATTTCGCATATTCCGGGAGCAAAATTGCAATTAATTTTTGTAGGTTTCCTTTCTCGAGACCCGAACATCTAAGATCCTTGATTAGGAGTATCAGGCGGGAGAATTGGGAGCCTTCTAAAACAGCTGTTCTCTGCTTGGATCACTTAAGAGGAAGACTGTTTTGATAGAAATGGACAAACTGTACACCTTAGAAGTGATGTACAGCCAACTGTTTTCAATTTTACTGAACATTAACTGCAAGTAAAAATTTACTTATATTTTTTTTATTTCTCGTAATTAAACTGACGGTTTTGATGAAATAATTGACGTGACCTTATAACAATCTTAGAAAATGAAGTCTGGGGGAATTCTAGACCTTATTTACATCAGTAATAATTATGGGTGGGAGAAGGGAAAGTGTGGTGGATTTTTGGGGCTATCCCATTATACAATTCGTGGTATTTGGGACTCTTAACTGGTGTTACTTATATCTGATGATGACTATCAATATCGCTTTGCTAGCTGAATTTAATTAAAGAGGTCTGTAATAGTAAATTAAGCTGCAGGTAATGTGATATATTGACAAGTTTTGAATATTTGCTGGTTTTATAAATGTGTACATTTGCTTCAATGATATTTTAATTTGATAATATGCGCGTTATTTCATGGAAACAGGAAACAGAAATTCATTATCAAGCACCGATTACGAATGTCGAATCTAGGCCTGTATAGTGAGCTATGTTTATAGGTACATCATTTTAAGAATGCATAATTTCATGGCATACATGTATACAATTTACAGCAATGTTTCCAGAAACTGGTTTTCACTTGTATTGTGTTACCGATCGCTAATTGCATGTATTCAGCACCTAAGTTAATATTTGTCGGCCGTTATTATACACTCATGTTTATTGCTATCCCGGAGATTTAGTGACCTCGGAATGACGTGTCAGTGATCCCAATGTCCTTATGTTTTGAGTGAACATGTCTCTATATTTTTAATTATTCCAATGCGCCATTAATTGCGACTTAAAATTGACTATATTATCATTGCTTCCCCATAAGGAGAGCTCTAGGTTGGGTACGCCAACATGGCTAACCGCACGCTCAACTTGGCGTACTTTCTCCTGCAGCGGAGACCTGCCATCAGCGATCCATGTATAGAGATCAGTGGACGTCTTATATTGGTTGATGGGCGAAGCCTATTGGTTACACAAAGCGTAGCGTTCATTGGTGGATTGCAAACTTGGCACTCCTAGACAGGAAAACTTAAAGGGTCCACCTTTTCAATACAAAAATGTTATAGTTTTATTTATAATATATATTTGCACTTGGAACTAGTTTCGACGCTGTTTGGCGTCATCATCAGCCAAAATGTGGGAAATAGGCCAGCATGTAGGCATTTATATTACACAAGGCGTTGCATTAAACAATACACATCTTACAAGGAGATAAAAACAGGGACGAATATAGAAACAAATGAATCGTTGAGAAAGCAAAAGTTATACATATTAAAAATAGCCTTAACCACACATCTTGCAGTGCGAAAATATTCGTCTTGAATGATTCTTGACTACAAAACACACGCGCACACATTTCTGAAGAGCCAGCAGGCAGGAAAAAGTAAAGTGAAACCTTAAGAGTTCTTCTGAGAAGAGTTCATCATTTTTTCTATGTTCCGACTAACTAATGAATTCTCCCTTGAGTTCCTGATAAACATACACAACAGGAAATTCTCCTTCACTCTCAACAGTAGCTATAAAGACCAACGGTAAAATTTCATTTTAAATATTGTGCAGAGACGTGAAAGCATGATCTTGAACATGATATAACTTCTACAATTAACCCAATTTTTTTACACAAGGTGTTACATTAAACAATACACATCTTACGAGGAGATAAAAACAGGGACGAATGTAGAAACAAATGCATCGTTGAGAAAGCAAAAGTTATACATATTAAAAATAAGCTTAACCACACATCTTGCAGTGCGAAAATATTTGCCTTGAATGATTCCTGAATACAAAACGCACGCGCACACATTTTTGAAGAGCCAGCAGGCAGGAAAAAGTAAGGTGAAACCTTAAGAGTTCTTCTGAGAAGAGTTCATCATTTTTTCTATGTTCCGACTAACTAATGACGTCTCCCTTGAGTTCCTGATAAACATACACAACAGGAAATTCTCCTTCACTCTCAACAATAGCTATAAAAGACCAACGGTAAATTGTATTTTAAATACTGTGCAGAGATGTGAAAGCATGATCTTGAACATGATATAACTTCTTCATTTAACCACCTTTGAAAGTCTCTCTCTATTTACATAGCTTCATTAACACCACCATTCTGTAGATGCACAAAATAATCTTGTAATCTTCACAGTTCCGGTATTCAGCTCGACAGGAATATAAAATTGGTATTAAGGAATACGTTTTCTGAGAGTTTGGAGGTTGACTGTGCCAGTATTTGTGGTGTATTGTTGCAGCGTTACGTTACAGAAAACGTATTCCTTAATACCAATTTAATATTCCTGTCGAGCTGAATACCGGCCCTGTGAAGATTACAAGATTATTTTGTGCATCTACAGAATGGTGGTGTTAATGAAGCTATGTAAATAGAGAGAGACTTTCAAACGTGGTTAAATGAAGAAGTTATATCATGTTCAAGATCATGCTTTCACATCTCTGCACAGTATTTAAAATACAATTTACCGTTGGTCTTTTATAGCTATTGTTGAGAGTGAAGGAGAATTTCCTGTTGTGTATGTTTATCAGGAACTCAAGGGAGACTTCATTAGTTAGTCGGAACATAGAAAAAATGATGAACTCTTCTCAGAAGAACTCTTAAGGTTTCACCTTACTTTTTCCTGCCTGCTGGCTCTTCAAAAATGTGTGCGCGTGCGTTTTGTATTCAGGAATCATTCAAGGCAAATATTTTCGCACTGCAAGATGTGTGGTTAAGCTTATTTTTAATATGTATAACTTTTGCTTTCTCAACGATGCATTTGTTTCTACATTCGTCCCTGTTTTTATCTCCTCGTAAGATGTGTATTGTTTAATGTAACACCTTGTGTAAAAAAATTGGGTTGATTGTAGAAGTTATATCATGTTCAAGATCATGCTTTCACGTCTCTGCACAATATTTAAAATGAAATTTTACCGTTGGTCTTTATAGCTACTGTTGAGAGTGAAGGAGAATTTCCTGTTGTGTATGTTTATCAGGAACTCAAGGGAGAATTCATTAGTTAGTCGGAACATAGAAAAAATGATGAACTCTTCTCAGAAGAACTCTTAAGGTTTCACTTTACTTTTTCCTGCCTGCTGGCTCTTCAGAAATGTGTGCGCGTGTGTTTTGTAGTCAAGAATCATTCAAGACGAATATTTTCGCACTGCAAGATGTGTGGTTAAGGCTATTTTTAATATGTATAACTTTTGCTTTCTCAACGATTCATTTGTTTCTATATTCGTCCCTGTTTTTATCTCCTTGTAAGATGTGTATTGTTTAATGCAACGCCTTGTGTAATATAAATGCCTACATGCTGGCCTATTTCCCACATTTTGGCTGATGATGACGCCAAACAGCGTCGAAACTAGTTCCAAGTGCAAATATATATTATAAATAAAACTATAACATTTTTGTATTGAAAAGGTGGACCCTTTAAGTTTTCCTATCTTCCATTCTCGGTTCAATACGGACAAAAATGAAATTCTTAGATTTAAATTGGCACTCCTACTCAGCTAACAGAGCGACATCTTACATTGGATGAAGGGCGAAGCATATTGCATACCTACCAACTTTCCCGATTTAGGCGGGAGACTCCCGATTTTCGACAGATTTTCCCGCCTCGTGATTATTCTATTATTTCTCCCGATTTTAGCTTATTTTTTGGTGGACTTCAAACATTTGTTTTCAAATCCCGCCATTTCAGCTTTTGTATGCAAGTGGCCAGAAGTCCTTTGCTCATTGGCTGCTTTCAAACAAAATATCTACGTTTATTAATGCGAGAAATGTGCGCGAATGTGCAATGTTTATTGAAACCTGTATATCGCGACGCATATATCGATCGTCAATCTCTCGTTCTCGCGTGCTATGTTCGTATTCATTCACATCAGTCTAGTAGATTCTAGAGATTAGTCTCTAGATATGGAGCCGTTTTTAGTAATTAATGATAGAATTTCAATGATAACAACTAGTGACTTCTCTAGAGATTTTAGGAACCATTTGGAGACAATTCTGACTAATTTTAATTTATCTCAATATAAATAAAATGAGTGTGTGTGTGTATATTGTTCAGAATTTATAAAGTAACAAGGAGAAATGCAGGTTTCAATTTTTCGTACTGTCTGGCTGTCTGCCTGCCTGCTGCCTGTACGTATATATAATACATACGTACGTACGCGCATCACGAGAAAACGGCTGAAGAGACTTTAATGAAAGTCAGTATATAAAGTTGGTGAATAAGTCGCTACAATCTAGGCTATAAATAATTGTGAAATGGTAATTTAGGGGAGGATCTAAAATTTAATTCTCACATATTTATGTTATTATTGGCCCTGTTGATAAATACTACATAGTTAAAGTTATATATTATTGAATTTCCTATCATTTATGTCTTATACATTCTTACCGTACCGTCTGCAATAACAGAGATATTCGTGAATTTGGATTTTTGTTGCCAAGTCCATATCAGCGCTGAGGTACGAGAAAATGGGTGAACAGAATTTAATGAAAATCGGTATGTTAAGTCGGGGAATAAGGAACTACAGTCTACGCTATAAACAATTTTATTCACCTCGTTCGAAATGGCAGTTTAAGAGAAGGTACCAACATTTAATTTTTAATTACCTATCTAATTGGTCCTATTGAATAGTACTACATAACAAAAGTTATAGAGTGTGCAATTTCTGATTATTTATGCCTTATTCAGTTTTACGGTACTGACTATAATAATATTGTGAAGATGATTATAAGAATGAGAAAAAAGTCATGAAGGAACGATCGCTTGAATAATAACACAAGATGGAGTCATAAAAGAAAGGAGGACTCACCTTACATTAGATGCTCTAATATCACAGAATCGGAAGAAAGCTAAATGTGAAGGCCTGCAATATAGACAGCTCATAAAATTGATCGACAATAACATTACATTGCCAGTGGACTTGAGCGAAATAAAATAGCTCTCGTGGACCACACACACACCCCCCCCCTGTGGGTGGGGGATGCAGACAAAAAGTACACCCACAGTATGCCCTGCCTGTCGTAAGAGGCGACTAAAAGGGGCGAACTAGGGACGTTTGAATTAGAACCATGAGACTACGAGTACTTATAATTAGTACCTCCATGCTGGGTCGCTTTTACTTGCACGTAGTACCACTGTGTTAGGTACACAACAGATTTGTGATTAGTAGCGATAGTGTGTGAATCGGTGAGTTTTACAGTACCTGTGATTAATACCACTCTATGAGTGACACCATGGATCTGTCTTGCCTATGGTTAGTAGCCACTATGTGAGGAACAGCACGTTTTGAATTGTGGTCAGTGGATGATTTTGGACTTTTAAATAGTCATTACATTTCGTCTCATTTTGTACCATTACGGGTCGATGACCTAGATGTTAGGTCCTTTTAGAAAACAAGCATCATCTTAAATGGAATAATGACACAGGAGTGTTTGCAGCTATCTGCGGCCTGGTCATTCTAGCTTTGGAACTTTTAACTGTTACATTGACATTGTGGTACTTTTCTTTAAAAGCGAGAAAATGTGCTGTTTTTCATTTTATTGAATGTTTCATATGAGAGCATTACTTTTAATCGTGACATTCATACTGACATCATTGTAATGACCTATGTTGACTTCAGTTGGGAAAACTATAAGGACAGTCTTTCTGAGAATTCTGTAGTAAAGCACGGGTACAACAGGTAGTTATTTGAAACAAAAAGCATTGCGCTTCGCATAATCATGCGGGCGCTTGATGCAATATATAAATTTATGCATTTGCTAAGTAATGGCATTTAAGTGCATGACCGATACATACCTGTGGAGCACGAGTTCATACATTTTCGGAAGGCTTATCAGATAAAGTCAAATAAATATGAAAGTTTATTTGTTCCACCTTTTCAATACATAAAAGAAATTAAAAAAAAAAAAGAATTAAAACTGTAGGGACATGTTTCGCTCTTCAATCAAGAGCATCATCAGCCTATATCTCAAACTGAAAGGTAAATAATCAGGTACCTGATTGTAATTAAATTAAATATAAATGTGAAGATGATACAAATGGTGAGCGAAATGGTTGACAATAGTTTAAAGATTGAAATATGGATAGTCGTAAAATTTATATACCCTCCTGAAAGTCCTTGTTTAAATATAGCAAAT
This sequence comes from Anabrus simplex, assembly GCF_040414725.1. Classification (NCBI taxonomy): domain Eukaryota; kingdom Metazoa; phylum Arthropoda; class Insecta; order Orthoptera; family Tettigoniidae; genus Anabrus; species Anabrus simplex. The sequence continues at coordinate 688,430,587 of NC_090265.1, read as the reverse complement.
AGGTGTCCTGTGGAGGTTGAGGGCATAATAGAAAACTAATAGATCCTAAACATATTGATTAACACATTAATGAATAAAATGTAGCTGACAATTCCAAATGGTGCATTAATACATTGCTCACTTCAAGTGAGGTCTACAGTAACTTGCTATGTTGAAACAAGAAGAGTAGTAGAGAAAATTTATCACTGTTAAATATTTCGAACGTCGGGAATAAATCAGAGTGGAGTTCAGATCCAATTCTTAAAATTTTTATAGTGTGGAGACGCTTCTGTGGTCCATTTTAAGTGAGGTTTATAATATTATGTGAAGAAATAAAATTGTAGTCCAGATGTCCGAGAGAAGAAGGGTGCTTGATGGTAAGTGGCTTGTCAAATGGTAGTTGGAAGGAGTAACTTGTGTAGAATTGAAAGAGAAATTAGGATTGAAGTCTGAAACAAAAGGAGAATTGTGTGTTAAAGAAAGGATTTTAAAGAAAGGAGAAAAGAGAAAATGAAATGTGTAAATTGCTTACCTTTTTAGTAATGTTGAAATAGGTTGGCTTAAAGAAGAGTTGAAGAGAAAATGTTTGTAATTTCATTTATTTTCAATTGTAATAGTATTAAATGGTTGCTATGGTAGCGATGAAATGACTGATATTTAAGTTACTAGTGTTGCGGAATGAAGTGAGATTAGAGGAGGAGAGGGTTGAAGCAGTGCTAAGTTTATGTGCTGTTGGCTGTGGCGGGTAGCAGGAAAATTAGTTTAAATCTTAGAAAAAAATAAAGATAAACGAAAATCAGTATCAAGAGGAATTCATATAAAAATGATCTATACTAAAGTCGATCTTTAGTGTGGAGATAAATTAGTCTTCCTTTCGAATTACGGTGCGGGAGTGAGGGAAAGTGTGGCAGTGAACAAACATAACTTTTTTAAAAAATATATAGAACAAAATAAAGAGAAACGATATCATCAGTACCAAGAGGAATTCAAATAAATGATCCGGTCTAAAGTCGATCTTTAGTGAGGAGAAAAATTAGCATACCTTTCGAATTACGATGCGGGAGTGAGGGAAAGTGTGGCAGAACAGAAGGTGTTACTTGTTGTTTGAGCTTCTGGTATTATAACGGTGTGAGAAATTGGGAGGTGGAAGTGGTGGAGGTAGGGGGTTGCGAGGGGTGTTAAGTTTATGTGGTGGGATTATGGGTGTGGGTGGGGTAGAAGTAGTGTTTTTTGGAATTAATGGGGATTTGGAATTTAATAATTTAATATTATTTAGAATGTTGTGTTGATTTAAATTTAATGTTAGCAGTAATTTTGGTAAAATTTCGTATAGTGGGTTTTTTATTTCAACTAAATCGTTGAGGTTTAGATTTTTGTTATAGTATTGGTCTAAAAATATATAGATGTTTTCTAATTCATTCATTAATTTTCCTTTATTTTTTAAATAATTGTGAGGTCTTGATATATAGTGATTAAGTGATGTCCGGTTTCTTTCATATGAGAACTCATAGCTGAGAATTTGTTATGTTTGATAGCATTAAAATGTTCTAAGTACCTAGTTTGAAAGCTTAGGCCTGTTTGACCAATGTAAGAGGCGCCACATTGTTTGCATGCGAGTCTGTATATGCCTGAACCTGCGTATAAATTGTTGTTAGAGTTGATTATGTTGTGACTGAAGAATAATTTTTGGTTAGTGTTGGATGTTCTATAAGATATGCACGTGTTTAGTTTTTTTATGGGGTTTGAAATTTGGTAAATGTTTGGATTGTTGTACGTGAAAGTAATGAACTTATTCTTTTTGGGTTTGTCAGGGATGAGGTTTGTTGTTAATTTGAGTTTGATTTTGTTGATTAAATTGTTAACTGTTTCCAGTTTATATCCATTATTTTTTGCTAAGTTTTGTTATATAATTGAGTTCTGTATTTAAGTTAATAGGTGATAGAGGGATTTTAAAGGCTCTGTAAATTAAGCTGTGAAAGGTAGCTAGTTTATGGGATTTTGGATGTAATGAAGTATTTTTTATTGTTGTTGAGGTGTGGGTAGGTTTTCTGTAAATTTGGAAGTCAAAGTTATCGTTATTACGTGTTACTGTGATGTCTAAGAAATTTAAGGATCCGTTGATTTCATCTTTAGTAAATTTTATATTTTGGTCTAAGTTGTTTAAAGAATTTAAAATATCAGTACTGTTATTGAGTTCTTTATCAAAGATTACAAATGTGTCATATACATATCGAAGCCATATGTTATAAGTCCTTTTATATTAGTAGAAATTTTATTATGTTCTAAAGAATCTAAATAGATGTCGGCTAAGATGCCGGATAAAGGATCTCCCATGACTAGTAGTGTTGGGCAGACCGGAACATTCTCTTGTTCCGCAACATTAGGAACTTGAGGCGGAGTGTTTCGGTACAGAGTGCCGAGACACGGGACACAGGACACAGGACTGTAACTGCGTCCTAGAGAGAACTTCAAGAGGCAACAGGACATGCTCCGCTTCAGCTGGAATGTGCCTGAACCGAACGTGCTGTGCCAAGGCCGCACTAGATAGATTAGTTGGCCTTGGCTGTCTGCCTGTCAATACCGGCTGTGTGCCGCCCTGTGTTGGAGTGTCAACATTTTTTCATCCAGTTATATCTTTAATTCCAAAGCGATGACCCGTGTTTTTCTTGGGCTTAAAAGTTTCCTTAAAGGCCAAATTAATTTTTAACATCAATTCCCGAGAAAGTAATGAGGGAAATTTTCGAGATATTGAAGAAAGTAAATGGAAGTTGAGAGGGAAGGAATTCGAAGTGCAGAGAGCATAAGGCAGCGCGCACATTGGGACGCAGGCGAAGCAGCTAAAGCAGTGCAGCGCAGAACAGATTTTTGTAATCCACATAAATCATTGCACCATCGCAAGTTGACAGACAGGGCAGGACAGAGCAGAGCAGGCCGGTTCTGCACCTACTTCCGCCTACCACGCGCAGTCTTCGAAATACAGTTTCCTGCGCACGTGTCACGCACTTAGTTAAGAAATGGAGGAGAAAATTACCACAGCCATTCAGTCTCACCATGTTTTGTAGGTACTATGTGAATCATGTGGACTGCAATGCAGTAAGTATGTATGTATGTATGTATGTATGTATGTATGTATGTATGTATGTATGTATGTATGTACGTATGTATGTTCGTGAGAAAATGGCTGAACAGAATTTAATGAAAATCGGTATGTAAATTCGGGGAATAAGGCACTACAGTCTAGGCTATAAATAATTTTATTCACGCTGCGTAACAAGGTAGTTTAGAGAAAGGCCTAACATGTAATCCACCGAGCAAGTGGCCGTGCGGTTAGGGTCGCGCCTCTGTGAGCTTGCATTCGGGAGATAGTGGGTTTGAACCCCACTGTCGGCAGCCCTGAAGATGGTTTTCCGTGGTTTCCTATTTTCACACTAGGCAAATGCTGGGGCTGTACCTTAATTAAGGCCACGCCCGCTACCTTCCCAATCTTCCACCCTTCTTCCGTCGCCGAAAACCTTCGATATGTTAGTGCGACGTTAAACAAACAGCAAACAAAAGAATGTAATACTCGTATATCTATGAAACAATCCGTGACCCAAGTTCTCGCAACATATAGAATTTAAGACAAAGATCTAATGCTGATTATGGAGAGCATCACCGCCGACTCCGTCGCCGTCATCCATCATCACATTTATGTGAAGAGATAAATACGGAAAATCATTTATCATGTCTTGTCAAATATAAATGCAAACGCGTTCACAACAGATTGTCAATGTTGATTGATTTTAGTATCTTATGTCTTGTGACAACTAGATGAAAATCTAGCAGTACATTTGTAAATACATATTTTTCCCTCTCCCCCACTGTGATCCTATTAACGAATTTACCATGCAAGTTGGTCGTGTGGTTAGGATCGCCTTGCTATGAGCTTGCATTCAGGAGATAGGGGGTTCGAACCCCACTGTCGGCAGCCCTGAAGATGGTTTTCCGTGGTTTCCTATTTTCACACTAGGCAAATGCTGGGGCTGTACCTTAATTAAGGCCACGCCCGCTACCTTCCCAATCTTCCACCCTTCTTCCGTCGCCGAAAACCTTCGATATGTTAGTGCGACGTTAAACAAACAGCAAACAAAAGAATGTAATACTCGTATATCTATGAAACAATCCGTGACCCAAGTTCTCGCAACATATAGAATTTAAGACAAAGATCTAATGCTGATTATGGAGAGCATCACCGCCGACTCCGTCGCCGTCATCCATCATCACATTTATGTGAAGAGATAAATACGGAAAATCATTTATCATGTCTTGTCAAATATAAATGCAAACGCGTTCACAACAGATTGTCAATGTTGATTGATTTTAGTATCTTATGTCTTGTGACAACTAGATGAAAATCTAGCAGTACATTTGTAAATACATATTTTTCCCTCTCCCCCACTGTGATCCTATTAACGAATTTACCATGCAAGTTGGTCGTGTGGTTAGGATCGCCTTGCTATGAGCTTGCATTCAGGAGATAGGGGGTTCGAACCCCACAGTCGGCAACCGTGAAGATAGTTTTCCGTGGTTTCCCATTTTCACACCAGGCTAATGCTGGGGGTGGCTGTACCTTAATTAAGGCCTCGGTCGCTTCCTTCCCATTCCTATTCCATCGTTGCTATAAGACCTATCTGTGTCGGTGCGACGTAAAAAATATAAAAAATAATAATGAATTAAATTCTTTGCTTAGTACATATGAACGCCGAACATCGGTAACATAGAAATATTGTTCAGTCTTGTAAACTGGCGAAGGTGGTTGTTTTTACTGCGATTGTCTTAAGCTGAATAACCGCGTTGCCATGAGCACAAGGGAAATCGTGAAGATGACTAACAAAATGAGAAAAATCGCGAATGCTTGAAGAAAAAGAAAAAAAGAGCCTCTTTACACTGGATGCCCCAGTATCACAGAGTCTAAAGAAAACATGTTATTTCTGAAAACTGACGAGACCCTGCGTGGCAATGTGCGCTCACATCCACTTCACAATTTCGTAAGCTTTGCGCTGTTCTGCTCTGCTCTTCCCTGCTCTGCGGCCAACTGCTTTTCAATGTGCGCCCGGCCTAACAGCACGAAAGTACAACAATGTATTCATCCAGTTATATTTTTAATTCCAAAGCGACGACCCATATTTTTCTTGGGCTTAAAAGTTGCCTTAAAGTCCAAATTAATGTTTAACGTCAATCCCCGAGAAAGTGTTGAGGGATATTTTCGAGATATTAATTACTCACTAATTACTCACAATACATGCCAATACATTCAACTGGTAAAAATATTCCTGAATTGGTTACTTTTAAACACCTGCATTGTCATTGTAACCGTGCTATGTGTATTTTATATTGACCGGAAATATCTTAACCTAAAAGCAGCCTTTAACGTGATTATTGGGCGCGAATTTCAGTGTTCCGACTGTTCGTTCACGTTCCCTGCAGCTTTATGCTGGACATGGCCATAACTACACACATGCACACACCACACAGCACGTTCCGTACAGGCACACTCCCAGTTCCCACTGGCGCGGAGCATGTAATGTTGCCTCTCGAAGTTCTCTCTACACTGCGCAGTTACAGTCCCGCGTCCCGTGCGCCCACTGCACAGTTCAGCTAGTAGGCGAAGGGCAGTGCATAGTGGCGCTTCTGTTGGGACAGCGAGTCAGTGTCTCCGGCTCGCTTGAGAATGTTTCGGAACAATTGACACTCGGTGTTCTGGAACAGCTGAACATAACTGTGCACCGGCACCTTGTGCCGAAACAGGGACATAGAGCCCAACCCTAATGGCTAGGCCATCTTGATGGTAAATTTTACCATTAAAAGTAAAATAGTTGTTTTTTAGGACAAAGTTTAGGAGTTTTAAGAATTCTTCCAATTCAAGTCTGCGGAGTTTACTGTGTTTAGAGAGGTTGTTTTTGATAATATTTATAGTTTCGTTGACTGGTACGTTAGAACGCATATTAGTGATATCAAAAGAGCACATAGTATGGTTGGGTGATAAGGTGAATTTTTTAAAAATATTACAAAAGTCAACAGATTTTTTTGGGGGGATTTATTGTTAAAAATGTAATGTTTTTCGAGGTAATAGAGGTGTGTAATTTTCGGCCTTGTACCCTCGTTATAGCAACAGCCGGGCTTTGAGACAATAGCAGATTTGACCAATTGTATCTCCTGATTTCTCATCAAAATCTCCTGATTTTTGGTTTTCTAAAGTTGGCAGGTATGATATTGGTTACACAATAGTGATTGCCTTCTCAATCGCGTACGGTGCATATATGGAAAATGGCGATCATATCGTCTGAATAACGAAATAATGTAACAAGAAAAATGTTGGTCATAAAACAGGATGAATTTTAGTTTTAATTTGAGAAAATATGGTCAAATTGGTAAAGAAAAGAGCTCAGTTTTAATTTGTTAAAATGAAATATTTTTACACACAACAAATAGGGAAAAAGGAAGGGACGAAAAAAATTTCGTTATTCTGAAAATTTCATTATACTGGTGTTCGTTACAGTGGAATTCTACTGTATTCATTTGTTAACAGCCCAGCTGAAGAATGAATGCGCCATTTTGTGGAAAGCATTTGGAGGCTACAGTTGTATTGTTGAGTGTGCTGAGCTTGTTTATCCATATTTGAGAAGCGCTGTGGGCTGTATTTATTTATTCAGTCATTTTCATTTCCTGTTTCTATTCTCGTCATTGCCTAGTATGAGTTTTGACTGTTTCTTGCCAAGTTTCCATCTTAGGCCAGAGAGATCGGCGCACTCCGAGTATGTGGACCATGGTGAATTTGGCACCATAAGAACACATTGCCGGGTCTTCCACCTTTAGGAGGTAAGGGTGTGTAGATCTTTCATGACCTTTCCTCAACCTACACAAAATGATGGCCTCTCTCCCAGAAGGCCAAAATGAGGACCGCCATTCAGAAGTTGTCTTCGTACAGTTATAAAAATTGAAGGATGATCCACCTATCCAATACACATTAATATTTGATGCAAGTTATATTCACATTAAATACATCATGGGACAAGTTTCAGCCCGATAAGGGTTATCTTCAGCCATTACAATTCATGTGGTAAGAGAACAAAACACATAACTTATGTTTACAATAAACACTTTTGAGAAAATTCTGCTATCTTGTGTTTTTGGCTGTAGTCCACAGCAAAATAACTGGTAAATGGTTGGCCCTATTGAAAATTTTTTTGTTTTAATCTAAGATTGATCAGTCCTATGATAGACACACAAAAACATATGCCCTTAGACACTTTAAAAATCAATTCTATGAACTATTATGTAAGATAAAAATATATTTTCAGTCCTTGTTAATAAAAATCTAGTGCAGTTGATAATGGTAGATAACTTATACAGCTTACATCAATCATCAAGTGTGACATAGGATTTGGTAGTCTAGTTATTTTGCGATGCCTACCTCTTGGCATAGGGCCACTGGCTGCACGGTTTACACTGTTATTGGAGCAGGGAGAACCTGCACACCTTATATACCCGCCATGGTAGCTCACAAAGCATGACATGTGGACTACACACTGGCAACATCCAAATGTAGGATATGACTAGACTGTGTACCCCCAAAATTACTGATGAGATATCTGCCAATTACTACCCCTATTAAACACAAAATGTGAATCAATGCCGACTGCCAGAGGAAACTCCCAACATTTTAAGGTAGGTTATTGAACTACAATTTTGTTATATAATTTCTTTTGACTGAAAGACCTTTTATTTTTTGCAAGACAGCCTTGTGGAAGAATAGTATATTTTGTGAACAAGACTGAAGAAATTAAAAGTCAGATATTATTCAGCTACATGATGCTCAGTAATCAACTGAACTTAGCAGTCTATGACAGAAGATGGGATAAGAACTTTAAATTTCTGCTGGACCAATAAGAAGTATTTCACCCTAGTGATGGGCAATGCTCTCGCTCGAGATTGATGTCCTTCATAATTATGTTATACTGCGTCAAAACAGACCTCTGTAGAAATGAATGCCAAATTGCTTGTTGACACGTATTTACAAAATGGAGAAGGCCCGTGGTTGGCTATTCGCATACTCGGCATAAACAATATTCAGCTTCGATTACCTGTAGGCCTACGACACTCTGCTCGCCGCACAATGCGGGGACACCGCTCTTGAGATCTCTCAAAATTTCTTGCATGAAATAATGTCTGCGCTTGTCTTGAGAAATCCCAAGACCTCGTCTCAGACCGCCCATCACTATTTCAACCACAACATCTACGATATTTCAAAATTATTTTTTATTTACAAAATGTAACAGTACAAAAATATAGATATCACAAAACAAGGAACATATTTTTTTTAAAAAACAATCTCTTTTGGAAACATTCTGGTTGTTCTTGAATGATTAAGTTTCCACTAAACAGATTATGGATATCATGTACCATTTCCCCACCTATTTTGGAGCGAGATGCAACTATTGAGGCACTGAAAATTGGTGTAAACTTAAAGATCTTAACAGATTAGCAACAGTCAACAACAATATTTTATGGTAGTGAGAAACACACCATGCAAGCTTCTGTATAAACCTTCCACTTTCTTGGTTCTAATTGTGCATCTTCTTCCATCATTTTCAATCACCTAAAAATATGCCCCCTTTTTTCTTGTTCTCTTTGTGGGTCAGCTTATTATTTCTGACAAATCTGAATGATAATCAACTAAATTTATGACCACCAATTAGTGCTTAGAGGTGGTACGTGGACCATTATGAAAAAAAGATCATAATACACAGCTGATCTTTTGACACAAACTGCTGTGCAAGATCAGTGGAGAACAGTGCATTCTGGCTCAGTCAAGATTTCCATGAACACTTCAAAGAGCTATCACAGGTGCACTGAAATTCTCAAGACATCAATGCAAAGTGACGGAATGAAGAAGTAAGTAAAGGTCTGAAGCTAGCAGAATAACATGAGGAAGACTGGCACCAGACCACAGAGGAAACAATAACAGTAGAAAAAGGTCTGGTGGGCAAGATTACAAAAGGTAATGGACAGTTCTATGTACAAAAGGTAAACAGAATTGGAAATACTAATGGGATATGAACTGAACATATCTTGGTCATGAAATGGCAGAGGATAAATAAATTATTTTCACATTACTTTCAATGATTTACTGCCATCTATCACACAGTTCCCTAAATGAAATGAAATGTCGTATGGCTTTTAGTGCCGGGATATCCCAGGACGGGTTCGGCTCGCCAGGTGCAGGTCTTTCTATTTGACACCCGTAGGTGACCTGCGCGTCGTGATGAGGATGAAATGATGATGAAGACTACACATACACCCAGCCCCCTTGCCATTGGAATTAACCAATTAATGTTAAAATCCCCGACCCGGCCGGGAATCGAACCCGGGACCCTCTGAACAGAAGGCCAGTACGCTGACCGTTCAGCCAACAAGTCGGACACAGTTCCCTAAGATATCCATGAACACATTGTTCATAAGTTAAAAATAGCAATGTAGACAACAGGCACCAATGAATTTACTCAAGTCACTGGTGATAGCTCAAGAAGTAAGATGCATGAATGATTATGAATTATGATTATGAATTTTAAAATCTGTTTCTCCAGCAATCAATTTCATACAAATTTGCATACAATCTGCTGCCTTAGTATTATTTCTGGGAATAATGTGATTTCAATAAACACTGATCTGTAAAGTAAACTGCAGTATTATAGTGAACTAATGAGTAACCAATAATAATATTCTTAAAAATTAAAAATAAACGTATTCAGTTCCCATGGGTGTAGAACATGAACTAGGATAAGAATGATACTGTGTGCAACTGAAGAACACAGAGGAATTCCTGAGAGAAAATTATGGGAAGAAGGTCCCGCTCATAAAGTGTCTTTCCTCCCAAATTTCCATATAAAATAATAAGGATAACAGATGTTAAAGTGTAATCGTCGCATCCTTTATTTTCAATACAAAAATCGGACTTTAAACCTTTAATTACATAATCGTCGCACGTCCAAATTTTGTTCACTCATCTGGTTAAAAGGTAAATGGAACTGCAACGTAAGTTGGACATGAATGCGCAATTTAAATACGTGTATGGTTTATGGGCAATTTGGCAACACAGTCACGTTTGCGACATGTTGCACAACGTATAAATAAATAATACCGGTATATGTACGACGCATGGCTTACCGGTAGACTATCGGCAGTTTGACAGCGTGGTCGCGAGACAGTGTACTATTTATTCACCACCTACATATTATGCTTACCGGTAGGCTATCGGCAGTTTGACAACGTGGTCGCGAGACAGTGTACTATTTATTCACCACCTACATATTATGAGTTCCCATTTGAAATACATAAGGCTGTAAGTTATCGCTTATCGGCAACGTCGCCAGGAAATACCGGCTAGGTAGGTTGAATGGACCTCGAACCAGCCCTCAGATACAGGTAAAATTCCCTGACCCGGCCGTGAATTGAACCCGAGGCCTCCGTGTAAGAGGCAAGCACGCTACCCCTACACCATGGGGCCAGCTCCTGTGTTATTGCGCACGAAGTGAAATCCAAGACGATAACGCAGATTTCCACGGAATTATTCAGCCGAATTATATACGATGTCTCAGTTGTCATCGCTAGACTCTTATCTTACTACTACGTCATAAGTGTCCGGGCATGGGATGAAAACTTTTATCCAAGCAGTCAAGATAATTATTATCCAATGCTATTAAAGTTTTATTTTATAAACTCGTCAGTAATGTAATGTAAAATCATCAATAACTGGGAAGAAATATTAACCTAATTACCGTATGTTTAAAAGAAATTGAAAAAAATGAATGTTTGTTACTGACGTCTCGGAATACAGTCAACTATACAGTAGATCTACACCGCGCTAGCTAGAGCTCCGGTTTGCGAGCTTTGCGCAAGCGCAGTAGTGTGTCGCAACCAACGAGCTAAACTGATAAATTGTTGCATGCTTCCTTGCTGCCTAACAGTATTGGCTGCTCTGGAATGGACAGATCACAGATGCATTTATTTATTTCAGATTTACGTGATTACTGTAGACATGTTTGCGTGAGAATTTAAGTTTTTAATTTGTGTTTTGGGTGTTTGCAGAAATAATTTGTTTTAATAGTGAACAATTACGGAAAGTCATTTATATCGCAAAACATTAACGTGTGAAGCATTTATAAGCGATTATGGGTAAATATAGAAACTATTCTGCGGGCTTCAAGCTAAGCGTAATTGCCTTCGCTGAACAGCACGGGAACAGAGCGGCAGAAAGAAAATTTTCTGTGAGTGAAAACTTGGTGCGTGACTGGCGGAAAGTAAAAAAACAAGCTAAAAAGCACAAACCCTTCTAGACGCGCGTTTAGAGGTCCTAAAACAGGGAAGTTTCCTATAATTGACGAAGAAGTGTTTAGGTACGTCAGTGAAATACGTAACAATGGCTGCAGTGTATCATATGAAATGTTACAAATTAAGGGACAGGAGGTAGCGCGCAAACACAACATACCGGTAACTCAGTTTAAGGCGACTCGTGGGTGGATTAAGGGATTCATGCGACGACACAATCTGTCAGTGCGAAGGAGATCAACACTAAGCCAAAAGTTGCCTGCTGATTACACGGACAAGATTGTAAATTTTCACCGATTTGTCATACGTTTGCGCAAGGAAACTTCGTACTTGCTTTCTCAAATCGGTAATGCCGATCGGACTCCAATCTTTTTTGATATGCCTCGCAACAGCACTATTGCGCTAAAAGGATCACGGAGTGTATTAATGAAAACCAGCAGTAGTGAGAAGTTGCGATGCACGGCAATGCTAGCCATTACAGCTGACGGGAGAAAGTTGCCGCCTTACATCATTTTCAAGAGGAAAACGATGCCTAAGAATATACAGTTTCCCTGTGGAATTCATGTACGAGTGCAACCAAAGGGTTGGATGGACGTAGAACTCATGCTGGACTGGGTTAAAACTGTGTGGAATAGAAGACCTGGTGCACTACTAAAACAACCAGCTCTGCTTGTTTTAGATAGTTTCCGAGGTCACCTCGTGAATGAAGTGAAGCAAATTCTCACTACAAATAAGACACGACAGATAGTCATTCCTGGTGGCCTAACATCTGCTTTGCAGCCACTAGACGTATGTGTTAATAAACCCTTTAAAGACCACTTACGTTGATTTTACAACGAGTGGATGATGAGCGGCGATCAGCAATTGACGCCCGCCGGAAATATCAGGCGTCCACCCTTGGACTTGTTATGCTCGTGGGTGAAGAAGAGTTGGGATCTTATACCACCTGAACTAGTCTCCAAGAGCTTCAAAAGGACTGGGATTTCGAATGCACTAGACGGTTCCGAAGATGACGGAGTGTGGCAGGGAGATGAAGAATCTGATACTGGTATTAACAGAGGCGAGGACGGCGCATCAGATAGCGAAACCTGCGATAGCGACACCGAAGATTTGGAATAAATTGCATACCGGTAAGTCCGCATTTCACAACAAAGCGATAATTTTTTGCAAGTGTAATATTTTAACTTTAATACTCAAATTAATGACAAATTAACTTAATACGTTCATTTTTATTTTCAGGTTGGAAAAACGTTCGCCGAATTGTTGCGAAAAATTATGAATTTTGTTTTAGACTATTTTAATTATTTTGATTATAAATGCGAGTATTACGTGCATCTTAAATTTGTATCAAATACAATTTAGTTATAAATACATTTTTTGAGTAATACAAATACTGGTATTAAATATTCATCGTATAATGGTCGCACCCTACAATTTTTTTCGAAAATTTTGGTATAAAAAGTGCGACGATTATGCCGTGAAATACGGTATGTTAACTGAAGTGAGTGATAGCAATTATTCTCAAGAAAAAGGCTAATTGAGTGTCTGTAGATCTTGATGTATATATATGATACAGTGGATACTACACAACTTCGACAACACAAATGTCACAAAATATCTTTCAGAAGACAAGGACCTCAAAGAAGGATTTTGAATGTGTTGCTCAAGTTGTAATGTCAAGGCCATTTAACTACCTGTAACCAAGACAAATAAATGCAAATGAAAAATCCAAGTAAGGGCTGAGTGATAGGAAAAGTGTATTTTTTGGAAGTTGAAGTGATGGTGGGTTTTATAGAAATGCTGAATTTTGAGCTATGGCTAGTTATATATGTATTTTACATAGCATGAAGCTAAGCAAGAATTGATTCAAACGCCACTGTATGTACGAGATGCAAGGCATTTAAATACCACCTTGAAAGACTTTACCAGTTTAAAATAATCCTCCTGAAAGTACCCTAAACCTTTCATCTGCACCTCAGTTCAGTTCTCAGAATGATTTGCCACATGTTGATGGATGGTTGCTAGAAAGTCTTGGCAAGGACAAATGAAACCTAAGTCTGAATCTTCCCTGGCCCTGAGTGCTATATGATCTCATATCCCTGAGCATGTAAGGATAGGAGTTTCTTCCTAAATATACAATTTATCTTCCATACTTTAACTCAAGAGTGAGTGCAACATCTTTTTGCTGGTCTCGTACACGAGAAACAGAGCAGCAGTAGCAGGAATAGTCCGCACTAGAGTAGGCTGGAGTCCATTGTAGAGAGCAGTAATACCTGCAAATATAAATATATATTCCAAACATTATATGACTTGTGTCATAATATGCAAAAACTTTGATATACAGCAGGTACAAATAATCGCAAACTGTTCCATGTAACAACTTAAATCTTATCAGAACTGGAGCACCAAAGACAATGGTATAACACTCTTGCTACACAATTCCACACAGGATGACGAGGTATGTTATAAAAAATAATAAAACCTATTAAAATATTAACTGAATGCTGAAATATCTTCAAATGCAAAGTCTTAGTGTGGCACGATATAGTGGTATCTTTCCTAAGTAACTAGCCATTTGTCATGCATTTCTGAACAATAAGCTTCCATAGGTAATACACCAGATTTCTAAAATTTTCAACAAAAAAGTGACATAAAAATATCTTTTAAAACAGATAATAATAATGCAACAATTCTACACAACACAAATTCAATTAATAATATAATAAAAAATTATACACATCAGGTGTTTATATGCTTAAATGTAGTAGCTGTCCGTCCATCTATATTGGCCAAACAGATAGGAACATTGACACGAGTTGCTTAGAATATGTAAATTCATATAAATATAACAAATTTTCAGCCATGGGAAAACACAGGATGGACTCAAACCATAAATTCACAAATATTGACCAAGATCTGAAAATCTTAAAAGTGGTTAATAAGGGCTCGCTGCTCAATATCCCTGAAAATTATTTCATCCACCTGGATCAATACTTTAATAACAATCTCAACCTAAATGAGATATCAGGAAAACTAATCCCTTTATGTGATCTATTAATTCCTATTTTCAATAAAAATAAATTAATCTAAACCCCCTTTTTTATTTTCCTCCAAATTCCCTCTAGCAATCACCCACCATTCCACATCCCTCAGCCCCACCTTAGGCTACACTATACCTCTCTTCTCCTCCTCCCACCTACAACTCAGCTCTATTCTATTTCCTTGCTTTTGCTCTTTCAACTTTTTCAAGGTTCCATACTGAAAATAAATGAACATCTCAACACTTTCCCATCAACATTATTCTGTTCACATCTGTTTCAGCTGAACTGAATTCAGGAAGATTTTTCAAGTACTAGTATTTTAAGTGTTTTACCTGGTCTTTTGGGAGGGGCATTATTCAAATTTTGTCTTGCCTTTGACTGATGATGGTCTCTAGCAAGACCGAAACTAGTTTCAAATATACGTGACATTTTTTAGGTTACAATAAATAAGTATTGAATAAGTGGAAACATTTTAGCCCTTGTTTTGCATTAATTAGTTGTCACTCAGCAGCTGTTAGTTTGTGAATGTGTGTGGCAACTGTCAAGATACCTGAAAATTACAAGCAGATATTATCAACATTTGCTTCTGTTTCAAACTGGGGAAAACATTTATGGAGATGTGCCAAAAATAATAGACAGTTTATGGTCATCAGTGCAAGAGTCATACACATTGTTATGTGTAGTTATAGCGTTTTAAGGACAGTTGACAGTCAACAGACTGTTTAGGATAGCCCTCAACGTTGTGCGACAACACTTGTGTTACATAAGTTCCTGAAGTCTATTGATAGTTTGTACGAGCTTGATAGGATCATGTCATTAAATTCAGGGGAAAAATTAGAAATATGTCAGAAACTTCCAAATTTCGTTCCACAACTCCTGACTGGGGACCAAAGAGACCTATGAGTTTCCATCTGCCAGGAGCCTATAGAGTAAGCTAATGAACATGAGAACTTCATAAAATTTCACATGTTATGGACATTAAACTGCAATCATCACAGGGGTCGGAAAAAAAAAAAAAAAAAAAAAAAATCTGAGACTAAAGAAAGTGTGACAGGTCAAGTCAAACACGAAAGTGTTGTTGATAGTCCCTTTTGTATCAAAAGTGTTACCTGCACGTCATACAGTAAACTGATGTTTGAGAGCAAATTTCCAGAGAAAAAGACCAGGAGAAAACTTCTGGAGCCTCCACCATGACAATGCACCAGCTCATGCATTGCTAATGATTTGTGAATTTTTCACCAGCACAAAGACTACTTTGCTTCCACATCCACCTTAATGACCTAACACAACCTCAGTAGAGTTTTTCTAGGCTGCAGGCGAGTCCCTGAAAGAGTTATGTTTTAAAAGTTTGGTAATGTTTTAAAGAGGCCACATAAAAAATAAGTCTGTTAGAAGGGGGAGGGTTAAAAGAATGAGATTATTAATGTGTAGGGAATGGGGTATGTGCTATGGCCTGCTCCAAACCGAAAATCCTTTTTACCTCATTCTCTTTAAACTGCCTGATATAAACTTCTTAATGACTCTCTTCAACGAACTACTGAAGAAGTTATATAAGCAGATTCTTGATTATCCAAGCTAATTGAGGGTAGAAAAACCATGGACAATCCACAACTAAGGTGAAATAGATACTAAAAGCATTCAACTGTGTCCTCATGGAACAGGTGTGACAACCACTTCAGTTGCAAGGAGGACCACAATATTATATCAACGTGGTGAGAGACATGTACATTAATTCAAGCACAGGAAGTGAAGGGTAGCACAGGAGTCAATAGTGGTTTTGATGTTGGGGTTGAAGTTTTCCAAGGCTCAACAATAAGCACACTGTTCTTTAACCTTACCATGAAACATCTCACATGAGACAACAAAAAGACATCCAGAGTCCTTCACTTTGGAATATCCTATATGCAGAACACATTTTGCTGGTGTCTGAGAAACTCAAAGACTTACAAGAGAAGCTGGACAAATGGTAAGAAGTACTGGAAACTAACGGACTGAAAATAAGTCAAGAAATTAATGGAATATATGTATTGCAAGTTCGACTCTGATGAACCTGAACCTCACAACCAACCACATATCCAAGGTACACAACTTATAACACCTTAGGTCAAACAATCATGCAATAGCAACAATAAAGAAAACAAACATTCTTTTTACATGTCCGAACCATCTCAGTCTTGCTTTCTGTATCTTCAGTACTAATGGTTCTATATTTAACTCATCTCTGATTTTAATATTTTGAATTCTATCTCTTCTTGTACTTCGTTTTCTCCCTTTACCCAAATCACTACATTCCAATGTCCAGTCTCCTTTGTAGTTTGTTTTCCCGCTTTACCCAAATCACTACATCATCTGCAAATAACAAAGCATTCACTTCATCACAACTGATGGACAAATGGAGACAGCTGACAGGTGTGCTGTGTGACTGACACTTGCATATCTGGATCAAAGTAAAAATCTATAAACAGTTACATGAATGCTGACCTCTGATAAAACATCAGGAAAACAAATTACATCCCATCATCATCATCATCATCATCATCATCATCAATGTCCCACTCCGGATACCAGGGTGTGGTAAACAAGCCGCCGCCGCCGCCTCCTCCTCTCCTTTCTGTCCTTCCACTTTTGCTGCTCCATTACTTCCGCCACATCCAATCCAGCTTCTCTAATGTCCTTCCAAAACTGATCCATCCATCTTCTTCTCGGTCTTCCAACTGGTCTCTCTCCCTTAACTTCTATTTCCAATTCCCTTCTTGCTACCCGTTCCTTTTCCATTCTTTTTACGTGTCTGAACCATCTCAGTCTTGCTTCCTGTATCTTCTGTACTAATGGTTCTATATTTAGCTCTTCTCTAATTTTAATATTTTGAATTCTATCTCTTCTTGTCTTTTTAACCGATGTTCTTAAAAATTTCATTTCTACTGCTTGGATCTTACTATCTTGTCTCTTATCAGTTACCAGCATTTGCAGTCAGTATGTTACAATTGGTATGAAATACTGTTTATATAATATTAATTTCATACTCTTGGGTATTTTGTCATCCCATAAAAGCTCTGCGACTTGATAAAATGTTGTACCTTTACTTAGTCTGTTATTAATTTTAGGGTTGATTTCATTTCCATTAATAGTGCTACCCAGATATGTAAACCATTCTCTGTCTATGTTCACTTGGCTTCTCTTCTTCTCTTTTCCACAGTGCATGACTACAGTTTTCTTTTTACTAATTACCATACCAAACTCCTTCAGATTTTCATTCCAAACGTCCAGTCTCCTTTGTACATCCTTTTCTCCCTTTACCCACATCACTACATCATCTGCAAATACCAAAGCATTCACTTCATCACTACTGATCATTTTTACACGTTTTATGATTTCATCCATCACTATAATAAACAATAATGGCAACAGTGCACTTCCTTGCTTGAGACTTCTTTTTGTATAAAATGTTTCAGAGTCACCACTCCCCACTTGAAACTGCTTTTACTCTCATGATACAACATTTTTATCTTGTTAACCCCTTTAGTGGGTATGACGTCTTTAGACGTTTTCGCGCTGGGCTTCTACAGTGGGTATGACGGCATTAGTCGATCGTAAAATTTATCGCGTAAGTATCTTGACGGTGAAGGCATACGGCGTGTCCATGGAATCTATCGCATTAGTTGATATGTTTTCCACAAGATCACGCTGTGTATTGTTTTTTAGAGCTGTGACGGCTTCGTGAAATGCATTTGTTTTTGCGCCTTGCAGGAAGTTCCCGCGCAGCCATTTATGTCGCGAAGCATGGCTTCCAAACGTAAAGTAGATCGGCAATCTCTCCGAAGGTGTATTGCGTGTTGGTCCCAAGGGAAGAGGAAGGAAACATCATACTGGTGTCCTGACTATGAAAAGGCTTTGTGTGTAACATGTTGTTTTTGCCTATATCACACAGATAACAATCCACAAAACCTACAATCATCCTGATTCAGAACAATGTAAATAATGTTAGTAACACATTTGGATTCATAACAATGTAAATAATGTGCATAATGTTAGTATCACATTATTGAAAAATAATAATTACTAACGTATTAGATCAAACTAATTGGGTACACATTTATGAAGGAAATATTTAAATAACACAAAGTGGGGAAAAAGTACCCACGGCAGGTTACGCATGTGGAGAATTTAGTACCCAGTTAAGGGGTTAATTAATGATTTTGGTACATTTCTTTTCAGTAGATGATTTCCTTGTTCCTTTCCAGACGTTTCTCCATTATTGTTTGCACTGTAAATATCAAGTCTATTGTTGATCTACTCGGTCTAAAGCTATATTGTTCTTCCTCTAACTGTATTTCTATTATATCCCTCAGTCTTTTGTCTATGACCTTCTCCATTATTTGTAGTCCATGTGAGAACAGGGTTATACCTCTATAATTTTCACATTTCTTCCTATTTCCTTATTTGAACAATGGTACAATGCTTCCTTGTTGCCAATCTTCAGGTATTCGTTCATCCTTCCATATGGCATTGAGGGCTCCATATAGCCACTCTAGTACAATGCTTTCTGCTGCCTTAATCATATTAGCATTGAATTCATCTTTTCCACTTGCTCTACCTGTGGTCATTCCTTTCACTGCCCTTTCAAGTTTCAACCATGTTATCGGGTTCTCTTCTTTTTCTCCATCTATCACTTCCATTTTCTTATCTCCTTCTTCCTCTGAGCAGTCATCCTTATTATAAAGTTTTGCAAAATACTTTGCTATCACCTTCTGAAAATGAAATGGTGTATGGCTTTTAGTGCCGGGAGTGTCCGAGGACAAGTTTGGCTCGCCAGATGCAGGTCTTTTATGTGACTCCCGTAGGCGACCTGCGCGTCGTGATGAGGATGAAATTATAATGAAGACTACACATACAGCCAGCCCCTATGCCAGCAAAATTAACCAATTAAGGTTAAAATTCCGTACCCTGCCGGGAATCGAATCCAGGACCCCTGCGACCAAAGGCCAGCACGCTAACCATTAAACCCCATGGAGCCGGACACCTTCTGAAGACCCTTTTCGTCATGTACTATGAATCCATCTTCTCTCTCTAATGCCTTGATTTTTTCTTGATTTTTTCTTTTTCATTTTATTACTCTGTATAATAGTTTCTGATTTCCTGGACTATCTTGCTCAATTTTTTTTGTAAACTCTCCCCAACATTTCCCCTTTTCTTCCTTGATACTCCTCTTTAATTGTAGTTTCAATCTTTTGTATTCCATATGTAACATTTCTTATTCTCATCCCTCTGATACATTTTTTAAAATTTCCCTTATCCATTTCTTCCTTGACCTTATTCCTTTCTTTTTTTCTTTTTTAGTTTTTTCTGTCCACCACAGTGTCTCCTTTCCCTTAACCTTTGCTTTTGTTTTCCAGCATACCTCAATTGCTGCTTCCACAAATGTCTGTCTTAAATTGTCCCACTCTTCTTCTCCACTATGTATTTCTATGTTAGGCAACTTACTTTTTATCCAATCTTGGAATGCCATTCTTTTATCCTCCTCCTCCTCTAATTCCCAAATCTTGATCTTTGGTTTTTTCTTCAGTACAATTTTAGGGATTTTTACTTGTTTTAATTCCACAATTAATAATCTATGATCACCTTCCATACTTTCACTGAGGATTAACTTCATATTCATGACGTATCGTCCCCCTTTTCGGTCTTTTATTACAAAATCGATGAGTATTCCATACTGTGCATCCCAACTATATCGGCTGATCTTATGGCTATTCCTCTATTCTATTTTATCAGGTTATTTCTGATACAGAAGTGCAGCAGTTTCTCTCCATCTTCATTTCTATCACCATACCCATGTGGGCCCAAAACATTCTCATATCCCATTCTATCAGTTTGGACATGAGCATTCAGATCTCCCATTATCATGATCTCATCTCCAACAATATGTGTTTCCAGTTCATTGAGGAACTCTTCTTTTTCTTCCACACTATATCCTGTCTGTGGAGCATACACTTGTACTATCTTCTGTAGTTCCTTTTTACATGTATGTGCATTATTTATAATTCTTTTCTTTACATACTCAACTTCAGTTATTGGTTCAACATCCCACAGGAATAATATATATATATATATATATATATATATATTAAAAAAAAGCAAAGGTGGAGTGGTGGAATAAACCGCCGCACCAAAAAGAAAAAAAAAGAGCAAAATCGGAAGTCGGACCCCTACTAGACAAGCCAGCGAAGAACCAATTGTGCTGGTATAGGTGTCATCCTCCTGTTGTTATTTCTTGATGGATGTAATATTTTTGCATCTCTCCCTTGGCAGAAGCCAGAGCAAAATGTAACTTCCACCAAAGTCTCAGTCTCATTTATGACAGTAGGAAAGCTGGTGAGGTATGGGCGGCACAGGGTAAAGTTATTCAGACCACCACTACTGCATCTGAGTATTATGAAAGGTGTTCCTCCTATGGCCTGTTGTGCTGCAACAGCACTTTCTGTTTCGGCAAGGAAAGCAATGTCAAACCACCTCACTCTTCATCTTGCCTAGTATGCCTCATTTTGGCACCACCATCGGTTTTGTGTGGTTTCCATATAATCACATACCTCTGGTGGTGGAATTTGAGGACCCAACCTCCAGGCTAGATGCCAGATGTCGCTCTGTCAGGATTAACAGAGTAAGCTATCTCCACGGTCACATAAACTTCGATAGTGCTGAGGTGGTTGAGATCAAAAACATCCATCGATCAAGGTTCATGACAGAGGCAACAGTAATTCACTGCAATCCATTCAACATGAACAGAGATGATGGGTATCAAATGAGCAATATCTGGTGCCCCATTCTAACACCTGGGGAACAGAACCACTCAAGACAGAACACAATTAAATTAAAATCTCATAATTTCTCAAGGAACCAACAAGCATTGTTACAGGACCAAGGAATAGTCGACGACTGGCAACCATTGGCAATCAATCCTGTCTGAAGGCACAAATACAAAGCCGTGAAACTAGTTACAAGCTAAAACTTGCCACGAAGGTAAGTTGTTATTTTCATTAAACCATGGCGTACCAAAAGTATTAGTGAACATATTTTCATATTTTTTTATGACGTCACCCCGCCCCCCCCCAAAAAATAATCTGAATAATCTCATAATGATACTAACTATAGCCTGTGGCTCTGTTCACGAATTGTTTATAAATAATTACACCAAAATAAAGCTAAGCTTTGGAATGAGCTGAAGCTGTACATCTTGTCTTCAGATATGGCCAGTTCTGCTGAATGAACATACCTCCACCGGTCCACATGTTAGGAGATTCATTTACTAAGTGTTTTCAGAGGGAATACAGCAAAAACTATTCATTTCAAATATTTGTCTTAAAAAGCCTTGTCATCGTCATTCATTCACTTCCCTCTGGTGCTGGTTATTTTCATGAAGTTCTTAGGTTTTCTTAAGTCATGTGAACATTTTACTCTTCTAGAAACTGTAGTAAAGATGGACCACCATAAAAATGTTCATCAATCAATCAATCAATCAATCAATCCTGATCTGCATTTAGGGCAGTCGCCCAGGTGGCATATTCCCTATCTGTTGTTTTCCTAGCCTTTTCTTAAATGATTTCAATGACATTGGAAATTTTTTGAATAGCTCCCTTGGTAAGTTATTCCAATCCCTAACTCCCCTCCCTATAAATGAATATTTGCCCCAATTTGTCCTCTTGAATTCCAACATTACCTTCATATTGTGATCTTTCTTACTTTTAAGGACGCCACTCACACTTATTCATCTACCAACGTCATTCCACGCCATTCCTCCGCTGACAGCTCGGAACATACCTAAGACGAAACGCTGGTTAATAGAGCAAACGCCTGAAAAGCCTTACATCTGATATGTTTTGACATGCTCTATTGGTAAAAAAATATCTAAATCCCTCCATAGGAATTTAGAATTTTCCATTCAGAATTGCTAGGCAAGCAATAATTCCATTGTGGAGATTTATCTCCCGTATGCAGTTATCAGACTGTGCCTCTTATATAGGCTTCTGATAAGCTTACCTGCATACACCCAGCATCAGTGGGTAGGGTCTGACACATCCCACTCTGACGAGTCTAGTGTCAGACCTAAGACGAAACGCTGGTTAATAGAGCAAACGCCTGAAAAGCCTTACATCTGATATGTTTTGACATGCTCTATTGGTGAAAATTCCCTCCATGGGAATTTAAAATTTTCCATACATACCACTTAGTCGAGCAGCTCGTCTTCTTTCTCCCAGTTCTTCCCAACCCAAACTTTACAACATTTTTGTACTCTTTTGTTGGAAATCACCCAGAACAAATCGAGCTGCTTTTCTTTGGATTTTTTCCAGTTCTTGAATCAAGTAATCCTGGTGAGGGTCCCATATACTGGAACCATACTCTAGTTGGGTTCTTAGCAGAGTCTTATATGCCCTCTCCTTTACATCCTTACTACAACCCCTAAACACCCTCGTAACCAAGTGCAGAGATTTGTATCCTTTATTTACAATCCCATTTATGTGATTACCCCAATGAAGATCTTTCCTTACATTTACACCCAGATACTTACAATGATCCCCAAAAGGAACTTTCACCCCATCAACACAGTAAATAAAACTGAGAGGACTTTTCCTATTTGCGAAACTCACAACCTGACTTTTAACCCTGTTTATCATCATACCATTGCCTACTGTCCATGTCACAACATTATCGAGGTCATTTTGCAGTTGCTCACAATCTTGTAACTTATTTATTACTCTATACAGAATAACATCATCTGCAAAAAGCCTTACCTCTGATTCCACTCCTTTACTCATATCATTTATATATATAAGAAAACATACTGTAAAGGGCCAATAATACTGCCTTGAGGAATTCCCCTCTTAATTATTACAGGGTCAGATATAACTTTCCCTATCTAATTCTCTGAGATCTAGTTATTTTCTAGAAATATAGCAACCCATTCAGTCACTCTTTTGTCTAGTCCAATTGCACTCATTTTTGCCAGTAGTCTCCCACGATCCACCCTATCAAATGCTTTAGACAAGTCAATCGCAATACAGTCCATTTGACCTCCTGAATCCAAGATATCTGCTATATCTTGTTAGAATCCTACAAGTTGAGCTTCAGTGGAATAACCTTCCTAAACCCAAACTGCCTTCTATTGAACCAGTTATTAATTTCACAAACATGTCTAATCTATATATTAAAAGAATTTATGAAAACTAAAGTCAGTCATTCCAGCCATTCTATCCGGTCGATTTCCTTCATTTTTAAAAAATGAAAGGTATTCATGCACAGTTTTATTATCAAGTACTGTAAATCACTTAACTCCTGCCTTCCTCAAATTATTTGATTTTTTTTCAATTTTCTGTCTCTTTGAAGCAATCATATCTTTGGTGCTAATTGAGGTACGGAGTTCATTTTGGCCTAAGAACACTCTGTGGATTAAGTTCTTTCATTTCAGCTCGTAACTATTTAAATGGGTTGATTCTGAGGAAAGTTATGAGTGCACATTCAATTTGACATCTCATTTCTTCAACATTTTTTCTCATTGAAGCAATCATATCTTTCATTCTAATTAAGGTACACAGTTCGTTTTGGTCTAAAACACTCAGTGGATCAAGCGCTTTCTTTTGAGGTAAATTGGTAGATTCTGAGAAAAGTTATGAGAACATTTGTCTCCATGACAAAGATGAAGAACTTTTTAACAGTTTGGCGCGTAGTGTTGTTCCAAGGAACGTTTAATTCAATTTCTTTGTGTGATGTATTTTCAAGTGTTTTGTTGATATAATATTCTATTACCTCAGCAGATCATGTGCTTTATTTCATTAACTCGAATCTTTGCAAATACATCCGTGAGGATAGTAACGAACAACACCATACTTTGTACATTGCGGGTGGAGCCAGCGAGAAACTGCTAGTATAGGCCTAATCAGAAAGAATGCCTTCCCAAAACTTACATGCAACGCATGTCAAACTTACTGGCCTGTAATTTTTCAGCTTTATGTCTATCACCCTTTCCTTTATACACAGGGGCTACTATAGCAACTCTCCATTCATTTGGTATAGCTCCTTCAACCAAACAATAATCAAATAAGTATTTCAGATATGGTACTATATACCAACCCATTGTCTTTAGTATATCCCCAGAAATCTTATCAATTCCAGCCACTTTTCTAGTTTTCAATTTTTGTATCTTATTGTAAATATCATTGTTATCATATGTAAATTTTCATACTTCTTTAGCATTAGTCACCACCTCTATCTGGACATTATCCTTGTAACCAACAATCTGTACATACTGCTGACTGAATACTGCTGCCTTTTGAAGATCCTCACATACACACTCTCTTTGTTCATTAATTATTCCTGGAATGTCCTCCCTGGAACTTGCTTCTGCCTTAAAGTACCCTTCCATTTTTCACTAAAATGTGTATGACTGCCAATTATGCTTGCCATAATGTTATCCTTAACTTCTTTGCTAGATTAAATTTCCTAGTAATTTCCTTCAATTTATCCTTACTTCCACAGCCATTTCTAACTCTATTTCTTTCCAATCTGCACCTTCTTCTTAGTCTCTTTAGGTATTTCTCTATTATAATAAGGTGGGTCTTTAGCATTCCTTACCACCTTTAAAGGAACAAACCTGCTTTCACATTCCTCAACAATTTCTTTAAACCCATCCCAGAGTCTGTTTACATTCTTATTTACCGTTTTCCACCGATCATAATTACTTTTTAAAAACTGCCTCATGCCTGTTTTATCAGCCATATGGTACTGCCTAATAGTCCTACTTTTAAAACCTTCCTTTCTATCACATTTATTTTTTAACTACGACAAAAACAGCTTCGAGATCACTAATATCATCAATTTCTTCGGTTTCCCTATAGAGCTCATCTGGTTTTATCAGTACCACGTCCAGGATATTTTTCACTCTAGTTGGTTCCGTCACTTTCTGAATCAGGTGTCCTTCCCGTATTAGCTTATTTGCCATTTGTTGGTCATGCTTCCTGTTGTTCGCATTTCCTTCCCAATTGACATTTGGTAAATTCAGATCTCCCACTACAATCACATTCCTTTCCACGCCGTTTCCCACATAGCTGAATATCTTATCAAATAATTCTGAATCCTTGTCAGCACTACCCTTTCCCGGTCTGTACACTCCAAAGACATCAAGTTGCCTATCATGAGCTATCAATTGGAGTGACATACACTAGCATCAGAAAGTTTAGACTCGCCTACGAAAATTAATAATTTTCTTCAATAATTGTTTTCTGTGTGATGATTAGTGGTACTTTTGTTCTGTTACTTATGTATGGATGCTTTCAGCACTTTCATAAAGCTATTTCAGTGCATACTGCAAGATTTTACTTTATCTTTTCAAAGAAGTTGACAGATTTACAGTCCCCAGCTCTTACTGCCTGCTTCTACCTGGATAACTTCCAGCCCTTTCCCAGGTAATAAACATGCCTCTCTCACGTGATTACTTGTCCTTCTTGTTTCCTCGCTGTCTTAGAAGTTGACAGTTGGCCTACAGAAGTTATCCTGCGCAGTTGTATGTTAATCTCTGTACCAGATTGTTTATTTTCTACATTGTTGTTATCTGGACATAACTACGGAAACAACACACATCTAACAATCGAATATGGGAAAGAAGGCTAATATAACCCAAATCGAACCAAAAAATTGCAGAAAAATTTAAAATTTCAGAGTGCAGCATTCACAGAGCAGTGAAACACAGAGATGAAACGGGTAGTCATGAGGTTCGACCATGCAGTGGACGTCCAAGGAAGACTTCTAAAATTAGAGATAACCGTATTTTAATCCTCAGTAAGCGTGAAAGAAGGTGTACAGCGATAGATATTTGCTCAGAGATAAATAAAACAAGAGAACAACCTGTGTCTGTGACAACAGTGAAAAATTGTCTGCTTGAGGCAGGATTGTTTGGTTGCGTGGCTGCACGGAAACCATTGTTGAAAACTGTACACAAGCAGAAAAGGCTACAATGGGCCAAAATACATAACTAGACCTTTCAACAATGGAAACAGGTGCTTTGGATGGATGAATCTAAATTTGAAAAATTTGGTTCCAACAGTCGCCAATACGTTTGTCACCGCCCCGGCGAAAGGGTTATGAAATCCTGCATAATTCTGTCTGTGAAGCATGGAGGAGGAAATGTGATGGTGTGGGGATGTTTTGGAAATAATCAGGTTGGTGATTTGGTGAAAGTAGAGGGAATACTGGAAAAGAAACAATATCACCGTATCCTTTTGCGCAATGCCGTGCCATCTGAAATGAAGCTGATTGGTGAAGGATTTGTTCTACAGCAGGACAATGATCCTAAACACACCTTTCATTTGTGCAAGCAGTATCTGGAAAGGAAACAACTGAAGAAAAATTGCAATTAATGGTCTGGCCTCCTCAATCACCCTATCTGTCACCTATTGAACTTTTGTGAGAAGAACTTGACAGGAAAGTGAAAGAAAAGACACCAGGTAGTGTGGATGGGTTGTGGCAATGTCGGTTAGAAATGTATAAATACCGAGACTTTGGAAAAATTAACAGTTAGAATGCCACGCATCTTCTTCTTTTTCTACAGCTTTTCCCATACCTGTGAGGTCGCGGGTGCGAAGTGTGTCGCACATGGGGATTTGGCCCTGTTTTATGGCCGAATGCCCTTCCTGACACCAACCCTTCATGGAGGGATGTAATCACTATTGCGTGTTTCTGTGGTGGTTGGCAGTGTAGTATGTTGTCTGAATAGGAAGAGGACGTGTTGGAACAAACACTAACACCCAGTCCCCAGGCCAGAAGAATTAATCAGAGGCGATTAAAATCCCCAACCCGGCTGGGAATCGAACCCAGGACCCTCTGAACCGAAGGACTCAACGCTGACCATTCAGCCAATGAGTCGTAGAATTCCACGCACCTGTAAAGCAGTAATCAAAGCAAAGGGTGGACACATTGATGAACAGGCAGTGCGATTGCTTAAGATGTTTTGATTGTATTTCTAGCTCCCTGTGAATGATCAGTGTAAAGGAAAATCTAGTGAAATGTGTAATAAAACTAGTTAGTTCTAAAAACATAGGTATTTCCATGTTGATTTTCAACAAATAGCCCCTAACCTTCATTGTCAGTGAAAATTCATGGGTGAGTCTAAACATTCTGAACATTAGTGTCACTTAAAGAGTGAAATACGCATTACTATGAGAAACTGAAACAGTGAAAACAATTTACAACAAGTAACTACTTTGAAGTAAATTAAGATGCTTCAACATCAAGTACGACTTTATTAGAAGACAAGAAGAGTGAACCAGTGGATTTGAAAATTGCACAATTGAATGTGATTGAAGAAAATACTTGTGAACAACGTTGAAATTGCATTGATGTACCTTGGAGCAAGTATTTCAAAGCAGCATTTCTGGACAATGAATTTGGTTTTCCGGGTGAGGTTTGCGACAGACTTTGGTTTATGAAAGACGTGACATTGGCAATGAAGAGTGAAAACTTCATTAGTATATTGTGAGAAGTATTTTCCACATTCAAATGTAGAGAGATTTTACTTTAATTTGTATGTTGTTCAGTACAACTATCCCAACACATTGAGCAATTCATTTATTAATCTTACTTTTACTCATAATATCACTCCCGAACTATTAAATTACGTCTTTTATTTCTCATATCACAGACCCATACTACACTGAGTTATTAGCCACATTCCAAGTGTACCACGTTCTACTAAATAAAATGTATTATCCACATAATATTTGTCTTTTATTTGTAATAAGCAAGTCTACGAAACCATCAAAACCCTGTGGCCGTTACAATAGTGACAGACTCCTGCCAATGCCAGCATCGCTCATACCTCAGACACTTTCATATCGTCAAAGCCAAGAATAAGACTAAGACAGGTCTTGGAGTTATCTTTATAGTTTAGAGCCTACCATGTACACATAATTATTTTTTTCTTTTATATGCAATTAAATAATAAGATGAAAAATAAGTGATTTCAAATCCTTTACAATAATTTCAGACTACTACTACTACTACTACTACTCCCATTGACCTCCTCGTTGTAGAGAGAAAACTTAGGCATTAAAGGGGTGCAACTATATCTGCTGAAGAAAAGAAAGCCTCGAGGAACCAACTCGTACTAGACTGGCAAGACCGATGGGATGGCACAACCGATGTTGGCCAATGGACAAAAAAGCTAATACCCAACATAGGAGACTGGCTTAAATGTAGACATCGGCAGGTAGAATACTATCTGTCGCAGATCCTGACAGGACATGGAAGATTCGGCGTGTACGCCATGAAGATGGGAAAGATGCAGGGAGATGGTTGTCGGTACTGTTCTGAAAGGGATACAGTAGAACACACGTTTTTCTACTGTGTTCGATGGGAAGAAGAACGAAGGAAAGCCTGCTAACAACTTGGCCGACAACTCACGCCAGGGAATCTGGTTCAGATTATGTTACAGAGCCCGTCTGCCTGGAACACAGTAAAGGCAATGGCGACAAGCATTATGGGGATGAAGGAAAAAGAAGAGAAAGGAAGAACTTAATAATATACATCACTCCATTCTGATGTCATGCCGACAAGCAGTTCCAGAATGGTCTGAGTGAAGAGGGCAGGGGTTTTTAGTTGGTGGAAATCCGACTCCTACACAGAGTGAAGTCTTTAAAAGATTTTCCCCTGCCATAACAAAAAAACTACTACTACTACTACAGATAAATGTTCCCGGCCATTTCCTAACCAACTCCAAAGCGGAGTGCATGCATACAAACAGTCAGAACTTCACTAAACATTGAAGGACTATTAATTATTTTTCAGCATAGGTTCACTATTATTCTTAACTCAGTTGTCAGGAAACAAATTATTTACACTTTTTGTACCAGGACAGTTTCACGCTGTGAATATTAAGCGGACCCTACACGGTCAGTAATACTGAGTCAATAATACTGACAGTAAGCATCAGTACTGTAGTGACCTTACATGATCATTATTACTGTCAATATTTTCGTCAGTACTAGTGTACTTGCTTACCATTGCGGCATTCTATCAAAATGGATCGTAAAAGACGGGCATGTGTAGCTATCGTGTTAGCACTCTGCACGAAACGCAGTGTTAAACGTAAACGATGGGTTAAAGATTGGCTTAGAAAAAGAGAAGAGTATTCTCATATGAAGTTGTTGTGGGAAATACAATATACTGTGCCCTACTGCACTATAAAGTTCCGTCCAGGCGAAGGCCGGTCTCGAACCTAGAGTACAGTAGTGAACGAACTCTCACAGACGTGAGCTGGTGCACATAGTCTTACCTGAACACTGTCCTCTTCAATCAGCCGGTAGAGCGCTCTTCTCAGGGATAATATGGGTATAATGGGGCAACATAAAGCTCAAACACTAGGACATGTGCCTACTCAGGTAAGAATTCGACTAAATAAAAAATTAAAATAAATATCTAACAGAAAACACCGCTGCATTCAAATTTTAACAAATAGGGATTTATTACATAAACTTGAATTATTTACAAATAAAAGATCATTTCAATATGAGATGGAAAAATGACGCTGAGCCGATGACTATCATTTCACCGCCTTCACAAAAACACGTGAATCTGCAACAAGCATGTAACCATAGTGTAAGTCACGAAGTTTAGAAAGATGGATATCTGCTTAATGACACAAAAACAATGATTCCCTTAAAAATTTACAATGCCTCGCGCCGTCGAACCCCGGTGCAAACAAAATCACCACAAAATGTACAATGACCTGACACGGTCACGAACCCTAGTCCTATGACAGGTAAGGTGTCCAAGATACCTATGCAAACAATATCAAAGATCCAATCAACACATACAAGGGTGTCAGTATAAAATGGGGCAGTGTTAAAATCTTACGTAAAACAGATAGGACATAAAACAAATCTCTCTCTGCTCTCAAACCATGAAGGTCGTTTCTTCCCCTTCTGGCATACTTGAAATACTGCAGACGACCAACACACCCGCCTGTGACGTCAAGCTCAATGACCTCCATTCTCACCCCTCAACTTGCGGCAGTTCCCTTATTTACGAGCTCAAACGGGAAGACAGGCTAAAGTCTTGCCTTTCAAAGAACACATCACGTAGTCAGCTGTTAAAGCCCTCATTTAAATATACCTGGGCTATCTGCCCTTGTCTCCATACTTCAGCAATCTCGCTCATCTTACTTATGCCTCTCATGGGCTAAATCCTGGTGCTACAAAACACTAATCATTAAGCGATCGTCACATTGCCATACTTGGCATTTCCAAAATATACTCAATAAACTCTCAATGGTTGGGCTCTCTCAGGCCGACTGCAAATCTTACTTTTGCCTCTTATGGGCTCCAATCTCTTAATACCTGGACTCGCTCGCTCTATCAATGAATCTGGGTGAATTACTGGTCACGACTTGGTCATAATTAAACACTTCTACGTCTGCAGAAACAAATGCCTGAATGTGATCTAATAAAAGTACCTATCTGTAGACTAACCTCCTATGCCCAACTGAGTTCGATCAGACCCTTACACAAACATGTACTTCAAAATAACGCAATCAAAATGAACTATAAATTCGCTAACAAGGACTCTACAAATAACATCTTCCTTAAAGTACGGGGTTCGAGTTTGAGGCCTAGCTCTATATTACAAGGGAAACTCTCCTATTAACACAAATATGCTGACTGACGGCCCCCATATTCCTATCTAAATTTAAATGACATGCTTGAAACAGAATTGGAAAGCTCTGACCTTAAAATAGAAGACATAGCGGAGCGGCCATCCCTGTGGACCACTGGATCTACCACATTCTGATAGACTGCCGGGCTTGCATCAGATACTGTTGACCATTTGGAGACATTCTTGCTGGTGTGGCGTCTTCGTACAGCTCCCTCTGTAGTCGGAAGGTGTCCTCTTCGATGTTGTGCTGGTCAGGTGCTCCCAATGTTCCTGGCTCGATGCCCGTTGTTGTGTTGGCTTCAGCTCCTGGTTGTGGCTTCTTTGGAATGATGCTGTCAAACACTCGTTCTGACTTGATGCTGGGGTAAATCTTTGCAGAAATAGCAGTACAGGTAGTCGGTGTAGCTTGAAGACAAAGCGTTGTTCTCAGGACCAACACGCCGTATGACGATTCGTTCCTGCAGCCTCTCGGTCTACGAATGACCCTGATATGCCCTGGCGGCCTTAATTTATAATTCCGGGTGGCGTCATCAAGCCACTTGGCTGCGTGCAATCTTAGCGTGCCCGGGAAAATTTTCCCGCATTAATTATCATGAGCGCAACTTAGCGAATGCATTAATTAATGCAGCCCTAATGCCTATCAAAATAAAGCAGATATAATACAGGTTGCAATTCTTGTCTCAAATCCAATGCAACTCTTCTGTAACCAAAGATATTAATTTATTTCATTCTTCCCTCCTAGAATAAGTTTAGCCGGGAACTGGAAAGCGTCCACAAGCTTCATCAAGAGGCTTCGCTTTGGACATAACTCCTTCTAATGGGTTCTGGAGATTTCTCATAATGACGCTCGCACTCACTTCACATAAGAACGCTTCTTCTGGCCCCCTTTATGACATATACTGTAAGACATCGGCTTCGTGGGTGGCCTAGTATTATTCCACTATCCAATACTCAAATTGATATAATTGCACCAATGAACAGAATGGTTCATAGCCCCCCGTGAACGACAAAATAAAATTTTGTTAAGAATTTTATTTTCCCAAATTCCAAGATCATTTTCTCATTGCAATTATATCTGCTGTCAATATTCAAAACTTCAGGGCATGGGACTATCTTCAGCGACAGACATGATAGCCTCCCTATCCTTCCTAACTTGGTAATAGGCATCCAGCAGAGCTAGAAATCTCCGGTGGTTACTCTCGCAGTCTTGACACTCCGTTTCTTTGCGCTGCTCAGATAGCTGTTGCTGGTCGCCTGGAGAAATCATATTCACTTCTTCTTCTTCTTCTTCTTCTTCACCATTGGGTATCTCTGGTTGTTCTTCTTCGCTGTCATTTCCATCTTCTTCCGGAATGATAACCTCCTCTCTGGCAATATTTTCGGTCTCTTCGTCCTCAGGTTCTTCTTCCTCTTCTTCGCCTCCTTCTTCTTCTTCTTCTTCTTGATTGTCTAATTGATATTGGCCGGGTTGGAAAAAGGGCTTAAGGTTTGATGAGTTAAAGACCTGAGTCACTGTAGCGTCCAAGCTTTGGACCTTGTATGAGTTATTTTCATAACTATGAATTATTCTATACGGTCCAGTGTATAGCTCAGCGAACTTATGGTAGTATCTCTCTGTAGGGTTAGAGACAGTGGGTGTCTTAACTAACACTAACTCGTGATCTAGTTACGGATCCCTGTTAAATTCATCTTAAATTCTCTTCATTCGTCATGATGTTCAATTAATCTAATTCATAAAATAAATTTATAACTACTGGTTATCATCAGTTTTCTATTTACAATACTACTTATATACAGTGGTGTTTATCTAAATGGCTCTTCTATTTGCCAAACTTACAGAAGTTCCCCGTCTCACGGCCATTTCGCAACTTTCTTCACACCCTGTCTCATTCATGCGGCCTTCTAGCCTGCAGAGGTTCCTGGCACTACGTGTTTGTTTCCTTCTGTAGTTAGAGAGGTTCCCTCTCTCTGTTCCACTCTTTCTTTTGTGGAGTAAGAGACCTTCCTTTCTCTCGGTTTTCCAGTCACTTTTCTTCCGCCTTATTTCACGACATGCGGAAAGCCACCTCTTCGCAACAGCACGTTTTCTCCTCAACTGTTCCACGTAGCTTCTCGGTTCAAGAATTCGTCCCTCTTTCATATCTTCTTTTCGCCGCTTCTTCTTTCTCTTGATGGTTCCAATCTTCCACCTACGACGTATTTTCACTTGTTTCCCGAACCAACCAAACTGGTATCGGTATTTTTGGTTCTTCTTGCGTCTCTTGTATGACTTAGTTCTCTTTCCTTCATTTCGCTTCGAATGCTGGTTATACCATTGATCGTCTCCTTCATTAACGGCTGCTATTTCTTGAAGATATTTTCCAACCGTTTCCCTTTGATTATTTTGTGCGTCCCCGTTCGGGTCTCCAATTTCTATTTGTCCAGAAATCCCTTTAACGTTGTTCGCTATTTTCCTTCCTATATCATCGGCCTCGACCTTGGATACTGTCACACATTCCAGACTCTTTTCTTCCCCCGCAGAATTTACGAGGTATTCGCCCTCAGACGTCGTCGCGTAGTACTTGAGCTCGGCCCCTTCTGACCGGACTATGGCTATGTTGCCGGATCTCTGCACAATGTGATTCTTGAACTGCTCTTCTTCTCCTTCCTGTAGCCAAACCAAAGTTGCCGTTTCCCCAGCTTCCTTGCTTATTGTGTCATTCAATCCTTCTTCTGAGGCTACAGTAATATTCTCGTTTCCTGGTGTATCTTCCCTTTCTGCTTCTGCCTCCTGAACCATTGGACTGTTTGTATCAGATTGCTCCATTCGCATCACTTCATTTTCGGGCGGTTCAACCGGTGAATCAGACTGCTGAACTTCTGTGATAATTTCCTCCTCGGGCACCTTATCGCCGACTTTACCTTCCTTATTCTCTTCCGTGGTTTGCTCTTTCCTCCCAACTCCTTCTCGAGTCCTCGCCTCCATACTGTCTTCTACTTTCTGCTCTATTTTTTCTAGCCTCGCTTGCGTATGGTCTATGCGATCTATTGCTGCTACCAGGTCTTCTTTAACGGTTCTCAGTTCGGACTGGGTCTCCTTATCTTTTTCTTCCATGCGCTGTTCTATTCCCTCGATACTATTCTTCACTTCCTGAATTTGCTTCTCTACCGTTCTGTGCGATTCTTCCATCTGCTGACTCAACTTCTCGGTCGTGGTAACACAGCACAGCCGTACATTTTCTATCTTGGTATCTAATTCTGCTATGGTATCCCTAGTTGCTTCATTTTCAGAGGCCAATTGCTCCAAACGAATGCTAGTGTGTTCCCTTAGCTCGGTTATTTGGTTAGCTACCCGTGTTTCGGTGTGTACTACTCGTTCGGTCACCTTTTCTTCGCACTCCGCGATTTTCTCCGTAAGTTGCTCGGTTACGTGTACTTTAAGTTCTTTTATCTGATCCGAGTTCCTAATTTCTTGTTCTTTAAATTGAGCACTGACTTGGTCGTTCAAACGTTCCCCGTTCTGAACCAAGAGCTCACTATTCCTATCCGCTTGTCCTTTAATAGCTCCTACCTCCTCTTTAAGCGCCACAAATTGTTCTTTCATCTGCTCTTTATCCCTAGTTTGTTGTCCTTGAATAATTCTTAGATCCTCTCTAAGCGCCACAAAATGTGCTTCTCTTTTGGCACCCTGTTCTTTTATCTGCTCGCTGAGTTGCCTCAGCATCTCTCCTATGTCTACCGACATTCAACTCACTTATTATAAAGTCCGGCGGGAAAAGCCGCTCCGTATGTCCTCGATTAAATTTCAAATACTATAAATTTCCTACTCTTTCTAATTTATCAACATGTTCCTACTGCTAAACTCTCGAACTTTCAAAGCCTAAATTGGCTACCTCAATCTAATATCATGTCATTCAAACATATGGTAACCGTCAGTACAACACTATGATACAAAAATATATACACAACACAAACATAGAATTCTCCCACACAATGTCATAAACCAGCAAAAACTACCACATGCACAAATCCAAGCGATCCGATTATACACCTGTAAAACACAACACCTTGCATGTCAAATCCCCGCACGAATATCATCCATCACTCCCAGAAAACCACACAATCAGCACATCCTCGCTAAACACCACCCACAGCAATATCCATAAACTAATGGTAAGATCAAAGACAGAACATCACAAAATACCTCTCTGAACTGGCAGTCATTCAACCTCACAAGTTTAACAACATACTCCAAATATATCACCAAGCTAACAGTACAGATCACAGACCAAACTTGGTATACCAGCACAACACGTAATTGAATGCAGCTGTCATAACATATGCCTGAAATCAAGTCTTGCACGACCTTTATTTACCAAAATATCAGGTCCTGCCTTTATAGATACACATAATGACCTATAGCCCTATTTCATGGGGAAAATCAACAAAATACCACTTGGTTGTGTGAGCTCGTTTACACAAATATCAAGCATCACCTGACGGCATAATAAAATAAGCTGTATGACCCTCCTTACTGCAATATCGGGTCCTCAGTTAGCCACACCAAGTTCACAATGTAGACAAAGGCGCTCTGGTCCCTTTTACTGAAATATCGGGCCATTCGTTACTCGTCGTCATTAATACCATGGCGCTATGGTTAGCCCTTTTTTCAAAGTTATCGAGCCCCATCGTTGCTTGGTCATTTATACTATGGCGCTATGGTTAGCCCTTTACGGTATTTCGGCCACCACGTTGCTCGGCGCCATTAATACTATGGCGCTCTGTTTACACTGTCTGGGTAGCCCTCATTACAGCAATATCGAGGCCCCACGATGGCTTGCGCCATTAATACTATGTGCCCTACTGCACTATAAAGTTCCGTCCAGGCGAAGGCCGGTCTCGAACCTAGAGTACAGTAGTGAACGAACTCTCACAGACGTGAGCTGGTGCACATAGTCTTACCTGAACACTGTCCTCTTCAATCAGCCGGTAGAGCGCTCTTCTCAGGGATAATATGGGTATAATGGGGCAACATAAAGCTCAAACACTAGGACATGTGCCTACTCAGGTAAGAATTCGACTAAATAAAAAATTAAAATAAATATCTAACAGAAAACACCGCTGCATTCAAATTTTAACAAATAGGGATTTATTACATAAACTTGAATTATTTACAAATAAAAGATCATTTCAATATGAGATGGAAAAATGACGCTGAGCCGATGACTATCATTTCACCGCCTTCACAAAAACACGTGAATCTGCAACAAGCATGTAACCATAGTGTAAGTCACGAAGTTTAGAAAGATGGATATCTGCTTAATGACACAAAAACAATGATTCCCTTAAAAATTTACAATGCCTCGCGCCGTCGAACCCCGGTGCAAACAAAATCACCACAAAATTTACAATGACCTGACACGGTCACGAACCCTAGTCCTATGACAGGTAAGGTGTCCAAGATACCTATGCAAACAATATCAAAGATCCAATCAACACATACAAGGGTGTCAGTATAAAATGGGCCAGTGTTAAAATCTTACGTAAAACAGATAGGACATAAAACAAATCTCTCTCTGCTCTCAAACCATGAAGGTCGTTTCTTCCCCTTCTGGCATACTTGAAATACTGCAGACGACCAACACACCCGCCTGTGACGTCAAGCTCAATGACCTCCATTCTCACCCCTCAACTTGCGGCAGTTCCCTTATTTACGAGCTCAAACGGGAAGACAGGCTAAAGTCTTGCCTTTCAAAGAACACATCACGTAGTCAGCTGTTAAAGCCCTCATTTAAATATACCTGGGCTATCTGCCCTTGTCTCCATACTTCAGCAATCTCGCTCATCTTACTTATGCCTCTCATGGGCTAAATCCTGGTGCTACAAAACACTAATCATTAAGCGATCGTCACATTGCCATACTTGGCATTTCCAAAATATACTCAATAAACTCTCAATGGTTGGGCTCTCTCAGGCCGACTGCAAATCTTACTTTTGCCTCTTATGGGCTCCAATCTCTTAATACCTGGACTCGCTCGCTCTATCAATGAATCTGGGTGAATTACTGGTCACGACTTGGTCATAATTAAACACTTCTACGTCTGCAGAAACAAATGCCTGAATGTGATCTAATAAAAGTACCTATCTGTAGACTAACCTCCTATGCCCAACTGAGTTCGATCAGACCCTTACACAAACATGTACTTCAAAATAACGCAATCAAAATGAACTATAAATTCGCTAACAAGGACTCTACAAATAACATCTTCCTTAAAGTACGGGGTTTGAGTTTGAGGCCTAGCTCTATATTACAAGGGAAACTCTCCTATTAACACAAATATGCTGACTGACGGCCCCCATATTCCTATCTAAATTTAAATGACATGCTTGAAACAGAATTGGAAAGCTCTGACCTTAAAATAGAAGACATAGCGGAGCGGCCATCCCTGTGGACCACTGGATCTACCACATTCTGATAGACTGCCGGGCTTGCATCAGATACTGTTGACCATTTGGAGACATTCTTGCTGGTGTGGCGTCTTCGTACAGCTCCCTCTGTAGTCGGAAGGTGTCCTCTTCGATGTTGTGCTGGTCAGGTGCTCCCAATGTTCCTGGCTCGATGCCCGTTGTTGTGTTGGCTTCAGCTCCTGGTTGTGGCTTCTTTGGAATGATGCTGTCAAACACTCGTTCTGACTTGATGCTGGGGTAAATCTTTGCAGAAATAGCAGTACAGGTAGTCGGTGTAGCTTGAAGACAAAGCGTTGTTCTCAGGACCAACACGCCGTATGACGATTCGTTCCTGCAGCCTCTCGGTCTACGAATGACCCTGATATGCCCTGGCGGCCTTAATTTATAATTCCGGGTGGCGTCATCAAGCCACTTGGCTGCGTGCAATCTTAGCGTGCCCGGGAAAATTTTCCCGCATTAATTATCATGAGCGCAACTTAGCGAATGCATTAATTAATGCAGCCCTAATGCCTATCAAAATAAAGCAGATATAATACAGGTTGCAATTCTTGTCTCAAATCCAATGCAACTCTTCTGTAACCAAAGATATTAATTTATTTCATTCTTCCCTCCTAGAATAAGTTTAGCCGGGAACTGGAAAGCGTCCCCAAGCTTCATCAAGAGGCTTCGCTTTGGACATAACTCCTTCTAATGGGTTCTGGAGATTTCTCATAATGACGCTCGCACTCACTTCACATAAGAACGCTTCTTCTGGCCCCCTTTATGACATATACTGTAAGACATCGGCTTCGTGGGTGGCCTAGTATTATTCCACTATCCAATACTCAAATTGATATAATTGCACCAATGAACAGAATGGTTCAATACCGAAGCAGAAGATTATCGGAACTATCTCCGAATGAGTGAGGGTACTTTCGCAAAATTACTAGGAATGGTAGAGCCTTTTCTAATAAGGCAAAATACAAACCTGCGGTGCTGTTTATCGGTCGCAGAGAGATTAGCGGTGACATTGAGGTATCTTGCAACTGGTAGACATTTTGAAGATTTAAAGTTTTCCGCTATAATGTCACCAGTTCCGATCAGCACAGCAGTCGTGGAAACATGTGAAGTATTGTGTTACGTTCTGCAAGAGCTCATAAAGGTAAGACATTCATTACAAACATTTGTTTATTATAAACAGAAGTTACAGAATATCAGGTCTATGTTTTGTCTAATAATAATAATAATAATAATAATAATAATAATCAGGAACTGAACAGCATTCAAGTACATAGTAGGCTATTATCCAGAATATTAAACCTAGTCCATTCATTCCCCGGCAGGTTTAAAAGTTGTGAATAGGGTGATCATATTTCTGTCTATAGGAACGTCTTCAGATGTTTCAATGTACTGAACTTCAGGTTGGGGGCTCGGAACATGCACCGAAATACTTGGACTTGCAGATGTAGATGTAGAACACGATGGAGAGTATATTGTGTCATATGAATGCCTAGTGTTAACATTCATTTGCACTGAATTATTATTTAAGTTACCCAACCTAGCCTCAAATAGAATGTCACTTATTGCCTTTTCGGCGTACAATTTTTGTCGAGGTTCTAATTCTTTCAGTTGCTGTGCCCATACCTTTGCTAGATTATATTCTTTGTCATCGTCATTTGAGGGTCGTGACAAGTAGTCACACGCTAAAGCAAGCAGTTCGTTTTGTTTGGAAGCCTTTCCTTGAACTCTCCGCTTTTTAATTGGTGGCTGCATTTTATTTATTGATGACATGGATGTTGTAGGGGTAGGTGATGACGTCATCGGGCCTGTTTCAACAGGTGACTCGCGTAGATCATTTGATGATTCATGCTGGGCCCCCTGAAAATAGACAGGAATGATTGCTTAAACTGTGCTTTATGTAAACACGTGTTTCATACTCTACCCTCTGAAAGTAAAATTAGACCTACTCTTGCAAAGTGTGTATCTATCATTATTTATAATGCAATATATAAAATTGTTAATATTATTAAAGAGCATGGTTGTAGCTGGGTTGAAACAAAAATTATTTTAAGACTAGGAAGGAAACTTAAACACATACTACATGTACATTATTTCGTTGTTTCAGTTGCCTTCAACACATGAAGAATGGAATCGCATTGCACATGGTTTTGGCTCACAATATCAGTTTTGGAACTGCGTAGGTGCCATCGACGGAAAACACATTGCTATAAAGAAGCCTTCTAATTCTGGGTCCCTGTACTATAACTACAAGGGATTCTTTAGCATTGTACTCCTGGCAGTGGTTAATGCAAACAAGGAGTTCATCATGGTAGATGCTGGCATTAATGGACGCATATCAGATGGAGGTGTGCTTTTCCATTCTCAATTTGGTGAATGTCTCCAGCATAATACTCTAAACCTACCAGAACCGTCGACACTGCCATATTCATCCGACAAGCACCCATTCGTGTTTATAGCCGACGAAGCGTTTGCCTTAAATGTGCACCTAATGAAACCCTATTCACAGAAAACATTGAATGACGAACGGCGGCAATTTAACTATCGCCTTTCTCGGGCGCGAAGTGTAGTAGAAAACACTTTTGGTGTACTGTCAAGCAGATTTGGAATCTTTCAAAAGTCTATATGTCTCGAGCCAAAAGAAGCAGCCATAATAACAATGGCCTGCTGTTATTTACATAATTTTCTTGTAAAAGAAACTAATCAAACCTATTTACAATCAAGTGCTACTGAAAACCCAGGTGAATGCACACTTTTAGAACTGGGAGGTACTTTGAATAGGAATACCTCGACAAATGCCAAGACAGTAAGAGACAACTTGTGTAAATATTTTTGTAATGAAGGGAAGCTTCAACAAAAGGTTAACAATGGTGTATGTACCGAAAAGACCCTTGTACAAGTCCGTACTACAATAACCACACAAACATAACTATGCAACTTAGTGGTCTATTGAAAACGAAGATGGAAGGTATGCTATTGTTATACCATGTTCCTTTCATTTACAAATGTCGCAATGGAGGATTATGTACCACAATGTGGGGCATATTTGCCATTCTTAATCTATGGAATGTACATTTTAAGCACTTGCATCTTGGTTTTCCACAATGACAAGGTTGTACAGGTATACTTTATAGACAATGTTCTGACATGCAG
This sequence comes from Anabrus simplex, assembly GCF_040414725.1. Lineage (NCBI taxonomy): Eukaryota > Metazoa > Arthropoda > Insecta > Orthoptera > Tettigoniidae > Anabrus > Anabrus simplex. Next base: position 688,389,911 of record NC_090265.1, on the reverse strand, counting down.
TCAACAATCAAGTTACAGAGGTTTGTAAACATTAGTTTCATACACGCTGAAAAGACTCGGACTTTAACAGGGGTCTGTTTGGAACTTATACCTGTTAATGAAATTAAATGGTGTGCCAGTATTTAATATAATACGAATAACACTGTACTAACCTCCTGTGAATCCTCTTGCACGCTGAGCACGGCAGGAACTTCTGCTTTATTGAGAAACTGAAGCGCATAAAATACCCACGACGATGGTTGGTATATATCATCTGCCCCAATCCCTGAGCGTTTTGATTCCACTATCTTCTTTAATTCCTTGCGATAATTTGACCGTAAAGTATTAATTTTTTTCCTCACATCCTCACGGGTTGCATTTACTTTTAACTTCGAGTATACAACCAACAGTCTATCGAGCGCCCTATTCCGTTTATTTTTATTCATGTACTCTGGGTTGGAAGCATCCCACAGTTCTGGCAGCGTTTCATACAGCTCGATAAACTTTTGCAATACCTCGCGATCAGCTGGCTGTTCCACAGGCACCTCTACTTGGCCTTGGTTAGAAACACAGCTGCCGTCCATCGCTGCTCCGTTAATACTGAGAGAAATAATGACGAGCGCACTCACACGGTCAGTATAACTGTCAGTATCCCCACCACTCTACAGTACTGATGCTCGCAGATCAGGAAATCCGGATCTGCTTCAGTACTGGCCTTCATTCCATCATTCCAGTCCACACGCGGTCAGTATTACTGTCAATATTTTTCGGTACTGACAGTATTACTGACCGTGTAGGGTCTGCTTAAGACTGTATCCTCATCTTCACCTGAAAAACTTGCACTAGATGATCTTTCATCATCAAACTCTAAATATTCATCATCATTTGAACAGTCTAAACCTGTACCAGCACATAATTTCATCCCTATCTAAACACGTACGTTCAATGGGTACCGCCATCTTGCCGACTGCATGGCTCTTTAAACATTGTCAGGAAATCCAAACAAAAACTTAAAAAATGAATAATCAAAAAGAAATGTGACTATCTACTGTGCAATATCATCCACAACAGAATTCGATGATTCGATGATCTATCCCAAAAATGGCACTAACATTCAGCCTGCGACTAACATGAGATAACTTGGGACCTGTCCACAATGCTCAGCCAGGCAAACAGGAATTTTCTCAACTCGTATGCATTGTGTGAAAGGTGAAGGCAGAAAATGGGAGCGTGAAAAAAAAAAAAAAAGACACTTTTATCCACTAAACTTTACACAAATGCATACTGTATATAGAACAAAGTTGTTTTTGGACATCAGAGTGATTTTTCTACATATTTTGCATTTTGCAGGGTATGTTGTCCAATAATAAAATAAAATCTGCTCAAGAATTCACATGCAAATGATGACAAGAATTAAACAGCTGTAATATCTAAGGAGAAGCTCACCCTCTTGTCTGAATATTCGCAACAACACGGAAGTCATACTATCTCGCAGACCCTCTACTTGTATGCGGGACTTTACCACATCCACAGGAAATATGATAGTCCAGAAGATCATTCCTCCCACTGCTCCTGCTATCATAGTACGAAATGGGCCTGAAACATAACAATATACATTTAGTTCTCCTTAGAGTGGTTTCAGACCCCAGAAGAGATGTTGGGATCAGATTTTCAGTATGTGGCAGGTAATTGAAAAATGTTCTGCAAATCTAGAGGAGGCATAATGAAAAAGAGTGCCAAAGGGAAAGATGTTAGCCATACAGAGGAATTCTGGAATTAAAGGTAGATTATTAGAAGCAATGAAAGGCATTTATGTTGACAACAACTGGCACACAGTGAGAATTTATACTAGAATGAGATCTTGGTTCAAGGTACTTACAAGGCTGTAATCTTTCATCTTCGTTGTTCATAGCATACAGGTTCGATTATAAAATGGGAGCGAGGGATTCAGTTACGTGGGAATGTGGTAAGCCTGCAATCTAATATTTTAGAACCTGCAAGTAGGTGCAATGAGTATGATATGAAAATTAGCTTTTCCAAGACTACAGCGATGTCAGTACGGAAGAAACAGAAGAAGATTGGATATCAGGTTGGGAATGCGAATCTGGAACGGGTAGATAATTTCAAGTATTTAGGATGTGTATTCCCCCAGCATGGTAGTATAGTAAGTGAGATTGAATCAAGGTGCAGCAAAGCTAAAGCAGTGAGCTTGCAGTTGCGATCAACAATATTCACAAAAGCAATTTAATATAATGGAATCCACCTTTTCAATACATAACTGTTGCACATAGGTTATGTTACAACATTTTAATTATAATGGTACCGGTTTCGACACGTACACAATGTCATCATCAGCCATATATAAACCAAGCAAGTGAATAGATATTGCATATAGAAACAAGGCACACAGATTAAATAAAATTCATATAATGTCACATTTAAAATAGTTCGTGTAAAATGTCTAAAGATAGCTACGCGTTAGCGGCGTATCAGTCTTGACCTGAGGCACTTTCTGTGTTTTTTGCTATGATGTAATAAAAGTTTTTGTGAACACATTAAAATCTTATTCATAATAGGTACTGAGGAATAGTCTGATCACTGCTGGTAGCATGGTCTTCTTAGGGCATTAGAATGTACATGTAAGTCCTATTGTATTGTGTAGGACCGAGGTTCCTCGGTTCAAGCGGAACGTAAAACCTAGAGAAAACAGAGAACTGATTTGAGTCTGGAGTTCTGTAGAGGGCAAGTCAAATGAAGCATGGATGTAGAAAATCAAAGGATGGAGACTCACCTTGCTGCAGCGTGCTGGAAAGTTTACACTATGGAGAGGAGTTGACAACTGAAGCAGGTTTACGGGTAAAGGTGGTTGGGGGAAATATATCTAGACTCCTTAGAACATACAATAATCGATAATATTTTGGTCTAGATACGTCGATGACACTTTGGTAATACTTGATGATAGGACTACTAGTGCTAACACCACCCTTGACAACCTTAACAAAATAGATCCAGATATTAAATTTACCCTCGAGTCGGAATCCAACAAACAAAATTAACTTTCTAGACCTTACAATAAACAGGCTCCCATCTTCCCTAACATACAGTGTTTATAGAAAACCCACACAAACTGCAATAACCATAAGACAGGATTCCACACACCCACATACACACAAATGCGCTACCTATAACAGCATGGTCAACCGCGCATTTAAAATACCAATGTCAAAAGCAAACTTAAAGAAAGAACTAGACACCATCCGTTCCATTGCTAAATCTAGGTAAATTCAGGATATCTTATTCATAAGTTAGAAGTAACAGACATGAAAGCAGCAAGAATGACTGCTGGTACAAACAGGTGGGAACAATTTACAAAGGTAAAAAATTGAGTGTATCCTCTTAATTCAATACATCATATAATTCCATCATTAGATGGAGTAAACAAATTCAAACATGTTTCAGCTCGTTTTGGGCCATCTTCAGTGAAAAAAAGGGGAGGGGTTGAAATAATTTACATAATACAAGCTAAAAAATTCCAAAAAACATAATGAAGGAACAAATGAAAAAACAAAAGAGAGACATGACGGAAACAAAATTGGCACAATATACAATATTTACATCATCATGTGGAGCTAAAAACAACTCGCTGCGATAAAATACAGTGAAAACAGGGGTTAATACAAAACAATTGAAACTTAAAACTGTGTTACCTAAGAAGAACAGAAATGAAACCAAATGATACAGATGGAAATGAACAATAAGTGCACATAGTGAGGTTGCAGACCTCTTAGTTTATAAAATATTGTTTTTGTAACATTTCAAAAACAGGATGAAATCACTGCATCGAAAATTCAGGGCGAAAGTCTGTCTTTGTTGAGACACTTTCACATCGAATGGCTAGGAGGGGAGCGGGAGCGAAAAAGTTTGAGAAACCAAGCCTGAGATAACGTGGGTGGGGAAAACAAAAGTTACTTCATGGGAAAAAAAAAAGTTTGAGAAGAACACCAAGGAACTTCAGAAACATGAATAACTTACCAATTTCATCTTTAGTTTTTCCAGGAGGTGTAAGCAATTCTCTAGTGCCCTCATAGCCACCAAAGAAGAAGAAGTACCCAGGCATCTCCCGAGCAAGTGTGGAAGTTAAACCTCTGAATAATCCTGGAATTCCTTCCTGTTGGATGATCTTTTGGGTCAATGAATAAGGACCTAATTTTACCTAATGCAATATTAAAAAAAAAAAACACCATTTAGTGGGCTGCAATATTATAATGGAAACCAAATATTGATTAACAAAAGCTCTAAAGCCCTATACAGAATGATAGGAACATGTGATAAGATAGACAAAATGACAGATCAGTATCAGAAGAGGGCGCAGCAGAAAAGGAGACAAGGATAAACATGAAAACACAAAGGGACAAAGACAATTTCCACATCTTTATAATCAGCCATCTTCAAATATTTAGGCTCCCTTCTCATCAATCCCAATCTTCTCTATTTATTTCTAATCAGATGCTGACTAGCTCATTTAATACTCAATGAGGGACCATCCTGGAAGGTCATGTTCGATATGGGAAGAGTGGGATACGGAAAAAAAAAAAGAAACATATTAATAGAGGAAAGTGGAAGAGACAAAAAGATAAAGGTGCTTTTCCAGGTTTCTTCTCACCCCACACTTGCCACATCAGTATTGAAGATCTTTCAAGATGGATAAACACAGGAAAATTGAAGACATTCATGCACCACTTTCTATCAGCAAGCCAGCTTCCTCATGCACCGCTCTTAGCAGTCTTGTGATCATCGCTTGACCCAGGCCCTTCCATCTTATTCTGCATCACTATGCAAACTTCAGCCAGCAGCATCAAAATTTCAAAAATGATTTAAATCAGCAAATTAACTATGTCAAAATAGGCCAAGTATTAACCTTGCTGCATGGAAGATCAGAAATCTTGTTGTGGGGGGGGCTGTACAGTTTTACAACCAACCTCCAAATCAGTTTATATCTTCCAAGATGATTAATTCAAAATTTTCAGTGTAAAAGTACCATCATCCACATGTTCATTTCAAGCTGCTTAGCTCAACATTTTCCAGCATAAATTTACTTTGTGTAAGTGTTTGAGCATTTTGTCATTTGCTCATTTCAAGTGAACATTTTTTTCAGCAATTTTTTTGCCATTTTCACAGTATTGCCAGCTTCTTGCCATTATTTTCAACCATAAATGCAGCTGCGAGCTTGCACTCGGGAGATAGTGGGTTCAAATCTTACTGTCAGCAGTCTTGAAGATGATTTTCCATGGTTTCCCATTTTCAAACCAGGCAAATGCTGGGCTGTACCTGAATTAAGGCCACAATCGCTTCCTTCCAACCCCTAGCCCTTTCCTATCCCATCATCACCATAAGATCTCTCTGTGTCGGTGCAATGTAGAGCCAATTATTAAAAAGACATATAGAGCTATTTTGCTTTATGTCGCTCCGTCTTATGGCGACAATGGGACGGGAAAGGCTAAGAATGGGAAGGAAGTGGCCGTGGCCTTAATTAAGGTACAGCAACGGCATTTGCCTGGTGTGAAAATGGGAAGCTACGGAAAACCATCTTCAGGGCTGCTGACAGTGGGTTTCGAACCCACTATCTCCTGGATGCGAGCTCACAGCTGCGCGCTCCTAATCGCACATATATAGCATACAGACATTCAGTCTCCCTCTTGTCAGTCTAACCATTTTTATATTATTATAAACCCCACTTGTTCTAAGCAGCAGAAACGTCTCTTTACTAATTTTAAAAAATTGTGTTTAAACTCCACTCAGAGTTATTAACTACATTCTTCATCATTATCCTGATGCTTGAACTGTTCAAAACCCGATAATTTTATTTAACACCCTCAACCATCACAAGGCACCACTTTACTTGTTCCAGCGTAACAATTTTATTATAAACTTCACTTGAAGTGAGCAACGGTAACGTCTCTTTACTAGCTTTAATACGTTTTAATACTCCATTTGGAATTATCAACTACATTTTTTCTTTTATCATTATTCTAACGCCCTCACCCTCCACAGGGCGCCACTTTACAAGGTTTAACGTAACAATTTACGTTCTTATAAAATTACCAGTATACAATTTGTTACCAATTTTTAAACAAGGACATTCAAGAAAGTGTATAAATTTACGACTATTTGTTTTTTAAGACTTTACTAAGGCTTCATTTTAAGAATATCATAACTATTGTTAACCATTTGCTCACCATTTGAAGCACATTTCCATCATCCTCACTTTCATATGTAATTTTAATACAATCAGGTACCTGATTAATTATCTTTCAGATTGAGATTAAGGCTGAAGATGCCCTTAATTAAAGGGCAAAACATGTCTCTATAATTTTATTCAAGATTTAATTTCTTAATTAAAATCTCTATTTATGTATTGAATAGGTGGAATAAATAAATTTTAATATTTATTTGACTTCATTGTACGTTTCAATACGGACCAAAACATGAGAATTATAACATGTAATACCATAATGTCCTGCCGGATTTTCATTGTCTCCTTCAAGGATCCTTCATCCCCCTTTGTACAGTTTCCCAAGCTCATGGGGGAAGTTGTTGAATGGTTTCTGCACAGATGCTGAGGTTTTTCCCCAGTACCGCACGTGTCTGGTCATTATTAATGAAATGTAGTGTGTCCCTAACGTATGACTCAGCGAATGAAAGAAGAAAGACTGCCAAGACACGCACTGGAAAGACAGACGATAGGGAAGGGAGGACGAGGAATACCAAGATTATGATGGATGGACTCTGCGAAGAACAGCAGAGGACAACGGTGTCAAATGAAAAGGTGAAATGATGACTATGACGATGATAATGATGATGATGATTTTAGAATGGAAATATGAACCCTTACCAAAAAAAGGCAATTGTGAAAATAGAGACAAATAAGAGAAATGATACATGACGGTTTTTGACATATCTCCCCACTCCATTAATTATTAAGATGTAAGCTGAGAGGGACACAACTTTTCTTGGTGGGAAATTTCTTGGTCCTACTCCTTACAATAATACGTATTCAAGAATATGCAATTACTAGTCAATGACAGGATTTTAATGCACAACAGAAAACACTTTGCCAAGGTATCATAAATACTCACCACATTTTGACCAGGTTCTAATGATCTCATCTGCATTTCTCTCATGGCCTGAAGCTGACATTTTATAAGCTCAGTTGGACATAGGGTGAAGGAGGAGAAGAATGCAGCAAAGAAGCCAGCAGTTCCATTTGCCACAATTCCCAAATCTTCTGTTCTCTGCATACAAATAAAATAAACTTTCACATTACACTGAAGATGGACAGGCACTATATTAGCTAATGCAGCAAGTAACATAATTTGCACCTCTGTGTGCAAATCTTTCAGTGGCAGCTGCTGGGGTGAAGCTAAGGAAGCACCACTTCAGCTACTGATAAATATTTAAATACGAAATGTTGTTCCACATAATTTCTAAATTCCTTATTTCACTGTCCAAATATCTGTACTGGGAGAATGTGACAAGTTACTATTTTTCTTTCTACACAGTGCTCAGTCGGAGCTACTAAGGCTAAGGACACCACTAGGAAGAGGATGTAATAGGGTCCACTACTGTATTGTTGGAACTTTCTGGTAGGCTGAAGCTCTTCTGCCCTTGCCTTTCTTTGGCTGATACCTTCATTTTTTTATAGCGTTGGATTCCTTCCATCTTTTCTCTCTGATAGTGTTATATAGAGTATGATTACCTAGTTGTACTTCCTCTTCACCACCACCACCTTTACAAAACCATAATGGATAGCTGCACGTTTCCAACTGGTTGCCATGATAACCAAGTAGAGTTTATGCAAGACTAAAACGAGTTTCAAGTCGAAGTGCATCTCTTTTCTACATTTTTCTGGAAGATTCAGAAGCACACTGTAGCTGCCTTTCACAGGCTGGTTCACAGACAAAGCCAAACGTGAATTAACAGTAAATTTAAAGCCATCCCTTTTCCCTTTCTTATAGTATATATCTCATTTTACCTCCAGTACTTTCAGCCTGTAATTTTCTTTCAAGCACAGCAGTTAGTTTTGTATTTATGTGTATATGTTAAAATTAGCTACTGCACAGTGAAGTTAAAAGAAAGAATAACTTAACTAGTCCTTGCTATAAGTGGTAGTTTATTATTAATATATCTTGGATGTGAAATGAATCCACAAAATGATGTAGTATGTGTACTGTATTACCGTCACCATTTTTGTGATAAAATGAAGAAGAAAAAAATAAGAGATGTATTGTTAGCAAGAAGACCAACACCAGTTCTTAATTCGACTGGAGGATGGAGGGAGCAGAATCCCTGCTTCCAAAAGAGCTTTTTCTTTGGTTCATCCCGCGAGCTGCTACTAACATCTTTAGTTTAACATAGATTCAGAATCAACATGACACAGTCCAATCTCTTTTGAATATTACTGAAAGAAGCTGATTAGAAGGGAGGGAAAAAAATACACCATTTTAACATGATTATTGACAGGTGATATATACAGAGGCTACAAAATAGGTTATCTAAATTTTAATACTATTGCCATTTAAAATCGTTACTATCAATAGGATTGGTTCTGTGAATTATTACAGATTATGTATTTATATATTTATACAGAGGTTAATAAAATACACTCCCCTTAGATATGAGGACTGTAAAGGCAAAACTGATGTATCTGTTCAGAAGGCATCAAGCACAATGCAGTGATAAGACAATGAATAACAGCATTCCCAAGGTTGGCCACGAAGGTTTCATGCCCACAGCCGGATCACCAATCCCAAATAACTGACCGACATCTGGTTAACTTGTATCAAGATTAAGTTTCTTTAATGATTATAAACACTCTACAGTGTGATAGCAGTAGTGCCAGACCTGTAGCTTAGATCCTTTCCAGCAGAACAAAGATGACCTAGGCCACCATAGCTCAAATGGTAGAGCAACCGACGCAAAATCAGGAGTTTGTGGGTTCGGATCCCACTGGTGTCCGGTTGGCCATTTTTGTCCTGTACTTAACATCTCTTCAACATGTACTACATGTACATAACACGACCTAATACGCTAGAAGTTGATTTCGATTACAATACATGAATATTTACATCTCTAGAAGGTTGGATTATGCTGGGTATTGAAGTAAATTCCAGCCTTCAGCCAATTTAAAACATTGCAATACCATGATTTGAAGAGCCATTGACGGAGAAGGACAGAACTTCCCAGGTCTTAGTATCATCACAGTTTCTTTACTGAACCAAAATGAGAAAGCACACCATTAAGAGTGGAAACTAGACAACTGTTTAAAACATTCCACCACCACCACCACCACCACCACCACCACCACCACCACCACCACCACCACCACCTACAGCAGATGGTGCCAAACTTTCTCCCTATCCTACCTTTTAAAGGAAAACATTGTCAGACAACAACTTTCCAAATGGGCTTTTTATCTGCTTTCACATGGTGGCAGATTTGATGTTAGTCTGATAAGACACCATGTAGGGTTGCCAGCCAGTTCTGCTGCAGAAGAAGTTACTGCTGGTGCTCACTAGTGTTGGCTACTGAATGCATGATTTGAAGCAGTGTATCGATTCATTCAAGTGTCCGAGTGAATCGATTCACAGGAAAGGCGAGCTCATGGCACACGATTCAGCTTACTCCCAGTGGACAGTGCTGAGTGGCGCACTCACTGGACGTTGACGGGGAGCCGAGCTTCCGCTGCAGCGAGACAGTGTATCATGGCACATCGAAAGAATCGTGAACGAGCGTGGCTCAGTGAGACACATGATACACACGGCTCCTTATCGGCTCACTGGACACGCGGAGAGCCGAGCTTCCGCTGCAGCGAGACATACAGTGAGCCATGCTAGACTGAAAGAATCGTATGCTATAATGGACTCTCGAGCTCAGCTCATTTGAAAATAATACCCATTTGCATTCACTGTCCTCTTCTTACAGGGAGGTTTAAATAATAGATGGATTTATTTGCAGTGTTAAAAAGGTAGTCACAACATAATTCTGAAGTAGCTAGTAAGTAGGTAGGATATTAGGTTATACTATTTATTAGTTTAATGAATCTTAGTATTATAACTTAGTTGACATTTGACAGTTAAACTCGACTCTAGCCTGCCCTATGACTATGAGTCATGGCCACTCAAAAGTACCTGTTTTATATTGGGAAGAACGGCACAGTATTCTCTCAGTTCATATGTCACATCGTTGCACAAGACTTCAATCATATGTGGACAGACGCAATAACAGTATGTTGAATCAGAAAACCAGGGGGCTACTGTACATCTCGGGTAGCCTATACAAAATATGACGATTTAAAAAAAATCCTCAGCTGATAGAAAAATACTTTTTTTAAAAAAAAGACTGAGCGAGTTGTCGTGCGGTTAATATCGCGTGGCTATGCGCTTGCATTCGGGGGATGGTGGGTTTGAATCCCACCGTCGGCAGCCATTAAGATGGTTTTTCCGTAGTTTTCCCCATTTTCACATCAGGAAATGCTGGGACTGTACCTTAATTCAGGCCATGGCTGCTACCTTCCTAACCTTTCCCCACCCTGCGTCGCCGGAAACCTTCGATGTATTAGAATAACTAGCATTTTTTCTAAGAAAGGAGTTCATAGTATGAAGACCAGATGGCAGCTGCGAGCACTGAATGCTGTTGCTGCTGTCTTACCAGCACATACTACACAGATGCAGTAGGAGCGGTGACCAATGAGCCGTGAATCGGATCACTGTATCGATTCAGTAACGTGAACGGAATCAAATGAATCGATTCAGTAAAATGAATCGAATGTCCCATCACTAGTGCTCACCTCATTGATGCTGTAAGAAAAAAAAGAAAAAAGGAGATACCTCGAACAAACTTCCATTCTACAATCATTCCAGAAGGTTTAACTTCCATCCTTCAACTACTCAGTGTTGGTAAACAAGCTGTTCAAAAATCTCATGTGGTACTTTTATATAGACTGGATAGCAATTGGAAACTACACACTGACAAAAAGTCCATTGAAACAGTATGAAAGTGGACAGTTCAGGCCTGGCAACTTAGACATAAATTATTTCACACAGTTTCTGAGAGGGATCAGAAGACCAAGCAAGTGGCTGTGCAGTTTGGGTCACACAGCTATCAGCTTGCATTCGGGAGATGGTGGGTTCAAACACCACTGTCGGCAGCCCTGAAGATGGTTTTCCCTGGTTTCCCATTTTCACACCAGGCAAATGCTGGGGCTATACCTTAAATAAGGCCACGGTTGCTTCCTACCCAATACTAGCCCTCTACTATTTCATCGTCACCAGAAGACCTATCTGTGTAGGTGCGGCATAAAGGGACTTAAGCTGTTATCGTAAATGTATGTGTAAAGCAAAGTGACATTCAATTGAAACCAGAAGGCAATATGTGAGGAGGGAATTGAGAAGGGTGGCAAGACGTTCTAGGAAAATGACTGGTGTCACAGATACGCACCTGTGAAGTAATATTCGCTACAATCTTTTGACAGGCTCCATACCCAGTAAACAGCACAGAGTTTTCTGCCACATTAGCGATTATTGACGGTACAGTGCCTGCATACAGTCCTCGAGCTATTCCTTCCTTTTTTAAAGTCTGTTGAAAGCAGTGTGCCATTCCTTGATATAGAGCAGGAAATGTTTGCATCTTCACCTTCACAGTATCCAATGGCTGACCAACCAACACCATTGCCACACCACCTGAAAAATCATATAAAAATAATCAGTATAGCATATTTCAGAATATTTATTTTTTAATATTCTTTCAATAACTGTTAGCTTGTTTGTTTGTTTGTTCTTTCTTTGTTTAAATTACAATATATGTTATTCTCATTTCTTGGATTTAACAGCTAAAACCAATAGTTTTTCCACCCAAAAATTCACGCATTTCATCTTCCACGTCAGGTGATACCCATTTAAAGGATTCTTGTTCAATTTGCTACCTAATTTCAATAATTCTTTGCATCAGAACTTGAAGAAGCTGATGATTATTTTGATTTATTAATAAAATCAATTGAGGAAAATGAACTGTGGGGGAAACCGGGACATATTTTCAACATAGATGAAACCAGCCTATAGTTAAACAAGTCAGGCAAAGTTGTTGCCATTAAGGGGAGCAAAGATATTCAAGTTTTGACTTCTGGAGAGAAAGGAGAAACAATATCCTTAATTGCTTGTTGCAATGCCCAAGGCAATTTTCTTCCACTGTATTGCATATTCAAAGGTAAGAATAATAAGTGTGAATTTGAAGATGCCATGCCACCTGGTTCAGTGTTTACTATGAGCCCAAAATTGGCGTACGTGAATTCTGAAATCTTTATGGACTGGCTAAGGAATCATTTTGCTCCCCGAAAACCCTTTGGCAAAGTACTTCTTATATTAGATGGACACACATCCCACATGAACTCTGCTGAAATGCTTAATTTTACAGTGCTGAATGATATTATGTTACTTTGTCCATCAAGACACAAAATTTACTTCCTGCAGCCATCATTAGATCGTGGATTTTTTAAGCCTCTGAAGTCTTATTTCTACCAGGCTTGTGAAACTTTTATTCAAAATCATCCAGATCACCCAATCAAAATGGCTTCAGTTTGGTTCGCTTCTGAATAGAGCCTAGTCTCGAGCTACAATTCCACTGATTGGCACGTCCCGTTTTAGAGCTACAGGTGGTTTTCCTCTAAACAGAAATGCCATCCCTAATCATGCCTTTAGTATCTCATACAATGCAGTTCCTTCAACAGACCTGTCTCTTTTATCCATTGCAGTCTCTCAAGATAATCCAGGACCTTCTACATTGACCCTAAGTAGGGCTAATGAGGTACAAATCATGCAAAAATCTGACGAGAACAACTCCAGCGCATTGGTAGGCCTAAGCAAAGGAAACAATCGGCTGCCCATCTAACCGATGCAAAGTTTATTACTGGGAGAAGAAATAAAAGCTCTCAAAGCAAGAAAATTGGTGTTCCTCACATAGTGGCAGTACAGTAATCAGAGGCGCTGCCGAGACCCATGATACTAATCATAGCCAATGTAGACCCATGGTGTTGAATCATATAGTGGTACCAATCACAGGCAACTCCCAAACCCATGGTGTTCCTCACATAATGGTACTAATAACAGGTAACGCAGACCCATGGTGTTTCTCATATACTGGTACTAATCACAGGTTTCTCGCAGACTTCTGTTGTTCTTCATATAGTGGTACTAATCACAGGTAATATAAATCCATGGTATTCCACATATAGTGGTACTAATCACAGATGCTGTAAACCCATAGTGATCCACCCACCTCCCCACCCCCCACCCCCCATGATACTACACAGAAAACAATGGTGTTCCTCACATAGTGGTACTAATCGCAAGTAAAGTCGACCCAGGGTGTTCCTCGTGTGATGGTACTAATCACAGGTAATATCATGGTTCAAATTCCATCATCTGTTGGACGCCCCCTTCAGCCGCCTCTTACGACAGGTACGAGATACTGTGGGTTTATCCTTCATCTGCGTCCCCCACCAACAGGGGTTGTGAAATACACAAAAATCAAAAGTATCCCTTGGGTGACCCAAATATTTCAAGCTACACTCACCACCAAAAATAGCGAAACACTGCGTATTTCAGACAAAATTTAATGTTAGCCCATTTGAAATCTAGTAAAAATCAAATATTATGACATTACAACAACATGGCACTGTATTTAAAATTACACAGCCCATTTCAAAAGTTTCAGACCAATAATTGAGGAACATTATTGATCGAGACAATCACAACAGTCCACCAACACGAATATGGAAATGTCGAAACCTTGAGCTCTACACAGTTTCACATGCAGTCCATTTCTCCACATGTTTTCAACACATTTCCATTGCCTCAGTAACGGCAGTTACAGTCCTCTAGCCGCAGTTGTGATTCTATCAGGCATGCTCAGGATGCAATCTCGAATGTTCTCTAGTGGTATGAGGTCCTATTCTGCCTGGAGCACAGCCCGAAGTTGAGCCAGTGTGTCAGGGGAACGACTCTTAGCACGTCTCCCAAGCATATCCCAGACATGCTCCATCGGGTATAGGTCGGGACTACGAACAGGGCACACCATGCAACTTCATCCAGGTACTCGCGTACACAAACTGCAACGAGCGGGCAAGCATGCATCGGGATAAAGTTCTCGCCAATGACAGGTTCAAAAGGCACCACATGATCCACTAAAATCTCCTCGATGTATCAGTGGGCTGTCAGACTTCCATTCTCGACAAATACTAGCTCTGTGCGCGCATCAGTGGTAATCCCAGCCCAGATCATTGTTTATTTAATTGCCGGTTTAAAATCTTTAAAGTACATATTAAATTACATTGAGACAAAGTCTTCGATCTTAAAAAATAAAAATACAATTCTTAATAACTAAATTATCAATTACATTGATAAAAGTATCTTAATAACTGAAAATACAATTCTTAATAACTAAATTATTCATTCAGTTATTCAATTATTCGGTACCTACAATAACTTTCTGACAGCTTTCAGTGGGATGTTAATTCTTAGTGTTGTGGCAGTGTAGCTGCAAAACGTTTTATGAATACGGATATTGACATGTCGAAGTCCAAGTTATTGTCTATGTTAACCACTTAATTATAGTTGCTATAACCTATAGAGTGGTGGATGGTGGTGGGTGGTCGTCAGAGCTCTTTCATTCCTAAACGTGCTGCGTTCTCTTGAGTGCAAGCGAGGTACTCGAAAATTCAATAGGGACAGTAAATATACTGTATCTATTTTACTGTTTAATAATTTATGCAGGTACTTGGCATTGATTATTTTTCACTGAATTTCAAGGCAGGTCATTCCGACACTGGTTAGTAAATTTTTGTATGGCAGCATAAATGGGTACAAGCCATGTGTTTGGTGATGAAGGAATCTTACAAAACGTTTTTGCACTCTTTCGATTAACTTAATATCACAGAGCCTCCATGGAATGGTGTTCTTGCAGAGAATGTACAAGATGAATAACGTTTCCCAAACCTTGTCCATACTCTTGCCCTTCCATCTGGTGCCCTCAAACAGAATCTAGATTTAACCGTAAACAGCACTGAGTCCCACTGCTCCTGTGGCAGACCTCTTGGACTTCAAATCTGCTTTGTAAAACCTCCTTCTTACTGATCTTCGCTGTTGTTTGTGCCCCGTACTTGCTGCAAATGATTTCTGGCCCACACAGCTATTGTATGAGGATCGCGAAGGATTTGCATTACGAGAAAGCAATCATCGTGCTTGGTAATGCTTCTTCTATGAACAAAACTGGGCTTCGTATTATAGATATTGTCCTCTCTGTACCTTTTAACAGTTCTGTACACCTTAGAACAAGACGTGCCTGCAGTATAACGTCTGTTAAATAGTGTATACTGTACCCATCCTCCACTAATGATGCCACAGCCTTTGCTGCGTTTTCAGGTGACAAAGCCATTATGACCTGACTTAGAAGTGAGACTAACTGATGTAGACAAGTTGTAACGTCCACAAAAATATAAGGCACGAGAATTCACAGCAATAAACTTTAAGAAAGCTGTTTGTAGTTATTTTTGTCCAAAGGCAGGAAACAGTATATTAGTGTTGAGACTGTCACAATCAATAATGTTTTACAATTATTGTGCTGAAACTTCTCAAATGGGCTAATTAACTTATGATACAATGCCCTATTGTTGTAGTCATAACATTTATACAAAGTTTCAAATGGACTAACATTGAATTTTGTCTGGAATATGTAGTGTTTCAATTTCTTTGCCAGTGAGTGTACATCCTAACCAAATTTCAGCTCAATCAGTCCAATAGTTTTTGAGCCTGTCTGAAACAAACAAACAAACAAACAAACAAACAAACAAACAAACAAACAAACAAACAAACAAGTAAAACACCATCTCATTATTATTAATAATACAGACTTCTGAAAAAAGTTGGATAGCTCAGAGCAGTTAGCTGATGATGACATAGAATGACCTTGAGTACGCACTCTATACTGATAGTCTTGTTTGAGAGTTACATCAAACACTACACCAGCAGTGACCAGAACTCACACACTCTTGGAGCACGTGAGCTCAACCAAGTCTGGCCAATGCTCTGGCTATCCCCTACCACTGTGATAATTGGTGAAAGTGTCTAAGAGAGACAGATGAACTCTGACAGTTGTAGCAGACTACAGAGAGAGCTTGATTGATGAAGCAAAATCCATGTCCACTGCCTTCGTTAATCAAACATAATACGATGACAAATATATTAATTATTATACACCAATGCATATTTCTCCTTGTGGAGCAAAGGGCATCCAGGAAATCTCTCCATTCAGTACGTTCTGTCACCAGGTTTTTAATGTCGTCCCATGTTTTCCCAATTTCAATCAGTTTCTCTCTAACTGTTCACTTACAAGTGCTCCTAGGTCTTCCATACTTCCTCTTTCCTACTGGGTTCCATTCCAAACAGACTTTTCAACTGCCCCATCTTGTTTTCATAATATGTGTCCTATCCATCCTCACTTTTCCTTCTCTGTACATCAATGGGTCTTTAGTTGGTTTCCTTCCACAAGCTTTTGTTTGTGATCAATTCAGGCCATCTTATATTGATGATATGCTGCAGACAGCAATTCACAAACATTTGGAGTTGGTGTGAGATTTATTTAGTAACCTTCCCATGATTCACAGCCATAAAGGAGAACAGACTTCATGTTGATACTGAAAAGTCGGATCTTGATTTTTCGTGAGAGGTTACTGTTCTTCCAAATGGTGTATAGTGTAGTAAAATTAATGAGCTGTTTGCTTTCCACATTCAAACCTTGACATCTTCCTCTGTGCCACCAGTCTGTGTCATTATGCTCCCTAGGTAGACAAAGGAACTAACTTCTTTTATTTGCTTGCCAGATGTGGTGAGCTTGATTCTCACCTCCTTTGTCTTTGCAACATTTATTTTAAGACCAGCAGCTGCTGACTCTTGTTCTAACTCCAACAGCTTCCACTTCATGTCTTTATTGTCCATTAAGATAAGTGTCCGACTCGTTGGCCGAATTGTCAGAGTACTGGCCTTCGGTTCAGAGGGTCCCGGGTTCGATTCCCGGCCGGGTCGGGGATTTTAACCTTAATTGGTTAATTCCAATGGTCCGGGGGCTGGGTGTTTGTGCTGTCCCCAACATCCCTGCAACTCACACACCACACATAACACTATCCTCCACCACAATAACACGCAGTTACCTACAAATGGCAGATGCCGCCCACCCTCATCGGAGGGTCTGCCTTACAAGGGCTGCACTCGGCTAGAAATAGCCACACGAAATTATAATTATTATTATATTAAGATAAGTACCAAATTTCAAATTCATAGGTAAAATGCAATGAAACGGCGTATGGCTTTTGGTGCTAGGAGTGTCCGAGGACATGTTTGGCTTGCCAGGTGCAGGTCTTTTGATTTGAGGACCGTAGGCGACCTACGCGTCGTGGTCTGAAATGATGATGAAGACGACACATACACCCAGCCGCTTTGCCAGCAGAATTAACTAATGATGGTTAAAATTCCCGACATGCCGAGAATCAAACCCGGAACTCTTGTGACCAAAAGGCAGCACACAAACCATTTAGCCATGGAGCCGGATAAATTCATGTGTTTAGACAGAAATAAACAAATATTTCCAAATATTGAGTGTGACTTGATAGAATCTGATTATGTTCTTTTAAGAACGAATCACGTCATTCCTTGTTGAAGAGTGTATTCTTTTTACAGGTATGTTATCTATATATATAAAACTAGCAAGATACCCGTGCTTCGCTACGGTATTATACTGAAATTTATAATTGAATGCTTAATGTTTTATATATAATCCGCCAAAATTTGCGATCTGACTCCTTTTCTGAGAGATTACGGCAAAGTTCCTCCCATTTTTCAATCTTTCTTTCCAGCAATCAATTTCATACTTCCCGGGCTAGGTCCAGGTATTCCACCTGGTCAGTTGGGTCCCTAAATCTTTGCCATCTTTTCCTATAAGCATTTTTAATATGGATCAAATCCTTGAGGAGATCTGGCGTGGTGTCGTCTTGGGAACCTTGGCGGTACTGAACCCGCAGCCGGACTGCATTCGTAGTCATTACACGGCCAGGACCCATTTCCAGCGTGGTCCACACATTTTGACGACGGTTCAGAACATTATTATTATTATTATTATTATTATTATTATTATTATTATTATTATTATTATTATTATTATTATTATTGATTTTCTGGACCCCACAGCAAGATGCGAGACCGCTGCTTGGTGGTAAATTACATCTGCTGCCATTGTCATTGCTGACAATGTGAACAGCACCATTGTCGTGCGTAGAAAAGTGCGTGGGATTTCTGGCGATACGAATTAAATACTTCCGTGCATTATTGACGTTATTATAGAGGTGAACAATTGCACGGTCAATATCATTCCTATCATTTATTTCAAATGTGTTTAAATTTTTATTTATATGCCAGGAGAATCTACTGTATTTTAAAAATGTTCTCCTAAGGAAAAGATGGCTTTTGAAAACGAACCCAGAAAAGATTAAAAATGATCGGTTTATGATCAGAAATAAGTACATTGAAAATCCACAGCCTGTTTCCAGTCATTCAACAGGGTCAGGAATGGAATGAATGAAGCCCCCATCTGGCAGCGAAGATAGGAATTGTGCCGGCTGCCGAAGCCTGTCACACTCCTCTGGGGCAATGATTAATGAATGACAAATGAAATTATATTGGAGAGTGTTGCTGGAATGAACGATAACAGGGAAAAACACAGTACCTGAAGAAAAACCTCTCCCGCCTTCGCTTTGTCCAGCACAAATCTCACATGGAGTGACCGGGATTTGAACCATGGAACCCAGTGATGAAAGGCAATACATTATGAACAGTAAAATCAATTAATCTCAACTCATTTTTCACACCACCGCCGTTAAGTTGATTCACCCCTCCCCCCCAAAAAGAAGGTGTGTTTCTTTATGTTTAAAGGAGATTCCAAATACTAATGTTCACGTCTGTTACCTTCAGTTTTGAGATATCCCCATAAAAGTAATTCACTTTTCTTCACCTCCTTTCACACTGCCCCCCCCCCCCCCCCCCATTTAAGTGAATTTTCTATTTTTTTATAGTAAGCATCTTCTAAATACCAATTATCACGACTCTAGCATCTTCAGTTTTTGAGATGTGTGTCCTCATAAAAGGAATTCAACTCCATTTCACTCCTGCTCCCCAAGATGATTTCCACCCGTAACACGTTTTTCTTTATTTTCAAAGGAGATCCAAATAACAATTTTCACTTCTGTAACAACTTTACTTTTTATTAGATGAAAGTATCCTCATACAATTAATTTTTCAATTCTTTCACCCGCCCTTCATTGGATTTTCTGAGAATACGTGTTTCTTTTCTTTTAAAGCAGATTCCAAACACCAAATTTCACGTCTGTAACATCTTCACTTTTTGAGATATCAGTATCCTAATTAAAAGAATTCAACCCCATTTTCAGTCACTTTTACCCTCCACCCAAGTGTTTTTTCCCGAAAACCAAAAATACACGTCTCCTAATTTTTAATAGAGATAAAAAATACCATTTTTCACTTCTGTAACATGTTAAGTTTTTTAGATATACTGTAGAAATTCTCATTTTAAAATTTCACCACCTTTTTAGTTCCCCTTAAATGGGTTTTCCAAAAACAAATCACCTATGTTTCTTTACTTTTACAGCAGATTCCGAATACCAAATTTTACGTCTGTAACATATTACGTTTCTGATATATTCTAAAAATTCATCCCAATTTGTCATTCCTGTTTAACCCCCATTAATTGGACTTTCCATTAACAAAAAAATGTGTTTCTTTATTTTTAAAGGAGATCCTAAATACCAATTTTCAGGTCTGTAATATCTTCAGTTTCTGAGATATAAAAATCCTCATTAACGGCATTCACTCTTTTTCACCCCTCCTACTGGGATTTTCAGAAAACAAAAAATACGTGTTTATTTATTTTTAAAGGAGATTCTAAATACCAATTTTTACATCTGTATACTTTTGATGTTTTGAGATAAAGATACAATCATTTTAAAAATTCACCCCCCTTTTCACTCCCCATTATTTCAATTTAAAAAACAAAAAAATGCGTTGAACCCATGACCTTTGTGCCCTAAGAATTTTAAGTATGAAAAGTTACTACATTTCTGAACATTTCTTGATATCACGAGAGTGACACGTGGCAAGGAGGTAGTTACTTTCCGTCCCACGCTCTGAGATGTGACGTCATCCGCACGTGTCAGCAGTGGAAGGATACAGAAGCAAGTTTATGTTGAACAGATATAATTAAATGAAAGAATTAGTGGTGAATTGCATTATAATGAGGGTCCTGTATTTATCTATAAGACAATTGGTCTTAGCAAGACAGATTTGAGACTGCTAAGCCGTTTTGGTGGATTATTTCAAAAGGGCGCGCATGTCTAGCGTCCCCACGCGAAGTCGACAGAAAATAGTGCCTATCCAATGAGGTCATTTAACCAGTTAAATTAATAAGTATAAATTTTAAATGTTCAGGATCACTACTGCTAGTGAGTTAACAAATATATGGTTACATCCAAAAGTCTTTTAAATACAGTTCATTTCAGTCCAAAAAGTTATGCAAATTTTCTTGGCAGCAAAGGGAAAATGCCTGGAGAGAGGGGGTAATGGCTATAAATATAGAAGGGACACCATGATAAAACCCCTGCATTGTGTTATTGAATCTTGAGCGAGAGAGTTAGACTGTTCTGTAAATCAAGTGACAAAAAGTAGACTAAGTTTGACGAACAGATTTTGGCCGATGTGGCTGGTGACTTATATCCAAGTAGATTTAGTTTGATAAAAAAAAAAAAGACGGTCAAGATACCGCAGAAGATTAGAAAGTTGTAAAATATTTATGTTGTAAAAGTAATTTGTGTGCGGGCAGTAACTACCATCAGTCGAGTGCGATCAATGGAGACACATGTGAAGGGTATTTCTTTTTTTATGTTTTATTTCCAGGAAAATAAATAAATAAATAAATAAATAAATAAATAAATAAATAAATAAATAAATAAATAAATAAATAAATAAATAAATAAATAAATAAATAAATATTATGATGTACAGCCAGAAATGTAAAATGGCTAGATAAGTGACGGAAGGTCACGGGTGAGCCAAAAGATGGAATCCGACGTAAACTTAAGGTAGGTGCCTTGCCATCTTACCACCTACTATATCTTGTTTTGTGATGTCAAACTTATGTGCATTTGAAATGGGTTTTTATGACGCAGTTGGTCACCCATATGTTTTTTTGGGGAATGTCAGAAATATGACGAAAGGTCACTTGTTTTATTTTCTGCTTGGATAAATTTTAAAATATTGCAAGTGCCGTGTGACATGTAAAAGTTATTAGTGAGGGTTTCAAAGTGATATCCCGTCCAGAGTAGATTGTCATTTCCGTGAATTTATTGCCTATAATTTTGTGATGTCAAATTAAGATAATTTTATCTGACGTAAAATTTCTCTGTTTGAATTTTGACGAAAATGATGTAAGAAATCCATGGTTACACATTTTCAATCGAGTGGAAGCGCGCTGTCGTGTTGAGAAATGTAGAGCGGTGAATTCTGTCATGAAGTGAAACGTTATTCTATGTCCATTTAAACTGTGTCCGACTGACAATAAAAAAATAGTAGAATTTTGACAGTCATTTTGTGAAAATCCAGTTTGGAAAATACGAGATCATTATGAGAAGTGTTCATTATTAATGTATTTGTGCGTATTATGCGTCGTGGATTCTAAGTATTTTATTCCAGATTTTTGTCAGTGAGAGCCGTCAAGTTGAGACGAGAGTTCAGATTTGTCATATGAGCTGAGATAGGATTTGTGAATCAGGTGATTGGAAGCCTGTAAATGTGCTGGGATATGTATAAGCCCGAGGGAGATTTTGTGTAATGTTTGGGATGGAATGTAGAACTAGCGAATCCACGCCGGTATTAATTTGTGACATGTACAATTATTGTAGGGCATTTTGAAGTATATCTATGTGCATTTTGTTGGTCAGAAATATCGTATTTGTTTAATTATGTCGGCGAAGTTAAAGGTGTCATTCTTAGAAGCCAGTCAGGCAAGACGAAAACAGATGTTTCATATCACAGCGGAGCGGTGGTCGTGTCTGAATGCCGTCAGCTGATAGGAGTTCGCAGCTCAAGAATAACGGAACGTGCAGAGTGTGTTACGCATTGAAACGAGATTGCATTTCTTGGCAGTGGATAACATTAACTGTTGGATCTAGTTGATATTTTCATCCGGGAATAACGTGCAAGTTGTTGGGTACTGTGAATTTGTTTAATTGAGATTGTAATGTACATTTGTGACCACGAACTTAGAGTATAATGAGTAAGGTTAGCCAATTTCAGGGCTGTCCAAAATATAGAGCAATGGTAAGGATGATTATTTTGTTTGTGAGGGGTGCACAAAGCTTCACGGAAATGTTATGACAAGATATTACATCGTAATCGGTTTACATTGTACGGCGAGTTACTTATGGTTTTGTACTTAATTATCAGGGTTATCCAAGTAGTAATAATGGTTAGTATTAGATTAAATTAAAGTGTGATGTCACAAAACAAGATAAATTCTGGAAATAAGTGATGTACATTTTTTCCAGCTACAGGGATAAACAACCGACGATATACATCCAACATGATTTAAAATGAATTACGTAAAGACTTGTGTAGGGACTTGTGAAAGAAACCACTCGTCCATGGAGATAGAATTTGTTGTTCATTAGGATTTTCATTAAATTATTTAAATTTATTTAATTATTAAATTCAGTGGAAAACGTATTTTGAAATAACTTTAAATCAAGCGAATAACTTGAAGATGCATTCTGGAAATCTTAGTTTATTTTTCTGGGAAGTATGTAAATGTTAACGTAACGATTAAGGGGGCATAACCAAAGGTAATGGATTTTACTGCCACAAAGTATTGTGAGCATTGTTGTTGTTGTTGCATTATTTAACTTTGATTGATGGAGCAGTAAATGTGCTGGGGTTAGTAAAGTGGAAACTTTGGTCATCAACCGATGTAACTTAATTGTGTTTAACCTTCAGCTTAGAAACTTGGATGGTCATGGGGTCATCAACCTCAGTGACTTAGAGTAGGGCCATATGCCACCGTAGCATCATTTTCCTTGTGGTCATCATTCACAATGACTTTAAAGTAACTTAGAAGTTTAGATGTCGGTCCATGACATAGTCGCAGGTCACATCGATTCAATTAAGGGTCCATGCCGTATAACCACTGTGTGGCACACACCGATTGGACTGCCTTAATTATACCCAGAGTCCAGAGTTTGTGTTACGAGGACTGGACCATAAAGAATCACTATGATGGTACATGGAGTCTCACATGGAAGCCGAATTTAAGGATTTCCAGACTCTCTTTTCTTTAATTAATAATTGAGACAATGATTTCTAGTAAGGATGCCCATCAGGCACTTATGTCAAAGGCTCACACCAGTGTTCTGACCTTCTGTGTAAAATGATTGTGGTGTCCAGTGTACACAATTGGATCCCAATGATACCGATGATAAATGATTAATTCTTCAGAGATTACTTGAATAAATAGGAATATTTTTGAACAGACCTTTCATTTGAGTAGATAGATTAGAATTACTGAACCCTACCTTTTACCACAGCAAGTGACGAAGAACCCGATACGACCAAGAGACAGAGCTCATGAAATTTTGCTGATAGGTAAGGAAGGTAGGTATCCTTCATAGTGGACCAAAGAGTTCAACGTGTTTCTTAATTTTTAAAGGAGATCCCAAATAACAATTTTCAGGTCTTTAATATCTTCAGTTTCTGAGATATAAGTATCCTCATTAAAGGCATTCAACCCATTTTTCACCCCTTTTCAGCCTTCTTATTGGGATTTTCCGAAAACAAAAAAATCTGTGTTTCTTAATTTTTAAAGGAGATTCTGAATACCATTTTTTACATCTGTAAACTTTTAAAGTTTTGTGTTATAGATACACTCATTTTAAAAATTCACCCCCCTTTTCACCCCCTTAGCGACATAATATAAAAAATCCTCCCTTAACAAGCCCCTACATTGTAATATAAGTGTATCCTCAAAATTTCATTTCTTTATGTCCAGTAGTTTTGGCTCGGCGATGATGAATCAGTCAGTCAGTCAGTCAGTCAGGACATGTTCTTTTATATATATAGATAACTTGTCCTGACTGACTGATTCATCATCGCTGAGCCAAAACTACTAGACATAAAGGTATGAAATTTTGAGAATTCACTTCATGAGGATACTTATATCTCAAAAACTGAAGATATTACAGACATGAAAATTCGTATTTGAAATTTTCTTTCAATGTAAAGAAACACATAATCTTTTGTCTTTGGAAAATCCACTTAAGGAGGGTGAATGAATTGAAAAATTAGTTGAATTCTTTGTATGAGGATATTTATATATCAAAAACTAAAGATGTTAGTATTTGGAATCTCCTTTAAAAATAAAGAAACATGCATTTGGTTTTTTTTTTTCAGAAAATCTACGTAAGGGGTGTGGGGTTGAAAATGAGTAAATAAGGAGCTGAAATATGTATATGAGGATAGGATACTTTATCTTAAAAACAGAGTCATTACAGATGTGAAAGTTGGTATTTTGAATTTCTTTTCATAATAAAGAAACACGTATTTATTTTGTTTTTGGAAAATCCACTTAAGGCGGGAGAGGGGTGGAAAGAGGTGAAGAAGAAGAAGAAGTTGAATTATTTTATGAGTACACATTTATCTCAAAAACTGAAAGTGTTACATACGTACAGACATGGAAACTGGTATTTGCAGTGTACTTCAAAAATAATGAAACACGTGTTTTGTTGTTTTCGGAAAATCCAGTTAAGGGGCTGAAAGGAATTGGAAAAGTGGTTACATTTTTAAAATGAGTACCGGTACACCTACATTATATGTCAAAAACTTAACATGTTAGAGACAAGAAACTTGGTATTTGGAAAGTCCTTTAAAACTGCAGGAACATGTATCTTTTTGTTTTCGGAGAAGGCACTTAACGGGGGCTGAAAAGAAGTGAAAAATAGTTGATTTATTTTTTATGAGGATACTTATATCTTAAAAACTGAATCTTAGACGTGAAAATTGGTATTTGAAATCTCTTTTAAAAATAAAGAAACATGTATTTTTGTTTTCGGAAATACACTTTAATGGCAGGGGGGTGAAGGACTGATCAAGGGGTTGAATTCTTTCTATGGGGATACTTATGTATATCTCAAAAACTGAAGATGGTACAGATGTGGGAATAGAGGGGTGTATTTATGTATTTATTTTTTCGACTTGAGAGAAGACTGTTTCTCACTCGTACAGTTCTATGTCGCATGGTCGCCTTAGCCCCAAAAGGTAATACCACAAACATGGTTTACAAAGAATTTCTGGGGTAAATAAAACTCAATTTTTGGGTTTTTTTATACTTTATAGAAATTTTCAGATAATGTCTTAGTACAATGCCGAGGAGCGATTACTTCGATCACATTATGAAATCCACGCCAGCGAAGTCGCGGGTAATTGCTAGTAGTGTAATATTTATACTGAACTTGTGTGTTCAACAGACTGAAAAGCTTTTAAGTTATATTTGATAGCTTATTGTTACAGATTTGTGCATAGCCCTAAGTAAGCCAAGGACAAGAAAAATGGACCTTTAAATGTTGAAAAACTGGAACATTCATTTAGAAGTCTGCATTCGTATTGCACAAAATGCAACCTTCTCAGAAGAGATCAAAGACTTGAAACATGGTGGCGGCTTCTCTAAGAAGAGTCAGATAAAGAATCTATGCCCATTCCTACACTATGATATTCTAAGTCGCGCCGTGCAAAAAATCAAGAGAAGAGGTGACAAACAAGCTGGAATGGTGGAAAAAGGTTTCAGAAGAAAGGGACAGGAAAGTAAGCCGAAGTAAAGTCTAGTGCCTATGCTGTAAGGCAGGTGGAAGATAACTCCCAAGCTCTGGGATTGCAAGGTGATACCATCAAGTCAGTTACTGAGTTTCATCACTTGGGATCTATTATAGAAAAGGATGGAGATATTACAATAGAAGTGTTTTCCACAACATAAGCAGGAAGGAAAAACTGGAAAGAGATAAGAGGAGTGCTCTGCGATAGGAAGGTGTCAAAGGGATAAAGAAAAATTGCACAGGCCAGTTATGCCGTACATCACAGGAAGAACTACCTATGTCAGCAGGTTGGAGGTAGCAAAGATGAGGAAGCTTCGATAGATGTGTGGTGTCATTAGAAAGAATCACCTCCAAAATGACCATGTATGGGGCACTCTCAAAACTATCAACATCGAGGCAACAATTCAGGAGACATGATTAAGGTGGTTTGGCTACCTAACACAGAAAGACAAAGATGCTGGCAGAAAGATTATACATACATAAGATGAGGGGGAAGAGGAAGCGTGGGCATCCAAAGAAGAGGTAAATGGACCTGGTGCAAGAAGACCTGACGGGAAAGAACTTAAATATTAAGTAACGCAGGACAGAGAACAATCGAAGAGACACATAAGAAACAGCAACCCTGCATAGTGCGGGATAAGTTGTAGAAGAAGTAGGGGAACCCGGGATAATTAGAACATCATATAAATACCATTATGTAGGAAAATAAAATACAAAATAGAAAAAAAACTCTTGCACAAATTGAGTAACGCTCTGTAATGTGTGGGACTGCAGAAATATAATTAGTTACTTTTTGGTATGTATATAACGTTCTAATTACCCCGAGTTCTCCTAGTACAGAATATGTCAAAATAGAGTTTTATGGTTTTAATACTTCTGTATCCTTCATCCTGGAAGCTAAAACATGTAGTATGAAATCGGGGCCTGTTCCACAACTTTTCAACTTTGCACTTTTCACTTTCAAAGTGCAAAGTCTTTCTGTTCTACCATGATCTAGGTTTTACTTTTCAATTTCTTTGCAAAGTGAAAAGTCTCTGCGAATGAGTGATCCACTCAAGTTTATTCCATGGGCAAACTGTATAATATTCCATGATTTTAATGCTATATTTTTCGTGGCGAACTTGGCAGTATAACTGTGGTACTGGTAGTTTTAAAGTTTTGATCATGGGAAAGAAAGATGATTACAAGAAGCTGGCTGTGCTAGAAGTTGTCAAAGAGAAACAGGACATCTTTTGGGCAACTTTAAAAATAATCTCTCAAAAGATAAGCATCAGTATTAATGAGAGTACCGTCAACACAGCCACACACAGAAGGAAATTCACCTTTCATCAGAAATTCTGTCGCTATATTATGTGGGTAATCAGGCCAACGTACTATGTTAGGAAATATTACATTTACTATAACGTCTACAATTCTGGTAACAGTTATGCAAATAATTTATTTTAATATCCCATGCATTGCTGCTACACCATGCAGCTGGGCACCATTTCCTAACCAATGTAAGCATGTAAGAATTTGTCCTCTTTCGGAAAGGGATTGACTTCTTTTTGTTGCATGTTTCAATAAATGACCATCATTTCAAGAATATAGTCAGCCTGTGTTTGGGTAATACGAAAACACTTGCGGAATTCCGACAAAGTGTGGTTATGAAAATTAATCCTGTTTTTGTACATTCTCTTGTTGGATTCTTCATCACTGTCCTCACTTGATGATAACAAAAACTCTCATTGTAACATGTTTACATCACTAAACCAAATTCTATGCCCAGAAACTAGTGTACATACTTGTTAATTAACATATGAAAAGGAAATCATCTCTTTGCAAGATTTATGAAAACTTTTCACTTCATTTCTTTGCACTTTGCACTTCTGTACCAATGGAGGATCATAATAGGTTTGAAAAGTGAAGAGATTCCTAACTTTTCACTTTGCAAGCCAAATCTGAAAAGTGATGGTGGAACAAAATCTGAACTGAAAAGTACAAAGTGAAAAGTTGCAAAGTTCATTCATGGAACAGGCCCCAGTCACTTCTTTATAATTGTGCATGTTATTAATATAATTCTTTATTAGAACAAAAGAGGAAACTGACAGATTCCTGTTCAGAATTACTCATTTTATCATGTAGCCATGCAGCGATGATCTGATGTCTTAACTGATCATTCTATTAAGTTTCATTGCAATTGATGCCTTCAATACACCACATTCCCTTTAAAACTGCAACATTTTCTTTTTAAAGCAGTAAATACAACCTTTGTGGCCAAATTCCTATTACCATTAAGTGTAGAATGTCTCAATTGATCATCACAGGTGGTAAAGGAAACCAAAGAGGAATTCAGAAAGGGAATCGCAATCCGAGGAGAGGAAATCAAAACCCTGAGATTTGCCGATGATATTGTTATTTTATCTGAGTCTGAAGAAGATCTGAAGAAATTGCTGACCTGGGGAAGGAGTACAAGATGAAAACAAATAAGTCTAAAACAAAAGTAAAATGGAGCACAGTGGAACAAAGTCAGGTGATGCAAGAAATATTAAATTACAAAATGAAGTCTTAAAGGAAGTTGATGAATGTTTGTTACTTGGGTAGTAAAATAACTAATGATGGCAGAAGTAAGGAAGACATCAAATGCAGACTAGCACAAGCAAGGAAGATCTTTCTTAACCCTCCGTTAGTGATGCATGGTGTCACAGAATGATGGCATGAACGAATGCACCTCCTTCTTTGCCCGTGGAGTGAGCTAGCTGTGCATCAGGTTACCTTCATCAATTTCATTCTCGAGTATACTCACCACTGCACAAGTCTGAATGATAACCGTACAGGTCAGTGGAAGTCTTTTCGGTCTCACACACCGAGGTCACTAAGAGCGTACACGGTCCAACAGACCAAAGTCACCGATCTCGTTTGATGGTTGCATGCAAATGAAAGGTATGATCTAGATTTTTGTGGATTTATGTGTACTCATTTGCTCATTATATTCCGGAGCCAGATATTTAGTCATAACTGCCCATCTGCCAAAATTGTCTGGCGTAAATTCCTGACTGTGTTGGCTACTGACATAATGAAGAACCATGCCGTTCGAAGAGTTTCTATTTCCAATATTCCCAGATTAATCAGAGAGAGGCTAAAGGAAATTTACAACTTTAAGGAAGATGTCCAACCTAGATTAGAACCATCAAAGGGAGTGGGAAGGTGCAGGGTCTGCACATCTAAGCAGAACCGGAAGACAAAGTACTTCTGTAAGAATTGTCATAAGTATTTGTGCCTTGAACACGCAAATGGTGTATGCCATGACTGTCTTGAAGGTTAACTGTGTACTGATGCAAATTTACAAACTTTAGATCTCAATCATGATTGTTTGTTTTCTTTTCGATAGAGTTTATCACTGGATATTTTGCTAATTTCACTTGTCATAACTCAGTTATAATTTCCCCTTATTACTGCTTATAGATTACTTAAGTGTATTTTAAATAAAGGTTAAAATGATAAAACATTTATGTATTATACCCTTCCTTATAAGAGCCTCCGTGGCTCAGACGGCAGCGCGTCGGCCTCTCACTGCTGGATACCGTGGTTCAAATGCCGGTCACTCCATGTGAGATTTGTGCTGGACAAAGCGGAGGCGGGACAGGTTTTTCTCCGGGTACTCCGGTTTTCCCTGTCATCTTTCATTCCAGCAACACTCTCCATTATCATTTCATAGCATTTATCACTCATTACTAAATCACCTTGGGAGTGGCGACCCCATTGTAATAACAGCCTATATATGTTTCATTCATCTCATACCTGACCCGGTCAATGACTGGAAAACACGTTGTAGGTTTTCATTTTTTTCATTTTTCACCCTTCCTTACAAATATACTCTAAGATAATGAAAAGTTTGGAATTATTTAAGGCCAGTCTACTGGACCAAAGTCACTAACGTCGAGAGTAAAATTCAGTCACTAACGGAGGGTTAAGAAAAGAAATTTGCTCACTTCAAACGTTGTTATAGGAATTAAGAACACTATGGAAGTGAAACATGGACAATAACTAGCTCAGAAAGAAAGAGAATAGAAGCTTTTGAAATGTCGTGTTAGAGAAGAATGCTGAAGGTAGGATGGGTAGATCAAATCACGAAGGAAGAGATACTGAATCGAATTGGTGAGAGGAGATCAATTTGGCTAAATTTGACAAGAAGAAGAGAGAGAATGACAGAACACATCTTAAGACACCCAGGACTTGTTCAGTTGGTTTTTCAGGGAAGTGTAGACAGTAAGGTCGTACCGATACAGATAGGTCTTATGGTGACGATGGGATAGGAATGGTCTAGAAGGTGGAAGGAAGCGGCCTTGGGTTAATTAAGGTACTGCCCCAGCATTTTCCTGGTGTGAAAATGGGAAACCATGGAAAACCATCTTCAGGGCTGCCGACAGTGGGATTCGAACCCACTATCTTGAACTTACTGAAGAAAAGCTCTCCCATGCTCTACAAATTCTAAGTGGTTATTACTAAGAGAACCAACTAAAGCCAAACCCATCAAAAACACAAGTCTGTGCCTTCCACCTAAAAAGTCAACAGCGAGAAAATTGCAAGTGATTTGGGAAGGTAAAATATAACACTGCTTCACTCCCAAATATCTAGGAGTAACTCTTGACTGAGCACTAACCTATAGAACACACTGTCTGAACACCAAAAGGAAGGTACAGTAGAGTCTCGTTAATCCGAACTAATTGGGACTGGAGTCTGTTCGGATTAACCGGAAAATATTTTCTAATAATAATGTTACTGTTTTTATGTCCCGCTAACTACTTTTACGCTTTCCGGAGACGCCTAGGTGCCAGGATTTTTTCCCACAGGAGTTCTTTTACGTGCCAGTAAATCGACTTACACGAGGCTGACATATTTGAGTACCTTCAAATACCACCGGACTGAGCCAGGATCGAACCTGCCAAGTTGGGGTGAGAAGGCCAGCGCCTCAAACGTCTGAGGAAAATAGTTTCTACAATACAGTATAGTACATACTTCAATTTGAAATGTCCAGTCATAAGCAGTTACATTAATAAAATACTGTATAACATTATAGTAAGGTAGTTAAGAACCTGTAGAGGAGAAAACAACTAAAACTAGGTTAAAACTTGTCACTATGGTAAAAGATACTAACAGAATTTGTAAAGATAAACGACCAGTGATTGATGGTTTATGATGTGTAATTATGTTTGCATTAAGTCATTCTAGCAAATACGACAAATAAAATGCAAGTAAATCTTCATTCTATAATATGTTCTTTCATTTCAATGAGGAGAATTTTTTTAAATTGAATGTTTCAGTTCGGATTAACTGGATTTCAGATTAACGGGACTCTAGTGCATTTGGAAGGAACAATATTATCCGGAAATTATTGGGTAAAATTATCGGGTACAACCTGGGAGACGCATCCTCTCCTTTTAAGAACTTCAGCAATAGCCCTCTATTATTCAGCAGCAGAATATGCCTGCCCTGTCTGGTGTAATCTAGTCATGCTAATCAAGTGAATGTCGCCTTAAATGAGACCTGCAAACCCATTACAGGATGTTTGAGATCTACACCACTTGATAAAGTTTATTGTCTAGCAGGTATCCCACCTCCAGATAATCACCATGAGTGTGCATCGTGACTGGAGAAATCTAAAGCAATGAACCTGGCGACCCATACTTTATATGGGTACCAACCAGTAACCCAACAGCTCAAGTCAAGGAAAAGCTTTCTCCATACAACTGAAAGCCTCACTGAATTACCATTCAACTTCAGAGTGAATTCATGGCGTTCCAGATCTAGCCACCTTGCAGGATGGATGGCGCCTTCCGAAAGACTTCCTTTAGGCCACAAGGAAAGCTGGTCAACATGGAAGACACTCAAAAAGTTGCGTTCAGGAGTTGGAAGAACAAAGACCAACATGACAAAGTGGGGTTTTGTCTGTGACTCCACTCTATGTGAATGTGGTAAAAAACAGACAATGAGCCATCTTCTTGTTTGTAACTTGTGTCCAACTACTTGCTCTCTCCAGAATGTGATCGAAGCTACCAAGGAAGCATGTGAATTAGCTGCATATTGGTCACACCACATTTAATTAAATTTGTATTTATGTAGAGCTTAATTACATCATTACCTGCCATCATCAGAAATGATTAATGGTTATAGTACCAGATTTGTTATTGTGCTGATATTATTGTAAGTTATAATGTATGTTTCTGACACGATTAAATAAATCCCCCGAGTGCAAGCTCACAGCCGCGCGCCCCTAACCGCATGGCCAACTTACCCGGTATAGGCAATAAGAATGGTAGGGGAAGACCAAGGTATGAATATGACAGGCAGATTAGAGCAGATGTAGGATGTGAAAAGGTTAGCACAGGATAGGGTGGCATGGACAGCTGCATCAAACCAGTCTATGAACTGATGACCGGGCGAGTTGGCCGTGCGCGTAGAGGCGCGCGGCTGTGAGCTTGCATCCGGGAGATAGTAGATTCGAATCCCACTATCGGCAGCCCTGAAAATGGTTTTCCGTGGTTTCCCATTTTCACACCAGGCAAATGCTGGGGCTGTACCTTAATTAAGGCCACGGCCGCTTCCTTCCAACTCCCAGGCCTTTCCTATCCCATCGTCGCCATAAGACCTATCTGTGTCGGCGCGACGTAAAGCCCCTAGCATTCATTATGAACTGATGACTTAACAACAACAAATCATTCTGCCCAGTTTCATTGCAGTCGGGCTGATCCAACTCAAAAAACAGTTCCCTTGTTAGAGATGTGAAAGAAATTAGCTTCATATTACTTTTTTGCTTGAGGGTTCTGTTTGATACACCTTATTCTTCACCTGAGAAAAATGGTGAATGTTCATTGCTACTGTTTAATTTTGAGTTAGATGTCAATGTTAGATGTGCTTTCATGATCTGGATAGGACCTTCTCTCTGCTTCTCACAAGCTTTTTACTGTCAAACGGGTCAACTTTCTTTTTTATTTACGTCGCACCGACATAGATAGGTCTTATACCAACAATCTGATAGTGGGGTTCGAACTCACTATCTCCGAACTCACAGCTGTGCGCTCGTAACTGCATAGCTAGCTCGCCCGGTGGTCAGCTATCTTAATCTTTATAGTGCACTCTCTTCATTGAGGCCCAAAACAACATTTTTAGTAACTATTTTCAATTGTAATACATTACATAAATTATTTGAATGATTATCCATTGTTGATATGTAGTAACAAATCACGCCAAATCAACAAAATCGACAGTCACAATAATATACAAGAACACAAGCTACTTGTCTAATTGTCTAGCAGAAGGAGAGAGAGATGACTAAGTTCACATCAACAATGCATCCTTAGTAATTTAATAATCTGTTATTTACTGATTTCATTCAATAATACACTTCAAATGAGTGAGTGGGCTGATTCCCATGCATCCGTGTAAGATGGCATCAATGATTGATTCTAATGAACAGGTCACTTGTGTAAGCCAAATTATTTACATGATTACTATCCTGCCAATTGAAAGAATTTGTTAGTTAACCTCTAGAAATAAACAACAAGGATTCCATATTACACATTCGCATCACACTCCCAACTATTGTGAACCAAGGAAAATTATCAGATTTTAATAAAAATTAGGATACTGAATGTCATCTCACAGACAGTATGAATATTTGTCTGGCTCCTTGACCGAATGGTCAGTATACTCGTCTTCCATTCAAAGGGTCCTGGGTTCGATTCCCACTGGGCCAGGGTTTTTTAACTTTGTATGGATATTTCCTCTGGCTTGGGAACTGGGTGTTTGTGTTTATCCTAATACACATCTCTTCATCTACACACATCAAACTACCAACCACCACAGAAAGACGCAATAGTGATTACATCACTCCACATATGGCTGGCAGCAGGAAGAGCAACCAGCTTTACAGCTGGGCTAACTTCACACAAGTGCCGACTCAAGAAAATGTGGGACAATGGTCAGGAAGAAAACAGTATTAATATTCAAGTTGATAGATGCAACCCTCCAGGAGAAAATCAATTAATAATGAAAATAGATTTCAGCCCTTTGTGTATCATCATCTAGGTATTCTGGCTTATGGCAGGTCTTGTCATGGGATGAACCTCTTCCTCTGTTGCCTGTCCTGCGCCAAGTTTTTCATGTCCGAATATTTATTTCCTTTGATATTGTCCAACAATTGATATTTTTTCCATCCTCTTCCTTGTTTGCCTTTCACCATTCCTTCTACTCCTTCTTTCTGTAAACAGTCCCTCCTCAAACAATGTCCGATCCAGTTCATTTTTCTCCTTCTAATGATTTGCAACATACTTCGTTCTTCTCCAACTCTTCGTAATACTTCCTCATTCCTTACCCGTTCTTCCCATTTCACTTGTTCTATTCTCCTCCATACCCACATCTCTAGTGCCTCCAATCTTCTCTCATCTTCCTTTCTCAATGTCCAAGTCTCTGCGCCATACAGCGCTATGCTTCAAATATAACACTTTGTAAGTCTTTTCCTCAAATCTTTGTTTAGTGGTCCACAAAGTAATTTTGATTTTTTTTCTTAAAGCCTTCTTTTGCTATGGCAATTCTTTTCTGAATTTCTGTCATGCAGTACATATCATCTCTGATCATACTGGGTGTTTATATTTATCCTAATACACATATCTTCATCTACACACAACACATCAAACTTCCAACCACCACAGAAAGATGCAAGAGAGGAGAAAAATTCACAGAGAAAAATGTTGGCCTGTTTTACAATTTGTCAATTTTCAACACAAAGACATCCTTCTTACAAATACTACATAAGAAGACTTAAATAGCAGGAGCAAGGTCAGAGGAAGAGGCCAGCAGTTGTTCAGTATTCTTTTGTAAGCCTGCACGCTCTGCCTATTGTGTGAGATCTTATGCAGTTCATGACCTCTTCAAAAATACATATTGCTGCGTAAAAATCACAGGAGTCTTCAACAAATAATTTCATTCAGTAGCTGGTTCCTCAGAAAGCAAGAACAGAGAATTAGGTAAGTGGTGGCAAAGGAAATGATCCTGTATATCTATCAATAAGAATATTCTCAATTTTATTTACAATTAATTGCTGCTGGCTACTATTCATAATTGTGCAATTCAATATCATAGCACTGAGTTATAATCTTATTTTAGAGCCAATGATGTCCAGCTCCTTGTCTGAATGATCAGCAATGAGGCCTTCCGCTCAGAGGGCACTGGGATTGATTCCTGGCCAGATGGGGGATTTTGTTAATTCCTCTGACTCAGAGATTGGATGTTTGTGTTTTATCCCAATACACCCTTCTTCATGCACTCACAACACATCACACTAACAATCACCACAGAACAAACATACGGCAGGAGGAGCATCCAGCTGTAAAACAGGGCCAAGTCCACATGTACAACACAGTCCACAACTGCGATCCACAAGGTTGACTAAACAGCAGCAGAACAAGAACACAAAAATATATTGGATATACTGATCATTATTCTCATCTACATTATGGAAAGAACAAACAAATGACAAATCAAGTCATAGCCTGTGGCTTTTCCTTGCATCTGTCTGTATAGCAAAAAGTAGCTTGCAGTGATAACTCAGCCTCATTTATGGCTGTGACAGTATGGGAGCTGCTGGGGTATGGG
This sequence comes from Anabrus simplex, assembly GCF_040414725.1. Classification (NCBI taxonomy): domain Eukaryota; kingdom Metazoa; phylum Arthropoda; class Insecta; order Orthoptera; family Tettigoniidae; genus Anabrus; species Anabrus simplex. Next base: position 688,354,276 of record NC_090265.1, on the reverse strand, counting down.
TGGCACTAAGTAATGACATTCATTATGTTATTTGCTTTACGTCCCAGTAACTACTTTTACAGTTTTTAGAGACGCCGAGGTGCCAGAATTTAGTCCCTCAGGAGTTCTTTTACGTGCCAGTAAATCTACCAACATGGGACTGACGTATTTGAGCACCTTCAAATACCACCGGACTGAGCCAGGATCGAACCTGCCAAGTTGGGGTCAGAAGGCAAGCGCCTCAACTGTTTGAGTCACTCAGCCTGCAGTAATGACATTCAGACTACAACCAGTGTGTCTGGACATTATGAAAGATGCTACGCATAAGGCCAGTCATGCTCCAACAGCGGAAAGTCAATGGTTTAACGTTGCACTAACACATCGAAGGTTTTCAGTGATGCAAGGCTGGGAAAGGGCTAGGAATGGAAAGGTAGAGGCTGTGTGATTAGGGGTGCGCAACTGTGATCTTGCATTCGGGAGATGGTGGGCACTGTCGACAGTCCTGAAGATGGTTTTTGAAGTTTCCCATGTTCACTCCAGACAAATACTAAGGTTGTACTTTAATGAAGGCCACGACCACTTCCTTTCCCACTCCTAGCCCTTTTCTATCCCATCGTCGCCATAAGACCTATCTGTGTTGGTGCGACGTAAAGCAACTTGTATAAAAAGGCTCCAACAGCACTTTCTGGCCTGATGAAGAAAGCAGTGGCAAACTACCTAACCAGCCTCCAGGCTGAATACTTAAAAGACGTACGCTCTGATTTTCATGTTCTTGGCGAGTGTCAAACCTGTTTAATAACTTGTGGTGTCACGTAGCTATTAGCTTGCATTCAGGAGACAGTAGGTTCGAACCCCACTGTTGGCAGCCCTGAAGATGTTTTTCCATGGTTTCCCATTTTCAGATCAAGCAAATGCCAGGGCTGTAACTTAATTAAGGCCATGGTCACTTCCTATCCCATTGCTGCCATGCGAAGGTGTCGTTGCACAGTAAAGCAAATTGAAAAAAAAAAAAATTGTGATGTCTATAATAGGGCACTACGTATTTTGGTCTAGAATTTAAAAAGGTAATAATTTACAGAAGGGGAAATAAACACTATTAGGTTTAAAAATAATTTAATATAATAGGGCACTGTGTATTTTGGTCTAGAATTTAAAAAGATACGCCCTAATCATTTACAGAAGGGGGAATAAACACTATTAGGTTTAAAAATAATTTAATGTAGTAACAGACAAAATATTTGTACTGGTAACAAGGAAAATCAAATATATGTATAAAAAAATGGATAGAAATAAATGAATACTCTCTCCCCAGTGGTCAGGAATTAGGGGATGGGAGCATTCTATTATATTACTCATACTCATATCACAGTATTACCAACCTTTACCATATGCTAAGCAAACTAGGCATACCTCATTTTTTCAAACATAATTTCCTTCGTCAGAGTGGGGATACAAAGCTGAAACAGGTAAATAATTTGAAGTATTTAGGATGTGTGTTCTCCCAGGATGGTAGTACAGCAAGCGAGATTGAATCAAGGTGCAACGAAGCTAATGCAGTGAGCTCGCAGTTGCAATGAACAGTATTCTGTAAGAAGGAAGTCAGCTCCCAGTCGAAACTGTCTTCGTATAGGTCTGTTTTCAGACCAAATATGCTTTACGCGTGAAAGGTGGGTGGACTCCAGATACCTTATTCATAAGTTAGAAGTAATGGGCATGATTGCTGGTACAAACAGGTGGAAAGAATGGTAGAAGGGTACTCGGAATGAGGAGATAAAGGATAAGTTAGGAATGAACTCGATGGATGAAACTTTACGCATAAATTGGCTTGGGTGGTGGAACCATGTGAGGCAAATGACGTAGGATAGGTTATCTGGGAAAACAATCAACTCTGTTATGAAGGGTAAGAGAAGTAGAGTGAGACCAAGACGATGATAGTTAGATTCAGCTTCTAACGATTTAAAGATAAGAGGTATAGAACTAAACAAGGCCGAAGTACTAGTTACAAATAGAGGATTGTGGTGGTGGTTAGTAATCACAGAGGCTTGCAGACTGAACACTGAAAGGCATAAGAGTCTGTAATGAAGATGCATGTATTGTCCCCGTTTCTACCATCACGGTAATTTTTCCCCAGACTTTTAGCCGCTCCCAGGGGTGCTCAGTTCGAACTATGATTTTTTTTAAATGCCCTAAAAATACATACACCCTGGACAATGGAGAACATATAACTAATATGGACAAGGTGAGGTCAACTAAAAGCTATAAATAAAGTAAGGCGAAGCATGACGTCAGTTTTAGAGGAAAAACTGTTTACTAAAATAAACAAGAAAAAAATGAAAAAAGAAAATAGCATAAAGTATAAAATCATCCAAATTTTTACATGACTCAGAATTTTTCTTTCAGCTCGATCACGACCATCTTGAGAATCAAAATAGAAATCATACAAACATACAATTGTATGCTGACACTCATACTTAAGATATCATATCAAATCAAATCCTTGAAGTTGATTAATTTTTTTAACACATTGGCTTGCGTGCTCGCACCACACACCTGGCTTTATTTTTGTTAACACCTTCAACTGTAGATGAGTACGTTCCCCTTTCCTGCACACTTGATATTGCAGTGGGATCCCTAACCTTAAGAAAAGACGTGATTTAATGTGCAAAGGGGAGACAAAAAACTAATCTAACTGTACAATATATAACAAGCTAAGTGGTAAAATATCCTACAAATATATACATCCTGAATCATGAGCACAACAAAACACTGTGGGTGGGAACCACACACAATAAAATCACATAAAAGGCAAATATACACATTCAAAGAAACAAAAACATGTCATATTTTCCAGGGCTCACCAAGAAAAGCATGCGGCATTTATGCAATCCTCACTCACTCAATGACTAGATGGAAAATATAAGGAGATAAATTTACAATGAGCAACCCTTCCTATTCAACGTAGGTTCCTGATATAAATTATATGGCACAAAATCAATCAACTGGTGGACTTTATAACGACACGCACAACTCAACGTGGATTCCTGAAATAAATACATGACACAAATTCATAAAAATAACGGAGTAGGCTTAAATTTTGACCACATAATTCAACGTTGGTTTCTGAAATAGATTACATGACACAAAAATATTCCTCAGCGCAGTAATATCATGAAAGAAAAACCAAACAAAACATCGCGATATAAAACATCTCGTCCACTGCAACATGTAGTGACCTGGACAAAAACCAATAAAATCATCACAAAGTATAGGCCACTAAAATAAACTCTCCTCAGTAGACACACATATCACCCTCGCCAACACACGGCGAAATGACTCAAAGCGGAGATTCAATCTCCCAAAATAATGCAGCAATCGTTAAAAAAAACCACAGGGTCCAACCCTTTACACACACCGTTCAACAGTCTACCCGAGGCAAGTCACAGAAACAATGTCAATGTGACTTGAGACCGACAAGGTCATCTCCATTCGAGACGACAACTTTTTTATTTACAAATGTTACACGTTTTATTCGTAGTATTGACGGTCTCACTACACTCCTCAGCATAGTGTTTTATTTAACAGTCAGCAAGATCTATTAGACGAGAGGACTTTGCACCTCAATGTGTTTTTAACTCGCTAATCATGATCACTGTCACTTCACATCATTACGTTTTTTAATTTGTTTGTATATTATGTAATCATTGTTTTACTACTGAAGATGGCCTTGAGATTAGGCTGAAACATGTATAGACTTTGCTTCATCTAACAGATGACTTGAATTGTATTGATAGGAGGATTTTATAAATATTTTCTTTTGTAAAGTAACATTCGCTGTAATATCATAATCTGAAACTAGGAAATTGCCACATAGACAATCGATAATGTCTGAACATCAGAAAGTTACTGAAATATCTCCATCTTACAACTCAAGGAACTCGCATTAATGATAATAATAAAAATAAATTTACAGAAAATTGATTCTAATTATTCGGAACTTAGAATTCGAAACCGGGTTCGAGGAACTCTTGAATCAAATGATAATTTACACTCATGTTGATATTCAAATAGTTGTGAAGATGAAGCTATCAAAATTTGCGGATCCAAACTCCACCATCTCACACATACTCATTCATGCATCATGCAAGAAATTCCAGAAAATGTGATGGCATGTTTCCGTACACTATGAGCTCCCATCAATAATACTTTAATCTACTCCTTCCTGACTTTAATTTGAATCCTTATTTACATTTGCATTTAAGCCCCGAGGCGTACACTGCATTTCAAACATCAAAGCAAAACAAATCCAAATAAATGAGGCTAAAATAAGAAACTGACTCATAAAAGAAATTATGCTAACCACTTAGCTAAAAATCTGCATAAAATAGAAAGGAAGCAAGCTGTGACCTTATGCAAATGGTCCGCATTTACGTTACAATTATATTTACATTAACAAACTTCCTAACATTTACTTTAAATAGGACGTAGTCCTTCCAAACAAAAGCTAAATTTACTGAAATTAAATATCAAAACTAACCTGTCCCCTTTTGCAACATTAAAACATGTTCACTCTCACATAATTACATTGAAAATTTTGAACTCATCCATTTGACTTATCGCCGCCAGCCTTTCGGACAGCCGGCCCCCATTGTTTTAACCAGCCATAGCGAAGATGATGCCTTCAGAAAAGGCTTGGATCAATCCTTGGGTCTCCATCCTGGTGTAGAACTGTGATCTCATGGTCTCTGTCGCTGCTTCTGCTTCTGGATGTCGTTTAAAACATCCCCTCATTCACGGTGTAGGAAACTGGGTCAAGATTAACCCACCATTTACTAGAATACTACAACCGGAGTAATTTCCACTTACCGTGAAACCAGTTCCCATTCAGTCACGGAACAACTTCTCTTATCTAATCCCGTAACTAGGCCAAATATTTCCCATTTAAATGCAGGACTGGAAATAGTTAAGTTTATGCCCTCGGGAAACTATTTACACAGGCTGCCTACTAAGCATTAAAAATGATTAAATGAAACTGTTCTCTCCGTCTGGAAATCGAAAATTAAATGCTATTTTCCCAGTATTTGAAAACTTGAATAGATTAAATGCAGACTAAGTGTCTTCCAACAAAATTAGAAGTCCCCACACGATCACTCATGTGAATAAAAACTTCTGCTCACGATGTTACCTGCATGAATCTCGCGAATAATGTTGCTAGCCCATGCGCTCATCGCTTTTATTAATTCATCCTCTAAGACGCCGTTGTATCCTCGATCAGGGCAATCACTCGCAGACCAATGTCTAGCCAAATTGACGGTGACGCTATCGTATCATTGGTCCAGCACATCACGTTCGTGATGCTCACTTCAAACGTATATTTCCAGCTCCTGTAGCCTCTCGCTGGGCCTCCGAAATGTTTTCCGTTGGTCTGGCCATTGGAGTTCTATTGTTTCTTTGTTCTGCTTTGTGTACATCATGTCGAAATTCCTCCTCCTAAAATTAGCTGGCGAGCAAATAAACCTGAGCTCCAAGCTCCCTGCAGAAATTGCGACATGGGCTGCTGAATGTAGAGTTCCCTGCCAGTTACTAGTACTTAATAAAACTGAAATATTCTCTGTACATTCAAATAAATGACTGATTAATTACATGGGCACTTCAATAAGGGCTCAGTATGTATGTATGTATGTATGTATGTATGTATGTATGTATGTATGTACAAGAATGCATGTACAAGGGTAATCCCAAAAATAAGGTCTCCTATTTTTTTATAAATACAGAACACTGTTCGTGTGGCTGTTGGTCACAATATTGTGAAGTGTGTTCCCACGCTCGCATATAAACATGTGTACGCCACACTGAGGTACTCAGTCTTGGCTTGGCAGCCATTGAGAATGGAGCTCCCGTTGGATGTTACCACCAAGTGTGAAGTGCGCTCAGTTATTTGGTTTTTGAACACAAAAGGTACTAAACTGATTGAAATCTATCGCCAATTGACGGAAGTGTATGGCAAGTCGTGAACGGATGTCAAAAATGTTTGTAAATGGTGTAGAAAGTTTGCAGCCAGTCGGACTGAAATTCACAACGAACAAAGGAGCGGGAGACCGTCAATTTCCATAGAGACAGTCGTGAAGGTTAAGCAAATCAAGCGTGAAGATCGGCAGATCACCCTGCATGATCTCTGCACTTTGGTTCCTGAAAGTGCTGCTCACAGAATTTTAACGGAAAAGTTGAAATACCGGAAGGTGTGCGCAAGATGGGTGCCATGCATGCTGACTGAAGACCACATGCGGCAACGAGTTGATTTTTCCTGTGCATTTCTTCAACACTTTGCAGCCGAACAGGACAACTTTTTGGACTCATTTGTCACGGGTGATGAAACCTGGGCGTTCCACTTTACACCTGAGACCAAGCAACAATCATGCCAGTGGCGGCATCCCTCTTTGCCAAAGCCGCGGGAATTCAAACAAACACAGTCTACCAGTAAAGTCATGACAACTGTGTTTTGGAATCGAAAAGGGGTATTGCTGGTCGACTTTATGCCCGCTGGGACCACAATTAATGCTGACAGATACTGTGAGACCCTGAAAAAACTCGGACAATTCAGAACCGGGAGAAGAGGAATGTTGAGCAAGGGCATAAACATTCTCCATGACAATGCTCGCCCGCACGTCGCCCAGCAGACCATTGCTCTCCTGCAACAGTTTCAGTGGAACATCATCACCCACCCACCTTATAGTCCCGACTTGGCACCCAGTGACTATCACTTGTTCCCTAATTTGAAAGAACATTTGGCTAGAGAGCGATTCAGCACCGACGAGGTGAAAGATGAGGTTCACAACTTCCCGAACAGCATGGCGGCGAGATGGTATGACATGGGCATGAAAAACTGTTACAATGTCTACAAAAATGCATCGATCGAAATGGTGATTATGTAGAAAAATAGCTAAATGTTTGCTGTAAAATGATGTAAACCATTGTAGAAATGAACAGGAGACCTTATTTTTGAGATTACCTTCGTATGTATTTATGTATATAGTATTCCCCAGTGTCCAATGATCAGGAACTAGGAAACAGGAACATTCTTATTCTATTACTCATATCACAGTATTATCAACATTTACCATTGCTAAGCAAAATAGGCATATCTAATTTTTTCAAATATAATTTTCTTTTTCCTACAAAAATATTGCTATACAGTATATAGTTAAAGAAGTGGAATTAGCATCAACACATAACAAGTATTGCTCTGCGAGTCCTTAAGAATAACCTATTATACATCTTTTCGAATAGTGTCATCTTGCTGAAAACTACATCGGGAGTTATTCCGTTACAAGTGTTTACTAGTATATGTTACATGATGCTTCTCATGTAAATAATTAATGACTGTTCATGCAGCGGGATTCAATCTGAAGTCAATTGTCTTTGTTGATCGCTCTACTATCACTACATTGATATAAAAAGTGTTATGGTTTGGAATTTAGGAAACTGCTCATCTGCCAAAAGTTGAAAAGTCCTTCAGGCTTAGGACAGTACTACGTATATATACAGGATCCACCAGAAAAATGTATACACTCTTTACGGAACAGAAACTATTTATTGTGTGGTTTGTTTTGTGTTTTGTGTTTTTTTTTTTTTTACATTAAAATTTTGATTACACATGTAGTACTGTCTTCAGTTAAACATATGATTACATGAGATGTTCAAAATGTTCACCGTTGGCTGCCAGACACATAGCAGAATGACGAGCGGTCGCTGCAACTACGTCCATCAAAGCTTGAATGGCGATCTCTGCACATGCCGCTGTAATCTCCCGGCGAAGGGCCTCCAGCGTGAGCTTACGTCGATAGACTTAATTTTTCATACTTCCCCACAAGTAAAAGTCCATAGGGGAAAGATCTGGCAACCGTGGGGGAAACTCAATGGGCCCTCGTCATCCAATCCAATGTCCCGGCAGATTGTCATCAAGGAAAGCTCGTACTGCTACATGGTAGTGTGGTGGCACCCCGTCCTGTTGGTAGAAGACTTTATCATCAGCTCCATAAAGCACACGTACAGCTGGTAAAATTAATGTGCGTAACATTTCCAAGTACACTGCTCCAGTGACAGTACCATCAGAGAAAAAGGCTCCTAGTAAGCCCCTCGATGACAGTCCACACCAGACATTAACCCCTGGGAGATTGACCGCCTTGTCCACATGAACATGCAGATTTTCCTGAGCCCAACAGACACAGTTATGTCGATTCACTGTTCCATTAAGTGTAAATTGGGCTTCATCAGACCACACGAACTTCATCAGAAATTGTTCATCTTGGGTCACCATTTGCTGATACCATTCGCAAAATTGCATTCGTCGATCGGGATCGTCCTCATTAAGCGCATGCAATAATTTTGGGATGTAAACTTTCCACTTAGCTGTTTTCAAAATTCGTCGTACACTTGTACTGCTAATCCTCACTTCCCGTGCACATTGCATAGCAGACTTCTGTGGAGAATTCGCAAAACTTTCCAACACATGAGCCGAAGAAGCAGGACTGGTAGCTGTGCGCGTTCTTCCCGATTTCCCTTTGTGAATATCACAAATCATTCCATGCGTTTAATTGTTAGGCGTGTTGGGGGTTCTGTTCCAAACTCCCTCCTCCACTGACGTTGCACTTCAACGGCATTATCAAACCTGAAAAACCACTTCAGAATGTACTTTCGTTGCTCGAACGTCAAGCGTGCTCCAGCCATTTTGTTTTCCCACTATCGTGATGCAAGTAACGACATCTGTTGAGCAAAAGATCATGCTACAACATTTAGAAACAGTCATAACAGTTGACAATGTCCATATCCTGATATCATCTAACAAAGAGTGTATACATTTTTCTGGCGGACTCTGTACGCAGGGAGAGTCACCAAACATTATCAATGGCAGTATTTCTTAACCAATAAGGAATTTTGAAAAACAACTTTCACAAACAGAGCAGGAGAGGGGCTAAAAAAAATTACTGGATATAATTAATTTATAAATGGACAGTAGTAATAATTTTCAACACAAAATTATGTATTTTTAAATGTAAACCCCCTATTATCTTCAGTGTAATTGAAAGTAGAAGAAAGGAGGTTAATAATGGTGTATGTTACAAAGTAATACGTTAATTCAAAACTTGAGTAACTGTAATGTGAAGCTGATGCTTCAAAATACCTCAGAAGTTCATTCACAAGTTGTAACAAACCTGATGAATGACCAGAGAGCAGCACATGGCTTTGCATAAGATGACTACAATGTTTCCGTATTTAGAACGACTAAAACAAACACAACATTACAGTCAAAATCGGAACTAGGAAGCAAAAACAAGCTTATCGAGGTCTGACAAGAAAAGGATGTAGGAGAGTTGGAGTTCATGAGAAGACAGCCTATTTAGTTGATGGCAGTGTATGAAAATATGAAGTTTGTCCTTGTGCTTCTGCGTTTGTCTTTGCCGCCTCTTTCTATATCTTTCTCTTCCCATACTGACCTTTATCCTATTACGTGTTCCTTTCGATGTTCCTATCTTTCTATACACTTGTACTTGTTTATACCTTGCCTATGTAAGTTACTCTCACTCTCCATTTCATCCTGACATATCAGCAATGATTAAGACTGCATGTACCTACAAGTCAGTGGGAGAAAGAAAAAAATGATTTGATAGTTTTTAAATTGCTTATCACATAGATACCAGTGTAAATAATCATCTAAGTTTCATCTGCCTATCTTTTAATAATTAAAAATCTGAGACCATTACCATTCCCTAGCATTTCCTTACATCAATTTTACATAGCGTAAAATATGACAGACTGGAAATAACAGAAAAATCCATCGTTTTAGACCTCTGAACAAGCAAATGAACATTGAAAATGTTCCTTCAAGAAATGTGGAAAAGGGAACTTTTAGGACATGAAGGAGAAGTAAACCATGAGATTGCTTACAAGGTACACAATATTTATTACTGTAATTATATACATTTTTTGTCAGATGTATTTGAGTTTCTTTCTTTTCTTTCTTGCTTCTTGAACTCGCCACTAATGATGTCTATAAACATTGATAGTTTCATCAGCTGCTGGACTCGTGATTGACACATGCTCAACATGTGACTTCTTTTGTTTGAGTACCGATACAAGTATCGCTCTGCGAGTGCTTAAGTATAACATATTATATATCCTTTCGAGTGGATCTTGCTGAAAACTACATCGGAGTCATTCCATTACAAGTACTGATCTCCAAGTGTTTACTAGTATACATTACATGATGCTTCTCATGTAAATAATTAATGACTGTTCGTGCAGCTGGATTCAACCTGACGTCAATTATCTTTGTTGATCGCTCTACTATCACGACATCTTTATCTGACCGACCACTCGGTCCTGGTTCATCACTAAATTTCACCACTCTTTTTTTCCACTTTTCTAACTTACTAAACAACGTTTACGTGCTGGTGGCATAATGGCACGCAGCATAATAGCGCACGACATATGTGATTCAATGTTAGATAACATAACCTCAAACCGGAAACTCATTGGTTGACTAACTCTACCACTAGTAACGCTACTGTCACATCATACTTGACCCCCCTTTAAATCGACCTGGAGAGTTTAGTTTTGCAAAATTCAAAAATTAGGCATACAAATTTTTTAACAAGGTTCAATATATTTATTGAAATATTTAAAATGAACATCGGATAATAATTATGGAACAAGTTCATTTTTTTAAATTGCCTCTTTTTTATGGGTTTTTTGTGAATAACATTTGGACCGGATATGATTTCCAACATTTTCTTTTTCCATTTGATAGAGCTCTCCAAAACACACGTTTTGACACCTTCACCTTCACCTTCAAAACTTTAGTCACAATTGAGTGAAATAGCTTAACTTTACATTGTTTGCTAAAGTGGGGCCCTATACTGTGTGATCTAAGAAACATTTTTAATGTTAAAACACTAGTACAAAGTTTTAGCTCTAGCACATTTGCTGATTAATCTTATTTAACATACAATTCTCAAAGACTGGAAACTTCTATATGTTTCTATACATTTTAAAATCAACAGCAAACAGAGTATTTGTTCAGACAATACATAGGCTTAAATTAAAAGAATAAACTAAAAACATTTGTTTACATACCAAGTGAGCCTGCAATGAAGTCAATTGCAGCATCTTTGAAGTTGTCTTTGGCATGTTCATCATTAACCATAGCTGCACTATCTACAACTGAAACAGACAAGCACAAAGCTATTCAGGTCAAAGTCCAAAAGCACAAATGAAACAGTTTTAAGACACATACTGTTATCACTATGAAAGATGTAGGTGGACAGGATATCTCAAGAATATAGAAGCATAAACCATGACAATGAAATAATGACATATTCTCCAAACACCATTCTGATTATGGTTTCATCATCATCATCATCATCATCATCATCATCATCATCAATCACTCGTGTTCTACCTCCCTTTTGCATTGATGGTTTTAAGGGGAGATCCTACATATATTCTGGGCCAAAAACAAGGACTTGGAGCTAGTACACTCCAAATTTTTGGGGCACATGATGGACTTTTTCTTTGCATGAGCAGGCATCTTTTAAAGATCCTGTGGAGACATTTGATTTAAATTTTAAAAAGCTACATTCTTAAAAAAGGGAGCCATAATTTTGAAACTTATCGCAAGTTCATTTAACTAGGCATGGCCACTCCAGCTTTGCTTTTTCTCAATAACAACGTTCTCCAGAATTCAAAATGCTCCAAACAAACCAGTTTTAATCTGATTAGCTTCAAACTTTGTAAGAACATGTACCCTATATGTTTATTCAGAATTTATAGAATTATTGAAAACTTTCAGAAATTACTTGAGACAATGCACGCACTATAAATGAGCTCTTTGACCTTTCTAAGCTTCATAAATAAGTTTCAAAAGAGAAAACAAAAAACGGGTATGTCTGGAACATTTTGAAGAGAAATAAAGAAGTATTTCTTAAAAATAAGAGCTATAATTTTGAAACTAACTGCACAATTGAAATAAAATTTTGAATTTTTTCCTAATTTAGACTATATTAACAGTCTCACTAATTTTGGTCAATCAGGCTAAAATGTTCAAAGATACAAAATTCAGCGGGGTCCATCTTAAGATATGTTGGAGGCTGGAATTATAACCTTGAAAGGATGTTCCTTAAAATACGAATGAATCTATTGAAGCAGGCCATCATTCTACTGGCAAAAATATATACACATGATTGTTTTTGTCAATGTGATTCGCCCTTTACATTATACAAAATTTTAGTAATCCAAACTTTTTTTGTCTTTCAGTTAATCGCTGGTCAGGTATTACTGAAAATTATGAACTTTCCTTCGCGCATTAATTTGTTAAACTAATATTATGTGGCATCTCTAGTAGATGGAAAGAGACTGCTTCTAAAATTCATTCACCATCTGTCGTCGTCATCAAACAATGGTAGTTATTACTGTTTTAAGAGGAAGTACAAATGGACAACCATTCTTTATTAACAATAATCAGGTCAGACACTTCGAAGAATGAAGATATTGGTAATAGAAAGGGAAGAGCCATGATGGGCGTGAAAATAAAAAGACATCATAGGTCTTGCAAATCTAATACTGTCAGGATCGCAAAACAAAAAGAGTTGACCAAAGGAGGTTGGATAAGAAAGATGAAGGCAAGGAAGTAAGTGGAAGCAATGCCAAACTCAGCTAGATGAGGATGCTTGTTCTTTCAAGGGGCCTAACAACTAGGTCATCAGCCTCTAATGATACAAAATGAAAAAATAATAATAATAATAATAATAATAATAATAATAATAATAATAATAATAATAATAATAATAATGTAAAAAAATTTAAATTTACCTACTGATTAGAATTTTAAAGATGATAACAATAAAGAAAATGATTATGAATATAAAATAATCAGTGGAACTAATTTAGAATTCACTAATTCACAAATTTTCTTATAAAATGATTTTAAAAATAAATTAAAATGTATTCAATTGGAATAAGGCATTGCCTTTGAAACAAAATAATATATTTCATTCAGAGTAAAAGTTTCAAAAATACATTAAAAATACACAGATATATAAAAATAGAGTTAAAAGAATAAAAACAATGTTAACAAAATTAGAAAAAACTTCACATTTAAACATGATAAAACAGGCATAGGACAATAGCGTTTGTTGGCGTTTTCAAATACCACCAGACTGAGCCCGGATCGAACCTGTCAAGTTAGGGCCAGAAGGGCAGCGCCACTCAACCCGGCATTATGATTATTATTGAATGATAAGAATTTCATTTGGTCCATATTGAACTGAGATTACAATTTAATTAATAATATATTGTGGTTCCAAGATTTAAACATGCTCATCAAGTTTCATCATACCAAAGCCCAACTTTACAGAAAGTGCCTCGTGACAACATAAGACTATCACGCCGCCAACGCATAATAATCCTCATATATTTTATATAAACTATTTTAAATGTGTGTTGGTATACAAATCCCTTAATCCGCTGAAACACAGGGTGCCATAGGAAACATGCATCTGCGCTCAGATGGCCTTCATTTAAACCGCAGTGGTATGTATAAGTTAGGAAATTTGTTTGGAAGGGTAATAGGGAGGTACATTCAGGGAAACGGGATGACCTAGGGAGTGGTGATAAGGGAACTGGAAATCAAGTAGGGATGACATAAAATTGTTAGTGTTGAACTATAGAAGTATTGTAAGGAAAGGAATAGAATTAAGTAATTTAATAGATATATATTTACCAGATATTGTAATAGAGTTGAATCATGGCTAAGAAATGATATAATGGATGCAGAAATTTTCTCACGGCACTGGAGTGTGTATCGTAGAGATAGGATAGGAAGGGTGGGAGGGGGAGTGTTCATTCTGGTGAAAGAAGAATTTGTAAGCTACGAAAAAGTTAAAGATGAGACACATGAAATTCTAGGTGTAAGGCTCATTTCTAAAGATAATAGGCAACTTGATATATTTGGAGTGTACAGATCGGGAAAGGGTAGCACTGACGCGGATTCGGAATTATTTGATAGGATAGTCGGCTATGTGGGAAACGACATGGAAAGAAATGTGATTGTAGCGGGAGATCTGAATTTGCCAGATGTCAATTGGGAAGGAAATACGAACGACAGGAAGCATGACCAACAAATGGCAAATAAGTTAATATGGGAAGGACAGCTGATTCAGAAAGTGATGGAACCAACCAGAGGGAAAAATATCCTGGATGTCGTGCTGATAAAACCAGATGAGCTCTATAGGGAAACTGAAGTAATAGATGGTATTAGTGATCATGAAGCTGTTTTTGTGGTAGTTAAAAATAAATGTGATAGAAAGGAAGGTCTTAAAAGTAGGACTGTTAGGCAGTACCATATGGCTGATAAAGCAGGCATGAGGCAGTTTCTAAAAAGTAACTATGATCGGTGGAAAACGGTAAATAAAAATGTAAACAGACTCTGGGATGGGTTTAAAGAAATTGTTGAGGAATGCGAAAACAGGTTTGTACCATTAAGGGTGGTAAGGAATGGTAAAGACCCACCTTATTATAATAGAGAAATAAAGAGACTAAGAAGGAGGTGCAGACTGGAAAGAAATAGAGTTAGAAATGGCTGTGGAAGTAAGGAGAAATTGAAGGAACTTACTAGAAAATTGAATCTAGCAAAGAAGGCAGAAAGGATAACATGATGGCAAGCATAATTGGCAGTTATACGAATTTTAGTGAAAAATGGAAGGGTATGTATAGGTATTGTAAGGCAGAAACAGGTTCCAAGAAGGACATTCCAGGAATAATTAATGAACATGGGGAGTGTGTATGTGAGGATCTTCAAAAGGCAGAAGTATTCAGTCAGCAGTATGTAAAGACTGTTGGTTACAAGGATAATGTCGAGATAGAGGTGGAGACTAAGGCCAAAGAAGTAATAAAATTTACATATGATAACAATGACATTTACAATAAGATACAAAAGATGAAAACTAGAAAAGCGGCTGGAATTCATCAGATTTCTGGGGATGTACTAAAGACAATGGGTTGGGATATAGTACCATATCTGTACTTATTTGATTATTGTTTGGTCGGAGGAGCTATACCAGATGAATGGAGAGTTGCTATAGTAGCCCCTGTGTATAAAGGAAAGGATGATGGACATAAAGCTGAAAATTACAGGCCAGTAAGTTTGTCATGCATTGTATGTAAGCTTTGGGAAGGCATTCTTTCTGATTATATTAGACATGTTTGTGAAATTAATAACTGGTTTGATAGAAGGCAATTCGGTTTTAGGAAAGGTTATTCCACTGAAGCTCAACTTGTAGGATTCCAGCAAGATATAGCAGATATCTTGGATTCTGGAGGTCAAATGGACTGTATCGCGATTGACCTGTCTAAAGCATTTGATAGGGTGGATCATGGGAGACTACTGGCAAAAATGAGTGCAACTGGACTAGACAAAAGAGTGACTGAATGGGTTGCTATATTTCTAGAAAACAGATCTCAGAGAATTAGAGTAGGTGAAGCTTTATCTGACCCTGTAATAATTAAGAGGGGAATTCTTCAAGGCAGTATTATCGGACCTTTATGTTTTCTTGTATATATAAATGATATGAGTAAAGGAGTGGAATTGGAGGTAAGGCTTTTTTTTTTGCGGATGATGTTATTCTCAATAGAGTGATAAATAAGTTACAAGATTGTGAGCAACTGCAACGTGACCTTGAAAATGTTGTGAGATGGACAGCAGGCAATGGTATGTTGATAAATGGGGTTAAAAGTCAGGTTGTGAGTTTCACAAATAGGAAAAGTCCTCTCAGTTTTAATTACTGCGTTGATGGGGTGAAAGTTCCTTTTGGGGATCATTGTAAGTATCTAGGTGTTAATATAAGGAAAGATCTTCATTGGGGTAATCACATAAATGGGATTGTAAATAAAGGGTACAGATCTCTGCACATGGTTATGAGGATGTTTAGGGGTTGTAGTAAGGATGTAAAGGAGAGTGCATATAAGTCTCTGGTAAGACCCCAACTAGAGTATGGTTCCAGTGTATGGGACCCTCACCAGGATTACCTGATTCAAGAACTGGAAAAAATCCGAAGAAAAGCAGCTCGATTTGTTCTGGGTGATTTCCGACAAAAGAGTAGCGTTACAAAAATGTTGCAATGTTTGGGTTGGGAAGAATTGAGAGCAAGAAGAAGAGCTGCTCGACTAAGTGGTATGTTAGGCATAGATATCAAAGATAATTTAATAAAAAACCACCTATTCAATACTTTCCACGTTTAATGTGGTTATTCTCTACATGATTTTATGTAGACTTATTTGGTCAGGTACATGCTTCACCCATTATTTTGGGCATCTTCAGCCTGTAAACAACCTTTAGGTCAAGGTTTGGGACCTTTTTAACCAATATAAACATACCAATATATACACTATATACAATATATACATTATATACAATATATACAAACATAAGTTAATACAGTTAAGTTTTTTTTTTGGTCCTAATCTATCTAATATGAAGAATGTCCAAAACTAAAATGGATCTTCTTTTCGGTAAAGAGGATTGCATATCGGGGTTTATGTGACCCCTATATCATATTAAGTTCTTGACGTACCGTGTCTGGTGACAGGATGTGTCGTCAACAATAAGTGGATAAACCCCGATATGCAATCCTCTTTACCGAAAAGAAGATCCATTTTAGTTTTGGACATTCTTCATATTAGATAGATTAGGACCAAAAAAAAACTTAACTGTATTAACTTATGTTTGTATATATTGTATATAATGTATATATTGTATATAGTGTATATATTGGTATGTTTATATTGGTTAAAAAGGTCCCAAACCTCGACCTAAAGGTTGTTTACAGGCTGAAGATGCCCAAAATAATGGGTGAAACATGTACCTGACCAAATAAGTCTACATAAAATCATGTAGAGAATAACCACATCAAACATGGAAAGTATTGAATAGGTGGTTTTTTATTAAATTATCCTTGATATCTATGCCTAACGTCATCTTCAATACGGAACAATAATGAGAGTTGTTACTTGTAAGTGGTATGTTGCGAGCTGTCAGCGGAGAGATGGCGTGGAATGACATTAGTAGACGAATAAGTTTGAATGGCGTTTATAAAAGTAGGAAAGATCACAATATGAAGATAAAGTTGGAATTCAAGAGGACAAAGTGGGGCAAATATTCATTTATAGGAAGGGGAGTTACGGATTGGAATAACTTACCAAGGGAGATGTTCAATAAATTTCCAATTTCTTTGAAATCATTTAGGAAAAGGCTAGGAAAGCAACAGATAGGGAATCTGCCACCTGGGCGACTGCCCTAAATGCAGATCAGTATTGATTGATTGATTGATTGATTGCTTGGTTTTACAAAAGGCTGATGATGACATTGAAAACATGTCAAAACCAGTACCTTCATAATAATAATAATAATAATAATAATAATAATAATAATAATAATAATAATAATAATAATAATAATAATAATAATAATAATAATAATAATAATAATGTTGTAATACAACTTCTGTACAACAGTCTTGTATGTATTGAAAAGGTGGATTTCCTCACATTAAAATTACTTGTGTGATTCTCAGTTCAATACTGAAGAACCATGAAGGTTTTAGATAAAAATTATTTATTCTATCATACATGTTTCAGGAACAATATGCATTCCCTTCATCAGAGTTTTTTTTTTTAATTTCTTTTTTTTTCTTTTTTTTTTCTTTCCTTGATTTGACTTCACTGATGAAGGGAATGCATATTGTTCCTGAAACATGTATGATAGAATAAATAATTTTCAATCATTAAAAGTGTATTGAAAGGTGGACCCAACATAAACTATTTTAAATAGTTTCTTTAATAGATTTAGACATGTCAATACAGGATCAAATAAAATATCTATTACCAAGCTCGACAGCTGCAGTAGCTTAAGTGCGGCCAGTATCCAGTAATCGGGAGACAGTGGGTTCGAGCCCCACTGTCGGCAGCCCTGAAGATGGTTTCCCATTTCCACACCAGGCAAATGCCGGGGCTGTACCTTAATTAAGGCCACGCCCGCTTCCTTCCAATTCCTAGGCCTTTCCTATCCCATTGTCGCCATAAGACCTATCTGTGTCAGTGCGACGTAAAGCAAATAGCAAAAAAATATATATATATACACCTATTATGGTTAAGTTTATCAACAACAGGGAATTAAAAGATTCTGGTCTGGCTGTGTTCACAAATAGACAGGCTAACAAATATACACTGAGTGGCCAAAAGTCATGGGAAGACACTGAATGTGATGTTAATAACAAGTTGCTCCTCTGAGTGCCCTCAAAATGCCAGCAATACGGCGAGACATCGACTCTACAAGGTTTTAGAATAATTCTGGAGGGATCTGGACCCACGCATCTTGCACTGCTATCCATAATTGGCCTTGTGTAGTCGGTGCGGGGTTCATAGAGCGTACAACATCGACAGCATCCCATAAATGCTCGACTGGATTAAGATCGGGAGATCTGGAGGGCCAATCCATAGTTGTAACTTCAATGGAGTGCTCCTTCAACGAACTGCATGCCACCAGAGAACTGAGATATGGCGCATTGTCCTGTTGAAATATGGCATCCCCATCAGGGTACTCTAGCACCAAAAAGGCATGCAGATGGTCTGAAGGAATGTCCACATATAGTGCACCTGTCAGCGCTCCCTGAAGCTGGACAATGGGGCCTAACTGCGACCATGAGAATGCCACCGCCGCCCAGACCAGAACTGAGCCACCTCCCATCTGGATACAAACCTTGATGACACGCATGATCCATAGCTTCATGTGGCATAAGCTATACTCTCACGCGCCCATCAGCTCGATACAACTGGAACCGAGACCATACCACACACCACCACTGTCCCATGGTCCATTGCCGATGTTCGCGGGCCCATGCACGTCTTTAAGCTCTGTGTCGAGGTGTCAGCAAAAGGACACAAGTCGGTCGTCGGCCGGTGAAGCCTATGCGGTGCAGTTGCCTTCTTACAGTCCTGGTAGAAATGGGTTCCTGACTCCCAACATTCAACTGTGCAGAGATCTGACTCACAGTAGCCCATCGAGCACCCAGTATGGTTCTGCGGAGACGACGTGATGTATGTTCATTAAACACCTGTGGTCTTCCCATGCGGCGGTTTATGCGGGTGGTAACATTCCCTCTACGATATTGAAGATCCACCCTCGACACTGTTGACCTTGGAAACCCGAATTCACGTGTAATCCCCGCAATGCTATGACCAATGTGCCCTGCGCCAATGATCATCCCACGTTCAGAGTCAGTTAACTCGCAACATGTTGCCATCTTCATGACACCGATGTCTGTGACAGACTGCTCAGCTATGCCGCAGCTGGCCGCAACTCTCAGGGTTCATACACGGCACATTTACTAATGGGACACCCCTTCCCATGACTTTTCGCCACTCAGTGTTTGTTACATTACAAGTTCAGTTTTTTAGTAAGCGACTAAACATTGAAAATTTGCATAAAAGTTCTGAAAAATTGGCAATTTGCCCCTCTAAGTATCAATTCCGACCTCTCATGTGGAGTACCATTAGAAATCCTTCTCTAACTCCAAGATGATGGTACCAAAACAGCTGCCCTAGAATCGTTAAGGGTCGAGAATGTGAAAATATTTTGATCTGCTTCATATCAACTTCTGAATGTAAATTCTGACCCATTGTGTGTATATAAATGAATACAGAATATTATGCCAACAGAATGGTACCACTGTGGTAGATGTTCATTAATCAAGGCAGAAGTTATGGTGTACAAAATTTTGTAAATTACCAAATGTACTGAAACATATGCCCGGGCTATATAATTAGTCATCCGTGTCACTACGCGACTAGTTAGATAATTTAGATCACAATAAATAACATCAATAACGTAACAGTTGTAAGGATACAATCAGCTAATCAGTTTTTACGGTATTTCATTTCATTTATTCATTGACATGACAAATGCCCACTACTATGCCATTCAGGTCTTGAAGTAGTTATCATTGGACACCTGTAAATACAACTGTACTGAACTGACTAACGTGTCTCCATTTCACCAAAAGTCAGACTTTCGGCAGACAACGTTGTCACAAAACCTAAGCAGGACAGTCCCTCCCCTGCCTTCACTACGAAGTATTTTTTGAATCAAAAATGAGTTCATCTTTAATGAATTGTGGTTTTAACTGCATTACACAAAAATATTAAAGATGATTTAGTGAAATTTTACACAAAGAACCTTGCAAAATAATAGAAATGTCCTTTCAATATTTTCTTTATATATACATTTTGACTGTAAATAACATGCTGGCAAGAAGTCTGAATTGATGCTATTCTAGAAAGCTTTTACAAAACAACAGAAATTCATTATCATGTTTGTACGGTAACTTATACTCCTTGTGCAAAAACTCAAAAACTCGTGTGTCAACTCTACGATCCTACAATTCGACTATGACAGTTGCATACCAAAGCAAATTTTACTGCTGTTCTTCTTCGCTCTGGAATAAACTTTCTCCATGGATAAAACACCTTACACTACTGCTAAAAAAAAAAAAAGCTAGGTACCGTATATCATAAAAATCAGGAACAGAGGCACTATGTTGCATGTGAGGCTTACTTCCCTAACTTCCAAACAGAACTGTAATTTACAACTTAGGGAAATAAGTAACATCACTATGTAATACCAAATTTCAAAAGCTATCTATGTATGTAGTGAGCAAATCCCTCTTCTTCAAAAGGAACATTCGTTACTTAAACTACTCTTCTTGTTTCCCCTGTGGATGAGAGCAGTACAATTACACCCACAATATACCCTGCCTGTCATAAGAGGAGACTAAAACGGCGGCCCGAGGAGCTTTTAACTTGGGAGCGTGGGTTGGCGACCACAGGGCCCTAACCTGAGCCCTGGCATTACTTACACTTGTGCCACACTCCTCACTTTCATCTATCCTATCCGACCTCCCTTGGTCAACTCTTGTTCTTTTCCAACCCCGGCGGTATTAGGTGTCGAGGCCTAGGGAGCCTTTCATTCTCATGCCCTTCGTGGCCTTGTCTTTCTTTGGCCGATACCTCAATTTTTTGAAGTCTTGGACTCCTTCCATGCTTTCCCTCAGATTAGTGTCAATAGAGGATGGATGCCTAGTTGTACTTCATCTTAATTCTACTCTTTAAACTCTCCAACTCCCTTTTGAAAACTAGATATTATTCTTCAACTATCAGTACATAAAATATAAAATAGGTCTATGCAATTGATTATTCTATTACAGTCCTGACGACTGAATGCCGAAAGACCTGTAGGCTTACTACTAACAACAATAAAATTTACAATTGAATAATAAAATGCCTATGGTGCCGGAAATTACTATAAATTAATACTTGTAAAATGTATGGCCAGTCTCTTGAAACTGATTGTAGATGAAACAGCATTATTATCATCGATCAGACAATTCCCCGCGACTGAACTTGGAAAGTAGAAATAAGGTTAAGTAGAATTTAAACTGTTAACTACGATGGTTTAGGTTTCAATCAACTGATTCTTTTCTTCATACGGAATGCAGTCGTAGTGACATTTGATGTTATAACAGTACCATCTGCATTACAGTAGTCATATTGATCACTAACGCAATTCAAACGAAGGAGCATACTATAAAAAAATACACGTGACTCGTGCCAACACGTGCGTTCTTAAGACTTATTGATGACCTACCGGTACCTAACCTTCCTCAACGTCTACGGCACCCAATCGTATGCAAATTGCTTTCTTTTTAGTAACGTATATCCCTGTCCTACTGGAAAGAGCAAGCCTATATATAAGAATGTTCCTGAGATACATGATAATGGACAGACTAGCATAACAGCAAAGAGCCACAGAATACACTACTAAGGTTCTAGCACACATTCAAGGTCCATTCAATATAAATAATGTTACGGGCCACCAGCTGATCTACAAGTCAGCCGGTCATCGTCGTCGAGCCGGATTACTTCTCCTTGCTTATGCCCACTCTTCCCAACAGCCCCTCAACATATCTTTCGCATATTTTAAATTACTGTATTTTAAAGACGACTAACAAGACTCACCCTGAACGTCTATCAAACGTGTGCTTGCTCAACATCTTGATTTTCTTCTTTCTGATTAACACATGAATGCTGTGCGTCACGAACGTGACGTCGCAATATAAAAAAATAACGAAGGCATGGAGAATTTAACCTTGGCGCTACTATCGCTAGCAGCACTCAGCACATTCATGTTTGATCTTTCTGTTTGCATATTTCTCTTTCATGTCCATGATGCTTTGCCTTCACTATTAATAAGCTCAGTTGCGCTCCCAAATGTCCTGAGTGTTCACGTGCACGATCCGCATTGTCCGCAATCAACAAATTCGCTTTTAACTGCGCGATGTTTCATCACGGTCAGTGCTGTGCTATACAGACCGAGTGAAGAAGTGCAGCACGGGTGAAACACGGTGATTGACTTTCAACCTGGAGTTCCCTTCATCAACAAATTTCAGTGGTTGTTCTTAAAAGTGAGGACTCATTCGAATAGTTCTTAAAATTTATGCATAAGCCAATGCCCAATGGCATTAAGCTACCTACTTTGTTCTTGGATATGTTGATTTGCATAGCCTACTTCGTCTAATTACCAAATTTTTCTTAAAGCTTCGAGATACCGGTATTTGACATGAAATTTAACACTTTGTCTTACAACATCCTGGTCATCAACATAAGTCAAGTGTTATTCTGGTTTTGTTGTTGTTTTTACCTTGCTTGAATCGAATTGTCGATCACCAACTTGATTACATCGGCGGTGCTCGTGATTGTTGTCGGTATGTATTCGTGTGATACGGTAAGTCCTCATTTGCTGATACAGGAGTCTCATAATCTATGCCGTTGATAATAGACCTACCGCAAACAAAAACGCCGAACGTCTTACATATTATAATGCACAATATAATGTTCTTGTTGGGTTCGTGGAGGAATGAGTTAGCTGGAAAATAATGGACCATTTATATGGTATTATAAATGTACTCATTCGGGACAAATATTTCAGATTCCCCATGGGAATCAACATCTATATCATTCGTGGAGGTTTACTCACAAAATATGGAACGCATGTCCACCATCATTCGAAGTAGTGTCAAATTTTGACGCCTCCAAGTACCCAAACCATGGATTTTCAAGCATGAAAGTTTGCCGTGTGCCATTCCACACAACATATTATGTGTTGTCGGTGTTGTACTGCATGTAAGTATATACTGTATACGGTATTTGAAATGGAACCTCTCGTTGATGGGCTATTTTTTAAAGTTTGTATACAATTGCAGCGATAATACCAGGGGCGGTGCGTAGTATTGTTGCAGGGTTGCACAACTTCCCATAATGTTGCACTTCATATGTCGTCTTTTCATCTAATGTTTTAATTTAATAAACCTAACATCTAATCGAAAACAAGTTAAAATCAACCATCTTCGGTCGTTCTCTGTACTAATGCTTCGTAACCGAACAACAAACTCTGCTGGCTTCGAATCAAACTCAGGGGGTTTGCTTTCCTACGGCAGCTCCCTAGCGGACAGCTGGGCGCAATGTACCTCAGCAGGGACGAGCCTAAACCTGCATAGTATCAAGTAGCATGCCCGTCAGTGTCGATCTGAGGGAGTTGCACGAGACTAGCAAGTCCCCTACCGAGAAACAATTCCAAATGTCCCCGTTAGACTGCGCCACACTGCGGAGATAACTTCATTCCTGCGTTATCTCCTCTCGCAAAGGTAATTCATTTCAACCTTTTAAATTTACAAATTTCATTTACGTTGCATCGACGCAGATAGCTCTTACGGCGACGATGTGATAGGAAAGGGCTAGGAGTTGGGAGGAAGTCGCCGTGGATTTAATTAAGGCACAGCCACAGCATTTTCCTGGTGTGAACATGGGAAACCGCGGAAAACTATCTTCAGGGCTTCTGACAGTGGTTTTGAACCCAGTATACCCCGAATGCAAGCCCACAGCTACCCGACCCTAACTGCACGGCCAACTTGCTAGGTAATTTCTTTTTCACGCCATACCAGACTACCCACAATATTACCAACATCTTGCTTCAATGAAAAACAGGGCGGCAAATTTTCAATTCAAGTGAGGCAAAAGTAACTGTACCAGGCTGAGTGGCTCAGGCGATTAAGGCACTGGCCTCCTGACCCCAACATGACAGGTTCGATCCTGGCACATTCCGGTGGTATTTGAAGTTGTTCAAATACGTCAGCCTCGTGTCTGTAGATTTACTGGCATGTAAAAGAACTCCGACACCTCGGCGTCTCCGTAAACCGTAAAAAAGTCGTTAGTGGGACGTAAAGCCAGTAACATTATTATTAAGAGTAACTGTAGTTACAGTGTATAATTAGCCTCTAATTTCCTGGGTTGTAATTGCCAGATATATTACATTTTTACTGGGAATGAAGTTCATTACTTAATGATAATAGAGTTTCTTGTTATTTCTGTAAGCTATAAAAATGTACACTGAAAATATTGTTTCAACACCCAGTTTCAGATACCACCAGCCGCCACTGGATAATACCATCTATACGTAGGTGAGTGGCAGCTGGCAGTAGAAGAGAGCTCATCTCAGTTGTATCAACAATCAATGTAATGTTATTGGTGATCGTGATCACTCTTATCGGCTTAGGACATTGTAGGCCACCGCAAGTAGGTTTTTTTTTCCTGCTCGGTGATAGACCATCCGAGTTCAAGGAAGTCTTCCATTTCTGGCTCCCTTGACGTCCTTATCTCTTTTTTTTCCGCGTATTCCTTCTCATTTTGGTGGTTATCTTCCGTATCAGTATGGGCTGACACGTAGCCTAGTTTTGTACGTTAGAAAAACAACACAACAACGACCATCATCGCCATTTAACTCGTTACTTTTACAATTGAACAATATTGGCGACATGGTGGAATTTGCACAAATCCGTGCCTTTGGGACATAAATAATCGGATATTGTATTTTGTGCACATGTGTTTTTTGGAATAAATATTTCCGGAGACATGTTGAAAATATGGCGAAAAATATAATATCCACGAAATCTCCGTTGTTGTTGTTGTTGTTGTTGTTGTTGTTGTTGTTACATGATAACAGTGCATAAATCATAAGAACTTCTACACCGTCTTTTGGTCCGCTTAATATTGCTACACCAGTGTAACTTAAACTAATCGAATAGTATGTATGCCCTTGTATACTCTCCGAATAACCTCGAACTTAAATATCGACCGAGCGAGTTGACCGTGCGGTTAGGCTCGCACAGCTGTGAGGTTGCATTCGGGAGATAGTGGGTTCAAACCTCACAGTCGATAGCCCAGAAGATGGTTTTCCATGGTTTCCCATCTTTACACTAGGAAAATGCTGGGCCTGTGCCTTCATTAAGCCCACGGCCGCTTCTTTCCCACTCCTAGCTCTTCCCTATCCCATCGTCGCCATAAGACGTATTTGTGACGTAAAGCAAATTGGAAGAAAACCCCACTTAAATATCGAATTTCAAGAAATTATGTCAAGCCGTTTTCCTGTGATATTTACACAAATAACCGGACAGACATACAAAAATTAAACTGAAACCACGTTCAATATTTGTATAACTATTCCGACATAAATACGAAGTATGAGGCAAAAATTTGAAGTGTACAGACAAAATTTTAATTTGATTTATTAGATATAAGCACACACTGAGTACTGGAGCATTCTAAAAGTTAACACGTAAGCGGTTTCGTGTTTTAAAACTGCACTAGAAAAAGTAAACCGTGGTTACTTTGTGACAGGCGCGCGCCAAATACTTATTTTATATTTCGCGGGTATGCATCGACGTCTTGACAATGAACAGCGTGTGTTTTCACTCCTCAGTAACGCTGCTACCTGTGCGTACAATGACAACTTCTTAAGTGTTGGATTGTTGGCGACAGAGAGCCTTTCGTGGTATTGTACAGAGCAGAGCGCGTGGTTTTGTGAACAGCGGGAAACTTCTGTAGGCGACAGAAAACCTTATTGAGGTACACACATCAAGTTTAGTGGAAATCTTAATTTCATGTTTCCTAATAAACCATGCAAAATTCGCATGCCTTTTTTTTTTTTTTTTTTTTTTTTTTTTTCCTACAAGTTGCTTTACGTCGCATCGACACAGG
The DNA here is from genome assembly GCF_040414725.1 of Anabrus simplex. Taxonomy (NCBI): domain Eukaryota; kingdom Metazoa; phylum Arthropoda; class Insecta; order Orthoptera; family Tettigoniidae; genus Anabrus; species Anabrus simplex. The sequence continues at coordinate 688,328,104 of NC_090265.1, read as the reverse complement.
TAGATCTTTCGGCGACGATGGGAATGGAAAAGGCTAGGATTGGAAAGGAAGCGGCCGTGGCCTTAATTAAGGTACAGCCTGGTGTGGAAATAGGAAACCACGGAAAACCATGGAAAACAATCTTCAGGACTACCGACAATGGGGTTCGATCCCACTGTCTCCTGAATATCGAATATTAGCCGCACTTAAGCGACTGCAGCTATGGAGCTCCGTTTTGAGCTTTCTTTCAATTATTTACGCTAAAATAAAATGAAAACGAGAAGTTTAAGGGGTAACTTTGTGACAACAATGGCTCTGTCACAAAGTAACCCCGCTGTTCTAACATCCACACATTATCATTAAAGACTTACACCTTTCAGCGTTCAATCTGCAAGCCTCTGTGAATATACTAAACGTCGCCAAAATCCCCTATTTGCAACTAGTGCTGTGGCCTCAATTAGTTCTATACCTCTTATCTTTAAATCGTTAGAAACTGAGTCTAACCATCGTCGTCTTGGTCTACCTCTACTTCTCTTACCCTCCATAACAGAGTTCATTATTCTCCTAGGTGACCTATCCTCCTCCATTTGCCTCACATGACCACACAACCGAAGCCGGTTTATGCGTACAGCTTCATCCATCGAGTTAATTCCTAAATTAGCCTTTATCTTCTCATTCCGAGTACCCTCCTGCCATTGTTCCCACCTGGTTGTACCAGCAATCATTCTTGCTACTTTCATGTCTGTTACTTCTAACTTATACTGAGATATCCTGAGTCCACCCAGCTTTCGCTCCCGTAAAGCAAAGTTGGTCTGAAAACAGACCTATGTAAAGATAGTTTCGTCCGGGAGCTGACTTCCTTCTCACAGAATACTGTTGATCGCAACTGCGAGCTCAGTGCATTAGCTTTACGACACCTTGATTCAATCTCACTTATTATATTACCATCCTGAGAGACACACAACCTAAATACTTGAAATTATCGAACTGTTCTAGCTTTGTGCCACCAATCTGACATTCAGTTTACCTACTGACATCAATTTAGTCTTCGGAAGGCTAATTTCCATACCATGCTCGTTGCACCTATTTTCAAGTTCCAACATATTAGACTGCAGGGTTTCGGCACAATCTGTCATTAAGACCAAGTCGTCTGCATAGGCCAGACTGCTTACAACATTTCCACCCAACTGAATCCCTCCCTGCCATTTTATACCTTTCAGCAGATGATCCATGTAAATTATTAATTTATTATTATTATTATTATTATTATTATTATTATTATTATTATTATTATTATTATTATTATTATTATTATTATTATTATTATTCGTGATTTGAGTCGGCGCTGTCATGGTGGTTCTCTATGTATTCGGTTCATTCACCTATTTTCAGATCTTACTTTTCCCCCATTTGCCCTGATTGCTGCTACTGCAGCACATTAGATTGCAGTATGTACCTGGTGGAATGTCTGGTGTTTTTCTAAATATATTGGTAGAATGTTGGCATTCAGCTTTTCAATTATTATTATTATTTTTATTATTATTATTATTAGAAAGGGCGCTCGAATGGGCATTAGGATTTACAATATTCACTTATCGACATGATTCTCCCTCCCTGATTTGAATAATCTACCTTTAATTCCACAGTCCCCCAATATGGCGAACATCTTTTCCCTTGGTACCCTGCCACATGCTTTCTCTAGATCTACGAAACATAAACACAACTGCCTATTCCTCTCGTAGCATTTATCAATTACCTGGCGCATACTGAAAATCTGATCCTGACAGCCCCTCTGTGGTCTGAAACCACACTGGTTTCCATCCAAATTCCTCTCAACTACTGATCTCACCCTACCTTCCAAGATGCCAGTGAATACTTTGCCTGGTGTACTAATAAATGAGATACCTCGATAGTTGTTGCAATCCTTCCTGTTCCCTTGCTTATAGATAGGCGCAATTACTGCTTTTGTCCAATCTGAAGGTACCTTACCAACACTCCATAATAATCTTACTACTCTATGAAGCCATTTCATTCCCGCCTTCCCACTACACTTCACCATTTCAGGTCTAACTTCATCTATTCCTGCTGTTTTATGACAATGGAATTTATTTACCATCCTTTCCACTTCCTCAAGCGTAAATTTCATCAACATCACTTTCCTCCTCCTCATGAGCTTGGCTGTTGGCAACACCACCAGGAAGATTTACTTTTACGTTGAGAAGATGTTCAAAATATTCCCTCCACCTCTCCAGTGATTCCCTGGGATCTATTATGAGTTCACCTGATTTACTTAAAACACTGTTCATTTCCTTTTTCCCTCCCTTCCTAAGATACTCTATTACTGTCTAGAAAGGTTTCCCTGCTGCTTGACCTAGTCTTTACAGGTTATTACCAAAATATTCCCACGACTTCTTTTTGGGTTCAACAATTATTTGTTTCGCTCTGTTTCTTTCATCTACGTACAAATCCCTGTCTGCCTCGGCCCTTGTTTGGAACCATTTCTGATAAGCCTTCTTTTTACACTTACAAGCTGCTCTCACTTCATCATTCCACCAAGATGTTCGCCTTTTCCTATCTTTACATACAGTTGTTCCTAGGCATTCCCTTGCTGTTTCTACTACAGCATCCCTGTATGCCACCCATTCTCTTTCTATGTCCCGAACATGCTTACTGTCTACTTTTCGAAACTTCTCACTAATCATACCCATGTACTTCTGTCTAATTTCCTCGTCCTGGAGATTTTCTTCCGTTATTCGTTTGCAGACAGATTTCACTTTCTCCACCCTAGGCCTAGAGATACTCAGTTCACTACAGATCAGATAGTGGTACAGACCGATGTTCTAAAATTGCCTTTTATTTAATGTGGAGTCGGAAAGCGATGTTCCACTGAACCGAAGCAAGAGTGTATATGTTTTGTTAAGATCCAATTGAGAATTAAATGAAAATTGTCTGAATAATCTACTTTGTGGATTCAGGAAATGTGGTTTTTGCCCTCTGAACCGGCCAAAAGTACTGAAGCACCTGTACAATAGGACAATGGATGTAGAAGGTGACGCTGTGAAACGAGCTGTAAGTAAATTTCATTGACCACCCGAATCACAAAAGGGGGTGAGGTAACAACTAATGGCCGAAGAAAGGAGAGACATATAGATGTGTCACCTGGAAGAGGCATGACAGCTTCAGATTTCGACACTGCATAGCTGCGCCAGTAGTTGCCAGAGGATATTTAAAAAGGTCTGCGCACACCAACGCGGGAGCGGGAACGATCCCGTCGCGAACTATTATGAGTACAGTGGGATATGGATACATTCACACCGGTGCGTCACTCTCCCACCTACATGGCAGGACTGCTGCGAACCATTTTCAGTTCGCAGCATGCAGCGTTTTCCCGCGTCCCGCATTCATTGTGACAGTAGGAATGGTGACTGAACTGTTGACAGAGTGCGTTAAGAAACATCCAATGCTTTACGACATGAGTAATGAAGATTACAAGAATGTAAGGAAGAAAATTTATGTTGTGGGATGAAATAGGAAAAGAATTGAGTATTACAGAGCACGCCGTAGGATGTCACTATTATTATTATTATGATCAAATAAATCTCAATTATGAGATATCCCGGTGGATATATATTCTCACAATACTATGGGAACGACGTTAAATGAAAACATAAATTACCTAACGACAAGAAATTATACGAAAGCAAGACATTGGAAGAAATTATAACAAAACCAGGAATTTAATGATAACGAAAGAAGTACAAAAGAGCAATATATGAAAACCATTTTTATTTTCGTAAATTTAAAATTATTTTTTCTACAGCATCGTTCTGTGGGTCCCCTCTACTGAGACCAAGTCTGCCTATTAAAGCAGTTTCATTGCTGGGCAACGCAGGGCCACATCCAGATGAAAATGATCTAGTATGTGATGGAATTCGTGCTTTATTTTTGCTCCCTAACGTAACAAGTTTGATACAACCTATGGATCAGGACGTTTTGGAATGTCTAAAAACTCTAAAAAAGAAAGTATAGGCACCGCTTGCTACGTTCACTCCTGGAAGCAACTGAACGTGAGTAAACCATCACGAACTTCTTCAAACAGCTAGCCATGAAGGACGTAATGTATTGGACGAACTTCGCAGCGACCCGGGATGGTAGGTTTCGCTACCGCTCCCGCTTCCCGCGTTGGTGTGTGCAGACCTTATTAAGTAGCGGGCAATCTGTGTAATTGCTCAATTCACACCGGGGAATAGCCACTAGAGAGAGAGAGAGAGAGAGAGAATGGTGTCCTATAATGAACTTCTCCCTGCTCTTATATTAAAAATGAAGAGCCTAAGGGTTAGGACAATGCGAAAACATCCTACTGGATAACTTTTCCTCGACTGCCTAGAGGATTACACTATACGATACATACATTGGTTGACGATCTAAGTGAGGGTTACAGTAAATTTTTCAACTATCTTCGCATGTCAAAATCATCATTTTACGAATTGCTTAGCTACATCAAAGAAGATATAACGGGAAACGACACAGGACTAAACAAGTATTTCCCAGTAGAAAAATATTGGTCCCCACACTGAGGTAAATCATACCATAGTCGTTACTTTGTTTCTCATTATAAATCTTTACAATTATCCGTAATTTTGAAAATCGTGTTATTTGAATCCATGACATATTGTTTTAATTAATCATTAGTAACTGACTTATTAACTCTTCTGATAAGGTTGACGCCAGGAAGGGCATCCGGTCGTAAAAAATCGCTACGAAGATTCATTTCACTTCTTACCCGACCCCTTAGAGACACGGGCCAAGGGTTGGACATACATTAGTTATTGACGGTTTCATAGTCAGTCGGCGGATACCGAGTGGGTCGCCGGCTGGTCCGTGGTCCGACAGCTCTGCACTCTGACCGACCCATCGAGCAGAGGAGGGGTGGGCATGGCTCTACGCCTCTGTATTCCGGAGACGGAGAGGGGCTGGTCCCCACGATCGGCTGCTCTGAGAATGGTTTTCACTAAGGCGAATAGCGGGACAGTTCCTTTTCCTAGTAAAGGTCACGGCCGCCAACCTTTCACGTTCTCCGCACATCTCCGATACAAATCTCCTGTCCTGATAGACGGCGTCACTGTCTACAACAGGAGGCCCGTCTCCTCTTTCAAGGGGAGGAATGAAAACATTTATAGTAGTGGTTCATAGTTGTTGCACGCTAACTAATTATTCCTAACGTAATATACCCTATTTATAATAATTATCTGCCTGCTCTCATTTCTTCTGCCTGCTCTCATTTCTTGATGGATGCACTATTTTTGTATCCGTCTCTTGGCACAGGCCACAGCAAAGTGTAGCTTCCACCGAAGTCCCAGACTCATCCATGGCTGTGACAATATGGAAGCTGCTGGGGTATGGGTGGTGCTGAGTAATGACATTTGGAGTACAACTAGTGTCTGTGTGTTATGAAAGGTGTTGCTCATAGGATTAGTCGTGCTGCAGTGGCACCTTCTGGTCCAGTGAGGAAAGCAATGGCAAACTACCTCACTCCTCATCTTGCCTAGTACGCCTCATTTGGACTTTGCCATTGGTTTTTGCAGTTTCCCTATAACTGCATAGCCTTTGGTGGTGCTATTTGAGGATCCAACCAGCCTCTGGGCTGATGACCTAACAGACACAGACTACAAATTTAAATGATGTAGAATTTTTATGATTATTACGCATTTCTACACTATAGAATCTAGAACACCAAGCAATATAATGGAACAATGGTGCTAATTTAAATGATGTAGATTTTTTATGATTATTACACATTTCTACACTGAATAGTAAAAATGTAATAGAATCGGAAAGAAAGTTGCTTTACGTTGCACCGACACAGATAGGTCTTATGGCGACGATGGGACAGGAAAGGGCTAGGAATGGGAAGAAAGTGGCCGTGGCCTTAATTAGGGTACAGCCCCAGCATTCGCCTGGTGTAAAAATGGGAAACCACGGAAAGCCATCTTCAGGGCTGCCGACAGTGGGGTTCGAACCCACTATCTCCCGAATACCGGATAGCCTACTGGCCACAATTAAGCGACTGCAGCTATCAAGGTCGGTAGTAATAGAATCTAGAACATTCTTCTCGCTCAGGGTTTTTTTTCCTTCGAATACCGGTAGGGCCTACTTGAATGAAGTTCATTAAAATGCTGTCGGTAATTTTTACCATCATTGATTAATTCCGCTGGCACGGGGACTGGGTGTAGGCCTGTGTGTCGTCTTCATAATCATTTCATCCTCATCACGACGCGCAGGTGGCGTACGGGCGTCAAATCAAAAGACCTGCACCTGGCAAGCCGAACATGCCCTCGGACACTCCCGGCACTACAAGCCATACACCATTTTATTTTACTTATTTGCTTTTACTTCGGGATGTCCGACTCCATGGCTAAATGGTTAGCATGCTGGCCTTTGGTCACAGGGGTCCCGGGTTCGATTCCCCTGACACGGGGACTGGGTGTATGTGCTGTCTTCGACATAATTTCATCCTGATCACGACGCGCAGGTCGCCTACGGGAGTCAAATCAAAGACCTCCACAAGGCCTCTGTGGAGGCCACACGTCATTATACCTCGGGATGGAGCAACACCAAGAATCAAACCATGATCGCCGGGATGATAGGCAAGCAGCTAAAGTGCTACACCACTCTGTTGCCCCAATAATAACAATAATGATATTGTGTATAGTCGTCACTGGGCAAAAGAAACCTCGCAAATCCTTCGGAGTAATGTTTACAGAACAACTCCAAAACTGAACTGTCGGTCGGAGAACTGTTCCTTGCATTTTTATTACTTAATGATAGTCCATTTATTCGAACACTGGAGTCTAGTGTTTCCTTCTCAGGCAGCGCGGTAAGCCTTCACCAGTTGGAGAAACGTGGTTTTCTCGTGAGTGGAATTACGAGGTTTTCATTACCTAGCAACGACATTGAAATGAATGAGTGGGTTTCGAAACAAAAATTTTAAAAAGCAATAAACATAAGCAAGGATTTCTACATGCCAAGTCAATGGGAGGTACAACCTGACACATTTTAGAATGAGTAGTTCGGAAAGGTGAAAACAGTTAGAAGCTACAATACATTTGCGTACCCCTTGAGACGACGACGCGTAGTGGTTCGTGTACCACACTTGGTTACCACTGCTTTATACAATACTAGCTGATGTACCCGTGCTTCGCTACGGAATTCTACGTTGTATACGGAATTCTAAAGTACACGTTGTGAGCAAGATTGTATTAAATTGCATAGCTCTTAACGTTACCCTACAACGCGACGAGGAAGTCACCAAAGATCTTTTCTCATATGAAGACTGAGTTAGGGAATTTTCACTGTAATGGTAGACCCACTTGCATACCATCACTCACAATCAGGTTGGGGAGTTTTCATTATAATGGTAGACAATAACTCTCCACCTGCCTTTTTACATCCTCAGAAAGACTGTCTTAATGGTTTTCCCAACTGAAATGAACATAGGTCATTACAATGACGTCAGTAGGAATGGCGCGATTACAGGCAATGCTTTCATATGAAATACTTGATCAAATGAAACACCATACATTTTCATACTTTTAACGAACAGGACTACACTGCCGATCTAACATATCAAAGTTCCAGAGCTGGAATGACCAAGCCACAGACAGCTGTGATTCGTGAACACACTTCGTCTTTTTTCGGCGGGAAGAGGGTCGAATAGTGGAGACTCTCAGTGCAAAAACTATGCCCTTTTACTAATCTGTTTCCTAGGAGTACCCGATTAATCGGAAAATATCAATTCACTACACTGGCGGCGGAAAAATCTATCTGACTTGGAGGCAATTTTTCCTCCAAGCCAGAGGAGAAACCCCTTCACTGATAATTTGGAATAAAATGAATGTAGAATTTAATAAAAGTGAAGAGCAAGAAGTTTTTCTTAAGAAACGGCTCTTTTCAGGGTTGAATTTTGAGTTATTTAGTGAATTGTGGTGCTATAATTTGTAATAGGCCTAAATTGTTTCTAGACCAGACCATACTACTACTACTACTAAGTCAGCCTCTGCCTTAATTATGCACACTGCTCATTCAAACAGCGCGTCAGAGTAGGGATCGAATAACTGGAATACTATGAAGAATCAGTGTGTTACGTACCAGCTGTATCAGAAAATGTATGAACCAGAGGAATGGCATGCTAAAGAAGAGAGAGATCTAACTCCCCGGCTATTTCCCGCCAATATTCAGTCAGGCTACTATACTCAGTACGCAGAGTAATCCCATCTATCGGAGTTGAGAGGCAGCATAGGAGACAAATAACATCACAACAAACCAATGTAATGTTATTGTTGATCAATGTTATGCGCTTTCAATATTGTAGGCCTTCACATTAGTTTTCTTCCGACTCTGAAATACCACTCATCATGGTAGGGTGAAACTGAATAAAACATAAATGATCGGAAATTGTATTCTCTATAACTTTTGTTAGTACTTTTCGACAGGACCAAAATTATAGGTATTTAAAAACGGAATTTTAGGCGCCTTCCCCTAAACAATTTCACCCAGGGTGAATAAAATTGTGTATAGCTTAGACTGTAGTGTCTTATTCCCCGACTCTATATACCGATTTTTATTAAATTCTGTTAACCCATTTTCTCGTGGCTCGGCGTCGATATGGACTTAGCAACAAAAATACAAATCCTTGAATATCTGTGCTATCATAGCCGGTACGCTAAAAGTGTATAAGACATAAATGGTCGGAAATTTAATTCTATATATGGTTATGTTGTTTTATCGATATGACCACTAATAATATAAATATTTGAGAATTAAATTTGAGACCTTCCCCTAAACTACCATTTTTTCAGCGCGAATAAAATTATTTATAGCCTAGACTGTAGCGACTTATTTCCCGACTTTGCAAACCCATTTTTATTAAGAGAGGATTTTTGGATATTCCGTCGCTAAGGGGGTGAAAAGGGGGTGGGGGTGAAATTTTAAAATGAGTGTATCTATATCTCTAAACTTTACAAGTTTACAGATGTAAAAATTGGTATTTAGAATCTACTTTAAAAATAAGGAAACACGTATTTTTTGTTTTCAGAAAATCCCAATAAGATGGGTAAAAAGGGTGAAAAAGTGGTTGAATGCCTTTAATCAGGATACCGGTACTTATATCTCAGAAACTGAAGATATAGCAGACCTGAAAATTGATAATTTTGATCTCTTTTAAAAATAAAGAAACAGGTATTTTTTTGTTTTTGGAAAATCCAATTAATGGGAGGGTGAAAAGGGGGTGAATTTTTAAAAAGAGCGCATTTATATCTCAAAACTTTTAAAGTTTACGGATGTAAAAATTGGTATTTAGAATCTTCATTAAAATAAAGAAACACGTATTTTTTGTTTTCGGAAAATCCCAATAGGAGGGGTGAAAAGGGGTGAAAATTGTTTGAATGCCTTTAATGAGGATACTTACATCTCAGAAACTGAAGATATTACAGACCTGAAAATTGGTTTATGGGATCTCCTTTAAAAATAAAGAAAAACGTATTTTTTTGCTTTTGGAAAATCCAATTAATGGGGGGGGGGGTGAAAAGGGGGTGAATTTTTAAAATGAGTGTATCTATAACTCAAAACTTTTTAAAGTTTATAGATGTAAAAATTGGTATTTAGAATCTCCTTTTAAAATAAAGAAACATGTATTTTTTTTTTTTGTTTTCGGAAAATCCCAATAGGAAGAGTGAAAAAGGGGTTGAATGCCTTTAATGAGGTTACTTATATTTCAGAACCTGAAGATATTACAGACCTGAAAGTTGGTGTTTGGGATCTCCTTTAAAAATAAAGAAGCACGTATTTTTTGTTTTTGGAAAATCCAATTAATGGGGGTGAAAAGGGGGTGAGTGTATCTATATCACTAAACGTTTGAAGTTTATAGATGTAAAAATTGGAATTTAGAATCTCCTTTAAAAATAAAGAAACACGTACTGTTTTGTTTTCGAAAAATCCCATTAGGAAGGGTGGAAAAGGGTGAAAAAGGGGTTGAATGCCTTTAATGATGCTACTTATATTTCAGAACCTGAAGATATTACATACCTGAAAATTGGTATTTGGGATCTACTTTTAAAATAAAGTAACAGGTATCTTTTCGTTTTTGGAAAATCCAAATAATGGGGGGTGAAAAGGAGGGGGTGAATTTTAAAATTAGTGTGTCTACATCGTAAAACTTTACAGATGTAAAAAATGGCATTTAGGATCTCCTTTAAAAATAAAGGAACACGTATTTTTTTGTTTTCTGTAAATTATACTGAAATTTATCATTGAATGCTTATTGTTTTATATGTAATCCGCCGAAAACCGCGATCTCACTCGTTTTATGAGAGAATCCGCCAAAATTCGTGACCTGACTCGTTTTCTAATAGATTACGGAAAGTTTCCTCCCATTTTTCAATCTTTCTTTCCGACAATCGATTTCGTACTTCCCGGGCTAGGTCCAGGTATTCCACCCGGTCAGTTGGGTCCCTAAATCTTTGCCATGTGTTCTTATTAGCATTTTTAATATGGATCAAATCCTTCAGGAGATCCGGGGTGGTGTCGTCTTGGGTGCCTTGGCGGTACTGAACCCGCGGTCGGACTGCATTCTTAGTCATTACCCGTCCAGGACCCGTTTCCAGCGCGGTCCGCACATTTGACGACGATCCAGAACATTATTGTTATTATTATTATTATTATTATTATTATTATTATTATTATTATTATTATTATTATTATTAGATGTTCTGGACCCCACAGCAAGACGCAAGACCGCTACTGGGCGGTAAATTATATCTTCTGCCTTGTCATTGTTGACAATGTGACCAGCAGCATTGTCGCGCGTAGGCTAGTGTGCGGGATTTCTACCGATACGAATGACATACTCAGACCACCATTCTCAGAGGTCCCGAGGGACCAGTGACGGATTATAGCCCGTCGACCTTTTAGGCCTTGAGTGCTATTTCAGAAATCTAAGTTGTTGGAGTCATAGCGGGTGTGATGGAAGGTGGATTCTTGTAGGGGATCGAACTGACCAGAATATGGCCTGTGCCCCTTACGGGGCGGATGGTGCCCTTTGTAGGGCGAATGTTGCGGGGGGGGGGGGGGCGTTGGCTCTCTGATACCAGAGGCCAACGGAGAGAGGGCGAAGCGAAGTAGGGTGACCACGCCCGATGTTGCTTGGTCTTAATGTATTTTTAAAAGTGCTCATAACAAGAATGACATACTTCCGTGCATTATTGACCTTATTATAAAGGTGAAAAATTTGACGGTCAATCTAATTCCTATCGTTTATTTCAAATGTGTTTAAATTTTTATTTATGTGCCAGGAGAATCTACTGTACCGGTAATCTAAGAACGTTCTCCGAAGGAAAAGATGGCTGTTGAAAACGAACCCAGGAAAGATTAAAAGTGATCGGTTTATGATCAGAATAAGTTAATCGAAAATCTACAGCCTGTTTCTAGTCATTCGAAAGGGTCAGGAATGGAATGAATAAAGCCCCATCTAGCGGCGACAATAGGAATTGTGCCGGCTGCCGAAGCACTCCTCTGGGGCAATGATCGATGACTGACAAATGAAATGAAATATTGGACAGTGTTGCTGGAATGAATGATGACAGGGAAAACCGGAGTATCCGGAGAAAAACCTGTCCCGCCTCCGTTTTGTCCAGCACGAATGTCACATGGAGTGACCGGGATTTTAACCACAGAACCCAGCTGTGAGAGGCCGGCGCGCTTCCGCCTGAGCAACGGAGGCTCCTTATAAGTACATTATGAACAGTTACATCAATTGGTCTCACCTCCTTTTACACATCACCGCCGTTAAGTTTATTTACCCTCCCCCCCCCCCAAAAAAAGAAGGCGTGTTTCTTTATGTTTAAAGGAGATTCCAAACACCAATGTTCACTTCTATTACCTTCAGTTTTGAGATATAAGTATCCCCATAAAAATAATTCACTTTTTTCGCTTTCTTTCACTCTGTTCCCCCCGCCCCAAGTGAATTTTCAGGCAAAAAATACTTGTTTCTTTAACAGTAAAGGATCTTCTAAATACCAATTATCACGACTCTAACTTATTCAGTTTTTGATTTATGTGTCCTCATGAAAGGAATTCAACTCCATTTCACTCCCTCCCCCCAAGATGGTTCCCCAAAAAACGCGTTTTTATTTGCTTTTAAAGGAGATCCAAATACCAATTTTAGTTTTTATTAGAATTATGTATTCTCATACAGTTAAGTCAATTAATTTTTAATTCTTTCACCCCCCCCCCCCCCCACCAACCACTTCATTGGATTTTCCGAGAATACGTGTTTAAAGCAGATTCCAAATATCAAATTTCACGTCTGTAACATCTTCACTTTTGAGATATCAGTAGCCTAATTAAAGGAATTCAACATCATTTTCAGTCACTTTTACCCCCCCCCCTCTCCACCCAAGTGGTATTTCCGAAAACTAAAAATACACTTTTCTTTATATTTAAGAGATAAAAATACCATTTTTCACTTCTGTAACATGTTAAGTTTTTGGAGATATACTGTAGAAATTCTCATTTTAAAATTTCACCCATTTTTAGTTCCCCTTAATTGGAGTTTCCAAAAACAAATCACCTATGTTTCTTTACATTTACAGGAGATTCCAAATATCCACTTTTTACGTCTGTAACATTTTACGTTTCTCAAACATTCTGTAGATATAGTCTTTCAAAAAATTCACCCCGATTTGTCACTCCTTTTTAACCGCCATTAATTTTATTTTCCAAAAACAAAAAAATTCGTGTTTCTTTATTTTTAAAGGAGATCCCATATACAAATGTCCTGTTCTGTAATGTCTTCAGTTTCTGAGATACATGTATCTTCATTAAAGGCATTCAACACATTATTCACCCTTTTACACCCCTCCTATTGGGATTTACAGAAAACAAAATAAAATACGTGTTCCTTTATTTTTAAAGGATATCCTAAATGCCAATTTTTACATCTGTAAAGTTTTACGATGTAGACACACTAATTTTAAAAATTCACCCCCTCCTTTTCACCCCCATTATTTGGATTTTCCAAAAACGAAAAAATACCTGTTACTTTATTTTAAAAGTAGATCCCAAATACCAATTTTCAGATCTGTAATATCTTCAGGTTCTGAAATATAAGTAGCATCATTAAAGGCATTCAACCCCTTTTTCACTCTTTTCCACCCTTCCTATTGGGACTTTCCGAAAACAAAAAAATACGTGTTTCTTTATTTTCAAAGAAGATTCTAAATTCCAATTTTTACATCTATAAACTTTAAAGGTTTAGTGATATAGATATACTCATTTTAAAAATTCACCCCTATTAATTGGATTTTCCAAAAACAAAAAATACGTGTTTCTTTATTTTTAAAGGAGATCCCAAACACCAACTTTCAGGTCTGTAATACCTTCAGGTTCTGAAATATAAGTAACCTCATTAAAGGCATTCAACCCCTTTTTCACCCTTCCTATTGGGATTTTCCGAAAACAAAAAAATACATGTTTCTTTATTTTAAAAGGAGATTCTAAATACCAATTTTTACATCTATAAACTTTAAAAAGTTTTGAGATATGGATACACTCATTTTTAAAATTCACCCCCTTTTCACCCCCATTAATTGGATTTTCCAAAAGCAAAAAAATACGTGTTTCTTTATTTTTAAAGGAGATCCCAAACACCAATTTTCAGGTCTGTAATATCTTCAGTTTCTGAGATGTAAGTATCCTCATTAAAGGCATTCAAACAATTTTTCACCCCTTTTCACCCCTCCTATTGGGATTTTCCGAAAACAAAGAAATACGTGTTTCTTTATTTTTATTGAAATTCTAAATACCAATTTTTACATCCGTAAACTTTAAAAGTTTTGAGATATAAATGCGCTCTTTTTAAAAATTCACCCCCTTTTCACCCTCCCATTAATTGTATTTTCCAAAAACAAAAAAATACCTGTTTCTTTATTTTTAAAAGAGATCAAAATTATCAATTTTCAGGTCTGTAATATCTTCAGTTTCTGAGATATAAGTACCGGTATCCTGATTAAAGGCATTCAACCACTTTTTCACCCTTTTTACCCATCTTATTGGGATTTTCTGAAAACAAAAAAAATACGTGTTTCCTTATTTTTAAAGTAGATTCTAAATACCAATTTTTGCATCTGTAAACTTGTAAAGTTTTGAGATATAGATACACTCATTTTAAAATTTCACCCCCCTTTTCACCCCCTTAGCGACGGAATATCCAAAAATCCTCTCTTAGCGAGCACTTACATGTTAATATGAATGTATCCCCAAAATTTCATTTCTTTATGTTCAGTAGTTTGGGCTCGGCGATGATGAATCAGTCAGTCAGTCAGTCAGTCAGTCAGTCAGGACAAGTTATTTTATATTATTTATATTATTATATATACTAATTATATATAATTAGTATGGATTTAAATACTACCCAAATCATCTACAAGACAATTTCAACATTGCTGTGAGGAGGTTGACGCCAGGAAGGGCATCAGTTCGTAAAACTCGCTACGATGATTCACCTCATCGCTCATTGCAACCTTGAGTAGCCGCCTACCATAGCTGTTTAAATGCCTACTTTAGGCTACGTCGCAACGTTTGGGCGAAGATTTTAGTCAACCCTGAGGATAAAGGAGAAGTAGCCAAGACGTCACATGTGTTCGTCTTCCGGGAGGTGTGGCTTGCAACGTTGCACACTCAGAGGCCACTCCCAACTCTATTTTTTCGGGAACTGATTAAGGTGTTTCTATGGTTAAACATTCTGGCTATACCAGCTTTTCGTAATCAAGGAAAACAATTAATTAACTGTAATTTAATTGCGATGAAATGTACAGGATGTAATCCCACCCCAATATATGGCATTTAATTGTTTGATCAGCGCTGACAATCACTTAATAGGAACGGTTTTCCAAACGCCCTTGCGTCTCTGATAATCATAATTATTTAATGCCAGGTTATTTTTACTTTGGTTTTTGAGGATAACAATTATTATTATTACTTACTATTGAAGTGAATGGAAGATTTTCTTGAGGAATTCTGTTACTTCGACAGTGATCCACTGGTATTTCACAATCGTTGGCAGGGGAGTTGATCGTAGCACAGCTGGTCGATCTCTTGAGTACGTGGTGCATTCAGTCAACAGCAGTGGCGGCTCGTGCATTTAACACTAGGGGGGGGGGGCTGCATGAATAATTACTGAATTTTACCCTATTTATAGATGAGCTGCATTCGGCGAGGCTTGTAGGTTGAAAATATGCTGTTAACCTTCTCATTGAAATTTGGTATTTCTATCATCAAAGTAGTTCCATTGACAGCATTGCCAGAGCTGTCGGTCTTTCTTCACCCATAGTGCTGCGGAGGTACGTTTTTATCCTCTTTATGGCTGAGAAACACCTTTCTGGTTCACTCGTGGTAGTTGGCAGAGCTGTTGCAATGTGAATAAGTTACTACTTATGAAAGTGATGGCTGAAGATTGTTCGAGCTGATTAACTGAAGCAGCTGGATAGCACCAGACAGTGATCTAAATTCTTCTATGGAGTGTAAAATAGATAGTTCAGTTTGTAGTTATTCTTTGTCAAAAGTAGGAAAAAGTCGTACGCGGTCATTTAGCTCTTTCTCAGGAAAATCTTATTTTAAGGAAGAAAAATTTGATGGCATCACCAGGTTGATACTTGGAGATGATTTGTAAATTTAAACCGGCTATTTGCCTGGGTTATGGTGACAGATTTCCTTGGCCGCAGACACTCTTGTCTCAGTTTCCTGAACATGGCGTCGTTTGTTTACATTTCCGGTTTCAGAATTTTCAGTGGGGTCCAGTATTGTATTTCTCACATCATTAACAGTTTTAACAAAGTTTGAAACATGGCAACGAATTTTTTCTACATCTGCCTGGCGATTTTGAAGTTGATTGTATAAAATAAAAAATATATACAAAATAATATTCTTATGAATAAAATACTGGTATATTCAGCTAAAAAGAATCAAAGCAAATCCACCTCTTCTATATTCAACATTAAATCCCGAAACCAATTCTGACTCCCCTTCCGCGAGGCATGATATGATGAAAGAATTTCAGCCAGAAGTTGAACTCTTCATCCTGAAGGTACTTGTACAAAGTCGATGATGCTTCTCTGATTGTGATGTCACTTGAAGACTCAGATTTCATCAGTAGTTCTAAGCAATCAATTAAAGCATTTTTCTCGAATACAGTATTGACTGTTCTCGATTTAAAATTCCATCTTGTGGCTCCAGCAGCAAGTATCCGTTTAGCCACACAAGAATCTAAAACAGACACTCTTTGGCGTGATCGAGAAAAGAATGCCGGTATTGAAGACAAATTTGCAAAATAATATTCTTGCTTTAGTGTTTTGCTTAGCAGCTCTCTCCATTATCAAATTAAGTTGGTGTGCAAATTCATGTATAAAATGGGCGTTCGGGTACACTTCCTTAACTCTCTTCTGCACGCCACTGACGGCACCACTCATAACAGACGCGCCATCGTACGTCTGGGCAATGAGTTTATTCTTCTTCTTACCTTTCAGAATAACGCCAGGCTAGGAAAGAATACATTCTGAAATAGCCCCTTCATTTTGACCAGAAGGATTAAAAAATCCCCAAAACCGTTCTGCAAATTACCTTGCGAATCACAGTACCTTAGTACAAGAACAAGCTGAAATCCATCCGACACATCCGTCGTCTCGTCATCCATGATTGCTAAAAATTCAGACTCGGATACCTCTTCCAAAATAGCCTCTCTGCATACCTCCAGCATACACTACAATTCTTTCTGGACCATTTTCGATGTTCCTTTGAAACACGAAGCACTCTCTCTCTAGATGTGACTTAAAAACAGAGTCTAGTTCACTCTTGTATTTAATTAAATTCAGAAATATACCAGGATTCTCGGAGTCTGCCCCAGGGGCTCTGAACTTTGGAGCGTGGGTTGGCGACCACGGGGCCCTTAGCTGAGTTTTGGCATTGCTTCCACTTACTTGTGTCGGGCTCCTCACTTTCATCTATCCTATCCGACCTTCCTTGGTCAACTCTTGTTCTTTTCCGACTCCGACGCTATTAGGTTTGCGAGGGCTAGGGAGTCTTTCATTTTCACGCCCTTCGTGGCCCTTCTCTTCCTTTGGCCGATACATTCATTTTTCGAAGTGTCGGACCCCTTCCATTTTTCCCTCTGATTAGTGTTATATAGAGGATGGTTGCCTAGTTGTACTTCCTCTTAAAACAATAATCACCACCACCTTCTCGGAGTCTGGCCTCTCGTCATGTCCTCTCAACGCCAGTTCGTTTGACCCACAAAACTTAATACAGTTTATTATTCTGGATAGTACTTGCCGATTTTTGCTTACTTCACTATTATGGCGCTGTACAGATTCCTCATAGGCCTTACTTAAACCCTGGCGCATATCTACGGAACCTAGAAAAGCTATGTCTAGCACACTGTTCACATGTTTTTCTGATTTTTCATGTTTCTTTATTTTATCACTAAGTCTCTTCAGATCACGAACTCCTCATCAACCCACGCACTGCTTGCTCCTTCACTGGCACTTCCAGAAATAAGGCACGGGAAACAAAAAGTGCATTTTGAACTTCGCACCCATACAACCATTCATGTTTACTATATACATCTGGATTGAAAATTCTTGTGTACTATGTGTCACGGCTCTTACCAGTCTGAGAGATTTTAAATTCAGGGGTAGGTCTTCCTCGAGCTTTAATATCACACTTTTCATTTAGGGTTAAACTTAAGTTTGATAGATTTTGAAAACTGCACTGAGTTAACAATATTCATGTCGATGTTAGAACTTCTTCTATCGCAATCGGTGGACAACAAATAAGACACGCTGGTCTGCAATGCATGCAGAACGGACCGCTAGAGCAGGGTTGGCGGGCGCCTTATAGCGCATACGGAGGGGGAAGCGGATTCAAAGCCTTATGGCCAGATTACAGAGCCATGTCCTGGCAGTCCCAAGAGAGGGAAGTGGAATCATACGACATTATCATGTGAAGAGAAGCATTCAATTATTACGCTATTCCAGAGTAGAAAATCAAGTGTTAAAGGAACTCGCAGAACAGATTGACTATATTTCCCTATTGAATATGTAATGTTGCTTCGTGTAAATTATGTGTGAAGAGCTGGGGGGGGGGGGGGGGCTGCAGTCCTGCAGACCACCCACTAAATCCGCCACTGGTCAACAGGTGTCGAGCAGTCTGTGGAGATTTTTCCGGGCAGCTGCAGAGTGGTGAATCCATTATGTTCATTTTATGGAGATAGGGTTTAAAGCGACCATGATTTGTAATAAATTGGGTGGTTATGAAGTTGGGCCAGATAGATGAGGACAGTCTGTGTGGCGTTTGGTTCCTCCCTTCATTCCCCTCTCCCTTCATTGTCGAGCCAGTAGGGCATGTGGGCAGGCGGGGAAGCAAGTGCCTTCCCCTCCGCGTGCGTTTCGTTCATGCTAGATATCGGTCCTCGTACTTCCGTTTTCTTCACCTCCCCTCACTCTTCAGATGTGTGCATGTGTTAACGCGTCTGATGGATGTGACAAACGAGAGAGAGAGTGTAAGCAGGTACTGGGTGGTTGTGAGGGCTGTACTGATTTCTTGCCTGAAATGAATATTTCTGGCCACGAGATACTAAAGATTTCGAGTATACACGTTGAGAGCATTTGGGTTAATCCAAGGCCTGATTTCGAAGCTTTATTCAAGGACAGTCTCCACTTCGTGAGGACGTGTTTGGGGCTGTCAAAATGGTAGATACATTTGTAGAGAGTGCAATGTTACAAGTAAAATGGCAAAGGAAAATTACAGACTTCTCTTAAATACGAATTTGTAAGTATCCAAAATAAGAATGCTCCCTATTAAGGCATAATAAGGATGGTTTTAAAACACCAACTTGTAGATGTAAAGAAAAGATAATGGAATTGGAGCCGAAGTAGTGTACACGTTCTTTTATACCTCGAATATTCGACAACTTGAAGCGTTTTCAGCCTCCAAAATCACTTCGAGATATCAAAGTTCGACTGTAATTGCATATCCAGAATCCAAAACTAATATATAGATACAAAAAAGGAAATTCTATAACATTTGTAGCTAGTAATGGAATATACTAAGGAAGTCCGCGACAGCTTGTTTTTGCCTGCAACAGATATCTCGTAACATCCCCTTTTGTGGTTACTGTTTTTAAACAGTGAAGTGAGTGAAAGAATGTACTAAAGATCTTCACAATCGGATGAAACTAAACCTCGCAGTTAGGAAGAAAATTGAGTATTGATCCGTAATATAAGCTGCAATATAGTACAAGGATTCGATGTATAGTATTCATTAATAACTTATTTTGTCTATCCCTTAGTCCCATTTCTTAATACGGTGTTGGGGATGAGGTGAGATGGATGAATATGGCATGTTTTTACGGCCGGATGCTTTCCTGATGCCAACTTCACCCGGATGCCTTTCCTGACGCCAACTTCCGTTGAGGAGCTAACGAAGATACAATTAATTATGGTAAATGAAAATAGGTAAGGCGATGGAACGAATCGGCTGTGGTTTATGAATTGGAACTGTCCCTACATTTGCCTGGAAGTGAACACGGGAAACAACAGAAAATCATTCCCAGGATAGCTGACGGCTGGGCTCGAACTAACTTAGCCTACTATCCGCGAAACTATCACTTCGGCTCCCTAGTGTTGAATCGGTAGACTTCGCTTATCTTAGAGATATGGATTGACAACTTATAACATAAAAAGTGAGTCCGTTATAGATATATATCGCCGGTCAGACATCTGGCGGTGTAATCACATATCTTGGAATACTATTGTTATTTATACAATAAAAAGAAAATACGAATTTAGCTGAAAACTGAACTTTTGAAACCTATTATAAATCCAATTACATCACAGGAACACCTTAGAACTCTTACTCGGAAACATCACAGAAAAATAAAAGCTGCCGCATATACGAGAAATCATTTTCCACGTTTAAGAGAAATAAAACATGTTCTGCCTCTCAAACTAACAAATCTCCAGGCAACCCTGGTAAGAAGACGTAGGTCAGGCTGGGTGATTTAAGAAATGTACATATTTTGTTGAAACAATATGATGATGCAAATTTGCTTTTCCCTAATGTAATGGCATTTTGGCAAGTATTGCTTATAGGGAAAGTTTGAATGTTTTGAGGCTAAATTTATAGATTTTCTTTCTGTTAGTAGGCTTCAGGTTAAAAGGAATATTGTCCAGCTATTAAATGTAAATTCATTGAATCATCTGTGTAAGGAGTGTGCCGATATTTTTGTTGACAAGTGTTTTAATATGATGATACAATGCTTTTAAATGAGAAAAAAGAAAAATCTAGCCGTGAACGTTCAGGCAAGAATTCTAAAGCTAAAAAAGTAATGCATAAATGAAAGATCAAGCCCTTTCACAGCAGTCCATTTCACATCTTGATTATATGTCTAATTTCAGTCTTTAAATAATAACCTGTTAAATAATTCTTCATTCATTTATCCAGAATTGCTTTAGCAACTCTGAAGTTAATATCTTAGTAACACTTTCTTTCTAAATCTGCTTACCCTCCAGGGTCGGCTTTTCCCTCGGACTCAGCGAGGGATCTCACCTCTACCGCCTCAAGGGCAGTGTCCTGGAGCTTCAGCCTCTTGGTCGGGGGATACAGCTGGGGAGGATGACCAGTACCTTGACCAGGCGGCCTCACTTGCTATGCTGAACAGGGGCCTTGTGGGGGATGGGGAGATGGGAAGGGACAGACAAGGAAGAGAGAAGGAATCGGCCGTGGCCTTAAGTTAGGTACCATACCTGCATTTGCCTGGAAGAGAAGTGGAAAACCACGGAAAACCACTTCCAGAATGGCTGAGATGGGAATCGAACCCACCTCTACTCACTTGACCTCCCGAGGCTGAGTGAACCCCGTTCCAGCCCTCGTACCACTTTTCAAATTTCGTGGCAGAGCCGGGAATCGAACCCGGGCCTCCAGGGGTGGCAGCTAACCACACTAACCACTACACCACAGAGGCGGACAACACTTTCTTTCTAGACGTAATTTATTTATCCATTTCCGTATAATACATTTCCATTGATTTTTGAATTTAGCGCGAATTTTCAGGTCAAGCCACTAGCAGCGCCACTTGCGACTTGTCTCCCATTTTAACAAGGCTAAATCCGGAAGTGTCGCGTATTGTCTCTACTGTATTTGCCGGCGTAGCTCCCTCCTTACTTCCCACCCTTCTCGCCAAAGTAAAAGCAAGTATAACCAAATACAGTAGAGACAATACGTGGCACTCTGCGAGATATCGAAGAACAGCGATTAGAGCTCTGTCATAAGAGCATGTGTATTTGTGTGTGAAGTTTTTGGGGTTATTTATGCGTTTGGATTAATTTGATATAAGTAAATAGTAGCGTGTGTCATTCTTTTATATCTCCTGTCAATATGAGTGGAAAGATATATGCTGCATTTGGCTGCAATAACTATGAAGTGCAGAAGAATTCGCTGTATTTCTTCCGTTTCCCTCGTGACAAGAAAATATAAGTAAATATTTTGTTTGCATATATATTCTTCCAGTTACAAATATATTTTTATAGAAGGCCTACTTGCTAAACTTCTGACCTGCACGACCCATAGGCCTATTACTGGCTTAAAATATAAGAAGCTTATTTTATTGTATTAATTTTGCAGTTAACCTTCAATACGGACGAGTTGTAGGTGTGATCTGTGGGTTTTGATTTAATTCAGGAAAATACATATGCATATGTGTGTGGCTAGTTGTGTTCCAAGTTGCCCCATTTGGAATGCCGTAATGCGTTGTCAAGCACTGAGGAAAATATGGGTGATTTAAGAAATGTGATGATGATGATGATGATGATGACGCAAATTTGCTTTACCCTAATGTAATGGCAAGAATTGCTTATAGGGAAATTTTGAATTTTTTTGCGGCTATATTTATAGATTTTCTTTCTGTTAGTAGGCTTCAAGTTAAAAGGGAAATTGTCCAGCTCTTAAATGTAAATTAACTGAATCATGTGTGTAAGGAATGTGCCGATATTTTTTACTGAAAAGTGTCCTAATGTGATGTAACTTACAATGCTTTTAAATGAAAAAAACAAAGTTCAATCTAGCCGTGAAAGTTCAGGCAGGTATGCTAAAGCTAAAAAGGTAATGCATAAATGAAAGATCAAGCCCTTTCATAGCAGTCCATTTCACATCTTTATTATACACTGACTGACAGAGCAAATGCAACACCAAGAAGGAGTGGTTCGAAAGGGATGAACGTTGGGGAAAAAACAGAGACGGCACGGACGAATAATTGATGTTTATTTCAAACCGTTATGCAGGTTACACAATGCGCACGGCATCCACTCAGTAGGATGTAGGACCACCGCGAGCGGCGATGCACGCAGAAACACGTCGAGGTACAGAGTCAATAAGAGTGCGGATGGTGTCCTGAGGGATGGTTCTCCATTCTCTGTCAACCATTTGCCACAGTTGGTCGTCCGTACGAGGCTGGGGCAGAGTTTGCAAACGGCGTCCAATGAGATCCCACACGTGTTCGATTGGTGAGAGATCCGGAGAGTACGCTGGCCACGGAAGCATCTGTACACCTCGTAGAGCCTGTTGGGAGATGCGAGCAGTGTGTGGGCGGGCATTATCCTGCTGAAACAGAGCATTGGGCAGCCCCTGAAGGTACGGGAGTGCCACCGGCCGCAGCACATGCTGCACGTAGCGGTGGGCATTTAACGTGCCTTGAATACGCACTAGAGGTGACGTGGAATCATACGCAATAGCGCCCCAAACCATGATGCCGCGTTGTCTAGCGGTAGGGCGCTCCACAGTTACTGCCGGATTTGACCTTTCTCCACGCCGACGCCACACTCGTCTGCGGTGACTATCACTGACAGAACAGAAGCGTGACTCATCGGAGAACACGACGTTCTGCCATTCCCTCATCCAAGTCGCTCTAGCCCGGCACCATGCCAGGCGTGCACGTCTATGCTGTGGAGTCAATAGTAGTCTTCTGAGCGGACGCCGGGAGTGCAGGCCTCCTTCAACCAATCGACGGGAAATTGCTCTGGTCGATATTGGAACAGCCAGGGTGTCTTGCACATGCTGAAGAATGGCGGTTGACGTGGCGTGCGGGACTGCCACCGCTTGGCGGCGGATGCGCCGATCCTCGCGTGCTGACGTCACTCGGGCTGCGCCTGGACCCCTCGCACGTGCCACATGTCCCTGCGCCAACCATCTTCGCCACAGGCGCTGCACCGTGGACACATCCCTATGGGTATCGGCTGCGATTTGACGAAGCGACCAACCTGCCCTTCTCAGCCCGATCACCATACCCCTCGTAAAGTCGTCTGTCTGCTGGAAATGCCTCCGTTGACGGCGGCCTGGCATTCTTAGCTATACACGTGTCCTGTGGCACACGACAACACGTTCTACAATGACTGTCGGCTGAGAAATCACGGTACGAAGTGGGCCATTCGCCAACGCCGTGTCCCATTTATCGTTCGCTACGTGCGCAGCACAGCGGCGCATTTCACATCATGAGCATACCTCAGTGACGTCAGTCTACCCTGCAATTGGCATAAAGTTCTGACCACTCCTTCTTGGTGTTGCATTTGCTCTGTCAGTCAGTGTATGTCTAATTTCAGTCTTTAAATAATAACCTGTTAAATAATTCTTCATTCATGTATCCAGAATTGTTTAAGCAATTTTGAAGTTAACATTTTAGTAACACTTTTTTTCTAGACGTAATTTATTTATCCATTTCCGCATATACATTTCCATTGATATTTTAATTTAGCGCGAATTTTCAGGCCACGCCACTAGGTGCGCCACTTGGGAATTGTCTCCCATTTTAACAAGGCTAAATCCGGAAGTGTCGCGTATTGTCTCTACTGTATTTGGTATAACTAAAAGTTTTGCGGACTATACATTGACCATTGTTTATTGTGATGTGCTGTGTGTCTTCTACTGCCATTCATCTCCGATATATGGGATTACTGCTGCATCAGCCTGCCTGAATATTGGCGGGAATTAGCTGGGGAGTTACAGTATATCTCTCTCTTGTTTAGCATGCCATTCCTCTGGTTCATACATTTTCTTATACTACTGGTACGTAACACACTGGCTCATCATAGTATATCGGTACCAGCTATTCTATCCCTACTCTGAGGCACTGATTGGAATGAGCAGTGTGAACACTTACGGAATGAAATGAAACGGCGTATGGTTTTTTAGTGCCGCGAGTGTCCAAGGACAAGTTCGGCTCGTCAGGTGCAGGTCTTTCGATTTGACTCCCGTAGGCGACCTGCGCGTTGTGATGAGGGTGAAATGATTATGAAAACGACACATACACCCAGCCCCCATGCCAGCGAAATTAACCAATGACGGTTAAAATCCCCGACCCTGCCAGGAATCGAACCCGGGACCCCTATGACCGAAGATCAGCACGTTAACCAATTATTAGCCATGGAGCCGGACAATTTACGGAAAATGGCAGAGGAGTGTTCGCCGCTGTCTGCGGCTTGGTCATTTCCAGTTCTGGAACTTTGGACAGTTAGATCGACAGCGTAGTACCGGTACTGTTCGTGCGTTTTTTCTTTGGATCGAGTATATCATTGCTTTTATTCGCGACATTTCTACTGACGTCATTGTAATGACTTATGTTGACTTCAGTAGGGAAAACTACAAAGTCAGTCTTTCTGAGAATTCCGTAGCGAAGCACGGGTACGTCAGCTAGTCTATGTACAATATATAAAATACGAGTTTTTTCTTTTCTGCACATTGCTCAGAATGTATAAAGAATGGCATTTCTCTACCAGTAATGTCCACAGTAGCCCTACCGGTAATAAGGAAATGTACTTTTTACTTTTTTTTGTAACGTATGTCTGTCTGTATGTATGTAGGCCTATGTACGAGCATCACGAGAAAACGGCTGAAGAGATTTTAATGAAAATCGGTATGTAAAGTCGGGGAACGAGCCACGACAATCCGGGCTATAAATAATTTTATTCACGGTAAGTGAAATGGTAGTTTAGGGGAAGGCCAAAAATGTAATTCTGAAATATTTATGTTAGTGGTCCTATCGATAAATACCACAAAACTAAAGTTATGTAGAATTAAATTTCCGATCATTTATGTCTTAAACATTTGTACCGTACCGGCTATCATAACAGATATATTCATGAATTTTTATTTTTGTTGCTAAGTCCATATCAACGCCATGCCACGGGAAAATGGGTGAACAGTATTTAATGAAAATCGGTATATAGAGTCGGGGAGTAAGAAACTACAGTCTAAGCTATATACAGGTTTATTCACGCTGAATAAAATGGTAGTTTAGGGGAAGGTACCTAAAATTTAATTTTTAAATTCTATGGTATTGGCCCTGTCGAAAAGTACTGCATAACAAAAGTTATAGAGAATACAATTTCCGATCATTTATGTTTATTCAGTTTTACCGTACCGACTATGATAACAGTGGTATTTCAGAGTCGGAAGGAAACTAAATGTGAAGGCCTACAATATTGAAAGCTAATAAAATTGATCAACAATAACATTACATTGACCATTGTTTGTTGCAATATTCTTTGTCTCTTATGTTGCCACTCATCTCCGATAGATGGGATTACTGCTGCATACCAAGTTGGGAAGTTAGATAACTATTCCTCTGGTTCGCACATTTTCTGATACTGTTGTTACGTAACACACTGGTTCATCATATTATTCTAGTTATTCGATCTCTACTCTGAGGCGCTGATTTGAATGAGCAGCGTCCACACTTAAAGGAATAATAGCAGAGGAGTTTTTTCTAGTGGCTTTACGTCGCACCGATACAGATAGGTCTTATGGCGACGATGGGATAGGAAAAGGCTAGAAGTTGGAAGGAAGCGGTCGTGGCCTTAATTAAGGTGTGAAAATGGGAAACCACGGAAAACCATCTTCAGGGCTGCCGGCAGTGGGATTCGAACCCACTATCTCCCGAATGCAAGCTCACAGCTGCGTGCCCCTAACCGCACGGCCAACTCGTCCGGTAATAGCAGAGGAGTGTTCACGGCTCACGGCTGTCTGCGGCCTGGTCATTCCAAACTCTGGAACTTTGTACTGTCAGATTGGCAGCGTAGTACCGTTCGTTAAAAGTGAGAAAGAGTGCGGTTTTTCATTTGATCGAGTATTTCACATGATAGCATTGCTTTTATTTGCGAAATTCCTACTGGCATCATTGTAATGACCTATGTTGATTTAAGTTAGGAAAACCACGAAGACAGTCTTTCTGAGGATGTAAAAAGGCAGGTGTAGAGTGAGTGTCTGCCATTATAATGAAAACTCCCCAACTTGATCGTGACTAATGGTAGGCAAGAAGCCTTACCATTACAATGAAAACCCTAACCCAGTCTTCACATAAGAAAAGACTTTTGGTGACTTCCCCGTCGCGTTTTTAGGGTAACGTTAAATGCTATGCAATTTAATAAAGTCTTACTCACAACGTGTACACTACCTAACCTAGAAGTCTGTATACAATGTAGAATTCTGTAGCGAAGCACGGGTACATCTATGTACAGGGTGAACAAAAATGCCGCACTTGGAGGTCGGCATGGGATTCCTCATTCCATTGCAAGACAAAAGTTTCTATAGCCAAATCGGATCTGGTGCTGTTGGAAAACAAGTCGAAAACGAGAATCTGACAACACTGTCACATCCTGCAGCACATCGGAATGTAATAGAGAATCGTGCATCATCCCGCTCTACCGTACCTGCCGTCGCAGCTCACTGAGTAGACGGCTGGGTTATCAAACCCACATGCACCATAGAGCTACGGGTCGAATCTATGTCAGGTTTCTTTTGTGTGTGTGACGTCAGGTCCCTAGTTCCGTCGTGTAACTGCGTTTGTAAGCATGACATCCTGTTGTCACGTGACAATAGTCGAACACATGATCCATTCAACTGAATGCATGAGTCGACTAACCACACAGTGCACAACCATAACTGGTTCTGTCAAGTGAATGTAGGGCGGCTTCCTGATGGAGTACACAAACGGCGAATACGTCGATATTCTTTTAGTGTTGAGTGCATCCGATAACCAAGCTTCTGCTGCTGCTAGTGAGTATGCAACACGGTACCCTCAAAGGCGCCATCCCGATACGAATATTTTTCGTCGCCTTGAACAACGCCTGCGGGAAACCGGTAATCTTCGTCCACAAGTGGTGGACAGAGGTCGTCCAAGAACAAGACGTACTCCACCAACAGAGGGAGACATTCTTGAAGCCGTTCACCAATCACCTCAGCGAAGTACCCGCGATATTGCAAGGCAGTTCCGGGTATCTCAAACACTGGGGTTTGACGTGTTGCACAACGAAAAACTGCATCCATATCATTCCACGTTAACTCAACACCAGCGGCCAGAAGACCGCATT
Source organism: Anabrus simplex (assembly GCF_040414725.1). NCBI lineage: Eukaryota > Metazoa > Arthropoda > Insecta > Orthoptera > Tettigoniidae > Anabrus > Anabrus simplex. The sequence goes on along the minus strand of NC_090265.1, from coordinate 688,300,661 downwards.
CAACGAAGTTGAAGACAACGAACATTTTATAAAGAATGTGATATGGAGTGACGAATGTAGCGTCACTCGGGAAGGTATTTTCAACCATCACAACGGCCATTATTGGTCTGACCACAACCCACATGTCACCCGTGAACGTGGCTTTCAGGCACGCTTTGGCATAAATCTGTGGGCTGGAATCGTGGGAGGAGTGCTTACCTATTGCCGGACAACTTGAATGCGCCCCGCTATCCTACGTTTCTGGGCAATACTTTGTCTGACGCTTTAGAAAATGTTCCACTTGGTGTTCGGCGACAGCCATGATTTCAGCATGATGGTGCACCGCCACACTTTGGAATGACTGTGCGTAACTCGTTAAATGAAGGTTTCCAGGGGAATGGTTTGGTTGTTGAGGTCCAATGTTCTGGCCTCCACGTTCCCGGACCTTAATCCACTAGATTTTTATTTGTGCGGACACTTAGAGGGACATGTTTATAGTACTCCACCCATGGATGTACAAGGCCTAATAGCTCGCATGTATGCTGCATCGGCAATGGTGGATGCAGGTGTGTTGCGTAGAGTCCGGCAAAGTATGCTCCAGCGAGTGGCGAAGTGTTTGCAAATGCCGCTTTGAACATCTGCTGTGAAGTGAACGTTGCTCGTATGTGTACGTACTGGCTCTGTGAAGATAAGACTGGACGTCACACGTGCACTATGGAATTATTGTGCGAAGCATAACGGGCAATCCAGTGTAGCCTACCTACTGTCCTGCATTGTGTTTCCTTGAACCGCATTGGATGGAGACGATGTTACTGTTACTGTATCCACTATTATGTTCTACGCATTGGCTTTATTTTTGCCATGGACGAAACAAAGTAGTCGTTTACGTCTTTAAGAACTTCATGTTATGTTTGAATGTTTAAATGAAGGTAACTGTAACGGTAAGACAGAACATAGTATATTGCATAGTGGAGGTGTACTTTGGATACAATTTGATACATTAACTGAAAAAAATGGCGCGAACGCGACTTGAAAATCGGCGCGCCCGCACAACCGGCATTTATGGCATTTGCCTCGTCTCACTGAGCTAATGAGACAGCTCCGGCAGAGCGCTGAGTTGGCCACGCTGTGCTTGGCCACGCTGCACGCCGTTACAGCGTTGCCAGAGCCTGGTTTCTTAACTCGCATTTCTATTAAACCTATTGGTGAAATTAGCTTTTGCAAGATAAACTTTTGTCGTGAATTCCGACGAGGAACCGTATGCCGACCTCCACGTGCGGTATTTTTTGTTCACCCTGCATACAAAATAAGAGTTTTGTCTGTACATTGTTCAAAATTTAAAAAAAGGATGGAATTTCTGTATCAGTCATGTCCACAGTAACAAGAAAATATACTTTTAATTTTCCGTAATGTCTGTCTGTCTGTCTGTCTGTCTGTCTGTCTGTCTGTCTGTCTGTCTGTCTGTCTGTCTGTCTGTCTGTCTGTACACGCATCACGAGAAAACAGCTGAAGGGAATTTGATGATAATCGCTATGCAATGTCGGGGAATGTCTGCCTCTATGGTGCAGTGGTTAATGAGATTTCCTGCCACCCCCGGAATCCCGGGTTCGATTCCCGGCTCTGCCACGGAATTTGAAAAGTGGTACGAGGGCTGGAACGGGGTCCACTCAGCCTCGAAAGGTAAAGTGAGTAGAGGTGGGTTCGATTCCCACCTCAGCCATCCTGGAAGTGGTTTTCCGTGGGTTCCCACTTCTCCTCCAGGCAAATGTCGGGATGGTACCTAACTTAAGGCCACGGCCGCTTCCTCTTCCTTGTCTATCCCTTCCTATCTTCCGATCCCCCACGAAGGCCCCTGTTCAGCATAGAAGGTGAGGCCGCCTGGGGGAGGTACTGGTCATTCTCTCCAGTTGTATCTCCCGACCCAATGTCTCACGCTCCACGATGAGTCCGAGGGAAAAACCCACCCTGGAGGGTAAGCAGATTAAGAAAGGAAAGTCGGGGAATAAGTCGCTACAATCTAGGCTATAAATAATTTTATTCGGGCGGGCTGAAATTGTAGTTTAGGGGAAGGCCTAAAATTTTATTTATGTTAATAGTAGTCGTATCGTATTGAAAATCAGTGTGAAAAGTTGGGGAATATTTCGCTATAATATAGGCCATAAATAATTGTATTCAGGTTGAGTGAAATGGTAGTTTAGGGGAAGACCGAAAATTTAATTCTAAAATATTTATGTTATTAATGGTCGATCCTTAACAAACCTCGGTAGGCAAAGTAGGAGAATAAGTCGCTACAATCTAGGCCATAAATAATATTGTATTCACGCTGAGAAAAACGGTAGTTTAGAGGAAGGCCTAAAATGTAACTCAAATATTTATGTTTTTAGTGGTCCTATAGTAATGAAAATTGGTATGCAATGTCGGGGAATAAGTCACTATAATCTAGGATATAAATAATTGTATTCACGTTGAGTGAATGGTAGTTTAGGCAGTAGCGGCGATTAGGGGGGCCAGGGGGGCAGTCGCCCCTCTACTTTGTGGAGAAAACTTTGCCTTTGTATTCCATTTTAGCTGGATGAAACAAGGAATTATAGGAATTATTAAAACAAGCAATTTGTACAAGCCCTGTTGTTTTATCAGCTAATCATTTGCTTTAATTAATCAATAACGAAATTATTAGTGGAAATACGCAACAAAGTCGTTCACGCGGTTAACCGATTTGTATAGCGCCAGTGGAGACTTTTTATGTGCTGTGAGGAAGGGCACGCGCGCATTCGTTAGTCTGGCAGTCTCTTTAGTGTCTGTTAGTTTTTTTAGTTTTTAGTCAAATACTAAATGATTTTTAATTATATAATCACGCCGTACGTCTATTTAATTGTAATACATGTGCAATATTGTTCCTCTCGTGAAAGTTTTATTGTATAGTATTGAATCAAAATCTCAAATATTATCATCACAGTTTAAGTTGTTAGGCTGAGAATACCTCTCTGTCGATATTCCATTTAGTAGCGTTCTTTTCCAGTTTTAATATATAACGTATATACACCCCCCTCCACCCACGCTATATCCCACAAACTCGGGTACTTTGTTGTCTTTACATTTTTTGCCCCCCTACTTCTATTTCCTAATCGCCGCTACTGAGTTTAGGGGAATGCCTAACATTTAATTCTCAAATATTTATGTTATTAGTAGTCGTATCGATAATTACTACACAACTAAAGTTATATAGTAGGCATTAAATATCCGACCATTAATAGGCGACGATGGGACAGGGTAGGTCTAGGAGTGGGGAGGAATCGGCCGTATCCTTAATTAAGGCACAGCCCCAGCATTTGCCTGGCTTGAAAATGGGAAACCACGGAAAACTATTTTCAGGGCTGCTGACAGTGGGATTCGAACGCACTGTCTCCCGAATACTGAATATTGGCCGCACTTAAGCGACTGCAGCTATCGACGTAAAGCCACTAGCAAAAAAAATTCTAAGTCCATATCAGCGCCGAGTCAAGAGAAAATGGGTAAACAGAATTTAATGAAAATCGGTACATAAAGTCGGAGAATAAGAAACTACAGTATAGCAGGGGCGGTTATTCCATGGAATTAAGGGAATGAGTCGTTCCCTTAAAAAAAATTACACAAAAATATAGTAAGTGGGGCAAATACTGTAAGGCCCACTTACAGATAAACTGCCGTTTGCTCTTAAAGTAACAGAGATACAAGAATTTGCTTCAAATAAAAAATGTTCCTTGATGTATCTTTTCACCAGATATCACAAATAAATAATTGTAAATGTATCCGTGGTTCCCACATAGCACAAGTATGTAATTAATGTAATTGGGCCTTATTTCCTGCTCTAACATGTAATAAGGCCAAAAGCGGAAGAGTACCTTAACCTCATCACTCTGGGCAATTACCGCGTCAAACTGGAAGAGGAAATGACATGTTTTATAGATAAGAAGTATTAAAAGATGTTCATTAATTCAAAAATATTTATGTTGACATTTTTAAATTGAAAATATAATATGGAACATTTCACCATGTTAAGTTAAGGAGACCCGAATTTTCTTCTTTAAAAGTTACAGGGAGTATAATTTCCTCTGATCTTACTTCGAAAAACTAAGCTAATGTGCTTTTAAAAAACTAAGCATAACCACTAAATATAAAATTCTTGAAATTTAAATCACACAAACATTCAAAAAAACTTAATTTTCAGACAAAGTCATTTTTAACTTTTTCTTTCACTTATTTAAAAACTAATTTACTTTAAGATAACATTTAATTCTGCATGAAATAAGAGTCTTTGATGTTTTGAAAACGGAGCCTGAAAACAGTCGTTTATAGTCAGTCAACACACATTTTCATCTCTTCTCTTGTTACTTCAGTAACGGTCACTGCGAGGGGCGCAGCTGAAATCTCTGACAGGAGTGAGCGGCTCCTTACGCTCCGCTGGTACTATGGCCACATGCATTTGCTAACGTAAGTTTGAGTTTCATCTATGCCGCCACACAAAGCAACGCTCCGCTCGCTACTTGCACTGTGGCCGAAGCCTAACGCTTCCCTTGGTGTTTTTGACCGAAGCCACTACTCACAAATGTTTTCACGACGCTGGGATAACGTCATTCCAGATCTCCTGTCCTCCTGGCTTTTCTAAATTACGTACCAATACTGGGAATCGAATCCAGGCCGAGGAGCTAGCATGCTACACTGAGACCACCGCGGTAGTCTTTCATACAAAAGTAATGTGTAAGAACATGTCTTCGACTTCAAATTCAGATCAATAGCAATGTGCACACTGGATAAAAAAATATAAAATTATTTGCTTATTTAAAATAATTTTAGTCTATTTAGTATACATGTGAAACATTACGACCTAAAATAACATAGGGTTAGCATATTTTTGTATTAAATTGGAACTAAATCTTTCGTAGCAGCTGCAAAGCGTGGGCCTTATTTCCTGCATCGTGACTTTGAGGGTTTTTGATTGCATCATCTTGTGTTCTTAACCAAATTCGATAAAATGGACACCGTTTCATTAATTATTTAATACACTATTAGATACATATATTATTGAAATGCTATCCCAGCACTAACATTCCTTTTTTTTTTTTTTACTTCCCTTTCCAAAGGAAAGTTATTAAAATGAGATCAACTCCCTTTCTCGAGTCTTGACTCTGGCCTAGCAACCAAATACTGAGGATGGCCGAGTTCTCACTTTCTCCAACACGTACGAGGCATAGACAGTAAGCAGACATATAGGTTCACTACCGACCAAAGAAGCGGCAAATGCGAAAATCAAACAGTGGGCGTAATACCTGCTGGGCCTTATTACCGCAACCTACCTTATTTATGCGTGTTATTGCAGCCAGTATTTATTTTAAATTTTGTGTCGTTTTATATAACGTATAATTAATTTTATTTTAACGTGACAGTGATGCGTGGGCAGTTGAGAGTTGCTAACATACGTCTGTCTCCAAGAGCTGTGCAAGGATATGCTGTCAAAGCCGTTCCTTAGGCAAGTGGTCTGCCAGGCTCGACCATGGCTTCATTCTGGTCCTTTCGTAATTATTCGCTTGGGTTCGGGAAGCTCCTCCCAAGGGAATGTATCTCACGATTCATTCCGTTCTAGAGTATTTGTATGTGATAAAACTTGTGAGAAAAGGGTTTAATTGCGCTTGTGTTTTCATCTGAAGTGAAATATCGTACAGTGAGTACCACTTATTTACGTCACGTTATTTGTGAAAATTACACCAAATTTACGTGCACACATATAAATTAAAGGAACTACTGCGATGCTGCCGCCTTAGAAGGGAATGCATTCACTGTGCTCATTCTCTGCTTTGAGTCTCTGAAGCATGACGATCCACTACACACGCCTCGTACTTTTTCGGCTGGGTGGCCCTCCACTTCTCTACTCAGTCGGCCCAAGAAAAAATAAATCGGCAGACGCCTAGTTGGCTGTCGCCACAACCATCAACCATGTATACCTGCCTCATCACAGGCATGGACACCGCTCTCACGGAACACTTCATTCTCCTCGCGAGTCCGGCTCCCCAGTCTCCGATGTTGTCAGGCTTCACGATCGATCAACCTCTCTACCTTCCACGCAGGTCCTGGCCTACCTGCGAGATCTAGATGACACGGAGGCCCTCGAATCCAGCGGCGCGACCATCAGCGGCAGACTTCATGAAGTGGTACCTACTCCAGAGTACATATTCCAGCAAATGTTCCATCATCCTTCCACCCCTCCTACTGTTAACACCCATCAACCTCGCACGCCCCAGCAGCTCTCACTGTCCCTACCACTACTACTACTACTACTACTGTACCTTCACTACTTCTGCCCACACTACTCCCACCCTTACTGCCACGACTAGCCACTCTTCTCCTATCATGTCCACACCCATCACCTCCCTAACTGCCACACTCTCTAGTTCCCAGCAACCCTCTATCACCCACACCGATGCCACCACCGCTGCACAGCCTGCCTCACACCGGAACGCCGCCGCCGTAACGCCAGCTCCTCCGCAGCTTCCATCTCCGAGCTGTGTCATTCGAGGCATAGATCCTGCGAACACGGAACAGGACATACTGAGCGAACTCCACACGGCAGGCGTCCCAGCCCGTCGAGCGTACCGCATCTACAACACCCTTGGTCCAACGTTCATGGTACGCCTTCAACTTCCTCTGACGAAGAAGTCCATCATCTGATTACCTCCGGCGTCCGCCTCCACAGTCGGCACTACCGAGTGGTGCACTCTCGCTCCCCACCCCATACCGTGCGCTCCCTTCCTAACCACTCTCCTCGTCGCCCCCGACCAGACCCGCCACCCACCCCACCCCCGCAAGCCGTTTACCTCCCTGCTCCCCAACCCAACTACTTTTTCCCGTCCCTCCCGATACTCGACCTTCTTCGCCTTCTCGCTACCTCCATCGCCAATATTACAACGAACCTGTACTTCCTTACATCGCAACCCTATTATAGTACTCCTTACTAAACCCGTACATTGAACCTGAAAACTGTACCAGTACTCTATATGTAACGAATCTTAATATGTTACTCTATGTAACACTTATCTTTTTCGGTATTGCTCGCCCGAGATATGCAAATCCATTTCTTGTCATTCCTTTGGTGTTTGTGGGGTTGCGCTTGGGCGGGGTGTTTTGTGTGTCTTCCCTGGGGCCTGGCTTGTTGTCGCGGTGCCTCTGTGCCACTCCATTATCTTTCCTCCTCTTCTTGTATGTACAAGGCATACACCAAATGTTTATTTTTCCTTCACTTCTTTTTCCCACCACCAACGGCCAAAGAGCTACTAGTTTAACTGATGGCCCGCCCACTCGTCGTATGACGAGTGGGAATGAAGTATTCGCTTTGATTGATTGATTTTTTGAAGCATGACAACTGTCGGCGCGAGTGAGGAGAGCGGAGGGGCGTGTGGATGCGTATTATAATCTCTCTTAATCCAGGGCATGAGTTCGAGGGCTTTTCAAGACAAGAGTAATACAATTTCCGGTGGCAGACCAATGCCTGATTTACCGGGCTTAAAAACTAAAACGAAACGGTGTGTTCGACACTTTAATACAGAGCAGTATGGAAATATAGGCTGGTTATGTGCTTGTAAAAAACATCGAAACTCTACTCTTGGCCTTGCGTTCTATTTTCAAATGAAAAGGGGATGTGGAACAGTGTAGACTTCGATGACATGAATAATTTGCTTACAGCATCCCAGCGTCATCAGCAATCACAAACACATATCTGATCTGAATTTCTGTTAACAACTTTCGGAACGACCAGAGTAGATTTGCAACTCGATCAGCAGCGTAAACTGGAGAAATAAAACCTAACGAGTTGGTAAAATAGAATAGAAAGGTGATCCAACGACTGACTGACGTTGTAATGTATCTTGCAAGACAAGAACTTCCTTTCAGAGCGCATGCAGAAGATAAAAGCTCCTTAAATCGTGGAAATTACATAGAACTCATAACGCTGCTGAGCAAGTATGACGACACACTGGCAAATCATTTGCAGAAAGCAACCGTGTTCATAAGTCTTTCGAATCAAGTACAAAATCATTTAATTGACGGAGTAGCCAGTGTGTTATTGACCGAAATAAAGAATGAAATATCACAGTCACCATTCGTGGCGATTATTATTGATGGAACTACTGATATTTCTGGCCATTCCGAACTTTCAACTGTTGTTAGGTACACGTCTGCTGATGGAGAAGTACAGGAGTGATTTCTTGGATTTACCGACGTAAGCGCCGATCGCAGTGCTCTTGCTCTTGCAGATCACGTGTTCCACATAATGGACGAGTTCAACAGTGGTTCTAAACTAGTCGCTCAATGTTACTATGGAGCCGCAGTGATGTCACGGGGCCTCAGCGGTTTACAGAAAAGAGTGAAAGACAAATACACCGACGCTATATTCATACATTGTTTTGTTCACAGACTGAACCTTGTCCTTACACAGACAACTTCTAATATAAGGTCTTTATTTATGCTTGGAAAAGTCTTTCTCGCTCGACCTTGGCCGCCAGTGACGGTTCAGTTCCCGGTTACCGTGCGTGCGTAAGTACGGCAGAATACGGTACTCAAAAACATTATCATGTATTTTACTCACCATGCTTACAGTTTATGCTCAAAAATCATTATCATGCATTATCACGCATTTATCATGCATTTTACTCACCATTTTTACAGTTTATGCTGAAAATGTTCCCCATGCACTACCAAAATAATCGGCATCTCCTAATAAAGTTTTGGTTACTCTACCAAGTTCTTCAGCATTGATGGATGCAATTGCAACGCGTATATTGTATTTTAAGTTCATCTAGTGTATGAGGGTTGTTCCCATAAACTACATTTTTTAACATTCCCCACAAATAAAAATTACATGCCGTTAAATCTGGGATACGAGGGGGTCACAGATTTTTACTTATGATCCTCGTACCAAACACGCTTCAGTAAGGAAATAACGAACTTTACGTCTATTTTTATTGTTTACTGACCTGTAGGTTTGAATCTCTTGGCCAGTTGTTTTATTGTCCGATTGACAGGAATGGGTCTCCCTGGAAATTTCGCTCGAAACTTTTGTCTTGTCTTAGCGCACGATTCTCTGCACTTAATGTAAGTATTATACAGATATACACATTCACGTAACGAATATTTCACATACATTACAGCACTATACACAATCACAATAAAAAACTATACAATACGACATACAGTACGCAGTAGCTTCATTGAACATCCTACTATCTCGGAGCTCAGCTCTCAACAACTGCAGAGTGCCGGAAACCGCGCCCGCCAGCGGCCGGTAGCGACCTATCATCGGCGGCCAAGTTCGAGCGATAAAGTCCCTCCCAAGCATAAATAAAGACCCTGTATAAAGGAATGTAAAACATTCTTCATGACTCTGAGTAGCTTGGCCCCTTTCTTTTTTAATTCGACGAAGAGAACTGCTGCATTAGTTCAAGACGTCAAGAGACGATTTCCTAAAGTCTGTCCAACACGATGGAATTACAACGGAAGACTTGTTGAAACAAATCGTAAACAAAAAGAAGAATTAGTTCAGTTGTTCGAGAATATCCTTGATAATCCAGAGCAGTGAGATAGTCAAACGTATCACGAAGTTCGAAGTTTTAGCAGTGTTCTCTCGTTATTCCAGTTCAATTTCATTTTAGTTTTCAGCGAGATATTTTGCTTAATCGATTCTCTCTTTGAAATTATTCAAACGAAAGCACTAGACGTTAATTTCTGTATTGCCAAAGTACAGGAAATAAAAAGTATCATTCAAGAAAAAAGAAATGAATTTGAAAGAGTACGGAACGAATGTCAAGAGAGCTACGAGCTGCCAAACAAGAGGCTACGTCGAAATGAAACCTGCGACATAAATTCACACTACCGTCGCATATATTGCGCGATATATGACAATATACGAACCCAACTAGAATTTCGATTCCAAGCACTCGAGAAATTAACATTTTTACAGTTACCGGTATTTGATCAAAAGAACACGAAGGAAGCAGCATTCTGTTCTTAGAAACAAAGTTACGGTCAGCATTTTGACTTCGCCCGTCTCAGAAGCGAGCACAGCGTAGCTTATTCCTCCGATGAGTAGTGGATTGTCATCCTTTTTTTTTCTGTACGTCGCACTGACACAGATAGGTCTTATGGCGACGATGGGATAGGAAAGGCCTAGGAGTTGGAAGGAAGCGGCCGTGGCCTTAATTATGGTACAGCCCCGGCATTTGCCTGGTGTGAGAATGGGAAACCACGGAAAACCATCTTCAGGGCTGCCGACAGTGGGACTCGAACCCACTATCTCCCGATTACTGGATACTGGCCGCACTTAAGGGATTGTCATCTTCTGCCATTTCTGAACTGTTTAAGTAATGTGCGTTGATTTCAACTATCCCAGTGTCCAGTGCTAGTGCCTAACGTTCATTTTCGGCACTTCGGAGAATCCGCACCTACTACAGAAACACACACGGACAACACAGACTCTCGAACTTGTCTCTGCTGTCGATTGAGAAGACTTTACTGAAATTGAAGTCATCAAAGAATGAAGAATAATTCGACAGCCTTGTCATAGAAGAATTCATCAAGAAGGAGAGGCGAATGGAATTAACATTCAAATAGCGCAAGACAATGTAAGTTATTGTATTTATTTTACTGTATATATATCTTCTTAGCTTATGATATGGCATCCCTTACTGTAAAAAGAAACGCGCCGCCACTGCAATCTACGCTATAAATAATTTTCTAAGACGCCCTAATATCACAGAGTCAAAGAAAATTAAATGTGAAGTCCTACAATATAGAAAGCTCATAAAATTGATCAACAATAACATTATATTGACCATTGTTTGTTGTGATGTGGTTTATGTCTTCTGTTGCCACTCATCTCCGATAGATAGGATTACTGATGCGTACCGAGTATTTTTTTTAAAATTTGCCTTACGTCGCACCGACACAGATAGGTCTTATGGCGACGATGTGATAGGAAAGTGCTAGGAGTGTGAAGGAAGCGGCCTTGGCCTTAATTAAGGTAAACCCCAGCATTTGCCTGGTGTGAAAATGAAAAACTACGGAATACCATCTTCAGGGCTGCCGATAGTGGGGTTCGAATCCACTGTCCCCCGGATGCAGGCTCACAGCTGCTTGCCCCTAACCACACGGCCAACACGTCCGGTCGTACCGAGTGTAACAGCCTGCCTGAATAGTGACGGGAAGTAGCTGGGGAGTTCGATAACTTTCTTCTTTAGCATGCCATTCCTCTGGTTCATAAATTTTCTGATACGTAGCACACTGATTCATCATAGCATTCGAGCTATTTAGTCCCTACTCTGAGGCACTGATTGGAATGAGCAGTGTGCTTATTTAACGGAATAATGGCAGAGGAGTGTTCACGGCTCACGGCTGTCTGCGGCCTGGTCATTCCAACCCTGGAACTTTGGACTCTTAGATCGGCACCGTAGTGCTGTTCGTTAAAAGTGAGACAGTGTGCGGTTTCTCATTTGAAGTATTTTATATAACATTGCTTTCGATCGCTACTTTCCTACTGACGTTTTTAAAAATGAACTATGTTAACTTCAGTTAGGAAAACCACAAAGTCAATCTTTCTGAAAATCCCGTTGCGAAACACAGGTACATCAGCTAGCCACGTATAAAAAGTTTATTCCGTGTTAAGAAAACAGTATTGTTCTTATGAAATGGCGTATGGCTTTTACAGTAGTGCCGGGAGTGCCCGAGGACATGTTCGGCTCGCCAGGAGAAGGTCTTTCAATTTGACACCCGCAGGCGACCTGCGCGTCGTGATGAGAGTAGTAAAAGTCAGGGGTTCGGCGGCCACCGCTAGCACAGGCCCTCGGCAGAGACCCCCACCGCATTGACCTCTGGCTAAGACTGCATGCTTAACTAAACATCCGCCATCTTGGATGGGATTAACCTTACCATTTACGCGTAAGAGAGCAAGTCTAACCTCATGGAGGGGTCTAACCTCAGTTTTACAGCCGGATGCCCTTCCTGACGCCTAAGAGAGCGAGGTTAACCTTACATCCGCTATCTTGGAGGGGCTTAACCTAACTTTTTACGCGCAAGATAGCAAGCCTAAACTCATGGAAGGACCTAACCTCAGTTTTACAGCCGGATGACCCTTCCCGACGCCAATTGCACAAGATGGCGTCTATACACAGCTCCTTATGAGACGCTTAAGGGCGCTTACGCAAGAAGGCGGTCGCAAAATGGCTGCTATACATAGGCTCTTATGAGACGCCCTAGGGACGATTGCGCAAGATGGCGGCTATACATACCTTCTTATCAGACGGCCTAGGGGTGCTCGCACAAGATGGCTGCTATACACAGACTCTTATTAGACGCCCTAGGGACGCTTGTACAAGATGGCGACTATCTAATTCTACAAGATAGCGACTATACATAGCTTCTTATGAGACGGCCTAGGGGTGCTCGCACAAGATGGCTGCTATACATAGGCTCTTATGAGACGCCGGAGAGACGCTTGCGCAAGATGGTGGCTATACGCAGACTCTTATGAAGAAAGCTAGCATAGAGGCTACTGCACAAGATGGCGGCTGCTGTTATGCATGCGGTGGAGGGCAATTTGAAATTCCACGAGCTCTTTAAAGCCACGTGATTTTTGACAGCGGGCCATCTTTAGTCAACAGAGCATCGTGCTGCCATCTTTAGCTACTACCTTAGGTACGTGGTAGCGGGAAATTAAAAAAAATCCACGTGCTTTCTTGACAGCGGCCATCTTTAATTAACAGGGCATCGTGCTGCCATCTTTAGCTACTACCTTTGAAATGTGGGGGCGGCCAATTTAAAAAATCCCACGTGTTTTTTTGACAGCTGTTAGCCGCTATCTTTAATTACATGCACATGGCTTACTGCTATATTGGTATGGAATTTAACAGGACAAGCAAGTAATCTGCGTTTCTTACGATCATAGTTATAAAGCAAGCTGCTCTTCTCAACATACTTACCGAGCTGCCCTTCTCAACATACTATTATCTTAGTTTTTTAAACCAAGATGCTGTTAGAGATGCGGGCTATGGGTGATTACACAAGATGGTGGCGACAGCCTAGGGGGCGATTGCGCAAGATGGCGGCTATACATAGGCTCTTATGGAGAAAGCTAGCTTTGAGGCTACTGCACACAATGGCGGCTGCTGTTATGAAGAAAGCTAGCTTACAGGCTACTACACAAGATGGCGTCTATGCATGGGCTGTTATGGCCTTCTCCTTTGTCAGGGCATATCTCTATCGAACAAGTTTAAACACGCATCGCGAAAGCAAGAGTGTGCACGTGTTTTTAACCTGCAGCGATGACGTCATCATAGTTGTGCATGTTTAAATTTGATCGTTTTCTCAAGAATGAGCAGGTGTAAGAAGGCAAAGGAATGCAATAAGTACAACATTTTGAAACAAATATAATATTTATTTACAATGTACTACAATAGTGTTCGTTTTGCTGCTGACAAGGTTGCTATGCTTCTTAACAACGTTTTGCGAAGTGGTAGCATGCTTCCGAAATTGTAATGCCTCCTGCAACATTCAAATTAAACAAAACGTTTAGAAATATATTATACTAAGTACCGGTATGTTATGCTTTACAAAAAATATAATACACTTCTTACACTGTCGTTATTCATTCGGTTTATTCCTTTTCTGAATCATCGTCATCAGGTACTGGAAAAAGTTCATCCATACACTGTGTAGAGTGTTCAATCCTCGGATTTGGTCCATCCCAATCATCATCACCATTTTCCCCTCGATGCTTGTAATGACGCTGACAGGTTCTGCATAAAGCGACATCGATTGACACCTTACTGTACAGAGGAAAGATGTCCCAAAATCATGTACGTAAGGGGCAGCGTACGTAGATAAAAATCCTGGTAGTAAACATTGAATCAGATGTTTCGGCATGTTTATAGAACATCTAAATAGCCTTACTTACTCGTGTGAGATAAATAAGATGTTGCGTATGAGCATGCGAAATTGACATGCTGTACGTCTTTATCCGACAAGGCAAAACATGTTGACTATTAAACAGAGAACTTTTATCGCTACTGTGCTTCATCAAGACAAGTTACAATTAGCACACACTAGAATTGATTGTAGAACAAGACGAAAGATGTTGGCTATTAGTGTTCAGAACAGAAACACTTATAACGCAAAACATTATAAGATTAATCTCTCTGTTGATACAGTCGCACCCTTATGCAATCAATGCGCACACATAGAATTGCAAATGTTGTATATCTCCATCTGACATACTTCTTCTTAATCACTGCAGATAAAATAATTACTACATAGCAGAGGATACCTTTGTCCTAAGGAGATGGAGTTTTGCGCGATTCGAACCCATGCAACAGAAAAAATCTGTATAGATTTCGAACTCTCAAGGATGAAAGGACACATCCTCCTCCGTAACGCACCTTCCTTGTAGGGCTAATGGGCTAATATGATAAAGGGCTAATGGGCAAAAGGGCTAACGGGCTAATGGGCTACTAGGCTAAAGGGCTAAGGTGCCTCTCCTCTATTTATCCGGGCTTGAGACTGGCTCTACATCTTGAGCGGAACTAACACCCTAAGGAAGGGAGAATGTTGGAAAATAATCTATACGAATATAGCTACTCGATCGACTATGTACTACAGAAGGATGACTTAGGTGAGGGTAAGCGCTGAGATTGTAGGAAGGTGTTTAAGCTGTTGTACTGTCGAGCGAGAGCTATTACCTAATAATACCTACACGTCGTATTTCTTACTCTATTTCAAAAATATCTGCTTTGTACTCTGTGTAACCAGCATTTTGATGGGCTCTTGGTAGTTGCAAACGTTTTACGAGTACGTTGGGGTCTTTACATTATCTTATTTCTCCATAGGGTAACAGAGGCTTGTTGTGAACTTTGAGCCTATATGCAGACAGTTGATATGTAGGGACTTGTTTTGATATAATACGTGCTTCAGCAGTAGCGTTTCCAGGTACAAACTTAACTTCTTTCGATAGCAATGAAGCGTTGAAATGTTCTTCTTCTTCTTCTTCATCATCTTGCATCTCTTCTTGAGAGCCGGGCTGAGTGGCTCAGACGGTTGAGGCGCTGGCCTTCTGACCCCAACTTGGCAGGTTCAATCCTGGCTCAGTCCGCTGGTATTTGAAGGTGCTCAAATATGTCAGCCTCGTGTCGGTAGATTTACTGGCACGTAAAAAGAAATCCTGCGGGACTAAATTTCGGCACCTCGGCGTCTCCGAAAACCGTAAAAGAGTAGTTAGTGGGACGTAAAGCAAATAACATTATTTATTATCTTCTTGAAATCTCTGCAGTGCGACAGAACGTGTAGTAGGCTTAGAAAACGAAGTAAAATCATCAAGCTCTAATGGCAATGAAATATTGAGATCTTCATTTTCTTCTACTTTTCCTTTACTACTGTTTTGATCAACATCATTGTCCTTACTATCATAATCATGATCTTCCCTATCTATATCTTGAAGTTTGTGCTTAGTAACAGAACTTGTAGCAGGACTAGACAACAAATGAGAATTAAAAATCTCTCGCAGAGGTGTACTTTTTAAAAATAAATCAATGTTCGATTGACTACGGTTGAGCTCTTTGTATTTTCTCCTCGATGAAGCTACATTACACGCGGCTTCGTGACATTGAGGGTTGTATGCGTTCTTGAACTCCCTTCTACAATGTTTGCATTGAAAAAATGTCCTACATGATATCTCATGACGTCTCTTGTGATAGCTTCGGGAAAATGCTCTTCCACACTCTTTGCAAATATACTTAGAAATAGGTTGTTCCATGAATGATTCTTCTTTAAATCTACTAGACACTTGTTTCTCTGTCGCTTACTTACCAGAGAGGTATTACACCACAGTAGTTGCACGACCAGGGAAAATTAAATTAGACAAGCAGTTACCGAAATGTTCCCAACCGAAGGTCGTAGCAAGGCGTGGAAACAACCCGAGCCCATTGAGGTTAGGTGGATTAAGTGATAAATAAATGTTACTGACTAAATTAAAAACCAGTTTCACGTTAAACAGGGACTTTTTAATGTAAAGATAAGAAATGAAATGACAAAATTACAAGTCCCTAAGAAGAAGTTAAGAAAAAAAAATTTAAGCCAAGAAATACAAGTCATTAAACTTTGACCAGGGTTAAAATTAAATAAGTCTGTTTTCGCAATTCGGTTCCTTGAGCAAATTATCAATGTTTAAACATAAGTGAAGAAACGGAGTACTTATGAGAATCCCAACTCCGAGATCTTAGGTTAGTTACAAAATGATAATGGAGTAGAAAAGTGCTTCTTCTGACTACTTCAAAATTAAACCAAATGTAATCCAGATAAGCTAAGTCACTGATCACAAGTTCCATCAGGAACAAACATCAGGAACACCAAATTAAAAACAAACTTTTACGTGATAAATATACACGAAGAATCACCCCAAAAAGGAAATACCATTACAGGATCAGATTTTTAAAACATTAACCACCGCGTAACACAAATTACGAAGTCACATATCCAGTCAAACGTCAAATATCAAGGACCAACATAACACAATTACCGCAAGTCAGATGTCAGAATTAAACAGACGCCAGAGCATTTAAATGTCAAGTCAAACACGGCATACATCCCCACATAAGGTTATGAATGTAACCATAGCAACGAGGTAACCTGACCAAAAAAAACCCAAAATGGCGGTTCCCCGAACAGTTACCTATCCGAGACAGAACTAGTCGTCAGAAACAATTTTCAACCCTTATATTCACTTTATTTCACACTTTAGTACAGACAATACGATATTTAAGATATAACTGGTTGAATTACCTCAGGCGTAAGTGATAAGGATTTTCATTTCTAAATCTAGTAGTGCAGGACACATATTTGTTACTAAAATATCTTTTGATGTATGAATTACCTTTAAGAAAACGTGCTCAGAATGATTATCAAACCAAATAATCCTACAAATCATTACATCGAAGCCCCAGAAACACTGGAACTGTAATTATTTCTCAACAAGATAACCTTAAATTACGGATTCCTTTTGTGCAAATAATTTCTTACTTTCCGAAGTAATAAAGTTCACATATCACGATTTAGATGAATGTATTCCAAAACCATTTAGTAAGAAACAAACGTCGTTAAGCCTTTCACTTCATGGTAGTCCCGGGATCAACAAGAATTGAAATGGAACTTACAGATATCCAAGTTTGAAAGCAAAATAAATCAAAGAAATTTGGCGTATCGCCATATGGTGATACAATCACCTCGGATCAAAGGTTAGCATTTTTCCTCCTTCTTCTGCTCAAATGTATTCCAAAAGTCCAGTTGCAACAGAGAGAGTTGATCCTTCTTGTCCAAATCAATTCGTAATGATAATTGCCAATCACTCGATTGTCGTTAATGCATGGAGAAAAAAGAAGCTGAGTTAAGTTGGGAGACTGCTGCTAGATGGCAGTACAATCTCGACAGCATGCTTCCTGATTGCTAGCGCTACAGTGGCGCATCCGTACCGATACTACCTTGCAGAATAAAATACTTCTAGTTCATTTCCGATGAGTCGAATTAATTATAAAATTTAGTATTGATCAGAAGGCAACTTGACAAGTGTCCAGGCACACCACAATACGCATCCGAAATCCGTGACAACTCTCTACTTCGATTATGCGAACAGCTTAGCGATTAACGGTAAACTAACACAAAAGCGTAATACCAAGGTAGCAACAGTGACGTTTAACCCCGTCAAGATGGCAGCAGTGAGGTTAGCGATGTTCTGTTGTTGGATTTTAAATTCCGCGCCACGACATGCAGATGAGGTTTAGCACCGTGAAGATGGCAGTAGTGAGGTTAGTGATGCTCTATTGTCCTTAAAAGTGAGGTTAGGGTTCATCAAGATGACAGCTGTCAAAAAAGCACGCGGCTTTGTTTAGAAACAAGAGCACGTGGTCGTGACTTCCGGTCACGTCGTATGCTAAGTTAGCAAGCGAAGTTCAAAATCCACGCCCACATGGTTAGAACTTGTCAAAAAGCACGTCGATTTTAAATTCCGCGCTCTACGCCCGTGATGAACCAGTGAGTTACGTACCAGCAGTACGGTATCAGAAGATGTATGATCCAGAGGAATGATATGCTAAAAAATAAAGTTTTCTAACTCCTCAGCTATTTCCCGCCTTTATTCAGTCAGGCTATTATACTTGGTACGCAGCAGTAATCCCATCTATCGGAGTTGCTAGTGGCTTTACGTCGCACCGACACAGAGAGAGGTCTTATGGCGACGATGGGAGAGGAAAGACCTATTAGTTGGAAGTGTCCGTAGCCTTAATTAAGGTACAGCCCCAGCGTTTGCCTGGTGTGAAAATGGGAAACCACGGAAAACCATCTTCAGAGTTGCAAACAGTGGGATTCGAACCCACTATCTCACGGATGCAAGTTCACAGCCGCGTGCCTCTAACCGCACGGCCAACTCGCCCGGTCTATCGGAGTTGAGCGATAGTATAAGAGAGAAAGTACATCACCACAAACAATGGTCAATGGAATGTTATTGTTTTCTTCCGACTCTGAAATAGGCCTACCACTCTAGTAGTGTAAGTGGAGAGTTTGGCAGCCACCTCTACCTCCGGCTCTCCGGCCACCTCCACCTCCACACGCTATCGGGAGAGGTTTCCACCTCATTGACTGCGCTGGCTAAGACTGCATGTTTAACCTCACATCCGCTATCATGGAGGGGCGTAACCTAACTTTTGACGGATAAGAGAGAAAGCCTAACCTCATGGAGGGGCCTCACCTCAGTTTTGCGGCCAGGTGCCATTCGTGACGCCAATTGCACAAGATGGCGGTTATATACAGCTCCTTATGAGACTCCTTAAGGGCGCTTGCGCAAGATGGTGGCCGCAAGATGTCTGCTATACATAAACTCTTACGAGACTCCCTAGGGACGTTTGCGCAAATGGCGGCTATATAATTCTACAAGATGGGGGCTATACACAGCTCCTTATGAGACGGCTTAAGGGCGCTTGCGTAAGATGGCGGCCGCAAGATGGTTGCTATACATAGGCTCTAATTAGCCGCCCTAGCGACGCTTGCTCAAGATGGCAGCTATAAATTCTACAAGATGATGGCTACACACAGCTCCTTTCGTGACGGCTGAAGAGTCCTTGCGCAAGATGGCGGCCGCAAGATGGCTGCTATACATAGGCTCTTACGAGACTCCCTAGGGACGCTTGCGCAAGGTGGCGGCTATCTAATTCTACAAGATGGCGACTATACATAGCTTCTTATGAGACGGTCTAGGGGTCCTCGCACAAGATGGCTGATACACATCGGCTCTTATGAGACGCCCTAGGGATGAAGTCTTATGTACAAAGCTAGCTTAGAAGCTACTGCACAAGATGGCGGCTGCAGTTGTGAAGATCCTTATGCATGCGGTGGAGGGCAATTTGAAATTCCACGTGCTCTTGTTTGTAAACAAAGCCGCATGCTTCTTGACAGCTGTCAGCGGCCATCTTTAATCAACCGAGCATCGTGCTGCCCTCTTTAGCTACTACCTTTGACATGTGGTGGCAAATAATTTAAAATCTAAGTGCTTTTTGACAGCTGTCAGCAGCCATCTTTAATCAACAGAGCATCGTGCAGCCATCTTACGGTACTAAACCTCATCATTTAACATCTAGTGGCGGACAATTAAAAAAATCCACATGCTCTTGTTTGTAAACAATGCCACGTGCTTATGACAGCGGCTATCTTGCATCGCTAACCTCAGTGCTGCCATCTTTACGACACTAAACCTCATCCTTATGCATATGGTGGCGGGCAATTTGAAAAATCCCACGCGCTCAACAAAGCCACGTGCATTTTTGACACCGGCCATCTTTAATCAACAGAGCATCGTGCTGCCCTCTTTAGCTACTACCTTTGACATGTGGTGGCGGGTAATTTAAAATCTAAGTGCTTTTTGACAGCTGTCAGGAACCATCTTTAATCAACAGAGCATCGTGCAGCCATCTTACGGTACTAAACCTCATCATTTAACATCTAGTGGCGGACAATTTAAAAAATCCACATGCTCTTGTTTGTAAACAATGCCACGTGCTTTTGACAGCGGCTATCTTACATCGCTAACCTCAGTGCTGCCATCTTTAGGGCACTAAACCTCATCCTTTGATATGTGGTGGTGGGCAATTTGTAAAAGTCCACGTGCTCTTCAAAGCCACGTGCTTTTTGACAGCGGCCATCGTTAATCAACAGAGCATCGTGTTGCCATTTTTACGGCACTTATCCTCATTGTGGTGGCGGGCAATTTGAAACATTCCACGTGCTCTTGTTTGGAAACAAACCCACGTGCTTTTTGACAGCTGACAAGGTGACAGCTGCTTAGCAATTTAAAACATTCCGTCAGTTGTTATGGTTAAACAACAAAAACTTCAGTGCATTCGCGCACCTAACCTCTCATCTACCATCTCGAAGGGGACTATCCTTAGTTCTACGACACGATGCCCTTCCCGACGCTAATTACACAAGATGGCTACTGCTAGGTTAGGGCTACTACACAAGATGGCGGCTATACATAAGCTGTTATAACTTCCTCCTCCTCCTCAGCCTCTGTCACAGCATAGCTTTATCGAACAAGTTTAAACGTGCATCGCGAAGGCAAGAGTGTGCACGTGCTGCAGCGATGACGTTATCGTGCATGTTTAGACTTGTACACAAACTTACGAAGCTGCTGTTCAAAACATATTATGACTAGAATTTCATACTATAGTTGATATCGATAAAGTGTTGAGAACACAAAATAAGTAAATCGCATACTATAGTTCGATGTTGTACGTGTTCACAACACTCCATTGTAGGACTAGAATCGAACACTGTTCAGAGAGATACATTTTTCTTCTCAACATACTTACTAAGCTGCTCGTCCTCCTCTGTCAAGGCATATCTCTTTCGAACAAATTTAAACATGCATCGCAGAAGCAATAGTGTGCACATGCTGCAGAGATGACGTCATTGTGCATAAGTTGCTGTTGTAAGCATATTATGACTAGAATCACAGTCAATGTTGTTACGTCGAACAAGTGTTGAGAACACAAAATAAGTAAATCGCATACTATAGTTCGATTTTTTAAGTGTTCAGAACGCTGTATTGCAAGACGAGAATCGAACATTGTTCAAAGAGATACCTTTCCCTTCTCAACATACTTACTGAGCTGCTCTTCTGAGACTATGACATACTTACGAAACTGAACACTTTCCTTCTTGACGTACTTACTCTTATTCTCCGAGTATTTAACTAAACTTTCAAGAGGAAGGAACGGGAGGAGGTAAAGGAATACCTAATCTAAAAAGAATATGCCAATTCTGCATTATTTATTACATCTTGTATGTACAAGTTTCATCTCGAATCGTTTGCCGTAGTGATTTTTGCTCGAAGTTTGTGTACTTCTCCCTTCTCAATGCAATTCTTGTATATACATGTTTTATCTTACAGTGTTCGAGCACCTTTCCCCTTCTTGTGTGTACAAGTTTTAGTTGATGCTGTACCCCCATGGAACACTGGTAAGGGAATCACTATCCTATAAACGTTTGTTATCGCAAGGAAACAATGAACATTTATTTTGTTCGATCGTATACATATGATGTTTACGTAATTAAATCCTTTTTTGCATACAGAAAGCGGCATTTCTAGAAGTATGTATATCGCGAGGTGTAAACGGCTAACGACACTTGTACGTACGCCTTTAGCTTTTTAACGGAGATGTAAGTAGAGGAGCTGCAGCGAACAAAGCTAAGAAACCGACCGATAAGAATAAACTTTTAGAAAAAATATTCAAGAAACCAACTAATAAAAAACAGATCAAACTGTAGAATGTTTTATTGGCAATACTGAAAACAAAAAACCTCCTGTTACAAAGAAACCTGCTTATATAAAATCTTAATTTGAAGCTGTAGACATTATACTCGTAAATTACTGATTGGTGGGAATGACTTGCAGTATAGCAGAGCAGAGAAGTAGAGAAGTAAAAGTACAACGAATTTAAAAAGATTTAGGGTTTCGTGTTGAAATTGTTCGCAGCTTGTCAGCTATGTTGGCAAACGATAGGCTGTCGGTGTTAATAATTGTGCAATACATACAATTTGATATCGATGAAACTGACCGATAAGAAAAAACAAAACTCACTTTAAGCTGCAACATCGTCTGTAATTTACTGCAGAAAGCTTGTTAGTACACACATAGTTGATTATGCAATACATGTAAAGCTATATCGAAGAAACCTGCTGATAAGAAAAAGCTTACACAGGAAAGAAGCCATAGTGTTGCAATGTCTGTTGATGCTACAGCAAACAAAGCTATTACAAAAAACCTACTAATAAATCGGCAGTATCGTTACACAGGCGAGAAGCCATACTGTTGCATTGTCCGTTGATGTTATAGCAAACAAAGCTATTACAAAAAACCTACTAATAAAGCTGCAGCATTGTTACACAGGAAAGAAGCCATACTGTTGCAATGTCTGTTGACGGTGCAATTGAAAATACTGTACCAGTAAAAGAGCCCGACTCTCAGATTAAATTTTAAAGTAGCATGAATATAGTTCTCAGGGCGAAAAACTGGATTAATTGTAGCTAGGGCTCGGTACAGGAGGTAGGGACCTATCTACAGAAAAACTTTGACTCTGATTGCACAAGAGTTTAGTCATGAATTTGCACATCACCTCTAAGTAGAAATGGATTGTCTTCCTCGTATTCCAATAGTATGGCTCGGGTTCTCCAGCTCACCAAGCCAAGCTAGTTGAAGCACGTTCCAGAAGACTCCAGGGATTCCAGGGACTCCAGATACTCCAGACAGAGGCAGCTGGACTGTCTGGATTGACGGCAAGTAAAGATGTCTCGAACTCTGAGGCCCGGGTTGAACCCCGGTGATCCAGGCGATGTTGTAGATAGTCATGTACGACCTCAGCCCAATGAGACTGAGAGGATTGATGTTTCCAAGGTCACTAGTAGCACTGAGTCCATGAAAGCCTTGGATGATCAATTTATAAGCAGAGTTCTTGATAATTGTACATCAAGACTTCCAACACTCCTAAAACGATATGAGTGGTATTAATAATTTTAGAGTTCATCACTAGGAAAATCCTCGTCCCTGAATAACTTTTGGCAACGAAAAATACAAGTCCCTTCTTGTGAAATTATAGTTAAACTCAAAGTTCATTACTGGCGAAGATGCAAGTCTTTGCCTAAACTCGAACGAAAAAACACAAGTCCATTTACTTGGAAGTCTGAATATATTTAAAGTTAATCACTGGTGAAATTCATAAAGTCTTTGAGTGACCACTGACGGAAACACAAGTCCTTCCACATAAGTAAATTCACTGACGAAATTTATAAGTCTTTTAAACCAACACTGGCAAATGTACAAGTCTTTGAGTAAATGTAAGTGAAATCCTAACTTCGTTTAAAGCCGTTGGAAAGTTAAAGTTCATCACTAGCGATGTTAATCAATCACTGTCTATTAGAAGGATGAGTTCCTCAACAGTCGCAAATATTCCACGTAAATAATACAAGTCCATTTCACGAACACTTAGAAAAATTCCAATCTCGAATACTCGTAAATAATACAAGTCCATTCAATGATCACGTAGAAAAGTTCTGGTCTCGAACACATGAAAATAATACAAGTCCATTTAGTGAACACTTAGAAGAATTCTGGTCTCGAACCCGTGTAAATAATACAAGTCCATTTCATGAACACTTAGAAAAATTCCAGCTTCGAAGACACGTAAATAATACAAGTCCAAACACTTAGAAAAGTTTCAGTCTCGAAGGCACGTAAATAATACAAGTCCATTCAATTAACACTTGTAAATATTCTAAGTTCAATTACGAAGACTTAGAAAATTTTCTACAACACTCGTAGTCTTATGAGTCCACTTTATAGTACTTGGAAGAATCGTCTTCCCACACTTGTAGAATGACAGAGTTCCACGATGATAGTAGCAGCAAGAGTGTCCCCGCTGACTACTCAGCTGAGACTGTGTGAATAGGCTACAGTAGGTCCTCCTTTTATTAGATTCGGGACGTCTACGTCATAATACGGTTTGATTGAATATCTCCCGAATCCCTCGATGGATTTGCTTGAAACTCGAGCATTGGGACGTTTAGGTGATCCCAAACAAGATGACATATCGCTCGACTCGCTAGCATCATTATTATAGAAATTTCAAAATTTTCTCCATCGAACTCTCTAGAACAAGTGACGTGGAATCCAGAAAATACCAGTCAAGGCTGGTAACACGTGTTGAGACGAGCGGGCGGTCTAGCTAGCCCCTGTGGCTACGTCACAGCTCACAGTCGTCATACACTCGCTGCTGGTAAACAAACCAGGCGCTCTCTTAACCTTACGCGTGGTAAATAAACGTAACTTATGCTCAAAAATACTTATGTACAGGTCGTAACCGGTACAATACGTAACGATGACTATTGCTTTTTATGGTGCATTGCTATGGCGTTGAAACCAGCAACACGTAATCATTCAAAAACATTTCCATATAAGGATGTGTTTATTCAGTTGCAACAGTCATTAAATTTTGAAGGTGTTTCTTTTCTTATGGATTTAGCAAACAATTCTACGTTTGAAAAAAGCCCGAATTTTTCTTTTTCTGTATATGGTGTTGACGGAGGTTATATTGTAGGGCGACTTTACACCGCTTCTTCTTGCAAACAACACCATCTTCATCTTTTATACGTTTTGCAATGAAAACACAAGCTACTACTGCTTGATATCTAATCTTTCTCGTCTGTTAAGTTCTCAGCTTTCATTACACTATAGAAACAAGTATATATGCGACCGATGTTTGCAGTACTTTTCCACGGAGAGCATCTTAGGAACACATGTAAATAATTGTGCAACACATCTTGCCATAAAACTTGTTCTGCCAACTACGGAAAATGCAGAAATGAAGCTTGTAAATTATTGTCGACAGAAACATGTTCCCTTTACGGTTTATGCAGATTTTCAATGTTATATTGTTCCTTTTCAACGTTGCCAACCCGACATGAGCGAACCCTACACGGATTACGTATAAAAGCACACTCCGTTTTCAGTAGGTTACAAAGTCGTTTGTTCGTACAATACATAACTGTCCTTTCTTTAGGATGTATCGAGGCGAGAACTTTGCGCCATAGCTACTAAATGAATTAAAAACAGTTGGCGGAACGCGTTTATACGCTTATTTTACAACCAGTGCCGATTAATGCAAATAGAACGTTGATTTTGTTCTTCTATTTCTAAGTAGACTAAGGCTCTAGTTTTCTGCTTGCTTCTCTCGTCGTGCATGCTTTGACTCGAATCCTGACCAGGTCCGTCGGATGGGGACCGTCAACAAGGGCATCCGGTCGTTCTTTGAGCTGACTGATAAGAAAACTTGACGGAGATTATATTGTAGGGCGACTTTACACCGCTTCTTCTCGCAAACAACACGTTTTGCAATGAAAACACAAGCTACTACTGCTTGATATCTAATCTTTCTCGTCTGTTAAGTTCTCAGCTTTCATCACACTATAGAAATACTTCGAAGTCCTGACAGGTGCACAAAATTCGTTCACCATATTTTGTTGTTTCTGTGCAGTTAACAAAGCCATATCAAAGAAACCAACCATAAGAAACTTATTTTGAAGCTGCACTCAAAAACCGACTAATCTGTTATTTGTTGCAAGACAAGGATTTAGATTAAGCGCTATATAAATAAACAGCTAATTTTTCTACAAAAACATTACAGGAAGAGATTAGAAAAAGAATTTCGATCTAACGCAATACGCGATTAAAAACATGTGTTTAGTTTCCCAATTCATAGTTATAATTACGCATCAACAAAACTAATGACACAAGGTTTGTTCTCTATTCTACGGTATATAATGCAAATAGAACGTTGATTTAGTTCTTCTATTTCTAAATCAGTTAGCACACTAAATCTATTGGGTAGAAAAACTGAAAAGTCCTTACAGGCGCATAAAATTCTTTCCCCAAATTTTTAATCACTTTAAATTGCTGATTTTGCGGTAGACTAGTCAGTGGCTTGGTATTTGGAGTTGAAATATGAACTATCTGGTTAAACTTCTCCATGGTTTTCTACAAAAAAGCTAAATTCTATTTTCTAGAATTTTTAAAACATATGATATCAATAAAAAGAGATCGAAACATACCTTAAGATGTGCACGATTCAAGACTGCGACTCAGATAAATAACGATTAAAGACTGCAAAATGCAACTCGGATGAATAACCGATAATTCTTGATGTACCTAGAAAAAATATTAATGTATGTCTGTAGCTTGAAAGATAGTCTAGAAAGGTGAAGTGAAGTAAGCACGTCTTGCGTTGCACATAGTAATCATAGGATAGGAAAGGGCTCGAAGGTTTAGGATGGGAAAGGGCTCGAGTTTGTTAACAGGTAGCCTGTTATTACTGAATAACTGCCTGAGAGTAGCACATAGTGATGAAAGGAAAGGAAAGAGCACGAAGGTTAGTTGGGTTGTCAACAGAACTGCCTGGCACTATCCAACAGTTTTTGTTTACCTTAAGTTGAAGACTCCAAACTGAAGAATGGTTACTGGAATAATGTTAGCGGCAGACGATGATTTTTCTAAGAACGAAGAAAAGAGTCGTAAAAATCTAAATAATAATAATAATAATAATAATAATAATAATAATAATAATAATAATAATAATAATAATAATAATAATAATAATAATAATAATAATAATAATAATAATAATAATAATAATAATAATAATAATAATAATAATAATAATAATAATAATAATAATAATAATCAATTAAACTTACTTTTAGCAGACATGAATCATGATGGTTACTTCGTTGAAAGTAAGGGAATACAGTAAATTGCCTATTCGTTTTATAGGCATACACGATTTTAGCACGTTACACACTCGGGTACTTCAACTGTTATGCGTCACTACATCCGGTGGACTGCGACTTGTTACTAGGCAGCAAAGCAAAAGTGTTTACGTCTGCGGTACAGTTATAACACACGTTTATGCATTAACTTCCTTCAGCACAGGCCTTCAGAGTGAGCAGGGAACTTTTCTACGGCAAACAAAACTGCAAACCCTTAAGTTTTTAGATTGAATATTTAGCTGATAGGACGCCTTCCGAGTTCTGTTTCCTGAAGAAGGCAGCGGCAACCGCTGATAACATGGCGCATGTTAGAGGGTGATCCTAGGGCTCGGAGCTGAGTAAAAAGAGAGGGAGCCAACGTCTATGGTATCCCCTGCCTGTTATCTTGGAGCGACCTCTTACGGCCTTTGAGCTGGGCCGAGAACAACACGAGACGTCGAGGTGGCAGAATTTAGTCCCTCAGGAGTTCTTTTTCATGCCAGTAAATCTACCGACACGAGGCTGTCGTATTTGAGCACTTTCAAATATCACCGGACGGAGCCAGGATCGAACCTGCTATGTTAGGGTCAAAAGGCCAGCGCTTTAACCGTCTGAGCTACTCAGCCCGGCCCGGCAAGAGAGAACAACACTTACTGGCCTATAGACTCTAGAGCTCTGAACTAAGTCTGCTGCTGCTGTGTAATTACTTATGGTACAGTTGCGAGCGAGCGGTGGACTTTGAACTTGGCGAAAAGTGCTGTGTCCGACATTCTTTTCGATAAGCGAATGTATACTGGCCGACTCTTGCAGCAGCATGAAGCTCACTCTCCCTCCCAGCAAATACAACATTAAACAACAATTACAAACACATCCCCAGTATTTGTTGCTCGAGACCCTACTCTAGCACCAAGGGGTCGGCTTAACGCCCCCCTATTATCAGAGTAACAGCTTTTTAGGTGTAAAAACCACAGCCTGGCACATAGCCTGCTCAAGGCTTGCAGGCGCTTTACGCGCGACGTAGTACAGCTTCCCAGGTGTAAAAAAAACACAGCCTGGTAACGGCGCATAGCCTCAAGGCTTACAGGCTTCAAGATGTTGCAAGCAGGCTCTGACCTGAGTCCTGGATAAACTCCTTCAGAGCTGTAAGGGGGTGCAGCAACCTTCAAGCCCTTGAGTTGTGTCCTAGCTAACATTATCGACCAACAGGACTCGAAACGCCTAACCTCAGTGTACGCCCGACAGATAAATCACGACCAACAGCGTTATGCAGTGCGAAGTAGCGGGGTTCGAACTACACTGTCGTCAGCTCCAGAGATAGCAAATGCTAGGGGGCGGCTGTACTACAACGGCCGCTTCCGCGCTCCTAGCCCTTTCCTGCTCCATAGTTTAACAACGTAAGAATCTGTTTTACGACCGGATGTCCCTCCTGACGCCAAAGGTCTAACAAAGAACAGGACCTGAATTTTAAATCGCAAGAATCTGTTTTACAGCTAGTTGCCCTTCCTGACGTCAACAAATAACAAGACCTGGATTTAAAAGTAATGTATATTTTTGCTAAGTCACTTCCGTTTTGCAAGCTGTAGCAGAGAGGTTGCTTGCTTTGACTCTGACTTCGTAGGTCTGAAAAATGCGTTCTTACAGTTGTTGCACAAGAATAGTTAAAGCATGTTAGATGCAAGTCGTGCTGAGCAGCAGTCGCTCAAGACTGCTTGCTTCTCTCGTCGTGCATGCTTTAACTCGAATCCTGACCAGGTCCGTCGGATGGGGACCGTCAACAAGGGCATCCGGTCGTTCTCTACAAGACACCTTTGCTAGCAGTTTGCTTGCTTGCTTGTCCTGCTAGCAGTAAGCTATATGCATGTAGTTAAAGATGGTGCATGACAGAATTTTTCAAATTGCCTACTACCACATGCGTAAACTTGCAGGCATGTGGATTTAGCCAGCACTAAAAAGTTTTGTTGATGGTCGCTGTGGAATTGCACGCTACTACGAGTGCCGTTACGGCATTAGCGGTGATTAACGATGACAGCTTGTCAAAAAAGCTCATAGAATTTCAAATTGCCGCCACCACATGCCAAAGGTATGTGGATTACTGTCGTAAAGATGGCAGTACGATGCTCTGTTGATTAAAGATGGCCGCTGTCAAAAAGCACGTGGCTTTGAAGAGCACGTGGAATTTTTCAAATTGCCCGCCACCACATGTCAAAGGATGAGGTTTAGTGCCGTAAAGATGGCAGCACGATGCTCTGTTGATTTAAGATGGCTGCTGACAGCAGCAGCACGATGCGTTGTTGTTTAAAGGTGGATAACAGCTGTCAAAAAGCACGCGGGATTTAAATTTGCACGCCACCACATTTTAAAGGTAGTAGCTAAAGATGGCAGCACGATGCTCTGTTGATTAAAGATGGCCGCTGTCAAAAAGCACGTGGCTTTGTTGAGTGCGGGGAATTTTTCAAATTGCCCACCACCACATGCATAAGGATGAGGTTTAGTGTCGTAAAGGTAGCAGCACTGAGGTTAGCGATGTCAGATAGCCGACATCAAAAGCACGTGGCATTGTTTACAAACAAGAGCACGTGGAATTTTCAAATTGCCCGCCACCACATA
Organism: Anabrus simplex; assembly: GCF_040414725.1. Taxonomy (NCBI): domain Eukaryota; kingdom Metazoa; phylum Arthropoda; class Insecta; order Orthoptera; family Tettigoniidae; genus Anabrus; species Anabrus simplex. The sequence goes on along the minus strand of NC_090265.1, from coordinate 688,271,168 downwards.
TTAAAGGATGACTTTTAGTTCCGTAAAAATGGCAGCACGATGCTCTGTTGATTAAAGACGGCTCCTGACAGCTGTCACAAAAGCACGTAGATTTTAAATTACCCGCCACCATATTTGAAAGGTAGTAGCTAAAGAGGGCAGCACGATGCTCTGTTTATTAAAGATGGCCGCTGTCAAAAAAGCACGTGACTTTGTTGAGCGCGTGGAATTTTTCGAATTGCCCGCCATCACATGCGTAAGGATGAGGTTCAGTGTCGTAAAGGTAGCAGCACTGAGGTTAGCAGTGTAAGATAGCCGCTGTCAAAAGCACGTGGCATTGTTCACAAACAAAAGCACGTGGAATTTTTCAAATCCCCGCCACCACATGTTAAAGGTTGAGGTTTAGTGCCGTAAAATGGCAGCACGATGCTCTGTTGATTAAAGATGGCTCCTGACAGGTGTCACAAATGCACATAGATTTTAAATTCCCCGCTACCACATTTCAAAGGTAGTAGCTACAGAGGCAACACGATGCTCTGTTGATTAAATATGGCCTCTAACAGCTGTCAAAAAGCATGTGGGTTTGTTTACAAACAAGGGCACGTGGAATTTCAAATTGCCCTCCACCGCATGCATAAGGATCTTCATAACAGCAGCCGCCATCTTGTGCTGTAGCCTCTAAGCTAGCTTTCTTTATAAGAGCTCAGGTATTGCCGTCATCTTGCGCAAGCGCCCTTAAGCCGTCTCATAAGGAGCTGTGCATAAGCCCCATCTTGTAGAATTAGATAGCCGCCATCATGAGCAAGCGTCCCTAGGGCGTCTCATAAGAGTTTATATATAGCAGCCATCTTGCGGCCACCATCTTGCGCAAGCGCCCTTAAGGCGTCTCATAAGGAGCTGTATATAGCCGCCATCTTGTGCAATTGGCGTCGGGAAGGATATCGGGCCGTAAAACTGAGGTTAGGCCCTTCCATGAGGTTAGGCTTGCAGTCTTCCGCGTAAACAGTTGGGTTAATCCCCTCTAAGTGGGTGTGGGGTTAAGCTCGCTCTCTTAGGCATCATGAAGGGCATCCGGCTGTAAAACTGAGGTTAGGCCCCTCCATGAGGTTAGGCTTTCTCTCTGACGCGTCAAAAGTTAGGTTAAGGCCCTCCAAGATAGCGGATGTGAGGTTAGACTTGCAGTCTTAGCCAGCGCAGTCAGTGAGGTGGAAGCGTCTCCCGAGAGCGTGTGGAGGTGGAGGCGGCCGGAGAGCCGGAGGTGGAGGTGGCTGCCGAACTCTCCACTTATACTACTAGAGTGGTAGGCCTATTTCAGAGTCGGAAGAAAACAATAACATGGCATTGATCATTGTTTGTGGTGATGTTCTTTCTCTCTTATACTATCGCTCAACTCCGATAGACCGGGCGAGTTGGCCGTGCGGTTAGAGGCACGCGGCTGTGAACTTGCATCCGTGAGATAGTGGGTTCGAATCCCACTATCTGCAGACCTGAAGATGGTTTTCCGTGGTTTCCCATTTTCACACCAGGCAAATGCTGGGGCTGTACCTTAATTAAGGCTACGGCCACTTCCAACTAATAGGTCTTTCCTCTCCCATCGTCGCCATAAGACCTCTCTCTGTGTCGGTGCGACGTAAAGCCACTAGCAACTCCGATAGATGGGATTACTGCTGCGTACCGAGTATAATAGCCTGACTGAATATTGGCGGGAAATAGCTGGGGAGTTAGAAAACTTTCTTCTTTAGCATATCATTCCTCTGGTTCATACATTTTCTGATACCTTACTGCTGGTACATAACTCACTGGTTCATCATAGTATTGCAGCTATTCGATCCCTACTCTGACGCGCTGTTTTGAGTGAACAGTATGCACTCTTAAAGCAGAGGCTCACTTAGTAGTAGTAGTAGTAGTGGTAGTAGTAGTAGTAGCAGTAGTATGACCTGGTCTACAATTATAATTTAGGCATATTCCAAATTATAGCACCACATTTCTCTAAATAACTCAAAATTCAACCCTGAAATTAGCCGTTTCTTAAAAAGAGATTCTTCCTCTTCACTTTTATTAAATTCTACATTCACTTTATTCAAAATTAGCAGTGAAGAGGGGGTTTCTCCTATGGCTTGGCGGGAAAAATTCCCTCGATACAGATAGATGTTTACGTCGCCAGTGTAGTGAATTGAGATTTTCCGACTCATTGGGTACTCCTGAGAAACATATTAGTAAAAGGGCATAGTTTTTGCCCTGAGACTCTCCGCTATTCGACCGCCCCCCCCCCCACCGAAAAAAGACTTAAGAGTGTTCTCTGATCACGGCTGTCTGCGGCCTGGTCATTCTAGCTCTGGAACTTTGGACTGTTAGATCGGCAGCGTAGTACTGTTCGTTAAAAGAGAGAAAATGTGTGGTTTTTCATTAGATCGAGTATTTGATGTGAAATCATTGCTTTTACTCACGCCATTCCTACTGACATCATTGTAATGACCTATGTTCATTTCAGTTCGGAAAACCACTAAGGGAGTCTTTCTGGGAATATAAAAAGGCAGGTGGAGAGTGAGTGTCTGCCAGTATAATGCAATTCCAAAACCTGATTGTGACTGATGGTAGGCAAGCGGACCTACCATTACAATGAAAATTCCCTAACGCGGTCGTCATATGAGAAAAGGCGTTTGGTGATTTCTCCGCCGCGTTTCCAGGGTAACGTTAAGAACTATGCAATTTAATACAGTCTTGCTCACAACGTGTACACTACCTAACCTACAATTCTGTATACAATGTAGAATTCCGTAGCGAAGCACGGGTACATCAGCTAGTAGTAATATAAAACTGAATACCATCACAATGTTGAAACACAGCCCCATAGGTTTTGCGTGCATCAGGATGACCTCGCGCTGCATACTTAGTCAAATGGGCGGTGAATCAACGCCACCTGGAGACAACCCATAATACGAATATTTCCAGAGTTGTCCGTGGCGCAAATTATCACAGATTAGCAGAAGAGAAGAAGAGGAGGAAAAGTGAATTATTGTTCTCGCAAACACCAAAATTAGACTTGTTTTCCACAGGTTCCAAATTATATCTTAAACAACTACTCATGCAATGACGAAAATAAAAATGATGTTACCTGCACAGAAAACTTTAACCGGGCGAGTTTGTCGTGCGGTTAGGGGTGCGTCCGGGAGATAGTGGGTTCGAACCCCACTGTCGGCAGCCCTGAAGATGGTTTTTGGTGGTTTCCCATTTTCACACCAGGCAAATGCTGGGGCCGTACTTTAATTAAGGCCATAGCCGCTTTCTTCCCACTCCTAGCACTTCCCTATCCCATCGTGGCCATAAGACTTATCTGTGTCGGTGCGACGTAAAGCAACTAGCATCCCATTCAAAACTGATAAGTTTACACCCACTTTTAGTTGTGTTTCCATTGGTCTGCTGTTGGAACTGTAAGTGAAAATCGTGAAGACGATCTATTACCAAGAGAAGGCATTTTTAATCCAAACAATTACCCTTATTCTTGGCTTTTGAATAATGTTACTGGATACTACTGTACAAAAGTGGAGTGAAACTGATTCAGGACATTTTCTGTAATTCTATGCGGATGTATCCAGACAATTTAGCGATTTCTGACAAAAGAAAGAAAGAAAGCTTTTAAATTAAGGTATTAAACCGTGAATATCTGGTTTATTCCTGCAGCCAACGGTCTGTTTTGTGTTCCTTGTAAACTTTCTGGAGGGACATCCCAATTTGCAACAACTGGCTTCAATGATTGGAAGCACGGAAATCAGCGGGACATGGGAATTTCCACTCTCATCGTGATTACGTGGTAATATTTAAACGCCGGGGTACTGAATTGTGCAGAGTTGACAGTCGTCTGCTCTCTCCGTTAGAAGTATTATTATATTATATTATTATTATTATTATTATTATCTATATATTAAAAAAAACTATGGAAACTAAAGTCAGTGAGTTCGGCCATTCTATCCAATCGATTTCCTTCATTTTCTTAAACTGAAAGGTATTCATGCACAGAAAGTTATGAGTGCGCATTCAATTTGACGTCTCATTTTGTCAACATTTTTTCTCATTAAAGCAATCATATCTTTCGTTCTAATTGATGTACACAGTTCGTTTTTGGTCTAAAAACACTCAGTGGATCAAGAACTTTCTTTTGAGGTAATAACTACTTACATTGGTATATTCTGAGAAAAGTTATGAGTACATTTGTCTCCAAGACGAAGATCTTTGAAGGACTTTTTAACAGTTCGGCGCGTAGTGTTGTTCCAAGGAACGTTTAATTTAATTTCTTTGTGTGATGTATTTTCACGTGCTTTATTTCATTAACTGGAAACTTTGCAAATACATCAGTGAGGATAGTAACGAACAACACCATACTTTGTACATTGCGGGCGGAGCCAGCGGGAAACTGCTAGTTATTATTATTATTATTATTATTATTATTATTATTATTATTATTATTCGAATAACCCTTTTGAGGGTACGATAAATCAACTTTGGTTACTTTTTTCTTTGCATTTAACTTTCTTCGTCTCCAAACTTCCTTCATTTTCTAAGAATGTTGTTCCTTTTCCCCTTGAGTCCATTTTCTTCCGGTTAATTTCTTTATTTCCTGAAATCCTGCCTGTCTTGAAACGTGTTCTGTTTTCTATTGTAACTTATCTATTTTAATTCCAGGGTTTTTCATATCCTTTTCAATTTCAATGACCCACGCTGGCTTGGATTTGAAACTGTTCAGTAATTTGAAGATCTGTTTAGTTAGTCTATTGTTATTCATTCTATAAATGTGTTCAAAATGGAGTACTTTTTCCTCATTACAGTTGTCAGTTTTTCAACTTTTAAATATAGCTCTCTGTTTGATCGTAGTCTAAATTCGGCATTGTTGTTTCTTATAGGTCCCAGTATTTTTCTTAAAATTCTTCTTTGAACTTTTTCTAAATTTTCGATATCCCCAATTCTTGTAAGTTTAAGAGTTTATGCTGCATATAAAATTTGTGTCCGGGCCATCGTTTGATAATGTCTTAATTTCAAGTTCCAGGATAGAGATTTCTTAGTGGATATATTTTTGTCATATGAACATCCTTTCCATTTTGTTTACTCTTATATCAATAGCTACCTTTTCTTTTGTGTTGTTTGTTATCCGTTCTCCCAGGTATTTAAAGCAATCTGTCCGAGATATTATGTTTTGTTAATTGTGATATATTGTATTATTACTTAATGGTATTAATGTTTGATAATTTACCTTGGAGGCCTTCTACGGTATTACTTTATTCATTATATAAAATAATAGTAATTGCGATTTCGTCTTATCAAGTTCAAGGAAGGGGGGCGGGGACGCAACATTATTTGGGCCCAGAGGCGTTGCAATAATTTAATTCGACCCTGATGGTCAGATAAAAAAGATAAAAGTGAGGAGACTGATACAAGTAAATTGAGTGGAGTGGACGCGCTCTACGGCTATTGACGCAAATTCAACATTGGGGCGACGAGTGGGTTCTCATTCTACTATCGGCTGTCCCGAGAATGTTTTTCTGTGGTTTCCCAGTTTTTTACTTCCAGGCAAATGCCGGGATAGTTCCCATTCATAGGCCACAGCCAATTCCTTCCATCCTTCCAGTATCCAGTATTCGGGAGATAGTAGGTTCGAACCCCACTGTCGGCAGCCCTGAAAATGGTTTTCCGTGGTTTCCCATTTTCACAACAGGCAAATGCTGGGGCTGTACCTTAATTAAGGCCACGGCCGCTTCCTTCCAACTCCTAGCCCTTCCCTGTAACATCGTCGCCACAAGACCTACCTGTGTCGGTGCGACGTAAAGCAAGTAGAAAAAAAAAAAAAAAAATTCCTTCCATCAAACCGAAACCAAACCCAATGGCGCAACAGCCTCGAAGGGCCATGGCCTAACAAGTGAACGCTGCTCAGTCCGAAGGCCTGCAGATTACGAGGTGACGTGTTGTCAGCACGACTAATCCTCTCGGCCGTTAGACAGGGCTGCTATCTTACCGTCAGATTGTAATATCTTAGGCTGAGTGGACCTCGAATCAGGCCTCAGGCCCAGTAAAAATTCCTGACCTGGTCGGAAATCGAACTCGGGACTTCTTTCCACTACTTTACCCACTTTCATTCACCCTCATTTATTTCATTGTCAGTAGCTCCTCAGGTGAGGTTGGAATCGGGAAGGGCATCCGGTCGTAAAACATATCATAAATTCATCTCACCTCATCCGTATCAAGAAACGTGACTAAGAGGTAGGTCTAGACATACATACTGATCCAAGTTAAGAGGAAGCAATGCCAGACAAGCTAAGGGAACCGTGGTTGCCAACTTACACTCTCAATTGAGAGGCCCGAGTCCCGCTTTTTTAGTTAACTACTACGACAAGCAGGGGATACCGCGGGTGTATTCTATTGCCCCCATCCACAGGCATTTTCCCTCCTATAGCTTTTGTTTTTGGGCGTACCCCCCCCCCCTCACAGAATGAATTCAAACCCCCGAAAAACTTTCCTGGATACGGCCGTGGTTACTAGACGATAATTTAATGAGGCCGCCTGTTGCCCATGATCGTTAAGACGTCGGGTATATAATTATGGTACGACACCGTGTTAGCTGGTTTGAGTCCTATTGCTCGAAAAAAGTCATCATCAGAATGTTGGCCAACGAGGTAGGGGAGGTGGTGGTAGGTCTATACAATTTCTAATCACGAGATTGGATTCATTTCCAAACCTCTCCACAATATTTATATGGTATGAGGGCATGTGATGCACCTGATGGTGATCCATCCGTCGGATGGAGACGTTAAGCCCTGAGCAGACCCTTGGTTGTATTCTGCAGGAATAGGCTATGTGTTGGCACCGGATTTCATCCTCTCTCCTATCATGTCTTTTTTTTTTTTTTTTCATCTCAGTAACTCCTTTGATGAGGTTGACGTCTGGAAGGGCATCCGATCGCAAAATCTCGCCAGGCAGATTCATCTCACTTCATACGCGATCCCATAGAGAAACGAGACAAATGGTGGACATACATACAGTACCTACTGTAGGTTACTATAGGCCTATTACCACTGCTTTCATGGTGTACAGGCCGAACTGTAGGAAGCGCGCAAGCTCATCACTTGATCGATTAGGGCGGTCTAAATGAATGTTATGAATTGTACCTGTGAACGTAATACGTAGCAATTGAGAGCATTCTTTGGATAATTGTGACTGTTGAAAGACAGATCTTCCTTTTTAAGTAACTCATATTGCATGCTTGTTCTCTAAATTTATCACATCAGGATTGACATAAACAGTTATTACTGAGATAATGAGACGTCATAGTTTAGGTAAGTATTTTATTTTCGTGTGATGAGTACCCATAATGTAAATTCAAGGAACGTAATGCTTCTCACGGAATTTATGCATTGAATCGGTGCCATAAAGGACATTTTTGTGGAACTATAATGCGTTGCGAATTTAAATAAATTGCCACAATCTCCAAACGTTGTGCGTATCACGGCGAATATCCTGCTGTGTAAGTGACTATACACTAATATTCTTATTTCTTTTCAACGAAGACAGGAGACACTTCCAGAAGACCAAAATCCTAACCGAAAATGTAAATGTTACGATGAATACAGGCGTAAGTTTCACTCATTTTCCCGAGCTGATGAGCTCTGCTTTTGACTTTCTTCTTGCTATGTGGATTTATGGCAGTGCGTTTTATTGTTAATACAGTAATATTCTAAAAGCAACATAGATGAATCAGAACCAAGTGAGCCTACATCTGTGTTATTTCTTGGGTGAGGTAATATTGAGAACGTGCAATAAAAGCGGAACCCAATCTAAAATGTAGAACTAAATGCAGTTTATAAAACCCAACCTTCTGCTAAATGATTTTGGCATTATTATACTGTAACTACACTTAAAACAATTTAAATTAAACTATTGTTAGTAGACAATATTTAGGTATTACGGTACAAGCAATGAAACTTAATTCCCTGAAGGATAGCGCCAGAACCGAGCGAGTTGGGTGTGCGGTTAGCGGCGCGCAGCTGTAAGATTGCATTCGGGAGAGTAGTGGGTTCGAACCCTGCCGTCGTAATGTACAGTACATGCTGTACTGTAGCTCGGATGACGTCACACAAAGAGGCGAACAGTTTCCTCAGTCTAACCCGCGCAATGCAAGCACATGATACGTCTGTGCCTTGTAGTTAAGACATATTCTCAAATGTTATATTGAAATTGAAATGAAATGGCGTATGGCTTTTAGTGCCGGGAGGGTCCGAGGACATGTTCGGCTCGCCAGGTGCAGGTTTTCGATTTGACTCCCTTAGGCGACCTGCACGTCATGATGAGGATGAAATGATGATGAAGACGACACATAAACCCAGCCCCCGTGCCAGAGAAATTAACCAATGGTGGTTAAAATTCCCGACCCTGCCGGGAATCGAACCCGGGACACATGGAGCGGAAAATATCGTATTAATAGACCAGGTGAGGTCATTTCTTTAACACCTGTAATCATTTGACCTATCGAAAGATAGGTCTAAGTAATTTTAGGAGAAGTAGATTTAAAATTTGATTTAAAACCATCTTCATGGGACTGCCGACAGTGGGGTTCCAACCCACGATCTCCTGAATGTAAGCTCACAGCTGCACGAATCTAACCGCACGGCCACTCGCTCGGTGTCAAAATTTAACTGGCCAGGAAAATGGGCTAAAGGTGTGCTTCTGCAACATGACAATGCCCGGCCCCACACTAGCCGAGAGGCCACCGCTGCCATTGATCAAATGGGATTCACGGTGCTGCTACAACCACCATACTCTCCCGACTTGGCACCAAGTGATTATCACCTGTTCGGGAACATGAAGAAACCTCTGCGTGCTCGACGTTTTGCGGATTTTGCAGAACTGGACACAGCTGTCAAGGAATTGGTACGCAGCACTCCGAAAAAATGGTTTCAGAAAGACTGACACAGGAGATTATGTTGAGAAGGTGGACGTAACAACTGATGTGTAGTGTACTTCATTTGGGTAGAAAAAAATAAAGTGTAAAATATATAGTACGCCCTTCGTATATCTTAAGACTGAAATCGTACGAAGGCTTTCTTTCTTTCTTTCTTAATCCGTTTACCCTCCACGGTTGGTTTTTCCTCGGAATCAGCGAGGGATCCCACCTCTATCGCTTCAAGGACAGTGTCGTGGAGCGTGAGACTTTGGGTCGGGGGGATACAACCGGGGAGGAGGACCACTACCTTCGCCCAGATGGCCTCAACTGATATGCTGAACAGGGACTTGTGGGGGATGGGAAAATTGTAAGGGAGAGAGAAGGAAGTGGCCGTGGCCTTAAGTTAGAAACCATTGCGGCATTTTCCTGGAGAAGTGGGAAACCGCGAAAACCACTTCCCGGATGGCTGAGGGAGGAATCGAACCCCGCTCTACTCAGTTGACCTCATTCATGTAACCGGAATTGCTTTAGCACCTTTGAAGTTAATATTTTAGCAACACTTTCTTTTTAGCCGTAATTTATTTATCCATTTCCGTATATACATTTCCATTGATATTTGAATTTAGCGCGAATTTTCAGGATACGCCACTTGCGACTTGTCTCCCATTTTAACAAGGCTAAATCCGGAAGTGTCGCTACTGTATTTGCTATCACCTTCAGTCCGACACTTTTTATACACAAAAAATTAACAACGTCCTTGTCTCTTGTTCGTGATTTATGAAGCTTTATGAGATAAGTACATACATTGACACTAATACTGGATCCACGTTGCAAAGTCTCGACACACACACACTCACACTCTCTCTCTCTCACCAGACGACATCAATAATGCCTTTACTCCCATCCTTTCAGCCAGTGCAAATCATTTATAATCCCTCTTTTGTGTACATGGAAATTTTTAGCCTGGCTGGTCCTAAATCCTCTGCAGGCTTTTTACCTGCGCTCTGTGAAGTTAAACCTCTACTTACCGGTACCCAGAAAAGTATGAGTATGGACGACTATCTTGAATCCCCACTGTCGGACGAAAACACAACCGAGCTTCAATTAAGTTCGGGAAACAAACTGACCTTCCTGAATTTCAGACAAGAGATATTCATCATTTTTAGAAAATTGCCAATGTCACTGTTAATGTTTATTGTGAGATCATCCCGCGGCCAGGTAAAAGGCGGTTGAAAAACACGACCGACTGACCGACCGAGTTGGCCGTGCGCTTAGGGTCACGCAGTTGTGAGCTTGAATTCGGGAGATGGCGGGTTCGAATCCCAACGTCGGCAGCCTTGAAGATAGTTTTCCGTGGTTTATATTTTCACACTAGTCAAACGCTCGGTCAGTACTTTAATTAAGGCTATGGCCGCTTCCTTCCCACTCATAGCCCTTCCCATCCCTGCGTCGTCGAAAACTTCCAATGTGTTTGTGCGACGTTAAACCACTAGGAAATTTATTAAGGCCACTGCCGCTTCCCTCCCACTCCTAGCCCTTCCCTGTCCCATCGTCGCCATAAGACCTATCTGTGTCGGTGCGACGTAAAGCAACTAGCAAAAAAAAAAAAAAAAACCACGACTCTGGGTCATACCAGTATCAGTATTTAGTGGCCTTGGGCTACTGTGTACTCTTTGACCTTGGGAGTTAGCCTGATGCGGGATCGACCGTTTTCACTCCTCGCGGCTTTAATTGTACTTCCATCTTCACTCAACAGATAGTGACAGTGCGCGCGCCAACATGTGCAGTAGAAATGGAAATGCAACATAGAAAAGCATCAACCACTTGCAAAAATTTGTAATTGTTCTGTTCCACAGACAATAATTTACAACGGAAACAAATAATGCCTCTATTAACTAAAAAAACACAGCCAGTCCCTTCTATCTGTAATGGATAAGATAAGATTTGACCATGACAGAGCAAAAAGAACAGGTTATATGAACGTAACTGAGTAGTATTGTAACACATTTCATCTTGAAAGGTAAGATATAACACCGTCTCTTTACCGAGTAAGATTCTGAGCTAAATTTATTGTTCTACATTAACATGCTCGTCTTAGAAATAACGTATTAATTAGAATAATATAATAGTACTCCAAATTCCCTCCTAGATTTTGAGAAACTTAGTTCCAAAACGGGATTCTTTAACATGCGAGTAAATCGACCAATACGGTTTTCAATTTTTAGAATTAAGCACCCCCAAATGTTTATTGGTTCCTCGTTCTGGGATGCGATTCAACCGTGAGGAGAACCCCTCAACCTGCGCTACGAAGCCGGTCACCTCGGTTTCAGCTCATCAAGGGAGACCCCCAGCTATGGGACTAGTTCAGATTGTAAGCGGTTTATCAACGTCAAAACAAATACATGTCCGAAGGTTTTGCAATTGGCTTTTAACGAGAAAATGTCCAGCTTTACATTTAACAGCATGCATACTTATTGGCAATTAGTACCGGTATGTGAGAGTTTCGAGCACCACTGGTCTAGAATTCAGCGTCCCTAATTTTACGCGGGCTGGTCGGGTCTGAGGCACGCCGGTGCCTTATATTTTTCATTTTATTTACTTTCTGTCTTTTTATTTTATTTTCTCTTTATGTAGGTACGCTGTATCTTTACAGTGTTAACCCGCCCTATTACAAATGAAAGCAATTCATGAAATTGCCAAGAATGGATACGGCAAACTTATAGGGCCTATAATTTGTAAATAAAACTTTCTCGAAACAACTAACATGGTGCTGATATTTTGTTATAAAATGTAAACAGTTTCATTCTCTCCATCTCTTATGATAATTGCACTAGTGGTTTCACTGGCAGCGATTAGAGGGGCGATCGGCCCGCCCGCCCCCCCCCCCCCCCGCCTCCACCACCACCTCGTGGCGGAAAATACATCTTTATTCAGGTTTACCCGCCTAAAAACTAGAAATCATAAGAAAAAACAATTTATGCAAGCCCTGTTGTTGTATCACCTAATTATCTTTGCTTTAATTTCTTACTGGTTGGGCTTCAGCAAATTATAACTTTTTTTGTGTTTATTTTCAACAAGCCGTATTTTTTAGTGAAATTGCTACTGATCATTTGAAAATTCATAAATGCTAGTTAATTGTATTAAGTGTTAAATTATTCCTTTGGTGAACATTTTATTATTGCATAGTACTAGGGACTAATGTTTGCCTTTGTGGTGTAGTGGTTAGTGTGATTAGTTGCCCTGGTTCAATTCCTGGCTCAGCCACGAAATTTGAGAAGTGGTACAAGGGCTGGAACGTGGTTTACTCAGCCTCGGGAGGTCAACTGAGTAGAGTGGGTTTTGATTCCCTCCTCAACCATTCTTGAAGTGGTTTTCCATAGTTTCCCACTTTTCCTCCAGGCGAATGCTGGAATGGTACCTATTATGATGCCACGGTCACTTCCTTCCCTCTTCCTTGTCTATCCCATCCGATCTTTCCATCCCCCACAAGGCCCTGTTCAGCATAGCAGGTGAGGCTGCCTGGGTAAGGTATGGTCCTCCTCTCCAGTTGTATCCCCCAACCCAAAGTCTCATGCTCTAGGACACTGCCCTTGAGACGGTAGAGGTGGGATCCCTCGCTGAGTCCGAGGGAAAAACCAACCCTGGACGGTAAACAGATTAAGAAAGAAAGAAAGAAAGAAAGAAAGATTAGGGACTAATTCATTTCTCAGTAAAACAGTTATTACTGTAGTTAAGTTGTAAAACTGTTAACCTTTACTTCTCTGTCCAAATTTGCTCAGAGAGCATGAAAAACATACCATTTGATAGGTCTATTTTAAATTTAACAGTCATCTTCCCCTCTCTCTCCATAACCCCCAGACCATCAGTACCTTTTGTTGTCTATATATTGTGCCCCCCCCACCCTCCCCCTGCTTCTAATTCCCAATTGTCACCAAGAAGGGAGAAGAAAAGAAAAATGAACAGCAGGCACTCCTCGAACGTGAGACGCCTGCATGAGATCAGGGGTGTTGACCACTAGACCAATGGTGCTACAAATACTCACAAGCAAATTACTAACAGACATGCTGGCTGTTAAATTTAAAAGACCATTTTTTCAGTGAATAAAAGGACCAATGGTACAGCTCTTGGACACATATCCATTTTATTTTTGGTGTAGATGTCCTAGTTCCGTTTCTATATAGGGTCGAGTATGGAGTGAGATAAATCTTCGTAGCGACTTTTTATGTCTGGATGCCCTTCCTGGGGTCAGTCTCAGCAGAGGAATTAACGAGATGAATGATGTGATATGTGATAATAGGAAGGGAGAGGTTGAAACCCGGTGCCAACATATAGGCTACTCCTGTCAAATAGCATTCAGTGGTCTGCTCAAGGCTTAACATCTCCATCCAATGGACGAATCACCATCAACAACGTCATATGCCCCACACTCTATACTAACACTGCGTAGAGGATTGGAATTGAATCCAGGCTTTTGGGACACAGTCTAGCGATTAGAACATGTATACCACCACCTCTCCTAACCTGCTGGCCAACATTATGATAGTGAAGCTTTTTTTGACCTACTGGACTCACACTGCCTAACTATAGTGTCACCGAGCTCGATAGCTGCAATCACTTAAGTGTGGCCAGTATCCAGTATCCGGGAGATAGTAGGTTCGAATCCCACTGTCGGCAGCCCTGAAAATGGTTTTCTGTGGTTTCCCATTTTCACACCAGGCAAATGCTGGGGCTGTACCTTAATTAAGGCCACGGCCGCTTCCTTCCCACTCCTAGCCCTTCCCTTTCCCATCGTCGCCATAAGACCTATCTGTGTCAGTGCGACGTAAAACAACTAGCAAAAAAAAAAAAAAAAAAAAAAAAAAAACTATAGTGTCAGGCCATACAGTCCTGATGCTTTAACAATCATGGTCATCAAGTGGAATTTATTCAAAAAATTTGAATTAATTTGGTGACCCCATAGCTATGGTCTCCCCTTTGTCAGTTACAACAGTGGTGTTCAGAGGGTGGGCAGGATTTTAGTTGGAAAATATGTACTACAGGTGGTCACCTTTTCTACATGGATTTACAGAGGTCATTTTTCTTTTCTGGGAGTTGAGATCATCTGCTGGAGTATGGATCCCATAGGATTAATAAACATAAATCTGTTACGTGCTTCTATGTAAAAGCTCTTCTAATTGGAGTCATAACTATTTCGTTCAGACTCTGCTGTGGATACTGCAACAGTGTTGACTGCTGACAAAAGGAGGATGGGGGTGGGGGGTGATCTGTTTGGTTCCTCCTCAGTTTTATCTTCCTTGTGCTGACACTTTCCTCTTCATATAATTCAGGAGAAGACTTCAGCACATTCAAGTAATTAGCAAGATTATCATTGTCAGAATATAGCCGTCTGTGAGATGACTGTGTTTGGTGCAGTCTGAATTTGACTTCTGTAGAAATGCCTACCATTAATGCATTGATTTTGTTTTGTTTTTTGTTTTTAGTTAATGGAACATATTGATGAAATACACATGATGCAATATGCTCTGTCTGTGTGCCGAGACATGCAAGCCTCCATGGCATAAGCAGGAATCACAAAAGGCCATGGGTGTCTGGGACTGTACAGACAAAATCTGAATGCATAAATGAAAAAAAAACTAAATATTGATCAATAGAATATTATAAGTACCTACTGGAATACACCATGACTTTCTAGCAGGCATGGAAACCTCCAGTACTCATTTAGCAATTTTTTCTAACTAGTATTGGCCCAACTAAACCCCTGAGGGTGGGGATATCTAATGACAACATACTGATGGCTGACTTTAAAATCTCCTAATGTACCAGTAGTTAACTTATCTGTACCTCAGAAGTCAAGTATCATAACTCAATTCTCATACTTTTCAGGGGAGGAGAAAAACTATCCTTTACCAAGTGAGGTTACTGCACGGTTGGGGCAAAGCTGTGAGCTTGCATTCAGGAGATGGCAAGTTTGAACTCCACTGTCAGCAGCCCGAGTGATGGTTTACCGTGGTTTCCCATTTTCACACTAGGAAATGGGGGCTGTACCTATCTTAATTAAGGCCATGGCTGCTACATTCCCAATCCTAGCCCTTTCCCATCTGTGCATTGCTGAAAACCTTTGACGTGTTTGTGCGACATTAACCACTAGCAAAAAACCATTAAAAAACGATCTGCACACTTCTTTTGCTCTCATTATGTGTGCATAGTTTGAACTTTATACATTAAGCTATGTATTCCTTTATTATTTTACTGTATTCATTTTTAACATACTTTTTGTGGGATTTGCTAACAATACCACTAAGTGATATGGAAGGTATGGAAACCTTCTTTAAAGCCTATAATGGATGCGGATAAAGCTAGGAAGTACTTCTGTATACCTCTAAATAGATTTTCTTCTAACAGTTCTCATGATATCAGAACCTCAAATCTTTAAAAATAGAGTTTTTTCTTAACCTCTGAACAGAAATATGCCAGCATCAATCATAAATTAACTATTGTATTGAATAAACTACAGCTGTGTGGTAACACAAAGCATCACCAAAAATTTTAAAAACCTGTTTAATGTTTTATATTGTACCAGTATAGTATGTTAAATTTGCCACTTCTTGAGTCCTCTACCTCCCAGAGCAAACTTCTGGGCGAACTTTCATCTTAATTGGACGTAAAAAATATGTAGTATTGACTATGAGGATTAAAATAGTTTTTTGTACAATTTTGTAAGTAGTTCAACCGTCAGTTCGGATTCAACAATGAGATTCATAGTCTGTAATAAATTCTGGATGATCTACTACAGAGCTTTATTTTTTACACTTGATCAGTAGTTCACCTCTCTGCTACCAAGCGTGCACACAGCGCACACTCTCACATTCCTTACTTCAAATACTGTGTATACAGTACAATACAATACAATTAAATCTTACCTTATAACAGATGCTGCATGTGTTGTCCTCTCTGGGTTATACAGCAAAGCACATTCTGACTGATGCGAGTGAGTTCTTCCAGGTTTTAAACAATGGGTCCGTGTAAATCTGTATAGTTTGAGATTTAGGAGCTTTGTTGCTTTGTGTGCAGAAAAAAAACCAAAACCCCTACTTGCACTGATTTCGGGAGAGATTCATTCAGCAATTGTTCAAGATTTGCATAAATTTCATCTAGCTTTTCCCCTGTTAGAGCTGTTTGTTTGCAATTGCGTTTCTTGTTTTCCACGGAGCCAGTACTGTCAAACTTATTCATAATATTGTGATTTGCTGCTCTACGAGGTGGCACTTCACCAGGAAAGTTCCAACCAAATTCAACACGCACCTGACGAGCTGATTTGTATTTAAAATACTTTTTGCACACGCAGATGCACTGCTGTAATGAAAACATCTTTGCAAGTTAACAATCCAGGGCTTCGACCTTCGAATGAGCACTCGCCATCGTAGGCTACTGACAGGCTTTCAAGGACAGAACCAGCGCTATAGTGCACAAGACAGCGGAGAAGGAAGACACTCTGTCATTGTTCAAAAGTTAAAAATAAAGACCTGCGTGTTAAGGTAAAAGGTCCAAGATCATCTTCTTCTATTAAGGTGTAAATTCTGGCTTCACAAGTGGGGAAAATCTGAAGACCTATTCTGCGACTGTGATAATGTGCCTCAGACCATCCAGCACGTTGTTATGGACTACCCAAAAGGACGATTCAATGGATCTGTTCAAGAATTACATAGTGCCTCTACAGAAGCAGTGGACTGGCTGAAAAGTCTGGACATTAAGTTTTGAATGCTGACCTGTAAATTACATACTTATTTAAGAAATATGTATTTATAATGTATCCTTGTTTTGCCATACGAAATAATAATAATAATAATAATAATAATAATAATAATAATAATAATAATAATAATAATAATAATAATAATCTGCTTCCATTTACTTGTAGCTAGGCTCCTCTCATTCATCTTTCTTGGTTTACTCTTGTTATTTTCAATGTTGGTGGTTTTCAGTTTGTAAGGCCAAAAGAGTCCTTCATCATCCTTCATAGCCCTTCTCTTACTTCTCTGCTGGGAAGTGTGGCTCAGTTGGTAGAGCGCTGGCCTTCCAAGCTCAACTTGGCGGGTATTCGATTGTGCTCAGAGGTCAGTAGATTTTCCGACATGTAAAAGAACTCCAGTGGGACAATATTCTAGCACCTGAACTTCTCGAGAAACTGTAAAAGGAGTCAGGGTGGACTGGGGTAAGTTGAGTATAAAAAACAACCTTTTTTATGTTTAGAGACCCATATCTTGTTACCATGATAGTATTTTCCAGTGAGGTTTTTATGTTAGTACAGTGACCTTCTAGAATGTCTCTATTGCATTTTCAAGTTGCCCTCTTCTTGTCATAATAATAAATCTAAGTTTAACTATATCCAATTTAATTGAAATCGACTTTCAGCCTATTAGGTCGTGTTATGTACATGAAGTACGTGTTGAAGAGATGTTAAGTACAGAACAAAAATGGCCAACCAGACGCCGATGGGATCTAAACCCACAACCTTCTGATTTTGCATTGGTTGCTCTACCAATTGAGTTATGGTGGCTTAGGTCATCTTTGTTCTGTTGGAAAGGATGTAAGCACTACTGCCATCACACTGTAGAGTACATGCAAGTCACCCATTGTGGGCCAAGTCACTGATGGATGTAATATGTAGTACTGAATAAAACTTGCTTTAATGTTCTTGCAAACTCAAATTACTTCAACCGTAGGCAAATGTATATAGCCGATGATAGAATTTGCACATTAGGTAGGAATTTAAAAATGTTAATTTAAGAACATTTCAAACCAAAAACACATACTTACAAATTTTAAATATCTCCCATTAAAATAAGGGACAAAAAACACTTCAGATAATTGAAGGGGTTAAAGTCAAAGTGGTGTAAGTCAATTTTCGGTAGAAGTTGACTTAGGCACAGAAAGGCGATGTAGAAATAAAAAACTGTTCATAGAAAAAGTGGAGTAAGTCAGAGCTTCACTCATTTCGTCGTTAGATGGCAGCACAAGTTAGACTGGTAATGGATCATCTGTTTTGCTGATAACTGAAGTGGTGTGAGTCAGACTTACACCAGTGTGGTTGTAATTGTTCCGCGATTTTCATCGAGTGTTGAATGCATGCGTGAATACTCAAAGAAACGATGGATTCTGAAATAAGTTTAAGTGATCCGTTGGATGAGCTGGAGTCCAGTGATGAATGGGAGCGTGAACAAGGAGAAAACACATCAGAAACAGATGATGGTAAGTACTATTCACCTTCTAACCTCTCAGTTACTCACCTACTAACCTATTTTGTTGCAACGTTTTTAGCAAGTACTTACATTAGATTATGCCTTAGGTCCTTTTGGTCTACTATTCCCTGAATAATACACCTTTGTAATCGGTTCGGAAAAAAAGAAAGGAAAAATGGAGAAAAATGCATGAAGAGTGATGTTTTTAGTGAATTTTCTGTGATTATTGAAAATGGTCGTGTTGAGTATCGTTTTTCACGTAATTTTGAATGCTGAATCGAAGCTTCCCCTGCAGTTTTTTATTTCGGTAGTAAGTGTAACAAGATGTTTGTTGTTTCAGAATCAGAAGGAGATGAAGAGGTAGACGGCGGACGCCAGCGCAACCATTCCAGCGAATTTCCTACTGCTGGAACTTCTGAGAATCGAGAAAACGCTCACCCGAGAACGAGGAAAAGACAAAAAACACGAAAGTAAAGCTCAAAAGCGAAAGCGAGCACGAAATTCAGGGCTCCCGTACGTGTCCTCTAGAGGAAAAGAAGTGGCCGGTAAGCTGTATCAGAACTTTGATTGTAAATGTAAAAAAAAGTGTGTGGAGAACGTACCTGAAGTGGCGAGGCGAGAAATTTTCGACACCTTTTGGAAGCTAAGCAGTTTTTCTGAACAAAACGTATTTTTATGTGGTTTGATTGTGCAACAGAAACCTAATGTAAGACGCCCACGAAATTCAACGAGAAATGCAAAGTCTGTTTCAAACAGCTTCAGATTCCAAGTCAGAGGCAATAGCGTTACTGTGTGCAAGCGTTTTTTCTTACAAACACTCCAAGTTTCGGATGGGCGAATGACAAGGGCAATACAAAAAGTACGAGAGGGTCAACAACCAGGAAGTGATGGCCGAGGACGCCATCCCCCCAAAAATAAAACACCGGAGGCTGCCATGAATGGTGTGCGTGACCACATAGCATCTTTCCCATCGTATCAATCGCACTACAGTAGATCAGAGAACCCTAACAGGAAATACCTTCCTCCTGACATGAATGTACGTACAATGTATGAACTGTACAAAGAAAAGTGCACGGAAAAAGGTGATATTCCTGTTTCTGAAGCCATCTACCGTCGAACCTTTAGCAATGAGTTCAACTTGCATTTCCACCGGCCTCTTAAAGATACGTGCACCAGATGCGATGTGCTTGACAAGAAGATTGAAGTGTGTGAAGATGAAGACGAATCTACAAAGCTGAAGGCTGAAAAAGAATTACACCTCAGAAATGCCGAAAAGGTGAGAGAGGCTAGAGATCGGGACAAAGTGAAAGCACGGGAAGACGAATCTTTCTATGGTCTGACATTCGACCTCGAAAAGGCTTTGCCATTTCCTGTTTTGACGACGTCCGTGGCTTACTATAAGCGGAATATGTATTGTTATAACCTTGGCTGCCATGAACTTGGAACAGGTTTAGGCTTCATGTTCTGCTGGGATGAAACGATCGCTTCTCGTGGGTCTCAAGAGATTGGTTCCTGTATCGTCAAACATCTTGCAGCAAGAGCGTCATCTGCTAGGCACATAGTGTTGTACAGTGACGCATGCACGGGCCAAAACCGTAATATTAAGTTTTCCTTGTACCTCATGAAGTACATACAGGGCCCTCAAAGCAATGCAGAAATTATCGATCACAAATTTATGGTAAGTGGCCACTCTTTTCTACCCAACGACGCTGAATTTGGATCAATTGAATCGTACGCAAAGAACAAGTCCATTTATACTGCAGACGACTGGTACAGTATCATAATGAAGTGCCGAAGGAACAATCCATTCATGGTGACGAAAATGAGCCGAGAGGATTTCAAATCTGTTGCAAAGTTGGAAAGTTGTATCACGCGACGAAAGAAAAATGAGAACAACATTGCTGTTAATTGGTTGAAAATTCAATGGATACGAATTTTGAAAGATCAACCTTACACTCTCTTCTACAAAGAAACTGTGAATGAGGATATCCCATTTTCTAAACTAAATCTAAAGGCAGCAAAGCCCGGTAGGCGACATTCTCTGGCCAACGTTTCTCAAGATGTTTTGTACCCAAGGGGAAGGCCTGTTACCGAGGCTAAAAAGAAAGATATGCTTGATCTTCTGCCATACATTCCACCAGTGAAACATGAATTCTTCGTTTCCCTGCGAACCACTATTGAAGAAGGTGAGGAGCTTGTAGATGTTGGACCTCTGGAAATTGTGGAAACCACATATCCTGATGAAATAGACTGAATCCGTATTGCCATGTTAAAAACATTAAGACTCCATTCGTGATAAAAAATTAAATTGTTTGTATTATTCTTATACTTTGTGTAATGTTCAATAAAAATGTGTTTGAGAAGTGCAAGTCAACTTTACATCATTTTGTTGATGTCCATAGTGGTGTAAGTCTTTGGTTTTAGGTCATACAGTGGTGTATGTCACAGGCTTTGGTAAGGCACAGTGGTGCAAGTGACTTTGGTTAGTGCGTGAGGTACAACTTTTGAGCAAAAAAAATTTCAAATCAAGCCTAATCCCTAAGTTTGGACCTACGTAGTACCTCTAAAACAATACCATCACAAAAACTTGTCTACTGAATTAACTACAATACCTTTCGCATTATGCTCATTTCCTAAAAACGATGATAAAGTGACTTACACCACTATACCTTTCACCCCTTCAATTGTCCTTCATCCATCCATTCACTATCATGAGTTTCTGGAAAAATGTAACGATGACCGTCCTCATTACATTTGGTTAAAAATTTGACTGAATATAGTTTCTTCTTGCAAACATCCAGTGCTATTACCTTCCCCCTATACTACTTCACTATGTTGCAACATTCACTTTGGTATACCCAAATTACCTCACTTTTTTGAATTGCAGTTTACCAACAAACTGTTAATGGATTTATTTAAAACATGTGTAATGTATACATAACTGAATTTGTTTACTGTATGAGAACTAGTTTCTCAGCAAGACCGTTTTGAATGTGATCTGTCTCTCTAAATACTAATAAACAAAAATATAAACTATTTTTTCAAGCAGTATCAGTTTGACCTACACAATTTTTTTAACATTACATCATAGGAACCTGTGAAGTCGAATATACGGGGTGGTCCACCAGCCCCTTGCGGACCCAGTTTTATGCATCCCTTCACATTTACTACAATTCTGAAAGACATTGGTCCCTCTCCCTAAACCGGAGTAATATAACGAGATGTGTGTTTACGGGCTAGAAGACAGCAGGAATCATGAGCACACTACTAATTCATTATGGGTACCTAGATTGAACCTGTAAAACGAGTACAGATACGCAGAACACGTACTTTAAAACAGGAGGTAGAAGCATAGACCGGGAGCATGGTCGTTTGTAGGCTGGGAAGTGGGCGCAGTAGATCAAGTGCCGCAGTAGCTCACATGGCAAGTGGGTGGGGAGATATGTATTAGTGGACAGTGCTCGGGGTAGGAGGTTCGAATCCCGCATAAGAATTTTTTTTTAACAGCCAGTTGCCTGGGATATGGTAAGGTTTGCATACTTGATAGCTTCCAAGGATTGATTTGTTTGTTTGATCCTGTAAAAGACTGTATGTGAATGAGTAAAATTAAGAAATATCTACTTAATTAGTTTGATTATTCAGGAATAATTTTGTTATATGTTTTTTAGTTATTTTCTAAATTTTATTTATTCAAAAATTAGTTTTGACAGACTGAAGAACCTAACAGTTATAAATTAATCCGAGTGGGAGGAAAAACCTGTATTATTATTATTATTATTATTATTATTATTATTATTATTATTGTTTTGTTTCGGTCATCTATGATCCACGTTTGACAATCTTTGTAGTATTTTTAGCCTTCTCTGCCTTCACTCTCTGCCAGTATATTTTCATCCTTTCTCCAATTTCCTTCTTCTGCTCTTCTGTATAGGACCTCCCTTTTCTCAGTAGCATTTCCGCAGTCTTCTGGAAACCGCAGAACGTTTTGACAAGTTGTCTAAATCAATCCTGCCATGATCCTGAAGAATTCAAACATTCTCTTTGTTAGTCTTTTTAATAATAATAATAATAATAATAATAATAATAATAATAAATATTTTTTTAAGAGTCAGATAATTTTAATCTTATTTTGCCTTTCAAAGCAAGAATCACCTCCAAGGCAATGCAAAAGTGTATTTTACAATTGAAGAAGAAACATTTTAGAAGCTATGAAGTAATGAGATCAGTTCTGCCATGGTGCAGATAGTAAAACATTGGCCTTCCACCATTGCATTCTGTATTCACATGCTGTACTGGGATATTTATACTGAACAAAAATGTAGTTAGGACAAGTTTCCTCTGGAATCTCCAATTTTTCCTGTCTGTATCTGTATATTGTTCTAATAATATTTGTCATCATACCTCTTCCTGTGGGTGAGGTGGTAGAATTCATGCATAGTATCCTCTGCATGCCATGAGAGGGAACTAAAAGGGGAACCAACAGGAGCTGACAATTTGTCAACATTGGTTGACAACAACAGAACTTCTAGCTGAGTTGGACAGTGTTTCCACTTACTTGTGCTAGGCTCCTCACTTCCATCCTTTCTATCTGACTTCCCTTGTCTGAGTTCTATGTACCTATATTGTCAATAAATTCTGTGAATAGTATTTCAAATGCACTTCGCATCAATTTTACGACGATGCTTGAGAAGTCACCTGGGCGACAGCTCTAAATGCAGGTCATTTATGATTGTTTATTTGTTTTATATATTTGTTTAATAAATGAATATTAAAATAATGATAAAAGTATGGAATTTCATTCACAGTTTGAGTACAATAATCAAATTGTTTCTAGTAAGTTCTGTAGCTCAGTTGCACTTGTATCATTTGAGTGAAATATTTGCAACACTGGCGCAGAGGGTAATATATTACTGAACCCTTGCAAGCTACATTACCAATTGGACTTTAAGGAGGCATTTTAATGACATTGTATACTTTTACTGTATCACAACATATTTTAATATCCATTTCATGTATCTATCCATATATCATAATGTTTGTCATTGTACTGTACATATAGCTCTTAACACTAGTTTTATTACTTTATAAGAAGATATTGTTTAAGGACTTGACAATTAATGTGTACTCAATTAAGGCTGCTGATGACCCCAAGTAGGGTCGAAACTAGTCGCTGGTAATACTTTGTGATGTAAATATTGCATTACAAGTAATGTAAAGTATTGAATAGGTGGAATAATACAATATTTGTGAAATCAAATTAGTTGCAAAAGGTTGGGCCTCTTCCATTTTTTCCCCTGATTTGTGCTAAGAGAGGATGCTCACCCAGTTATATATCCTCTTCAAACTGTAACCACCACCAGCACCACCACTAGAGGAGTGCAGTAGGCCTTGCAGTCTGGCACTGGTATATAAAGAGTGCATTTCTTTCCCAAGAGAGAAATATCGTGAACACTATAGGAACCGTCATTTCATTGTTCATGGCCTTCTGTTCGGTACGTGAGGAAGTTGATTATACAGAGCATCATCACTGACTCCGTGGCCATCATCCACCATCACATTTATGTGAAGAAATAAGTAGGGAAAATAATTTACCATGTTTTATCAAATATAAATCAAATGTATTCACAACAGATTGTCAGAAAGTAAATAAACTCGTGTCCTTATCTGTAGGTGGTGCAGCTCTTTTGAGGCATACCACTATTGGAGGAGAGCTGCATGTACTATTTTTAAACACATACTAGCCCTTCTGCCATTCGGGCAGTACCTAGGAATTGGGTCACCAAGAAAGGCAGCTAATAGTGCTAACCATTATGCTATGGAAGTGGACACAACAGATTGTCAATGTTGATTTATGTTAGTACACTGTGTCTAGTGGCAACTAGATGAAAATTTAGCAGTACATTTATAAATAAATGTTTTCTCTCTCTACTGGTAATCATCTCGCTAATGTTCTTTTTTCCCATTTCATGTGATGATACAGACAATTATCTCGCTAATATTCTTTTTCACTGGACTGAGTGGCTCAGACAGTTCGGGCGCTGGCTTTCTGACCCCAACTTGGCAGGTTCGATCCTGGCTCAGTCCGGTGGTACTTGAAGGTGCTGAAATACATCAGCCTCGTGTTGGTAGATTTACTGGCACATGAAAGAACTCCTGTGGGACTAAATTCTGGCACCTTAGCGTCTCCAAAAACCGCAAAAGTAGTTAGTGGGACGTAAAGCCAATAACATCATTATCAATATCCTTTTTCTCTTTTCATATGATCATACAGACAGTCGCTTTCTCAGGAACGTTCCTCTAGTTAAAGTAGTCTATTATCTGCTTATCACTTGCCTTAGGCTCTAGCCCACTGTTGACCATGATTGTTAAGGCATTGTTAGCTTGATCGAGTCCCGTTGGTCAAAAAAAGTTTCACCGTCTGAATGTTGGCCGGCAGGGGAGAGGAGGTGGTGGTATACAATTTCTAATCACTAGATTGCGTGCCAAAAGCCTGGATTAAATTCAAAATCACTCCGCAGTGCTCACATGGAGTGAAGGCATATCACGCTGTTGATGGTGATTTGTCCGTTGGATGGGGGTTAAGTCTTGAGCAGATCCCTCGATCCTATCCGACAGGAGTAAGCCTTGTGTCGGCACCGGGTTTCAACCTCTCTCTTCCTCCTGTCATATATCATGTCACTCATTTCATCTCATTAACTCCTCTGATGAGGTTGCCATCAGGAAGGGCATCCAATCATAAAAACCCGCCATGACAGATTCATCTCTCCTCATACCTAACCCTGTAGAGAAACGGGACAAGGTTTGGACAAACTTGCCTCAGGCTCTAATAGAGGTGCTAAGCTGGGTGCCCGTTGAGGCTAGCCCAGTGCGGCCAGGCTGGCAAGACGTAAATGCGGGCAGTTTACATAGCAAGCATACATCATAGTGAAGCAAGAGAGTGAACGCACTTTGCAGGAAGGGAACGGTGACTTTTAATTGTTGTTACAAAGCTCTCCCCCACTACTCACCAAAATGCTGAATGGGGTACGGTGTTTAAGAAACAACGCTATAATTGCAAGAAAACCAACATTTACAAGAGATTCCTTTTTGATTTATACTACAGTCAGTTTTCTTTTCTTATATTTATACATTTAAAAAAAACTAACATGTTATAATTTTTGTTTTATTGTACAGTTTACAAAGGTACATGGTTTAAGTGTACAGGCTCTGATTTACAATTCGTTGGATGGGTATGACAGTATTTCCATTTAAAAAAAATTACAGTCCTGCGGGTGCCCAGCACTGTAATTTTCATGACAGTTATATTGTTCAACAGTTATTTACTGTATATTTAAAAACTTCTGCTGTTCCAATTTTAATGACAAAACCAAAGATAATGTAATTGGTTAATGTAACATAAAACATATTTCCATGTAATGAATAGTCTGTTTCAGAATATGTTCTTTTTACTAAAGTGATCTATTTTTGTATGTTTTAGGGTTTGTCGTCTGAGAGCAATGGCTAAATTACCGTCAGTGAGCGATCTCACATCACTGAGTAAAGAGGAAGTGAAAGCTTTCTTTAGCAACATTGACACAGTTCTGGTGGATTGTGATGGTAAATATGAATATTTATCATCCACACTAAGTGTAATTTTTAAAGTATAGTCTAAGAATTGTGAAATCCACTTACATGTGACATCTGACTTTTTCTTGGTCATCTCTTCTGACCTTGAGGGTGTTAGGTTTAGCAAAACCTTGGAAGTTCTTCTTTTTTCTTGTCCTTCATGGCCCTTTCTTTTTTTCTGCTGACACTTTCATTCTTCCAATTTCTTTTCTAATTAGTGTTAAGAGATGATGATGATGATGATGATGATGATGATGATCATCATCATCCTTTCTCCAGCTCCTGCCAGGTGGGGCATTTATGGCACTTCTTCACCTTCCTCTCTCCTTCCACCATTCCTGTTTTCATCATTTTGTCCCTGTCCAGGTTTCTTCTTATACTCCTCTTGTCTCCTTCTCACTCTCGTTCCCTCAAACTTCATCTCCTTTATCTGTCTTGGTATTCTTTCCTCCTCTATCCTCTTTTCTTGTCCGAACCATCTTAGTTTACTGCTGTCAATACTCTTACTTGGGTTTTCCATTTTGACCTCCTTTCTTACATCTTCATTTCTCAATATGTCTTTCCTTGTCTTTCCTATCATACTTAGGTATTTCATTGACTTCTACTCTCCTCCGCACTTGTCACTGTCTCAGCCACATAGGTCAATATGGGTGCATAATACATTTCGTACATTACCTCTTTACACTTCCTTGGTACAGTACTTCCTTATTCAGACAAGGTTTCTCACATTCTGGTAGAATGCATTGTCCTGTTGCACTCTCTTGGTAATCTCCCAGTCTAGCCTTGTATTCTGCATTAATTCACACCCTAGGTATTTGAAACTGCCCACAGTTTCAAGGGAATGACCACCAGTTTACACAATGCCTTTCCCTTGTCTTTCTCCTCTAGATATCACCATGGTCTTGCTTTTCTCTGCGCTGATTTTCATACCATGCCATGGTACGAAGGCAAATCAAATATACAGAGGAATTTGAGGGTACCATTGCTCTTAGTAATAATTCTGAGGTGGGGCTTTGCCAGGATGTTGGTGGAGGTGTCTGGAGAAGGGGTTTGCATACGCTAATGACAGTGATAGCTGGGCTGCTTCAGCACTCCATGAGTGAGCAAGAGGTGCACACGTCTGTTGCGCAATGCATCATTATCAAATTTCTCGCAAAAGAGGGCACCAAACCTTCTGAAATTTTGAGATGGCTCTGCGCACAGTTTGGGGAAGAAACACTTTCCTGACTCGATTGTATGAGTGGGCCAAAAAATTTGTGGCAGAAAGAAATGCTGTGGAAAATGAACCTCATGAAAGGAGACCACGGACAAGCATCACTGCAGACAACATTGTTGCCATTCTTGACATTATTGGTGAAGATCGGCGAATAAAAATTTTGCAAATTATTTTAGCCATAGGAATAAGTTACGGAAGTGTTCATACCATCATCCAAGATGAACTATATTTCAGAAAATTGTCTGCCAGGTAGGATCCTCGTCTCCTCAACCAGGAACAAGACTTTATGCCAGGGAGTTTGTCAGAGACTTCCGCTAATGGTTATGAATTTCATGTTTTTGGTCCGTATTGAACTGAGAATAATATATAAGTAGTAATAATAATAACAACGTAAACGTTTCCACCTTTTCAATACTAAAATATATTCACACATTCTGGTAGAATGCATTGTTCTGTTGCACTCTCTTGGTAATCTCCCAGTCTAGCCTTGTATTCTGCATTAATTCACACCCTAGGTATTTGAAACTGCCCACAGTTTCAAGGGAATGACCACCAGTTTACACAATGCCTTTCCCTTGTCTTTCTCCTCTAGATATCACCATGGTCTTGCTTTTCTCTGCGCTGATTTTCATACCATACCATGGTATGAAGGCAGATCAAATATACAGAGGAATTTGAGGGTACCATTGCTCTTAGTAATAATTCTGAGGTGGGGCTTTGCCAGGATGTTGGTGGAGGTGTCTGGAGAAGGGGTTTGCATACGCTAATGACAGTGATAGCTGGGCTGCTTCAGCACTTCCGCATCGATACGAGGAGGAAGGAGAGGATTTCTTTCATATTGTCACTTGTGATGATAACTTATTACACCCCAGAGTCAAAGAAAGCAAGCATGGAATGGCAGCAAAGAGGCAACAAAGGTCCAGTCAAGGCCAAAACATGCCTATCTGCTGGAAAGGTGCTTGTGACCATTCTGGGATTCCGTGAGCATTTTGATAGTGGATTTTCTTCATGAACAAAGGCCAATTAATGCAGCCAATTACTGTCACCTTTTGGGTGAAGCAAAAGCTGTGTATCGCAGCAAGCGATGCTGGCAACCAATCCAAAATGTTATTCTTCTCCATGACCAATGCAACGCTGCATTCTTCCGCTTTAATGCGGGAAAAACTGGAGGAAATTCACTGGACACCTGTGGAACAACCTCCTTACAGTCCAGATTTATCACCCTGCGACTACCATTTGTTTGGACCACTCAAACAAGACCTAGGAGGACAGCGCTTCAATAATTATGCAAGTGTAGTTGAGTTTGTGTGCAATTGGCTCTGCACACATCCCTCTTCTTTCTATCAGGATGGCATCAAAAGCTTACCAATCTGATGGACAAAGTGTGTATTGAAGGCAGGACACTATGTAGAAAAGTGATCTCTACATGTGTATTTCTTTTGGTTGATGCAATCAATTTAAAAAAAATAATTCCCATTTGTATTTTATCCATCCTCATATTTCTCCTTAAAACAAATACCATCTCTAGGACAGACAGTATACTTGTAGGTCCTGTAATTTCAAGTTCCCATGTTTAATTCTGGCTTAAGCTGATGGCCTGTAAAGGTGTCTAAATGCATCAGCTTTATGTCATAAATTTACTATTGCACATAAAACAATTCCTACAGCCCAAAGTTGTGGACCTCAATATCTAATGATTGCCAACAGTAATAGAATTGTTAGTTTTATCAGTGGGAAGTGTTAAATCAAGTCAGTAATGATTAGAGAGATGTTGTTGTTTTGGTCATCAGTCCATAAACTGGTTTGATGCAGATCTCAATGCCACCCTATCCTGGGCTAACATTTTCATATCTACATAACTACTGCATCCTATGTCCGACTCCATGGCTAAATGGTTAGCTTGCTGGCCTTTGGTCACAGGAGTCTCAGGTTCAATTCCTGACAGGGTTGGAAATTTTAACCATTGTTGGTTAATTTCGCTGGCACAGGGGCTGAGTGTATGTGTTGTCTTCTTTATTATTTTATCCTCATCATGATGCGCAAGTCACCTATGGGAGTCAAATCAAATCAAAAGACCTGCACTTGGTGAGTGGAACATGTCCTAGGGCACTCCCAGCACTAAAAGCCATATGCCACTTCAAAAATACTACATCCTACATCTACTGTAATCTGTTTGTCGTATTCATACCTTCGTCTACCCCTACTGTTTTTACCGCCTACACTTCCTCAAAAACCAGCTGAATAAGTCCTGGGTGTCTTAAGATGTGTCCCATCATTCCGTCTCTTCTTCTTGTCAAATTTTGCAAACTCGTTCTCCTCTCACCAATTCGATTCAGTACCTCTTCATTTGCGATTGGATCTACACATCTCACCTTCAGCATTCTTTTGTAACACCTCATTAAAAAGCTTCTATTTTCTTTCTTTCTGAGCTAGTTATTGTCCATGTTTCACTTTTATACAATGTCACACTCCAGGTGAAAATCTTCAAAAACATCTTTCTGATTCCTATATCATTGTTTGAAGTGAGCAAATTTCTTTTCTTAGGTAAGGCCTTCCTTGCTTGTGCTAGTCTGCATTTAATGTCCTCCTTACTTCTGTCATCGACTGGGCAAGTTGGCCGTGCGGTTAGGGACGTGCAGCTGTGAGCTTGCATCTGGGAGATAGTGGGCTTGAATCCCATTGTTGGGAACACTGAAGATAGTTTTCCATGGTTTTCCATTTTCACATCAGGCTGTACCTTCATTAAGGCCACGGACGCTTCCATCCCACTTCTAGCCTTTTCCTATCCCGTCGTCGCTGTAAGAGCTATCTGTGTTGGTGCCACGTAAAGCCAACTGTAAAACAAAAACTTCTACCATCATTAGTTATTCTACTACCCAAGTAACATCTACTTCCTTTAAGACTTCATTTCCTAATCTAATATTTCCTGCACCACCTGACTTTGTTCAACTGTACTCCATTACTTTTGTTTTGGATTTATTTATTTTCATCTTGCACTACTTCCCCAAGACTGTCTGTATCATTCAGCAATTTCTCCAGATCTTCTGCAGACTCAGATAGAATAATAATATTGTTCTGGGGTATTCTGTGGAATGCAGAAGTGAAGGAAGGTGCAGGTTTGAATGGGTCTATCTACGATAGTCCAAGATTAATTTAAAACTTTAAAATAAAGGTTATATTTCTTTTCAGATATTAAATTTTAACAAAACAACAAGATATCAGGTACAGAGGTAGTTTTATACAAAATAGAAAAGCAGAAAAACCGAGAATTGGTAAGTTACATTTTGAGCTCCAAGCTCATAATTTACAAAGGTCCCAATATCACTAATGTTGTGTTTAGTTAGATAGACAAGGAGGGAAATCTCCCAAAACACAATATTCAAGAGCACTTTCCTCCAACAGTTACAAGTTACAGCCTTCCAAAAGCACCACTCAGTATTACACAAATATCTATTACATTACATGAAATGAGCCTCTATGCTCTGTAATTCAACCAGGGAGACTGCATCCCCAAACCCTAACCGCCTACTCAAGGCGACTTTTATACTAGAGATTAGAGCGTCTTCGCTCAATAAAATTACACTTTCAGGCCTCTCTAGGCATAACCTACATTTTACAAAATCATATCAATTGCCTTTTTCAGTTTATACAGGGGTATCTAGTACCCATTCTACTGAGACTTTATGGAGATCAACAGGTTCAATTACTGGCCCCAAAAATAAAATGAATGGAGGCAGACACTTGCGCTCTGTGAAATCAAGAGGTTAAAACCCTACTTGGGCTTGTGGTCCGATGTTGCAGAGGCTAATCCCAAACTACTGAGGTGACTAGATGGACAAGTTAATTTACTATTTACAAGGGAAAAATAGTTACAAAATCGTAGTCACCTCAAGATTAATTGAAGGGGAATTCGAAAGGGTAATGCACTCTCTATCCCCATTTTTCAGTTAAGTACTTTGACTTACTTGAACTTTTAAATGAGAAGGAAGGAAGTTTACATTTTAGGAAATTGACTATTACATAGTTAAAGATAGGAACCTTCCCCTCGACTACTGAGATAGAAATATTCTGGCCAGTACCTGGGCTGGTGTTCTGCTTACCGAAGAATGAGGTCCTCCGCCTCCTCTCTTAACACACACACTCAGTAATATGACGATCAATAAGACAAGTTAGCTCGAAAAGGTGTCAGCTTTTATACCCGAGAGGAAGGTTCGAGAAGGCTCTGGACTAAAACCAGACACACCCTCTCATTTTTATTGGACAGTCAAAAAGTTACAAGAAGCCTATGCTTGGCTGAAAAATAAATACACAATATTTATGATTGGCCAGACTCCAAAGCTGGTGGGATAAGAAGGAAGGGTTGCCACCCTTGAAGTATCAAAAATAAGGAAAGTCAATTCAGTTCAGAAAACCTATAAACACAAAACTTCTTTAAATTTCTAGTTATTCCACTTTGCACCAGAGTGCATGACATCAGTTCTAAAATAGAAATATCTATGGAGAAAAGTCCAAACTTCTTGAAATAGTTGTTGCAAACTGTGATACACCCAAAAAAATATAAAAAAAATAAAAGAAATCCAGTCAGTTTAGGAAACCTTAAAATAATACATTACTCTATCACTTTAGTAGTGACATCTGTTGATCAATGTCCCAACTTCTTGCACTAGATTTTTCAAGTTTTGTATGTTAGATAGCGTTCTTCAAGGCACTTCATTTAAATGCACGGGGTTGAGGTGTACCTCCTGGTACAAATATCATCGACAAATCTCAGAATTTTTATTTGCCCTGCTTGGATTGTGATTCCTTTTCCAAATACCTCCTTGATTTCCTTTATCGTCTGTTCTGGATTGTTGTTTCATTTTCATAGCCTTTGATTCTTATCTCTGAAGACTGATTTTTGTACAGATTTAGAGAGATAAGAGCATGAAAAGAAATGCATGATAGGATAAACACAGTGGCAGGACAGTGTTGAAAGAAGGAGGAATAGGATGAGGAAACGAGGACAAATGCAAGAACACAAAATGACAAGGACAATTCCCAAATTTTCATACATTAACATCATATAGGTGGGCTTTCTATTCATTGATCCCAGTGTTTCTGCAGCCATTTCATCTCAGCTGCCTGATAAGGATATGTCTGCTTTCCAGCTTCTCCAGGAGGGCGGGCTTCAACACTTGTTTAGAGGTCTTGTTTACAGATTTTCAGTCCTGATGTGGGAAGTGTTGGATGTGAAGAAAGCCGGATTTTTTCTAGGGCCTCCCCATGTGGGGGTGGGCAGCAGTGCTCCTAAATAGGCATGTCCAGACACAGATCCAGGACTGAATTCCTGAGTAGTGATATGTCTCGGAAAGATGACCATTACACATCTGCCACCAGTGTGCAGATCTAGACTAGAAGCTCCCAGTTTTATCCAAAACCTACTCCTGCCTTCCTTATCCCATCGCTGTTGGACTTTGGAGCAGGGTTGTAGGTACCTGAAATAAAAATATGGGACAGATGTGCAATCGAGGAAATCAACGAGCTCTTATTCTACAAGTTATAAACTTTGTTTAAAAATATTATGCCTATTATTATGTTGATATCATAGTGCAGTTTATTAATATATGCCTTAACATTTATACACAGACTGAAACTTACAGTACCTACCAAGTTGGCCACATGGTTTGGGTCATGTAGCTATGAGCTTGTATTCAGGAGATGATGGGTTCGAACCCCACTGTCGGCAGCCCTAAAGATGGTTATCTGTGATTTCCCATTTTACACCAGGTAAATGCTGGGGCTGTAGCTTGTCTTAATGCCATGGTCATTTCCAATCCTAGCCCTTTTCTATCCCTTTGCAACCATAAAACCTGCCTCTGTCGGTGTGACGTAAAACAAATAGGAAAAAAAACACCTTAGTTTATTTAATTATTCATACCAGTTCTTTCAATTTCAATATATTTTCATTTCTTTGAAGTGCTGCTAACAGTTTTTTTCCATTCGTAGCACTTTCATAAAAATCTCTGCATGACATTGAAGAAAAATTTACAGAAATGAACAGCTGAGACCTAATCAAGTCAACAGAACATAATATTTCTCACAGCTGACAATTTCACATGAACATGGGATGGACTCGGACTACCTCAGATAGCTGTCCATTATTACGCATCTTATTCACCAGGAATGACAACCTGAGAACTGCAAACAATAAAATAAAAAGCAATTTAAAAATCTACAAACTCACATCAGATAAACCAAGGAGTGAAGATATCTGTCCTCTTTGAAAGAAAGAAGAAAAGCTCTTGGTACTTATCGGAGTTGGCGTATTTCTCTTGAGATTCAAAATACGGGACAATTGCTGTCCCAGATAGGTAATGTCTGGGACGCAGGACATTTAATACGAATATGGTACTGTCCCGTAAAATCCAGGACGTCTGGCAACCCTGCTTCAGAGAGTGAGGGAAGATGTGCAGCCAAAAGTGCCACTGGTGTGAATTTGTTAAAAGTAAATCCCAACTTGCCGGGGAAACACAACACACTATAATATCAGAGCCAGATCCTGTGGCACACATGAAATGATACATATGATTGAACACTGTGACTTCAATGAACTACCACAGAGTCAGAATATAGTCGAGATGCGCTTCCACACCTTGTCTGCCTGGCCTGATCTCCTCTACCTGTACGACACTTGGAAACCGAACAGTGAACAGTCCTCCTCCGTCTGTTTTGCCGTTGAGCCAAAAAGCTCGATGACTTCCAGTGTCAACCCCTGAAATGGAAATACATCAAACTGAAAGTTCAGTCAGATACTGGGAACTTTTAAAATCTATTATGTGCTCCTTTCAATGTTCCTGTCTTTCTATATATAGCATGATTTATACTTGTTTGTTCCTTTCCATTACATATATTGACTTATTGAGTGCAGTGAGAAACTTATGTATAAAGAAATTAAGAGTAGGGAATATTTATAGGAGTGAAGTGTTTAACAGGGGTAACGAATGTTGGGGTCTTTTTATATCTGCTTTTAAAAATATTTTCTTATTCTTTTGTAGGGGTTCTCATTTGTTCTGGTGCTTGATTGTGATGTCAGGTAATGGTAAACATTCAGTGATTTGTTGTGGTGTTTTTGTATATAAAATGAACTAAGTGAGAGACAGAAAGACGTGTTGTGAAGGTGCTTCTCAAGATAATTCTTTGAGATACGTCAACAAAATGCTTGGAGAGACAGTGATCTAATTCAAGCAAGGTAGGTCAGATCTGAATTTTCAGGGGAAGATGGAGGGGGAGATTAAAGTCTCCTACATTTGATGTTCCGACAGGGAAGCCTGGGAGTTGTTCCCCTCTCTCACAGAATTTCATGAGGGAAGAGGGAAAAGAGAGGAAAGGAAGGGAATTGGTGGGGGTGTGCCTCCCCCCCTTCACCGTCTAACAACAGGTTAGCCTTTGGAAGGTTGCGGGGGCGATCCAAGAGAGGGAATATCACGTTGACTGAGCTCAAGTTCAGTCATCACAGACTCAACACATGGAACCTTTTTTATGTTTATTTCTGTGTATATTTCCTCTACGTAGCTAATGGAGAAATCTGTAGTGTTGTGGAAGGAAGTAAAGGTATGGTATGGTATGTGATGCGATGCGATGCGATGTGATATATTGACTTATTGGGTTCCTTTTCTCCTTTTGTGTTTGTCCTGTGTTCCTAATCTTTTAACACCTGTATTCATCATTTCTCACTCCTCCCTTTTCCTTTCTTTATCCAGCTTTCTTCTTTGCACATCAAGACTGAGGATCTTTCAAAATGTGTGTTGAATCCCACTCTTTTGATGAAGCTGGGAAATAGAAATGATGTTGTTGGATGCAGAAGAATGAGAATTCATGGGGAGAGAGTGCCTGTTCATTTAAAGACAGCAGTCTATGAAAATGAGGAGATTGAGGTTATTAAATCTGAATGCCAATGACAACATTATGTCTCTCTTTGATTCTAGGTGTGCTGTGGTTTGGTAAGAATCCTCTGCCAGGTTCGATGGAAGTGATAAACAGATTGAAGGAACTAGGCAAGAAAGTATTCCTTGTTTCAAATAATGCCACTCACACTCCGGAGCAGTATGTGAAGAAATGTAGCATGTTTGGGACCAAGGTAGATAAGGTAATGTGTAGTAACATTCTTACCCACTTCTCAATCATTGCGTTAAGACATTCACAGTTTTGTAATTTCCACAGGCTTTTAATCCTTACTATAAGAAAATAATAGGTTGGTACATTATTTAAAGTCTCGTTGCTAAACTGAGATGAAGAGTGGAGTGCCTTATCGCCACTCCTGTTCATCATAGTAATGAACTGGATTGTAATATCTGTCAAGAAAATATACCAAACACATTGGTATTTACTGATGATGTATTGATATGGGAAGAAACAGAAGAGGAAGTACAGGAGAAACTGTCTCTTCGGAAAAACTTACATTTGTATAAATACGTGCCACCTGCCTTAACCGACAAGTTGAAAGAGAGTCCGATTCCTGCTGAATATGCTTATTCAATTATTGATTGTTTATTAATCAACCACCTATTCAATACATAAAAGTCTTAAGATTAGGATTTTATCCTTGTTACATTACTTGGAATGGGACTCAAAATTAAATCAGGATCTTGATTTATTGTTAAAATGTGTATTAGAATTTGATATTTATATACTTAAAAACTTGTTAAGCAAGTCCTTATGAAATAGTTGAAAAATAGTTGTGATAATGTATTAAAGTATTAGAACAACAGCATAAGCTATAATCAATAATTAACTATATCTAGGATACATAGTATAATAGCATATGGTGTCTATGTTATGTAATCTATAAAACTATTATAATTTCATTGTTTGAACTATAGAAAACTCATTCCAACAGGAAATACCCATTAATTAAAATGTTAAAAATACATATAATGTCAACATTAAAATTATAAAGACATCTGGTTTGAAGTCCTGAGTATGAAAGATTAACTTTAATTAATGACATTCTTCATAAAAATGTATAAACGTATGTTGTAATTCACAAACATTGAAAAAGAGTTCAGAGTATTAAAACTTCAAAACAACAATATATGAAGTTAAATTATCATGAACACATTATAGGTCAACTTTCATTGTTGTAATATTGGTAGAGAACTTAAAGGAGCAAACAGCGCAACTTGAAGAGGCTTGAAACGTGTTATTACAAGCAAGCTGGTCGAAAGGGAACAATCAAACCTTGAGTTAGATGTTGTTAATGGGCAGAATTGCCGAGTGAGTATTGAAAGTCTGCAATTAAAATATATAATTTATTTAAAATATATTGTTTATAGGGAGTAAACTGACTAAATGAAGTTAGTGAAAGTTAGTATTGGCACTTACCCCTTAGACCGCTGTGATGTTATCTAACTGTGTTGAGTATTTTAGAATTATTGGCAGTTCCTACTTTCGTGCTGTAGCTGTGAGGCTGTGGTGGAGGGGAGGCGTGCTTGGGAAAGTGGAGCCATAGGATTATTTGTTGTGTGCAGAGGAGAGTTGACAGGAACAAGGGAAGGGGAGGGGAGGAGTGTACCTGCTGAACCGGTGAGAGTATTTATTGACTTAGCATTAAAGATTTAGAAAAGTTATCTTGAGAATTTAATTCTTGTAGTAGATTCAGAATTTGTTCATAAAGAGTTCTGGTTTTTGTTGAAATGTTTATCTAGATATATATATATATGTTTTCAAATTCAATCATTAACCTCGATTCTTTTTATGATATTTAGATCCCGTTCTCTTGTGGTGAATTGATGTCCAGTATCCCTCATGTGGATACTCATCTCGGAAAATTTATTGTGTTTTTGCGCGTTATAATGTTCTAAATATCTAGTTTGAAAACCTGCGGCCTGTTTGACCAATGTATGAAAAATTACATTTCGAACAAGTGAGTCTATAAATACCGGAACCTGAATAGCGGTTATTAGTTAGATTAACTGTGTTGTGATTAGAAAATATATTTTGGTTAGTATCAGTGGCGGCTGGTGGTTTAAAAGTTCAGTGGTGCACAGTTTTTACCAATGATATAATATGATTACAGGCTAATTTTCAAATCTAGATACATCAACAATACCCTTTTATTATTAAAAATAAAACAAACATTTTATATTTCTATTTTCAGGAATATTACTATAACGCATTAACATTTTTTCATTTAAAAACTCTTTTACCATACTGAAATGAAACACTTTGAGGTAGCCTAATTCCGGTATTGAAAAAAATATCCTTTTGTAACGTATCTGGTTTCGAAATTAAACGTCGCGTGGGCCTTCCCATTCGTTTCACCTCGGATTGTTCCTCAGCAGTCCGTTGCGGAAACGGCTCAGACATTAAAGACTGCACCGAATTCATGATCTGGCAAAATACCACTAACTGATAAAAACGCACAATAATAAAAACACACATGCTGACACGAATGTTTACACAATGAAATCAATAATCTACTTAGCTTGTACGCACATAACAAAGCTCACGATTATATTGAAAGAAATGGCGGTTTTTATTATCAAATTTAGAGACATTAGTTATATATCCAGCCACGGCCGACTTGATGCGTCGCTCTAGCCAGGACGAATAGCTCCAACTAGCTCCTTACCGAGCGCAGCAAGGGATCCAACCGGCCGTGATCCAGCAGATGAACTTCCATCTGGTGTCACTAGATGACACTCCTGTTCTATAACAGAATCTCACATTGAGCAGCAACGGTCTCTAGCGACTTCGCTAGTAGTTGGTTACGTAGGAGCACGGCCGATTTGATGCGTCGCTGTAGGTAGCTCCTTAGCGCAGCGAGGGATCCAGTCGGCCGTGGTAGGAGGAGCCAGGTTGATAAACCTCCATTTAAGCAATGTATAAGAAGCCACGCCTATCTTTTCCTCTCCCCGCGCACCCCTCTAGCAGCCTAAAAGCACACTTCTAGCAGCCCCGCGCACCCCTCGAGCAGCCCAAGTTTCATCCTACCTCAGGTTGACTTCTCGCTGCAAACTTTTCAACTCCTGCAATGAACATCTAAGAGTAGCGGCTTGTTAAGTACCCTGTAGTCAATATTTGCTCTTTCAAGCTCTTGAAAGGTTTGTCTTGCTGAATAAAAATACAGTAGTTGAGTAATCCAAATGATAAAAGTTTACCTAAAATAAACATAAAAATTTAATGGGGGTAGCGCAAACCTGCAACCTTATGGAGAAACCGCCCCTGGTTAGTATTCTGAGTTTTGAAGGCAATATTGATCTCTTGTTTTTTTAGGGGATTAGCAACTTGATGAATAAGTTGGATTAGTGTAAGTGAATGTTACATATGTCTGTTTATTAGATTTAATTAGATAAAGATTTGTTGTTAATTTAAGTTTAACTTTGTTAATGATTTTATTGATCATATCAATATTGAAACCATTAAAACGAGCTATCTCTTTTTTATAATCTAGTTCTTTTTTTAAATTGCTTTTGAAAGAGGAATTTTTAAAGCTCTGTACATTAAACTATAGTAGGCTGCCTTTTTGTAAGAATTTGGGTGTAGTGATGTTTTATTGTTAACAGGGTGAAGGAAGGTTTTCTGTAAATTTGGAAATTAAATTTGTCAATGATACGTGTTATGTTGATATCTAGAAAATTTATGGAGTTATTGTTCTCATCTTCTTTTGTGAACTTTATATTACTATCCAAACTGCTTAGGAAACTAATAATGTTATTACTATTATTGTGTTGTTTATCTATTATGACTAACGTAATGTTATTTATTTATAGCCCATGACTAAACCTTTCTGGTGATATATTTTGTTGTTGAAAATAAAGTAATTATTGTTCAGCACAAAACTTAGTATTTTAATACATTTTTCTATTTCAATTTTGCTTAGGGTACTACATTTAAAGAGATTGATTTTGATAATATTAATGGTTTCATTGATCAGAATATTAGGGTACATATTTGTAATATCAAAAGAACATAATGTATGGTTGGGCTGTAGGTTAAATTTATTTAAAATATTGCATGAATCAATAGGGTTTTAAATAGGATTTTCATTATTGAATTTAAAATGATTTTTAAGAAAACTGTGGATAAATTTTGAGGTTTTGTATGTGGAACTGTTTCTGCCGTTAACAATTGGTCGAATGGGAATATCTTTCTTGTGAATTTTGGGCAAAGCTTTAGCGGTGGGTATTTTTGGGTTCATGTTGATTAGTTTATGGTATTCATGGTCATTTAAAAAGAAAACGTTGAATTTTTAAGGAGTGTCTTTAAGTTTCGTTGTATTTTTATTATGGGATCTTTATTATTGGTTGTATAAGTTTTATTGGAAAAGAAATCTTCAGTTTTTTTAATGTAGTGATGTTTGTTTATTAGAATAGTTGTACTCC
Source organism: Anabrus simplex (assembly GCF_040414725.1). Taxonomy (NCBI): domain Eukaryota; kingdom Metazoa; phylum Arthropoda; class Insecta; order Orthoptera; family Tettigoniidae; genus Anabrus; species Anabrus simplex. Next base: position 688,231,841 of record NC_090265.1, on the reverse strand, counting down.
CTTTATCAGCTCTAGTTACTACCACATTGTTAGTGTTTATTTTAGTTTTTAATTCTTGGGTCTGAGATTCTGAGTTGGTTTTTATTTTATTAACTAGGGTAGGTAGTTTCTTTTTTATTTCATATTGATATCATTTTGTTTTTCTAAAGGAATTTTTTCTAAATTAGACTCAACCTCTGCAATTGTAGTGATTACATCATTAATTTTATGGGGATTGGGCCAATTATATTTTCATAAGGACTTGCTTAAAGTTTTAAGTATATAAATATCAAATGAATCGGTTATTTGAGAAACCACATATGTCCATTTTTGGACAAAATGGGTTTAATGCATATATGTGAACATTATATGTATTCACATCTTTCATAGAGAAATCATACATGTCCACCTAATTTCAAGGGTTTTACTGGGACCTTGAAAATCGTGTTTATTTGAGTAAGCACACATGTCTAGGACATGAGTTGTTTCTCAATTAAACATTTCTGGTGGCAACCATATGAACTAATGACACTAGTCTCTATAATTGTCGCTGTTAGACAGCTGTTGTAGTTCATCATGGAAGAAGTGAAGTCGATATGGACATTAAGGGATGGAAAAAGGGACGTAAACAAGTAGAGTACAAGTGTGAGATTATAAAGAAAGCTTGCGTTAAGGGCTTACAATATGAACACTGGAAAGGGGAAATAATGCAAGAAAGACATCATGGGGAGCATGCAAGTAAGTATACACAACATAACCTAAAATATTAACTTCAATGTTTGACTGCCTCAGCTTCTAGATGTGTTTATTGATGTTTGTTTTGGTCTATGATTCAACAGATGTGCAAATCAGTGCTACAGGAGGATTACTGAGGAGCAACAATGGGAAGTGTTCAACAAATTCAGAAGTTTTGACACCAAGAATGAGCAGGACGCATATTTACAGAGCCTGATGGAAGTTGTCCCAAAACAGAGAAGAAGGCCACGTGTTATGGATGGAGGTAAATAAAAAAATCAAGGATTCAAACATAGGATATCAACGTCATCTTCAGGACAGTATGTAGTATGTAAGTCTGCATTTATTGGTATACACGGTATCACTCTAAATCGAGTCCGTAAACTGGCTAACCTACTAGCTGCAGGAAAATCTCCTATTGATAAACATGGAAAATGTGTTCCTGGTAATGCTATCAATGGAGAGATAACAAGTGCAGTCATGGACCATATAACTTCTTTTCCATATAAGGAAGCCCACTACTCCAGAAAAGACTATAAGTATCTAGATGAGAAACTTAATGTCAAGCAGATATTTAAACTTTTCAAGGATATGCATCCCGATACAAAAGTTAAGTATCACTATTATCGCAAAGTGTTCCTAGAATGGTTCTCTCTGTCATTCGGACGATCTCAAGTTGACGTCTGTGGTGATTGTGAAGGATTAAATATTAAGATTAAAAGTAAAAGTCTTAATGCAAATGCTAAGCGTGTGGCACTAGCTGAGCTCCAGATTCACAAGCATAGAGCTAAAACGTTTTATGGGAAAGTCAAAGACGTGGAAGTGTTAATGCAGACAAGGAATGATATAGCAGCTATCAGTATTGATTACATGCAGAATCTCCACCTACCCACCATTCTTGTTCAGGAGTCATTCATTTTACCTTTGGCAGCTCATACTTAATGTTTTTGTATTCATGATCACAGAACAGGAAAAGCAAAATTTTTCGCGTACTATGAAGGTGTTGGGACCAAAGGCCCAACCACGTTTGTTCATTTATTATACAATACCTTGAAAGTGTTCCACATGATGTGAGGGAATTACTTGTGTTTTCCGATGCTTATGTTGCACAAAACAAAAACCACTTAGTCCTACGAATGTGGCTAACACTGACAGGCCAAGGTCGGTTCAATGTCATACACCACTATTTCCCTATACGAGGTCACTCGTTCATGTCCTGTGACCGAGATTTCAGTGTCATCAAAAGGAAGGTGAGGAGGACCGACAGAATTTATTTGCCGAAGGATTATGTTGAACTAATAATAACATCAAGCAAAAAAAATCAATTTACAGTCATTATGGTGGAAACCTCTGATATTCAAAACATGGTGGCCCCAGTTTTACAAGAAAAATACTATTTCTGTAGAATCATATGGTAAGCATTTAGATAGAGAACACAAAGTACCTTTCCAAATAAGCAAATTTAATTATTTTACCTTCAACAGTGACATGAATGGATCAGTAATTGCAAGGCCCTACATTGACAGTGTGGTAAGTCATACATTTTGGCTGTCCGCAACATCTTCAGTGCCATCATTACCCACTATGAAAGCATACCCAGAAGGCCATCTCCCAGTCAATGAGCAAAAAATCAAAGATGTGAAGAAACATAGATATTTACCCAATGAGGATGAAATCAACAGCTTCTACTACAAGATTTTCTCCTGGTCTACTGTTAATAGGCAGGATGCATCTGAGGGCCTTGACTGAAAGACATGACAAGACATTCTCTTGGTGTTGTTGTCAACAGAGAAGATGTCCCTAAGCAACTATAATAAGTGATATTGTTAAGACGGACAATGTTAGAAAATGTTCTGAATTTTTGAATGTAAAGTTGTTGTATGAAGGGAAATTTAAAGATGTAATTTTATTATATAATAAAAGTGTGATATGTAGTGTGCTTAAATGTTTGTAAGCATTAAATAACCTCATTTTGTTATGTTTTTACAAGCAAGAGTTATTTTATTAGAGAAATCACACATGTCCAGTGACTTTCAGTCCCCATATCACTCTTGTTTGAAAACTTTTTTTTTTTTCAAAACTGACCAGAATTATTACAAAAGATGTGATAAATAATCGGTATAAAAACTAGACACAAATTCCAAACATTAGAAGCTGTAGGCAGTTTTTTCCACTTTTCTCAAAACTAGTAGTAGTGGACTTTTGTGCTTTCTCAAATAACTGATTCAAATTCGAATACACATTTTAACAATAAATCAGGATCCTGATTTAATCTTGAGGCGATACGATGGCTGAAGGTGCCTGCAAAAAGGTGAAACATGTCCCATTCCAACTAATGTAACAAGGATAACATCCCAATTGTAAGACTTTTATGTATTGAATAGGTGGTTGATTAATAAACAATCAGTAATTTAATAAGCATAGTGAATTTCAATATGGATTTATGATATTAATTACTTGCAATCCTGCTGGATATGCGAGCACATTACCTTTCTTGGACAGAGCTGGTTCTCTGCTCCATCTACTGCAACTGGACTGTGATACAAATATTCTGCGCTTACTTTGCATATCCCCGGTACTTCATTCTAAAACTACCTTCTTCTATTTAGTTATCCAGCTACTTCTTTGTCAATCATGTGACTCTCCCACTCCCATGATGTCAGTTCTATCTCTTGTAATTTTCTGAACAAACTTACATTCATATAAATACATGCCACCTGCCTTAGCCGGCAGGTTGAATGAGACTCCGATTCCTGCTGGATGTGTGAGAACGTTACCTTTCTTGGACAGAGCTGGTTCTCTGCTGCATCTACTGCAACTGTCTTCAGGTGAGAAAGAGAGAGAAAAATAATGTGTTATACCTTCTTTTACTATTCTATTCTTCAGGTTACTGACGTAGCTGGAAGTCATCGACTTACAGGGCACTATTTTGCATTGTGTGTCAATGTGCTACATACTTTTGAACTGCTGTAGGTCTAATTCTGTCATTCAGTGCATCCGAACAGTTCTAACTTTATATGTATTATGTAAATCCTCGTGTGTTTCGGACTCATTGCTTCGTACTTCTAATAACAAACATTTTGTGGTCGTGTCTCTCGGGTTCCTAACTTCCTTCATTCCCCTCCCTATCCTATATCTTGTTAACAGTTTGGTATCGATTCAGATTGGATACTTTTGTATAAGAATTTAAGAACTTTACCCTCTAGTCCATCATTCATTTAGGTATTTTCACTGAATTTGATTGTTGGTAAATTACTTTTTTTTTTTGTTGATCTTGTTAAATAATTAGCTTATTTTCTTGCCTAATTTAATATTGCGCTTCTTATTTATTGTCCAAATACATTCCCCTGGCATGTTAGTGTTTGTAAAATTTTCTTTAGAGATGTATGCACATGTATGGATTAGGTCGACTACTTAACTCAAACTGTCATCACCACTTTTTTTAATGTAATCACCTGATCATCTTGTGCTAACATTTTTTGAGTAACTTATAATCTTAAAATCACATTGGAAATTATTCCTGCTATAGTAAGTTGTTATCTCCTGCTGATCAGAAATGTATACAGTATATTTATTGGAGCAAAAGTAACTGTTAATATTGAAACTATAATTTTCTTTAACTATATTTATCATTGACACTCTACATTTTTGGAACCCTCTGGGGCTTATGATCTGATATTCTACTGCATGTGCCTACTATAATAACTGTTTAATTATTATTCTTGTCCTCCTTACCTGTTCTCTATTGTCAAACTCGAACTCGCCCAATAACTTGTTACAGAATTTGAACTGAAAGTGGGCAAAGACCATAGGTATTACTATGAGCTGAAAAGGAACAAATTCAGACAACTGTTTGGAGGGAATCAAATTGGAATTAGCTTCCCACTTTAAGTACCTCTTTGCGTAGGACCGACACATATAGGTTGTATGGCGATGATGGGACAGGAAAGGGGTTAGGAGTGGGAAGGAAGCAGCCTTGGCCGTAATTAAGGTACAGCCTTAGCATTTGCCTGGTGTGAAAATAGAAAACTATGGAAAACCATCTTCAAGGCTGCCAACAGTGGGGTTCAAACTTCAGAAGTATAATCTCAAAAGATAATATATTCAAGCAGGAAATAACAGTTCTTACAATCAAGCCACTTTACTTTGGGATTAAAAAAAAATAGGTACTCCAGAAAGCCAAAATACTTATATATTACACTTATTTTGTACAAATTCTCATCATGGTTTGGAGAGGGAGATCTCAGTAGAATTCAACCAAAAGAAATGAAATTCATCAGATGAATTAAAAGATCAGAAATGAAGTGAATAGGAAGGTTCCTTTTGTCATTGTTATAAAGAAGCATAGATTGCAGTGGCACAGACAGTGAGAGAACTGCAAGGAAATACTTCAATATCAAAATAGAAAGAAAAAGACCAAGAAAACATTTGAAGAAATTAGGGATGGAGGGAACAGGATTCACAAGGGAAGATGTACAAGAACAAGAAATGCATGAAGATAGGAAGAGTGGTGAGCTCTTGTATACCACACTTAGGAAAATGGAGTTGGAGAATGATGATGATGATAATATGACTGACCATTAGACAGACCGATTAATGTAAAAATGGACTGATAATTCCATTGTATCATCCCTTATATTGTCAGCCCTGCAGTGTAGGGGTAACGTAGCTGCCTCTTACCCAAAAGCCCTAGATTCGATTCCCGGCCAGGTCAGAGATTTTTACCTGGATCTGAGGGCTGGTTCAAGGTCCACTCCACAATTGTGATTACAATTAAGGAGCTACCAGACAGTGAGATGGCAGGCCCGGTTTAGAAAGCCAAGAATAGCGGCTGAGAGGATTCGTCACGACACTACATAATCAGTAGACCTTCAGGCTGAGCAGCAGTTGCTTCGTAGGCCATGGCACTTTGGGGCTCTTGTGCCATGGGGTTTGTTTTATCCCTTAAATCAACTCTCAGCACCTCCAGGCCTGGATTTAGGTACAGAGCCGCTCCTAGCAGTGCTAAAATTTGCCACCATTACTCCCAGAAACAAAAGAATTTATAAATAGATGGGCTGAGGGGCTCAGATGGTTGGAGCGTTGGCTTTCGTATCAGCTAGGTAGACAGAATATGCATTGAGGAGGTATTGACCAAGATGTGTAAAGAAAAATACCTATGTAGGACCGTTAAGATCAAGAAGCTCTCCTACTTTGCCCCATCTCATGAGGCGCCTGGAAAGTTAGTCTCTCCTCCAAATAATTATACAAGGGAAGATCAAGGGGAAGAGAGAACCCATACGTCTCGGCTGGAGAACCTGCAACAGTGGTTCGGACAAACAACTATTGGAAAGGTGCCATAAACATCCCAACCCAGCAAGAGCTGGATGAAGGAAATTAATGATGATAATGATGATGATGATGATGATGATCACTGAACATATGCCTGACTTCAGTGAAATGCCAGACATGTTAGATAATCAATTCAGTTCAATTTTATTTACAAGTAGGTGATGATAGTGAGAGACGAATGGCATCATAATTTTCAAAATTTCATACACCATGTAACTTCTGTCCTAATTGTCCTAAGTCTACAGCAATTGTACAATTGTGTCAGACGTTAGATTCTCTATTCACTGATACATTATGGTTCAGACAGTCGATATGAAGCAAATTAAGAAATTCTTGCATTTTCAACTCCACACAACTGTGTCCCCAAGAGCCATAAGTAAACCGTTGTTGTACTTTCATCTCATGCTCAGAGAGGGCCTTCAAATAATACCTTACTGGATGGGGTCAAAATTGATTTTTTAGGTAGTCAAACAGACCACATTTTGCATATTTTCAAAGTTTACAGTTACTGATTGGAGAACTGATGATTTTCATAGCACAATTTTTATATTTTTTATTTTTATACAGGCCTGTGAAGTAAGACGATGTACTGTCAAAACAAGAGAAAAAGCCTCCTTCTGGAAACTGCTGCCCTAGGCATCTGCCTAGGTTGCCTAGTTCTAAATCGAGCACTGACTATCACTACTGTTATTTAATGTTAGTTGCCTGTGTTTAAGTTTCATACTGGACATATAGCCTTAGCGATCAAGGCCACCAGGTGGGCTAATTCGAGTCCTGTTAGTGGAAAAAAAATTTGTTATCAGAATGTTGGCAGCCAGGGCAGGAGAGGTGGTGGTACACAATTTCTAATCGCTAGATTGCGTGCCAAATGCCCGGAATCAATTTCAAATCTCTCCGTAATGTTCATGTGAAATAAGACCTTATGAAACTCTTGATGGTGATTCGTCCATCAGATGGGGATGTTAAGCCTTGATCAGACCCTTTTGGGATTATTCAACAGGAGTAGGCTATGTGCTGACACCAGGTTTCACCCTCTCTCTACCTCATTATCACCAACATTCAAAATTATTTCAATCATTTTTGAAAGCAAAGCAAACAGTGAATTTATACATTGTTTCTTTATGCTGTTTTCTACTCTTCTTCTACTTCTTTCATTTCACCCTCTTTGAGGTACATTGAATCAATCATTTCTCTATGTGTTGTTGTTTTCTTAGTGCCCAGTATTTCTTCATTCTTTCTGATCTTCGTTTCCTCTCATCTTCCAAGATAATAGGTTTGGCTTTTAATGTAGATTTGTCTTGGAACCTTATATTTTCGTCTTTAGTTATTACTTTAGTTGTTCAATCGAATAGTGAATTTTCTGTAATTTTTAATTCTACTAGGTCTTTTTGAGTTTCTTTAAACCAGTTAGGTTGGGTTTCTTTTTGTGGTCACAGAAGAAGTAAAAAATTTGTTTGGTTAATCTATTAGAGTTCATTTTGAGAAGATGACCGTAAAAATTTATCCTTCTTTTTCACATAGTATCTGAGAGTTTTTTGGTTTTCTTGTAGAGTGTTTCATTCTTGATGTATGTTATCTTATTATCCTGAAATTTTGGCCCTATGATCTTTCTTAAAATTTTCCTTTTTTTTCAGTTCGAGTTTCTCTGTCTAGCCTTTGAAGTTCATCTTTAGTGTTTCTGCTGTGTATAGTGCTTCTGGTTTAATCACTGTTTTATAATGTTTCATTTTGGACCCGCATGAAAGGGGTTTCTTGTTGTATGTATTTTTTTGTTAGTTGGAAGGCCAGATCAAGTTTATTTTTCTAGGATTCCATTGCTTTGCATTCCACAGCATTCCAACTAATCCATTATCCAAGATATTTGAATTCTTTTACTATTTCAACCTTTTGTTCTTGGACTTTGAGATATTTATGTGGATGTTTGTTGTTTTTCATGATATTGGTTTTTTCTAAGGAGATGCGAAGACCTATTTTAGCTGCTTGTTTCTCTAGTTCAAGGATTTGCTCCCTTGCTTCCTCCATTGTTTCAGCAAACAAGGCCCTATCATCTACTAATTTTGTTTTAAAATTGTACATCCCCTCTCCAAACCCCGAAAGTGGACTGTTTACCCATAAAAACCCCCACAAATATTTCTCTTTGGCCGGGTGGCGCCACACCTTTAACAACGCACCCAGCTGACGCAACAAAGCAAATAAGCTTGACACCAAGATGAAGTCAGCTTTCCCTGTAATGTATACCTGCATTATCTATGATGTTGGCCCAGCAATCCCGGACGAAGAGATCCTTAAGGAACTCCGTCTGACCGGCACCTACGCCGCCACCAGACTGAATGAAAACAGCGCTCCCACAAGGAATTTCTCTTATATTCCCCATCGCTGGAGGACTATTACAATGCTATGGATAATGGGTCTATATTCAAAGACAGCAGTATTACTTAGAAGAGACCTCATCGAAGCTACTCGCCCAGCTGATGATAGCACAGCAACAGCAGTCGTCCTCTCCCTCCACCTCCCTAACCACCACCACCACTACTATTACCTCCACTCATGCCACCTCCAACACTCCTACTATCACCACAGTAACAACCCACCCCTCTCCCCTGATGACATACCCCCACCACCCCCCGCCCAGGGCCAACAGGAAGAAACAACAACAACGCCACCAAATGAATCCAACATCTCTCAAGCACGACAACCAACATCAGACATAGCACAACCATCAACACCACCACCATAGCCCAACCAGAACAACACATACAGCTGTATTGCCTGCGGTGTGGAACCTAGCCTACCGACAGCAGCAATTCTCCAACAGCTCCAGCAGGCAGGAATCCCGGTGCAGAGAGCCTTCAGAATTCGCAACAATGATGGGCCAACGTACCTAGTACACCTGCACCTGCCTATGCCCGAAGACGTCCAGCGACTAATCAACCAAGGGGTATACCTCAAGGGACGTCATCACCGGATAGAACCGTCCTGCTCCCCTCCTCAAACCCCCAACCAGCCTAACTTAACCCGCCACCGCACACGTCCCCGGCCAGCACCCCCTATTGAACCTCCCAGTCCACACTTGGATATCCAACTATCCACCACCCCCACCTAGAAAACTCCCTCCTCTGCCTAACCTCTTAAACCTCCTGCTCACCTCTCTGGTAAACTTCTCATCCCTGTACCACATCCTAGCACTCCACCTTCTGTCACAACCCAGCGAAACCCCTCAGTATGTAACCTGGTTATAAAACACTATGTATCTCTTGTATGTATAAATCCATGGATGTATGCACTTATGTTTAATAAAGCACTAGAGAACAGCACTTCCCTTAGCCAAGAGGCCAAACCTCCAACACACCCTCACTTAATACATCACCGTTCTTCCCTCTTCCAATTCCTTCAATCCTCCAAACCTTCCAAATCTCCTGGCCAGAGATAAGGCGTTACCTTTTAGGTGGCCCGCCCCTCCCCTTCAGGAAGGGGAATGAAAACCTTTCCTAGGTCCTAGAAGTTAAAATTGTATTTGTTTTTTCTCCCACTTTTGTTGGGATTAAACAGATTTTTGGGTTACCATAGTTCAGATTAAGGAGACTACTGTATATAGTTTTTCAATCTCTGTTGTTATACTGATTTGTTTACTTCCAGAATGACATCATTATTCCATCTGTAGTCATTGGAGAATATCTTAAAGATCAAAACTTTAAGGGAAAAGCTTTTGTAATTGGATCCCAAGCAATGAAACAAACCTTGACAGATTTGGGTATTGAATGCATCGGCGATAATGTAAGTAAACTCTAGCTGTTACATTAATAGAGGGCTAGATTTACATCAGTATCCTCTGTCCATTACAAACTGCTGTAAATGATACTGTACCAATTAATAATTTGAGATCTGCAGTAATCATTTAATTTTTTGTGGACATTTGTGTCATTTTTAACCCTCAATTGGTATCATACATCTGTAAGACGACTGCAAAACTTTCCAAGGCCATCCCGTCTCCTTTCCTCAGCCTACTGCTTTCTTCCTTTGGGTAACTCTCAGTTGGAATGTTGTTTCCCTGCAGTGAAGGTGGGGTATCATTTATTTTGTTTGACCTTCAGTAAATGCATAGTAAAATTCAGATTGATTTTTTAAGTCTAACATGTTTTTCTGTATATTTTAAAAATCATAGCTACATCTGGACATATAAAATGTTTTTAGTTTTAGTTATACAGTTATATACGTATAAAAGTAAGGTAACATATTCTGTGATGAGGAAAATTGTGCTTTCTAACAAACATAGATTTTGGACCTCAAAATGTAAATTTATGTTTTGAGTTTTACATTGTTTCTATGGTCTTTGTATAACACTGACATAGCAGGAAAATAATCGTAATAATGATCATTTCTAGATTTTTAAGGAAAAACAGAAGTATCCTCCTTTTTGGAACATCATTCTAATATTCTAGTATTTCCTCCTGGATTTGTAATGTTTTCCTTCTACCCTTTGCACTGACATGTTTGAAAACATATGTTGAAAGGAATTAAGTTGAATAAATAACAAAAAGTTAAAAAAAAAAAAAAAAAAAAAAAAACCATTGCTGCTGATGGGCAGGTTTTCACTGTAGCTAAAAAAAATTGTAGCTGCCGTTCAGCAAGCTGTGACTTCACTAATGATACTGTTGAATGCTTCTATAAGCATAAAATATACTAGTTATGAGCATAAGTTAGGAGCTCTTCTTTCAAGGCATTGATAACATAGCTACAGATAGGTCTTATGGCAACGATGGGCCAGGAAAGGCCTAGGAATGAGAAGGAAGCAGCCGTGGCCTTAATTAATTTGCCTGGTGTGAAAATGGGAAACCACGGAAAACTATATTCAGGGCTGCTGACAGTGGGGTTCAAACCCACTATCTCCCGGATGCAAGCTCACAGCTGCGCGCTCCTAACCGCACAGCCAACTCACCCGGTATTTTACAATTTTATTGAATTCACCAACAAATACAAAACAAGCACCTCATTTTTCTACATAATCTCCCGAATTTGACACACATTTTTGCCATTGAATTGACAACTTTATGTCCTCGAAGAAGGAACACGTTTGCAGCCAGTTGTGCATGTACTCCTCTACTGCTGCATTGTCATGAAATCGCTTTCCTCTCATTTCTTCTTTCAGTGGTCCAAGTCATATCCTTCCCCCTCGTAGCTATTCAGATGCCTCTAACAAACTTCCTGGCATAAATATTTTTGTTCCTGGATGAGGAGATGTGGAATCCACCTGGAAGTCAATTTCCGAAGGTTGAGTTCATCACCGATAATGGCTTGAACACTTCCAACGCTTATTTGTATGAGTTAAACAATTTCAGAAATTTTTATGTGCCAGTCTTCACGTTCAGCACGCATGTTTTCTGCAGTGATGCTTGTCCATGGTTGTTTTTGGTGGGGTTCATTTTCCACTGCTTCCTCTCCTGCCAAAAATTGTTTGTGCCACTCATACACCTGGGTCTTTGAAAGAGTTGCTTCCCCAAAATGTGCATGGAGCCTTCTCAAAATTTCCACAGCTTTGGTTCATTCTTTCACCAGAAACTTGATGATAATGTGCTGTGCAATGGACGTGTGTAACTTTTGCTCTCTCATGGCGTTCTGAAGCGAGCGGTCACTCTGCAATGTGTGACCCATCAAGACCTCCACTCCAGACATCCCCACCCATTTCTGTTCACTACCAGAGCTGCTAATTTTAAATTTCAGTTTATATTTTATGCACTTTCGTATTATACACTGAAGGTAACTTTGCAGATAAGGAAATGTGCACAGTACACAGAAAGGAGGCAGTAATTCTTGAGAGTCAATCATATTCATTTGTTACAGGTGATACTCCCTCTCCTTTGGCTTGCACAACACTTTCACACTGACAGCTGTACCACGCTCTCTATCTAGCCCTCTCTCTCTGCACATCAAACTGCCAAGATATGTAAAAGTACGAATAGCTGTAAATAAACTGTCTTCGCCGTATGTGCTTCTCACTTCATTTCATTCGTTTAATACTGATTTGCATTTAGGGTTGCCACCCAGGTGGCAGGTTTCCTATCAGTTGTTTACGTCTTTTCTTCAATGATTTCAAAGAATTTGACATTATTGAACATCTCTGTTGTTAAATTCTTCTAATCACTAATTCCTCCTCCCATAAATTAATATTTGCCCCAATTTGCTGTCTTCAATTCCAACTTTATCTCCACATCATGACCTTTCCTATTTTAAAAAAACACTCAAACTTATTCATCTACTAATGTCAACCCTATAACTCCTTTAAACAAACCTCCTAACTAACACATATCCCTGCAGATGAAGTGAAGACCATTCAAGTGCAGATTCCTATCTCCTACCCACCCATCAGTGTGTACAAATCCCACTCCCAGTTTCCAGTATACCCACTTCATAGTTGCATTTAAATTCCTGATTACGTTCCATTTGGTATCCCTCCTATAGAGAATTCCACTGAAGACAATTTCTGCTTCCTTAAACATCTTTGCACTCCCATAACCAGATCCTACACATCCACACGTCTGCACGATGTTCAGCTGTCCTTATCAACCTATTCAAATCTAGTTCTGTCCAATCCTGTAAGTTCCTTAGCCAAGAAGGTTTCCTTTAGCGCGACCTCTACGTCTGCCAATTTTACCTTGCATGATGAATTTTAGTAGGATGTGCTTTTAATTCCTCATAATATCCCCAAGGTAGTCTGTCTTTCTTTTCTTGTTCGTACACACCAACATTCATTCCCTCCTCATGTGCCTGAGTACGACAACATTGGAAACTTCCACACTTGTTCAACTTGTTCCCCATAAATCTTCATAAGGTTGTGCATTTTACGAGTTCTAGTAATGGCCATCGCCTTTGTCTTCTCAGTGTTAATTTTGAGTCCAAGTTTTCCCCTTCTGTTATGATTCTGTCTACCAGACGCTGAAGACCTTCAGTACTGTCTGCCAAGATGACAGTGTAATTTGCATACCTCAGATTATTATTGTTCAGCCTACCGTTAACTTTTACTCCATCTTCCGCTTCTGCTCAGAGTACAGATTATACAGCAGGTGAGATAATGCACATCCTTGCCGTACTCGCTGTTTGGTTCTGCGAGCGTGAGTCTCAGAGTTTCCACTTCTCATGGAAGCTTCGTGATGGTCATAGTCTTTTTGATAAATCTATTCCTGTTGTGTTCAGAATTCGCAGGAGTTTGGAACTTTTCACAAAATCGAATGGTTGGGCATAATCAATTGAAGCACACATATATATATATATATATATATACATCTTTAGACTGGTCTCTACAATTTTGTAAAAGTGTTATCAGGCAGAACACATCAGGACAAGAACAAAAATTTACCTTATGACAAAGAGGATGTGTTACAATGTCACTGTAAAATTTTGCTATAGCCTAAGTGGGATTGTTACTGATGAAGAATCCATGGTTTTAATATATTGTGTTAAATTTGTTTGTGTAGGATGAACTTCAAGAAGAAAGTTTAATTGGATTTACTGACAACTTGAAAAGTTTAGATCTTAATACTGAAGCAGTTATTTTAGACTTCGACTTGAAATTGAACTACCTGAAGCTGGTGAAAGCAGTGGTTCTTCTGGGGCAATCTAATTCCACGTACATTATAGGTGCTACTGATTTTAATGTACCGATTACACCTGAAATCACAATCCCAGGTAGGTCCTTCTTCTTTAATGGTAGACCATACCTGCCAACTTTCCTGATTTAGGCAGGAGACTCCCAATTTTCGACAGTTTTTCCTGCCTCCCGATTATTCTATTATTTCTCCCGATTTTAGCTTATTTTTTGATGAACTTCAAAATTTGTTTTCAAATCCCGCCATTTCAGCATTGTACGCCAGTGGCCAGAAGTCCTTCGCTCATTGCCTGCTTTCAAATGAAATATCGATGTTTATTAATACGAGAATTGTGCGCGAATGTGCGATGTTTATTGAAACTTGTATATCGCGATGCGTATGTTGACTGTCAATCTCTCATTCTTGCATGCTATATTTGTGTTCGTTCACATCAGTCTAGTTGATTCTAGAGACTAGTCTCTAGATTTGGACTCTGTTTTAGTAATTTAGTGACAGAATTTCAAAGATAGTGACTACCAAATTTTCTAGAGATTTTAGGAGCCATTTGGAGACATTTCTGCCGAATTTTAATTAATTACTTGATAAAAATAGTATTGCGCTTCGCATAATCATGCAGGTACGTGATGCAATGTATTAATCTATGCATTTGTTAAGTAATGGCATCTAAGTGCATGACTGATTCACACGTGTGCAGCATGAGTTCATACTATTTTCGGAAGGCTTACCACAGACCGTTCATCTCACTCACATACTTTCTGTGAGGGAATAGACATGTGTAATTTTTAGCCTTGTAGCCTCATATAGCAACAGTTGTATTTTGAGACAATAAGTATTATAATATATACCATAGTACTCCTGCATTGTGCAAGACATATAGAATAAGCAGTTTTAACTAATTGTAACTTTGATTTCTCCTGATTTTCATATAGAAATCTTGTGATTTTTGGTTTTGTAAAGTTGGCAGGTATGGCAGACTGTACTGAATGCTCAAAAGCCTGCTTACTGTGTAAACAGGAAAGGGTATGATACTGATGACTGACTTAATCAAACCCTCTCATATGCAAACATCCAGATATATAATTCAGGGGAGTAGTTTGAACTACTTACATCTCAGAACTTCTTATATTAATTTATAAGGACACTTTCATGGCTTATATCAAGTGACATGATAATCTTTGGATTTTTACCGTATGAAAGAAGTAAACTGTGGAAATTTGCAGTGACGCTGCTCCACATTCTCAGAAGAGAAACTTGACAAAACCTTCACAAAATGTAAAGGATTGCCACAGTCTACTTCTTCTGCCTAGCATTTGTCCTTCCTAGGTGCAGGGTCCCCTCCTTTTCTTACATGCTAATTGCCACTTCTCCCAATCGAGGGCATCATTGGGGGCAACGCTGAGGAGTTTCGTTTCCTCCTTCAGCCAGTCAAGCCAGCATTTCTTGAGTCAGCCACAGAGTTGGCGTCCTTCTGAGCTGAGGTAGAACGTCCTTTTTGGCTACAGACTATTCATTACCCAATGCATACGAGCCTCTCACATTTTCTCTTGTATTGGTGCCTCTCCAAGGACAGCCCGGACATCTTCATTCATTATGTGATCTAGTATAATGGGACCCAGTATCCCTTGGAGGATGTGTATTTCCATGATACCCAAAGCTTACTCATCTTTGATGGTGACCGGCCAACGTTTGGATCCATTAAGTGTGACTTGACATACTACATTCTTGTAGAACTTGGCATTCAGATGGGGAAGTATTCTGCGGTCGGCAATGACTCCAGTGATCTTCCTCCACTTTTGCCAGGCCATTGCCACAGGTGAGGCAGCTGAGGTAAAAAACCCAAAAGATTATCGGTCTACTTATAATCAAGTTTGTGTTCTTTTCAAAATTTGTTTTCAAAAGAAATCTTACACAAATTTTATTTTAATGACACTATGCTTTGACATTATAATGTTTCATTTCTTTTTTTCACTGTTATACTGGAACATTTCTTTAAACAGTTCTTAATTCAGAAAAATGTATGAAAATGCTACTTATAAATATACACAGAACTAAATGCACAATAAAACAAGCCAATCACAGTATCTGCTTGATTTTTATGGGTTATCCTCCACTTGTCCTATAAAGCTCACTTTTTCTTGTAGAGAGACACATTTTCATTTTCTGTCACTCATGGCTACTGTACACAAACTTATTGGTTATCTGTATTAATGTGAAAATAAATAAACTTTCATTCCTACCGTATGTAGTGTATGATAAAGTATAAGCTTATAATAAAATGAAATCTGACTAAAAAAAACCAAAAATTATTAGGTGCAGCTAAGAATGAGACTTGGAGAGCATTCTGTTCTCTACAATCATCTAATAACCTTTGGAACATTACAATAAAATGATTGGGAGACCTGGAAATATCATTAAAACTATCAAAACTTTAGAACAGTGAATGGTTTTACAACAACCACCCAAGAAACAGCAGAAGTATTTTGGAGAAATATTCTTGGTGGTGGTAGTGGTGGTGATTATTGTTTTAAGAGGAAGTACAACTAGGCAACCATCCTCTATATAACACTAATCAGAGGGGAAAATGGAAGGGATCCGACACGCGTGAAAATGAAAGACTCCCTAGCCCTCGCAAGCCTAATAGCGTCGGGGTCGGAAAAGAACAAGAGTTGACCAAGAGAGGTCGGATAGGATAGATGAATGTGAGGAGCCTGGCACAAGTAAGTGGAAGCAGTGCCAGGACTCAGCTAAGGGCCCCGTGGTCGCCAACCCACGCTCCAAAGTTCAGAGCCCTTGGGCTCCTTTTAGTCGCCTCTTACGACAGGCAGGGGATACCGTGGGTGTTATTCTACCGCCCCCACCCACAGGGGAAGAAATGTTCTTCCCCATTGAATTACAAGATAGGGGCTGCCTGGCTGAGGCGGTAAAGGCATGCTCGATTCACCCGGAAGGATGTGGGTTCGATTCCCTGTCAGGAAGTCGTAACATTTGAGAAACAAAATTTCCACTTCTGGAGGTGCACATGGCCCTGAGGTTCACTCAGCCTACACCAAAAATGAGTACCAGGTTAATTCCTGGGGGCAAAGGCAGCCGGGTGTGGAGCTAACCACTCTACCTCACAAAGTGCCAAGGTTAGGGATAGTGGAAGCCTTTACCTTCCACCCCTCCCAGGGCTTTCATGTTGTATACAAGAACAGGTAAACAGGAACACAACTATATTTTATTGCTTCAGATAGTCTTAACAACATATATACATACATTCAAATAAAACTTTCCTCGAAGCAGTATGAAAATTATAAACAGTTAACGTTGCTTGTAGACTGAAGTTCAAAAAGAATGTACACTTTATATACATATATACATGAATCTATCTTGATGCGAAAGTCCATTGAAAAGCTAGAGTTCTTGATAGTTGAAACTATCTGTTCTATACCGTCACAAGTGTAATCAGTAGCGAAAGCTTGCACTAATAGAATATTAGTTGTTTCTGTAACTTGTCAGGAACTGACATTGAAATGCATAATTAGTAGAATACTAATTGATGTGATTGAGCCTAGGTGGGACTGAGGGAATACTGTCATCGGGCTCGACGTAGCTGCGGGAAACGGGAGCGGAGGCAGTAACCCGAGGTGAAACCTCAAACACTCAGAATCAGTCCACCTATTCGAGACACCTTTTTAAGAGGGATAGCCTCCGTGTTCAACATTCGGCGTAATCTGGTGCTGGGCACTGGCAAGTCCTCGCCTGTGGCTGGAAGGCAGCGCCTTTATATAGCTGGCTGATGTAACAGGCAAGCGCAGTGCAGACGTCTCGTAGAGTCGAGAACAATCCAGGCTGTTGCATGCGCGGAGCAGGCAGCGCAGTGCGAGGAGCGCGCAGACACACGATATTTCATGGCCTGTACGGAGGTGACTTTGCTTTGCTATTGAATTACAAGATAATAATTTTTCAGAATATGTATTAGAAATTGTTCAAATTGCCCCAGACACAAGAGATCATCCTCCCTTTACTTTTGACAAAATTCAACGAGTAATTAACAAACAAAGTGATACTAAATCACCAGGATTAGATGTAATTTCAGCCAATATAATGTACAGCTCTATGGCTAAATGGTTAGTGTGCTGGCCTTTGGTCACAGGGGTCCCAGGTTTGATTCCCAGCAGGGTCAGGAATTTCAACCATAATTGGTTAATTCCCCTGGCACAGAGACTGGTGTATGTGCTGTCTTCATCATTTCATACTCATCACGATGCTCAGGTCGCCTACGGGCGTCAAATCAAAAGACCTGCCCAGGCCTCTCCGGAGGCTACACGCCATTATTATTATAGCCAATATAATCAAGTATATTCATGCTTGATGCCCAAATTCTTATGTATATTTTATGTGTGTCTGAAACTTGGTACATTTTCAGACTGCTGGAAGGAGGCTGCAGAAAAAATTATTCTGAAACCAAATTCCTCAAATAAGGCTAATGTAAAATCGTACAGACCTACATGTCTGTTGCCACTGCTGGGATAAAAATTAGAAAATCTACTGACTGGTTGTGTGGTGTTCCATCTGCATAGAAACAGTCTCTTAAATAGTACTAGTTTGGATTCATTACACAGAAATCAACACTGAATGCAATATGTACAGTAGTTGAGTGGATGCATGGAATATTTTCTGAAACAAAGACTGCTCTGCTGATTTCATTAGACATTTCAGGAGCCTTTGATAATGCATGGTGGGTGTAAATATTCCAACATTGAAGAAGTCATGTCCTAGAAATTTAAATGTGATAATTAGAAATTATTTTAATAACCGCAGCGTAAAACTCGCTATGGGTGACTCCATATCTATTCAAACTGAAGGTTGTCCTCAAGTGTCTGCATGTATTCCAGGTTTCTGAACAGTACTTTATGATGATTTACTGACATTGGAATTGCTTCCTGATCAAATTTGACAACTGTAACTAACACAGCTTTGGATGCGATTTATAACTGGGGATGTAAAAGTAAGCTGGAATTCAGTTATCCAAAAACAAATGGCATGTCATTGCAAATAAACCGACCGCCCGCCCGCCCGCCCGCCCGCCCGCCCGCCCGCCCGCCTCGCTTACCTTCATATTAGATTCCCTTTGCATTATAGGTTCTCACAATACACACAGTAAGAAACTAGAGGCAAGTACTGTTGTACTGTTGGTAAACAATGTTGCCTGCATTTCTGTGTGACTCTGGGATTGTTGAACAACAGTTTATTTTCATCGGTATGTGGTATTCGTTATGTTGTAGAATCAACATCGAGTAATGATGATGAGAGTTTGAAAGCACTTGTAGACAGTGTTTTTTAAGTGGCGATTTTGGCAATAATGATGTTTTGGAAAATGAATCCCAGTTCGAGGTTAGTGGTAGCAACAGAGAAAGTTTTCTCAAGTCGCAGAGCATTGAAGTAAGTGAGAGTGAAAGTGCCATGCCAGGTCCTTCCAAACGCATGTGGCCGGTGATACAAAAGAACCTTAGTTATTGGAAATTGGAGAATAAAGACAATAATCCTGATATATAGCAGTGTTTCAGAAATACAAAAAATTTAGTCTTCCTACTGTCCGAAGTTGTGATGTTTTGGAGTACACGGATCTGCTCTTTTTTGAAATAATTTAAAATGAAACACTTGGACCACAGCAAACAGTCATTCAAAGATAAAGCGTGGGTAAGTCATAACTTTCAGTGACTTGAACGTGAAATTTGAGTGAATTATCTGCATTAGTATTTTATGCATGTTTTTGTGTGACAGGTACGCTCAAACTACTGGTAGGCAAATTAAATCAGATTCCACAGTCATTAATGTGGCCATTTATTGTGACCGTTTTAATTTACCTCAATGAAGTGCCCCAGCAGTCCTTTCTCTTTTTACTAGTCCAAAAACAAGTGCAAGGTGGAGCAATGCTCTTGTCATTGGCATGAGGCCAGCTGGCTACTTTGTCAGTAACTTTCCATTACGTCATGCTCTGGTGATGTCAACAACTACTTTGAATTGTATTTTCAGCTTTATTATTGTGGTTATTGTTATTATCATCATATTTTAATTGTTTTGGAAATTATATTGGGGTTGTTTAATGAACATTTAATAGGCTTGCTAGTTTACTGATAATTTTCCATTACATCACTGGAGCATGACGTTTTCTTTCTCACAACATTCTGGCTACATAAATTATTAATCACATACTAAACATAATTAAACAAAGTTCACTTTACTGTATTGAATAGGAGGAGAAAACTTTGTAATAAATTGTTATACAACTAAGTTGCTGTTAAACCTGGTGATGTTTTATTTGATGTACAGAACATCGCCCAGGTTCCGAAGAAAGGATCACAAGTTCAAGTGCCTGCGAGATGCAGGCACTTTGATGCAGATGTGCACTTCTTAAATAGTTCCCTTTTTTTGGATGATACTAATCGTTGCTATATTTTAAATGTTAATAAAATCTTTTAGTACTGGTAAGTATTCACTTCTATATTCTGATACCTCATTGCTCCAACAGGTTCTTGCTGCTCTACCTGCTACTCACCCTTTGTTTAATTGTACCTCTTCGGGTATTTAAATTGTTTGTGTACCAAATAAGAAGGTTCATTGTGGATGTGCTGTTTGTGAAGGGAGTGGCTTTATTATTAAAAGAAAATGTTTGGTTTCATACAGAGGGCTTAAACTTTCCCCTTTACCACTTTACTGCACAGTAACCAACTAATGCTGCACACACCAATCTAAATATTTTATAATTTTTTTCTTTTTGTTTTAATAATAAAGCCGTGCATTTCATAAATGGCACAGTCATCTTAAATAGTTTCTGTACTTTGTCCAGGTCTGTTGAGAGTGTGAACCTCCACTGTGCTCTTATCTACCCACATTTTCTTTTCTACTCTTGTCTAGAATGATCCTTTTGTTTCCGTGACTCCTTGCAGCTATCTCTCTCATGGTCTTCATCTAGATCTCCCTCCTTCTATATTCATACTAAACATCCTTCATGGCAGTCTTTGTGTGACTGTGTCATTGTAACCTTGACCTGAATGGGTTTCTCCCTTCAGTATTTCTCTCATTCTCTCATATCTCCTTTTGTACAATCTTATCACTCCAGTCCTGCTCCTCAGGAACTTTATTTAACTGGCCTGCATTTTGCTTTTCTTTCTTTCTTTTTTTCTTTCATTCTTTCTTTCTTTCTTTATCCAAGTCTCTGATGCAATATGGAAACGTAGTAGGTATTGTATAAAATTCCTGTATGTTTCTGTGGTACTTCTCTGCTCCAAATTAGACTTCTTACACACTTTTAGAATTCACCTGCTTCTCTATCCCATTTGTTTATTTCCTTCCTGTTTCCCCACTTTGCTCAATCATACTTTCCAAGTACTTAAAACTTTTCACCTTCTGTAGTTTTTCTCCTCCATACATTATCACAATAGATTGTTTATGTATATTAGAAGAAGAATGCATTTTTAAAAAAATTCATACTCTTCTTGATAATAATATTTATTTGCTAATCATTAAATTTTCATGTTATTTTGTTTACGATACAGGTCCAGGTTACTTTGAAAATCTTTTAGCATCTGTAACCAAACGCAAGCCCATTATAGCCGGCAAACCAAGTCCTGTAGTTGCAAAAGTCATCTCGAAGAGACATCCTCTAGTGCCAGAAAGAACAGTCATGATTGGAGATGCGTATGTATTGCTAGTTTTTCTTTCTATTGAACATAATAATTGTGGTGTGTATGATGCACTTGAGAGGGGGTAAAAGATGTTAACGCTCACTTTCTGATTTATAGCAAATGATCCATTTATGATAGTGGGATGGAATTGTCTGTAGATATCTAACATTTATTTGGTAGAGTTCTTGTTAAGTAATGTTTTACTATAGGTCTTTATTATCTGAACATATAATATGAAGGGCATTTAATATATAATGCAACACATTTTATTTCTCGGCCAATTTTGGTTTTAAAAAATTGGAATTTTGTTTGGGACATCTTTGAATATTCCCGCTCTTGTCTCGTAGAGTTTCATTAATTTCCGATAGGTGGCAGCGCTAGAACTAGCCTTCAAAATGGTGTCTGCAGTGGAGGTGTGTACCAAAGAGAGAACAGTTATTGAGTTTCTTTTGGCAGAAAATCAGGGCACCACAGATATTCATAGGTGCTTGCAGAATGTCTATGGATGTGTGGCAGTGGACAAAAGCATGGTGAGCCTTCTTCACGACAACGCAAGACCTCACACAAGTCTGCGCACCCGACAGGAGGTGACAAAACTACAGTGGATTGTTCTTCCTCATCCACCCTACAGCTCAGATCTCACGCCTTCTGACTTCCATCTGTTTGGCCCAATGAAGGATGCACCCTGTGGCAAGCACTACTTGGATGATGGGGAAGTTATCGATGCAGCAGTATGTTGGCTCTGACATTGATCAGTTGAGTGGTACTTTCTGTAGCTCTCCCCTTACCTTCCTCCTTTGATTAGTAGGATGAAGGATGATTATCTTTTTGTACTTCCCCTTAAAATAATTGCTACTGCTACCTCGCATACCATTTCCTAAATTGTATTGTAAAAGTGGTGGTGGTGCTTATTGTTTTAAGGGGAAGTACAACTTGCCAACCATCTCCTATATAACATTAATCAGAAATTTAAAAATGGAAAGAATCTGACACTTCGACTAATAGTCACCAAATGAAGATACCGACCAAAGAAAGACAAGGGCTACGAAGGGCGTGAAAATGAAAGACTCCCTAGGATTCGCAAACCTACAGTAATACCATCAGGGTCAGAAAGGAACAAAAGCTGACTAAGGGAGGTCATATAGAATAGATCAAATTGAGAAGCCTGACTAAAGTAAATGGAAGCAATGCCAGGACTCAGCTGAGGCCCCATGGTCACCAAACCCATGCTCGCAAGTTAAGAGCCCCTGAGGCCCCTTTCAGTTGCCTCTTACGACAGGCAGGAGATACCATGGGTGTATTCTTTGTGTGTGTCCCCCACCCACAGGGGTTATATTGTAAAATACTACACAATTACCTGTATGGGTTTCTTTTTACAACCTATCCTTACCAACATGCGAGGCTCTATCCTCTTCCTTATAGAGCTGGAAAGCAAAAATGAGCTATTTGGGCACTGACAAGGAATGGATGTAGCAAAACTGAGGTTGATGAGGAGAATCCTTACGTATATACAGTATGTGAAGACTACTGTGTATTAAGATGTCAAGTTCGTCTGGTGTCATGTTTATCACTAACTCTCCATTCTGTTGGTCCCTCTTCTCACACTGACCTTTCATTGTGTTTTATCGTGATATTTGTCCACCTCTGTAGCATAACAGTTAGCACTGTTAGCTGCCATCCTCGGGGGCCCAGGTTCAATTTCCAGCACTGCCAGAAATTTAAGAATGGCAGGAGGGCTGCTTTGTGGTTAAAATGATACATGCAGTCCACCTCCAGTGGGGATGTGCGTGAAAGAGCTGCACCATCTCAGGATGAAATAAGTTCACTTGATCGTCTGTCTTAAATAGAAGATCATAATGGGTTTAGGGTAAATTAAGAATAAAATTTGGTGACCCTTGATAAGTATTATTAATTATAATTACATCAGTATGTACTTACTCACGACTTTCTTTACTATGGCAGTGGACTTAATCATATCTATTGTTACAATTTTCATAAGATGTAGGGTGTCTATCTCTTTTGAAATTCTTTGCTTTAGTTTTTTGTAATGGATTCTCAAAATGACGATACTCATACTACGACATAGCCGTAATTTGTTAAATATTCAATTACTTGTACTATTAGTCCACAACTAGCCAACAGCCAGGGTTATGTAACACAAAAAGATCATAATAATAATAATTATTTGAAGCTAAAACAAGAGTAACTAGACAGAGATATTCAGACTTCACAGACATAGTAATTGACATTCCTTGGTGCCAACTCTGGACCTCAACAGCTAACAAAGATGATGTGTCCAAGTGCAGTGCCAAAATATTGAGACTTCGCAGACATAATACTCAACATTCTTCTCTATCAGCCTGGCCTGAACAGGTACGGTAACAAAAGATGTCACATTCAGATGCAATGACACTGAAGAAAGTCCTGTGTGCAGTGAAATAGTCGTAGGAATATTCATATATATTTTTCTGTTTTAATAGTAATATTTACTAATAGTTCCCAAATTTTACTCTTTACCCTAAACCCATTATGATATTCTGTTTAAGAAAAGAATAAGCATAAAATTCCAGGGATATTCTTGCTTCTCGTAACCCCATGTTTGTCCTTATCTCCTCGTTCAGTTCTTCCTAGCTTATTAAATTAAAGATCATCAGCACTTGCTTGTTTTCTCCCTATTACTCAATCAAACATTGAACTAAATTACCCTCATATCATAGAGTGCTGAAGAATTTTACAGTAAATTAATCGATAAAAGGATAGTACAAATAAATCATGTAAATACTACTTGATCTACTACCACAATAAAAACTAGGTGTTTTCTAAACAGATTTGTGTTTGATAAGTAAACCTTTCCTGGACACTGTGAAATAAATTAACCTTTATCACACACTTTGTGGTGTACTGTATACAACTCTGCCAACTCATATACCTACTGTACATCATGACATTAGTGATTCTGTTTTAATGTGAAGAGGAGATAACACATTATAATGTGGCATTTTTTAATTGCTATAACATAAAGAAAGATATTTTTAAAACTTGATTATATTTTGTACATTACCTTATCCAAGTTGGTTTAAAGAGACCTATGTACTGAAGAAATGATCAGTTTGCTGTAACATATCATAATATTTCTGTTCTTCTAGACAATTCATGGCCTACTATATATCATAGCTTACTCCATGTGCTTCAAGAGACTATTGCCTTTGTTATACTCAGGACCATGAAATGCAGGACTTTTCAAACCAAAAGCACAGGCACAGTGGTTCCATCTTCTGTCACTAGGTGGCAGGCTTTTGCCCTGTCCTTGCCAAGAAATAACATTCATGAGATTGCTCTTCAAAACATTAGTGGGTCTTTCTTGTCTTATTTAATGTTTATTCTTAAATACTGATATTACTTTTAGTTTTTTAAATGTTAAAATAGTGGTTTACAGATTTGCTATGTTTGTGAGTACTGTCTTGGTACACTGCTGAATTCCATACTATATTTCAGACGATGTGAAAAAGGAAGACCAAGCAGAGTAGGCTTAAGCTTAATGTTAGCTTTGGCTCTACAGTTGTTAATTCGGGAGGCAGTTAGCTGGTTCTGCCGTTGGCTGTCCTGAGAATAGTTTCCATGTTTTTCCATTCTCCTTTTCCCCAAACTGAAAGAAAAATGTAGAATTGTAATTTCCAGGCAAGCTTGTTAGACAAGCAGTCTTTGATCACCTAATAATTACCGTAAAGTGGGGTAACTTCGGCCATACAGGGTAAATTCGGCCACTGATGAATAGCAACACTTATTTTCTCCTGCCTATACTGAAAAAGATGAATCACTTGCAACAACTAAAATGCACTATGCTCTATCAACAGTCAGTAGTCCAAGAAACATTGGTGGGCTCATTGTTGAGTCAGTCGATTTTTTTCGCAGCCCCGGCTGTTGACTTGTCTGGTAACAGCAGAAAACTAACTGTTCTCTAGCCCCAGCATTCGATTCTCTATTCCAGTGCTTTATGGGGTCAAAATGTAAGTCCGTCTGGTAACCGATCAACACAATTTGATGCATTTTATTCAAATAGGTTTTTCAGGGAATAGTTTTGTGATAAAAGTTGTCCCCTTCCGCAGTAACTTCGGCCATGCCAAGAACATATAGGAAAACATTACGCAGCCACAGGTGTTGTAATTCCAATCCTGTTTATTTCAAGAATACTTTAGAAGAGATCAATAAAGGCACAATAACAATAAACGGGGAAGTTTATCCCGATAGGATGGGGAAAGACAGTTCCCATTTCCAAAGATAAATAGACAGATATCAGTTGACATGGATGATACACATTTAGGAACTTGATTGACGGCCCAAATATTTTCTAATTTAGAAGACAGTGTATTATGAGGACAGTCTACAAGATTGCTTCTTTTCCGACCTCCTCCTCTCTCCATACAATTGGGCTTTATGATTTTTGTACCTTTTATTTATTATCTTTTGTACCATTACAAATATTTTTGCAATGCAGCATGTAATTTGTAATATCATACAATGCTTGTATGCTTAGGCTAAATAAAATAGTGTCTTCTTTGGGGAAAATGTGAATTTGATCACAATACATCTGTTTCACCACAAATCATTTTAATTTGTTTGTGATTGTTGATACTGGGCGTTCTGCAGGTTTTTAAAAAACATTCACCGTGGCCGAAGTTACCCCAAAACATGGGGTAACTTCGGCTACTCTTTCGATAGTCATAATTCATTACGGAATAATAATTAGAATTATGTTCATATTTAAAAATGAAGAACAAATATGGAGAACTTATATTTTTCGGAAAATTTCAGGGAATATTTCACAATTTAATTTTAAAAGTATGTGAGAAAGTGGCTGTAGTTACCCCATTTTACAGTACTGTAGTTCAAAAATTGAAAGTGTTTCCAAATTCATTCAAACATTTATAAGTGAAAAATGTATTCAGGAGTCACTCCTTGATATTATTGTAACAATGTTTTTCAAGCCAATACCGGTATTTAACAATCGTGAAAGAAATGACACTCTAAGTCGGAATGTGCTAAAGTTTGATTCACAGTACTGCAGCAGTGTTCAAAGGTACCGGTATAAAATGTTTATTATTAAAACATTTATTTATTAAATGTGAATTGAAAGTTTTTGTTCCCATAAGTACATTATGTCTATTAATTCAATTCAGATGTGATTAATTGGGTATCCCTGACTAATAAAATCATCAGGTCTTGACTGTGCAATCTAGCGGTGCATTCTCAAACAACGCTGAGTTGATTCTTATAACAGCACTTTCATGGCCTTGAGTAGAATGGTGGCAACAAAGAGACACTTGATTATGATACATAATGTCAAAGAGTACCGGTACATAGGTACTTACTAGGCCTATAACAGTGTAAACAAAGAAATCCCAACAATTCTAATACATAACCTTACTTCCTTTTAATATGTTTCTTTCCATAGAATTTATATTTTTGGTATGGTATTTGATAAAATTATGTATGAAACTTGTGTGGCATGAACTTTTTTACAATCTAATAATTTAAATCTTTGTACTCAGGCAAAAAAGGCCCACTGTACACACAAGTTGCATACTTAACTGTTATAATAATAATAATAATAATAATAATAATAATAATAATAATAATAATAATAATAATAATAATAATAATTATAATTATAATACTTTATTAACGGTAATACCATTTTACATAACAGTACAGAAGAATAAACAAAACAAAACACACTAAAAAGAAAGTTCAATGGAGTATAAGTAGAAAAATATGTACAGATATATACACAGGTTATATTTCAAGATATTACAAGATTATGTTACAAGATGTGATCTAATACTCAATATTCACTCAGAAAAGGTTCCAAAATAGCATTTAATGACATAACTTTGTTTTGTATTTCCAGAATGACTCAAGATGTCCTCCTGGGGAATAATTGTGGATTCCATACAATTCTTGTGTTATCTGGTGTGTCTTCCCTAGAAGATGCAACACGGTATCCCGATAACAAGCCTACTTATTATACTAGCACCCTTGGAGACTTGCTGCCTTTACTACAATAATATGAATAGCATGTACAATTATGGACTTACAGTAGTGGGTCAATTAATTAATTATATTCAATGATCTCCCTTCTTTCTGTATTTAGCTACGGTATTGCTTATCATTATTGCAGTATGACCAACTATCCTTTTCAGTGATGTCAGCGAATAAACTGAAGTGCATACAGGCTTGCTTCATCATTTTAGAGCCCAAAAATGTCTTCAAGTATGCATATCAATAGATAGATCTGTATTACCTGTGTCCTTACCTCTTAGCTTTCATACCTTTTTCTGGATGAAGTCTCGCTCTGTTTAACAGGTAATAACTGAACTGAGATTTCCTTGACTATGTACCTTAGTTGTACTTCCTCTTAAAGATCATACCACTATGTACAGGCATCATTAGTGGTGGTAGGTTGATGAGTACAAACAGAGGGTTGGCTGCCTGCTGCAGGGGCTGGGGTTATTAGACAGTGCATTCTCTTCTTCGTTCAGGGGTGGACAAGTTATTCTGTAACTAGCAGGGCTCAAATGCCTTCACAAGTCAACAGGGGTCAAATTTTTTTTACGTGGGTGACATATATATATTCATATCAATAATGATGCTTTGTTTTATTTCCCTTTACAGTAGTTTAAAAAAATGTATGTGTACCCCTTGATCCCATTTCTTCAAACAGGTTTGGAGATGAGTTGAGATGTTTTCATGGCTGGATGCTGTTACTGACTTGAACCTCAGCTGAGGAGCTAATTAAGTTGAAATGAATTATGGTGAATAAAATTGGTTAAGGATCTGGAAGGAATCGCTTGTGGCCTATGAATAGGAACTGTCCTGGTATTTGCCTGGAAGTGAAAATGGGGAAACCACAGAAAACCATTCTCAGTTCAGCCAACGCTGGGATTCGAGCCCCACATGTTTCCTGAATGCAGAGTTTGGTTCCATAGCCGAAGCATGTTAACTCGCGTGGCCAATCCGCTTGGTACAGTAGTTTAAATAATACTGTTTATTATTTGATTATATAATTTGAGAGTCTTATAAATATATATCGAATGAGTTGGCCATGTGTTTAGGGGCGCACAGCTGTGAGCTTGCATTCGAGAGATAATGGGTTCGAACCCCACTGTCAGCAGCCCTGAAGATAGTTCTCTGTGGTTTTCCATTTTCACACCAGGCAAATGCTGGAGCTGTACCTTAATTAAGGCCACAACTGCTTTCCACTCCTAGCCCTCTCCTATCCCATCATTGCCATAAGACCTATCTGTGTCGGTCCAATATAAAGCAAATTGAAAAATAAAACTTTATAAATTTTACTGATTGAAAATATTTAAGTTGTGATACTTCTTAGGTAAAATTCAGACTTATTGTAAAAATGTTATGTTGTTAATGTTGTTTTTCATTTAGATTGCTGAACTTCAAAAAAATGTGTATGCTGGTACAACTTAAATACTATAAAAGTCATTTAATCCAACAAAAAATATGAAAGGATATAGATTTTTAATTTATTCTACATTGTTTAAAATTAATCGTATGCATTGCATCTTTAATGATAAATTTATCTCCAAAATCTAAACCTCTAAATAACCTGTCCACTAATGTGCTTGAAGTATCAACATAAGGCACAAAAACATGCCTGTTTACCCTTTGAACCAACAAATTGGGAAGCACGAGCTTCGTTTGCATCGACCAACAATCGCTGACGATGACTGTTCCTATAAAACCATATGTTCTGAATTTGGGCACTGAATGTGTGAGTGGACTAGGTACCACCAAGATGGGGTAGAGCTAAGACAGAACAAGATGAACCGAGCTCGATAGCTGCAGTCGCTTAAGTGCGGCCAGTATCCGGTATTCGGGAGACAGTAGGTTCGAACCCCACTGTCGGCAGTCCTGAAAATGGTTTTCCTTGGTTTCCCATTTTTACACCAGGCAAATGCTGGGGCTGTACCTTAATTAAGGCCACGGCCGCTTCCTTCCCATTCCCAGCCCTTTCCTGTCCCATCGTTGCCATAAGACCTATCTGTGTCGGTGCGATGTAAAGCAAAAAAAAAGAACAAGATGAAAACATGAGTGTCATTTGCAAATGTTATTATGGCTCTGTTATCATTTTATTTGTGAATATACTGTACCTCTAAATTTGAAAGTTTGGAGATGATAGATGAACATCCAAGCTTAGAACCATAATGGGATATTGCCAATGAAGACGATCTCATGGTCAGCTGATAATGCATTCTACAGCCAAAAACTTTATTGAAAATGTATGTTTAGCACTTTATAATATACTTTCTTTAGCAAAGTAATATCACAAATCAACCAGTGTTACGGCTAGATGCCTTTCTTGACACCAACCCTCTGTGGAGGGATGTTGTGTCTTTCTGTGGTGGTTTGTAGTGTGTTGTGTTGTATGAAAATGAGGATTATATTATGTCAAACACAAACACCCAGCCTCCAGGCTAGAGGAATTGACCACCCAGAGTTAAAATCCCTGAATCGATCAAGAATCGAACCCAGGGATCTCTGAAATAAAGATCTAATTTTGTGTGGCTGTCACATCTGCAGAGTTGCCAAGTACTACAGATTTTCCATAGTTTCTACAATTTTCTCTCGTATACTATGAAATGAACATCATTTTGGTTCCATATTGACAATTATATTGAATAAATTAAAAAACAAGTATAATTGTTCACCTAATGAGCCCGCAACATGTACTGTTACTTTTAATCTCATGTTTTTTCAATCTTGAATTGTGAATAAATTTGAATGTATTAACTAGGTGGAACAATTTTATACTAGTTTTTTAATTGATATCTCATATAAAATGGCAATACCGAAGTGGTACTGATTATTACAGATTTCACAAAATCAAAATGCTCTATATAAATTCTCCATTTCTCCTGTGAACATTAAAATAAAGTTTCATACATTGCAAACTCTGTGTTAGAAATCAGTTCATGAAAAGATGACAAAATAGCAACATTTGCACCTTTAACAGCCAGCGTAACATCTTGTAAATTCTCAGCATGTCTGTGCGCAAACGAAAGTGGAGACCTGGGCTGCTTCAGAACACCGTGAGTGAGCAAGAGGAGCACACGTCTGTGATTTGGTAATGAGTTCCCTGCACTGATTATTACTTCCATTGCATGCTTTTGCTGCAAATTTTATGTCGTGCAATACAAGCATTTATTTTGGTAAAGTTAAGAACAACATAAACTAAAATAAGTTGTATGGATGTAAGAGCAATGAAGAGCCAAGTGACCGTGGAGTAAGACGATCGGGATTGAATCAGTATTACTGAAAGCAGTACATAGAAGTGCCTAGGACCATCGAAAATTTCACTGAAACATGTGTTCTTTGGAGCATACAAAGGTATATCAAATATAAATGGGAATTTGAATGTTCCACTGCTGTTAGTAATAATTCTGAGGCGCGGCTTTGCCAGGATGTTGGTGAGGGTGTCTGGAGAAGGGATTTTTGTGCGCAAACGAAAGTGGAGACCTGGGCTGCTTCAGAACACCGTGAGTGAGCAAGAGGAGCACACGTCTGTTGCACAATGCATCACTATAAAATTTCTCGCAAACGAGGGCACCATACCTTCCGAAATTTTGAGACAGCTCCGCGCACAGTTTGGGGAAGGAACACTTTTGCAAACTCGAGTGTATGAATGGGCTAAAAAATTTGTGTCAGGATGAGAAGCTGTGGAAAATGAACCTCATGAAAGGAGACCGCTACAAGCATCACCGCAGACAAAGTTGTTGCCATTCGTGATATTATTGGTGAAGATCGGCGAATAAAAATTTTGCAACTTGTTTTAGCCGTAGGAATAAGTTACAGAAGTGTTCAAACCATCATCCAAGATGAAGATGAACTCCATATCAGAAAATTGTCAGCCAGGTGGATTCCTTGTCTCCTCAACCAAGAACAAAAACTTTACACCAGGAAGTTTGTCAGAGATTCCTGCGTCACTACGAGGAGGAAGGAGAGGATTTCTTGCGTCATATTGTGACTTGTGATGAAACTTGGGTGCATCATTACACCCCAGAGTCAAAGCAAGCAAGCATGGAGTGGCGGTGAAGAGACGTAGCAGGTCCAGTCGAGGCCAAAACACACCCATCTGCTGGAAAGGTGCTTGCAACTGCTTTCTGGAACTCCGCAGGCGTTTTGCTGGTGGATTTTCTTCACGAACAAAGGACAATTAATGCAGTTTATTACTGTCTCCTTTCGGATGAAGCAAGTGTTGCATATCGCAAAAAGCAATGCTGGCAACCGATCCGAAACGTCACTCTTCTCCATGAAAATGCAAGGCCGTATACTGCTGCTTTAACGCGGGAAGAAACTGGAGGAAATTCACTGGACACCTCTGGAACATCCTCTGTACAGTCCATATTTATTGTCCTGTGATTAACATTTGTTTGGACCACTCAAACAAGACCTAGGAGGACAATGGTTCGATGATGTTGCAAGTGTACAAGAGTTTGTGTACAACTGGCTCCAAACACATTCCTCCTCTTTCTATCAGGAAGGCATCAAAAATTTACCAATCCGATGGAGCAAATATGTATCGAAGGCAGGACATTATGTAGGAAAGTGATCTCTAAATGTGTATTTTTTTGGTTGATGAAATCAATTTGAAAAATAATTCCCATTCATATTTGATGCACCCTCATACAAATGTGATTTTTCAGTTATGCATGAAGAATGCAATGACTGTCCACGCTATGGAAAATTTTAGAAAATTTAATTAAACATCAAGGGTATGGATGCATCGAAGGGCAGTACAAGATGCTTTCATCTTTTATTTATTACAAATGCATCAGTAATAATGTTACATGGACCGAATGGTTTTTTTTACACTTTTTTTTTTTTTTTACCTATCTGCAGAAGACCATGCTACCACATTTGAAGGTTGGCACCTCTGTATCTGGATGTAGCCCGTGTAAGGCGACTAAAGAGGATTGTTGGCATCTACCATGTATTGAAAACTGCATGTTATTGTGGTGGAAGATAGTGTGTGTAGTATGTGAGTTGCATGAATGTTAGGGACAACACAAGTACCCAAGATCAAAGGTAAGAAAGGTTCACCTATTCTTACCTTTGAGTGTGACTAATTGTCAATATGGATCCAGAATGAAATTTATTACTTATGACAAGTACCCAGTCCCGAGCCAAAGAAGTTAACCATTCATGTTCAAAATTCCACACACAACTGGAATCAAACTCAGGGCTCTGAGGCCATAGAGGCTGACATAATGTAAATTCTTGTCCTCACTTTCCTCTAGATGGTGCAGCTCTTCTCAGGCTCACCACCATTTCCAGCTTGTACTACCAATCTTAATCTCTAACAGGAGCAGGAATCGAATCTCGGTCTCTGAAGATGGCAGATAACAATTTCTCTACTGAAGTTGCTTTCCTGCCTGGAGTCCCGCCACAGCTGCAAATCTGCATAAACTTAAAAAAATACAAAGTTGTGTGGAGAGGCTAATAACTTACTGCTCCCATCTTCATTTGGCTAACCTCCTCTCAATAAAAACCATTGTCGAAGAACCAACTTGATTTTTCTTCGAAAATCCCTAACTGGCTCTGTTAACCTTCACCTTTTTTGCTGCCTTTCCCTATCCTTTCTCCCTCTCCGCAGAGGTGTTAATCTTGTCCCTCTATTTGCTCGTACCTCCTACTACCAGTCCGGTTACTATGCCTGCTCCTCACGACTCTAAAATGTGCTACCACCCAAAATAAAAGCCCTGCCTCTAATGCAGTTTACGATACGTGTAAAAAAAAAAATGTGGCAAATCTTTGTGTATACACAAAAGGGAGTGTAAGTGTTGTTGAGTGAATGAATTACTGTACGAGTTTAAATATGTGAATAATGTAATTATTGCAAATATTAGCTTAGTGGATCTATGAAGCTGTTAATGTATGTGGGACTTGCCCTTTTACAATAGACCATCCATAAAATCTGTATGATTTGTAGCAAATAAATAATAACAATATGTAATAGTAAGACAAAGCACTATAAATACAGGGGCTGACAAGCAAGCAGCGAGATGCATTCTCCACATTTAAAAGCTTTTTGGGAACATGGTCACTGTTACCATAGCAACAAGTTGGGTGATATTATTGAGCTTTCATGACAGGAGCACCAAACTTCTGCCTCATCTTCCGAAAATAGGGCTATAGCTGAAGAGTTACAATTTAAGAGCATTTTTTTCGAGCAACATTACATATTTTCTCATGTATCCTCTGCATACTGTATTCCATTTTAAAATTTCTTCTCCGTCAGTATTGATATCCATTTTATAGTAATTATCATTATCTCCATGATATAGGCTTTTGTGCTTATGCTGTGTCAAAGAAACATAATGAAACTCTTTACATTTCACAGAGAACTTTGCTCGTTGTCTTCAGATGAAAATCTCAACTGTTCATGAAGAAGACTTCGACAATAATAAGGGTTTGAATTTAAGAATGCTTAACTGTTAGTTGCTGTAAGTGGTATGCTCATTTGTCACCACCCCTGTGGGTGGGGGATGCAATGAAGAATACACCCACGATATCCCCTGCCTATCGTAAGAGGCGGCTATAAGGGATGACCAAGGGATGATTGAATTAGAACCATGAAACTACTTGTGAATAGTACCATCATGCGAGGAAAGCCATGTGTCACTTTTACTTGCGAGTAATACCACTATGTTAGGTGTACAATAGGTTTGTGATTAGTAGCAGCAGAGGTGGTTCACTGTGGGTTTCCAGTACCTGTGATTAGTACTAGTATATGCGGAACATCATGGGTTTACGTTGCCTGTGATTTGTACCATTAAGTGAGAAACACCACGAGTCTGGGCATTGCCTGTGACTAGTACCACTATATGAGCGACACTGTTGCTCTGCGTTGCCTGTGATTTGTATCCACTAAGTGAGGAACAATACGGGATAGTACGAGGCCCTGTGATTAGTACACCTATGTGAAGTGCACCATGGGTTTGTGTTGCCTACAAATGGTGCCATTATGTGAGAAACACTATAGGCCTATGTTACCTGTACGAGGTATAATACTTGTAAGTAGTACCATAATGTTCAGAACACCCTTGATTAGTACTGCAACTTGAGAAATACCATGGTTCTACCCCTAGGTATTTTACTGGCGATGAAATGAAGTGCCATATGGCTTTTAGTGCCAGGAGATCCCAGGATGGGTTCGGCTCGCTAGGTGCAGGTCGTTTGATTTGACGCCCTTAGGCGAGCTACAAGTCGTGATGAGGATGAAATTATGATGAAGACAACACATACACCCAGCCTCCGTGCCAGGCAAATTAACCAATGATGGTTAAAATTCCCGACCCTGCCAGGAATCGAATCCGGGACCCCTGTGACCAAAGGCCAGCACGCTAACCATTTAGCCATGGAGCTGGACTTTACTAGCGATAAGTGCCATTGTGAGGGACCGTTGACCTGGATATTGAAGCCCTTCAGACAACAAGCATCATTGATTCAGGATTGTGCTTTGGAAGCAGTTCCTTGGTCAATCATATAGTTTCTGGGAAGGTGAGACATTGTGGGTCGGATCCACTGATTGTTTTAAATTCATATTCAGCCATTCATTCTTCGTCATCAGGTTTTTGAATTCTTGTCTGTAAATGAATTTTGTACTTTTAAATTGTCATTGCATTTTGTCTCATTTTGTACCATTAGGGGCCGATGACCTAGATGTTAGGCCCATTTAAACAGCAATCATCATAATCATTTGTCACCAGACGGCTCTCTGTATGCTGGCAGAGCGCTAGCATTCCAAGCGGGAGCTGACGACACCTTTAAGTTCATTCCAAGTGAAATTTGTGCTAGACAAATGGAGGCGGGACAGATTTTCATCTTTCATGCCAGCAACCCACTCCAATATCATTTCATTTCATCTGTCAGTCATTCATCATTGTCCCACAGGAGTGCGACGGGCTTCAACAGCTGCCACAATACCTATTATCGCCGCTAGATGGGGTCTTCATTCACCTGATTTCTGACCCGTTCGAATAACTGGAAATAGGCTGTGGATATTCAATGAAGTACCGGTACTCCCCGATGTAGTGGTTCTCTCCTCACTCGTCCACCTGACAATGCATAATACATTGGTACTGGCATTGCGCCAGCCACTGGCGTAGCCAAGGGGGGGGCCCAGTGGGGCCGGGCTCCCCCCCAAAATATTTCCTGAAACTAGAGAAGATCAGCCGTTGTTTTACGTACGGTACGAACAACTTAAAAACGTACGCCAAAATGTTAAGTTAATGTAGCGACAAGAATCTACTAGCAGGGCTCAATAGGGCCATACATAATTCTCCATATTTGTACTGCTTGAATGAAAGGAAGACACTTAGGATTGT
Source organism: Anabrus simplex (assembly GCF_040414725.1). NCBI lineage: Eukaryota > Metazoa > Arthropoda > Insecta > Orthoptera > Tettigoniidae > Anabrus > Anabrus simplex. Next base: position 688,196,120 of record NC_090265.1, on the reverse strand, counting down.
GATGCGCGGGGATATTTCCCTGTAGAGGCCTCAGTATTGGGAATGTAACCGTGTGTTGACAAATGTTAAGACATGAAGAAAGGGGCAATTAGCAGGGGATTACTCAGTAGGGGGCCGGAACGTGACCACCGAGATAACCGGGGGCCACGTCCAGAAACAGTTGCAGGCTTACAACATCTTGTCAGCTTTTGCATATCGGTTCCAGGAAACAACAATGTCCTAGGGATCCTCGGGTTGTACCGTGGTTGAGAGATGTGCTGTGTTTAAGTTGCAGCGTTGGGAAGACTGTGACAGGATTGTGAGCTGCACGTTAGTTCCTCATTTTGTGCCATATAAGTAACCTTTTTTGAAGAGGAACCGTTTTGTCACTGAGAAGCCAACACTATGTGCATCCTCGGTAAGTTATGAAAAAGTTTTTTTACTTTTAAAATAGCAAGACAATCGCGGAGTCGTGCCTAAGTTCGATAGGTAGGCCTATATGTTTTGTCAAATGCCTGGGGACTGATTGGAACCTCAAATGGCACCGTCAAAAGTGCGGGTAATTATTTTGTAATTGGCAGGCGTGATAACTCCATTCCAATGGTTCTATCTTCTCATCAGGACGGCCCAGGCTTGAATCGCAGTCGATACATGAAACATTTTTAAAATGGGAAGTCACGTTCTATTGATACGGATTCTACTTAAACACTAGATCCCGTCCCTTACGTTTCCTTACACTTTTGAGCCAGAACCGCATCATTTATGGTGGCGTATTTTGAGTATCCAACCATTCTTCGGACTTACCTTGTACCTTCAATGGTGAGTGTATGTAGTGGCGTACCCACAAAATAATTTCAGTGGGTGAGGTGTAAGTCCAGGCCAGTAGTGTGGATAATACTTTTCCTTGGAAGGGGCTGTGAAAAGATTTTTTATTTAGAATTTGCTTTACGTTGCACCGTAGGTCTTATGGCGACAATGGGAAAGGAAAGGGCTAAGAGTGGGAAGAAGCGGCCGTGGCCTTAATTAAGGTACAGCCCCAGCATTTGCCTGATGTGAAAATGGGAAACCACAGAAAACCATCTTTAGGGCTGCCGATAGTGGTGTTTGAACCCACTATCTTCCGGATGCAAGTACACAGCTGTGCGCCCCTAACCGCACGGCCAACTCGCCCGGTGGATATAAAAAGAAAGCCGGTCCTACCGAGTGCGGTGACGGATCTTCAGTAGATATTGTTGGTTTTGATTGTTACCATGTAGAATCATAGCTTCTGTGCTCTTTAACATACACCGGCTGCATTATTGAAACTGTTCGTAAAATTGATAATATCGTTCTTCATTTGTGAGGAAGTAGAATCTTTATTTAATTTGTCCTCTTAAAAAAAGGAACCACTTTGGTACTACACTCCGTGAAGGTGACTACCTTCAGGCCGTACATATTTTGATTACGGAAGACTCCAGGAAAACTCTACTGCACCCAAAAACAAGGTTGTGTCCTTCCCATCCCATGCCTTTCTTAACTCTGTCAGTGCCGGGAATCGAATGCAGGATGCGTTAAGTCAAATTTGAAAATAAGGAGACCTTAGGACAGTAAGAAAACGTACGCCTTAATAAATGCTCATCATAAAACCTTTGTAAAATTACTAACTGCATCTATTTATAACAATAATCACAAACGCCTTCTTTTCATGTGGCTCAGTTGGTTGTGTCTCTGTCCTTCTGAGTCCGAGTTCGCAGGTTCAAATCCCGGCTTGGATCGGTAACCCTTAAAACTGTGTTGACATGGCAACAGCTCAGTGTCGTTGGTTTCTGACACATTAATAAAAATTATACATACGAATATTAGCGTCACAAAACTCTAACTTTATACTACTATATACTGTATCCCAGGCTTGCGAGGAAAGTAATTAACAATTTACTTTACGTCGCACCGACACAGATAGGTCTTATGGCGACGGTGGGATAGGAAAGGCTTAGGAGTGGGAAGGAAGCGGCCGTGGCCTTAATTAAGGTACAGCTTCAGCATTTGCTTGGTGTGAAAATTGGAAACCATGGGAAAGCATTTTCAGGGCTGCCGACAGTGGGGTTCGAATCCACTATCTCCCGGATTATTAAAAACTCTTAAAAATGGCTAATCCTCAGGAATGCACACATTCATACGTCAACCATTCAGTCAGCTGTCCTCAGCAGGTAGTTTCGGCAGGTGACCTTAAATCGTTATTTAAAAAAGGTAGTTTCTCTGACCTGAACTGGCAGGGAATTACATAATCTGGCGACAGTCACCACAAATTATCTATTAATTTTATTTGTGCGGTGCAGTGAAATAGAAAGAATGAATCTAGAACGTGTATTTAAGTTGTGAAATGATGATAAAAAGATGAATTTAGAAGAAATATACATTGGCTGACTTTCAGCTACCACTCTGATCACCATCGTTAAAGTGTGTAGCTGCCAACGTTTATCAGACATCAGCCATGAGACAGCCTGATAGTATGGGGTAATATGAACATTGTACCCGATCTTGTAAATAAATCACAAGCAGGTATTCAGTGCTCGTTGAAGTTTAAGTGTTTCTTCTTTCATCATGTCAACTAAAACAATGTCACAATAATCAAGAATAGGGAGAACGAGTGTCTGTATTCGTTTGGCCTGTAGCTCAAATGGAAATACATCCCTCTGCCGTTTAAGAAGGTGAAGAACTCCAAAAATCTTTTTACGTGTTTGTTTCGTGTGATCAGACCAATCAACTACTTCATTCATCATTAAGCCGGGATTTTAAACCGTTTTACTGTAGGGAATAATTCAGTAGGATAGGCGGGATTGCGACATTGTTTGAGCAGCTCAGTAATTTTCGTGATCCAATTATAATTGTCTGAGTTTTTTTGCAGTTTAGTATAAGAGAGCTTCGTTGTGCATATATAGTACACTGAATCGTCTGAGATCCCTGTTAATATCTTGTCTTGCAGTGTCGATATATGAAGATCGTCAGCACAGAGGTCATGTGTGTTATTTCCTGTCACAGATGGTATGTCATTGATAAAAATACAGAAAATTAGGGGCCGTAGAATACTGCCCTGTGGGGCAACCTAAGTTTCATTTTCCATTTAGAGGCCTTGTTATTTACTGTTACACGCTGTTCACGGTTACTCAAATAAGAACTGAAAACCTTAAGCACAGCCAGGTCGAAATTTAGCAGTTCAATTTTCTTTATCATAGTCGGAATTACTATAGTGTCAAAGGCGCTACTGAAGTCAAGAAGGATACGTATAGTGAGCAGTCGTTTGTCCATAGCATTTCTAATGTCTTCAGTAACCTTCAAAAGTGCTGTCGCAGTACTGTGACCCTTCTCAAATCCAGATTGTAAAGGGTACAAAAGAGCATTTTTAGGTATTCCAGAACTTCGTTGTGCATATACAGTACACTGAGTCGTTGGAGATCCCTGTTAATATCTTGTCTTGCAGTGTCGATATAAGAAGATCGTCAACACAGAGGTCATGTGTGTTATTTCCTGTCACAGTAGTCAAGAATAGGGAGAATGACTGTCTGTATTCGTTTGGCCTGTAGCTCAAATGGAAATACATCCCTCTGCCGTTTAAGAGGGTGAAGAACTCCAAAAATCTTTCTACATATTTGTTTCATGTGATAGGACGATAGTCAGAGGGTGATTGTGGGTCTAAACTCTTAGGTACCGATATAATATTGGCTGTTTTCCAGACAGTAGGGAAAGTTCCATTTAGTAAACAGTATTTCAGTATGTGCGTCAGCATAGGCGAGATAGCACCCATAATGTTATGCATAAAAGTAATAGGAATACCATCTACACCTGTAGTCTTTGATTTAATCGAGTACAAAGCCTTTTAACCTGATTTTCTGTGACACTGTGAAATGTGAATGGTGGATTGGCTGGAGCAGGGCGGTGAGTCGGTGCAGTTAATTTGGGTAGGTTGATTATTTATTCTACTAAAGTAATCGTTCAGTTTGTCAAGTGGAATGTCAGGAGTTGTCTGTCTCTGTTGATGTTTTCCTATTCCCAGAGCTCTAAGCTGGTCCCGTGCGCGATTAGAATTTAAGTTGTTAGCTAAATTCCGAAAATATATACATTTTTAAAAATTTCTGATTAACTGCTTTGTGCGATTTCTTAAGATGCGGTTAGATTCGAAGTCTGTGTCATCTAGGGTTTGTTTATAATGTCGAAATAACGAGTCACGGTGGGCCATCATTCTCTTGCCTTCATCATCTAGCCATGGACAAAAAGGACGAGAAACCTGTATTCGACCGCGACAATAAAGGAAGCATTCTTGTTTTCATATCCAACATGCTGACATAATAATACAAGAGCATAGTAAAATACAGTATATTATAATAAAGCAGGCACTTTATATGAAACAATAAAATATTTCTGCCGGTAGAGACTTCAGTCTTTTTACATACAAAGTAGGTACCGGTATCGGTTAAAATTAAATGGCGTGTAGCTTTTAGTGCCGAGAGTGTCCGAGGACAAGTTCGGCTCGCCAGATGCAGGTCTTTCGATTTGACTCCCGTAGGTGACCTACGTGTTGTGATGATGATTAAATGATTACCCAGTCCCCGTGCCCGCGAAATTAACCAATTATGGTTAAAATTTCCGACCCTGCCGGGACAATCGACAGAAGACGCTGAAATAGTTGAAGAACATCTTAAACCCATTATTCCAACTATTCAGGCTCGAAAAACTATAATTTTTGAGACACCTAATCCACCTAAAAACTTAAAAACAAAGTTCGAGCTTCAAAAAAGTCTGTATCCAGCATAATACAATTGTGTGAGTCGAGAGAATGTTTCGGGAGGGAGCCGCTAGCAGCTGAAAAAGCGAACCGAGTGAGAACGAACATAGCCGGGCGAGCTGACCCGAGTGACTGGGCTGACTGCTCTCCCGAGCAGACCCGAATTGCTGCTCTTTGTCAGCCCCTAGAACCAAGTCAAAAAATTGCCGGATTACCACGATAAGCCTACAATATCGGAATATGCAGAAATCTCCTTCTTTGAAGTACGGGAAGAAATCGTGAATATACCCGAAGAAGTACATGTTACATTTGTGACTCCCATTTTCAAAGACATCAGCACTCAAAAAATACTACAGGTAATTTGGTTGTTGAGCAAACAATGCGTAATCCTGATGCCATATTGCTTTATACAGGGTTTGTAGACGTCCAACATTGTAATTTGGTGTTTGAGTGAAAAGTTTGTTTTGTTTATAAAAGGTTAATTTCAATCGGGTGTAATTCTAAAATGCAGTGCTGTGAAATCCGAGTACACAAAATATAAGACATATAATGTGAAGCCTATTTTAGGAGTACCTGATGACATTATAGCAGGGGAATATGAATGTTTTGCTGGAACAGGCCCCAAGGCATGTTGTAAGCATATTGCTGCTGTAAGCTACGCATTAGAGCACTTCCCCAAGACTGGTATTATTCAGTGTTCAGAAACATGCAGCCAAACTTTTCAGCATACCCCTACCAAACGGTTGAGGCCAGTTAGCCCTATGAAAGTGGAATATTTGCCTTTGGAAGAAGTTTCGCTATTATAATATCAGTTGAACCAGTTATAACACTAGTCGAGGGGTATTTCTGTCTGAAAGCAAGGGGGCTGTTTTCAAGGACATTTTCTCTATGAGGCCAAATGTTCAACTCTTTAAATTGGCAGTACATGAAATTGATCCAAACATTAAATATTCTCCCAACAGTAGTTTTATGGATTCCGAAGTTAAGGCCTAGTTCTTTGTCAGATTTGTTGGTCCTTGGCTTCATATCTGTCAAGAAGAAACACAATCTGGGTTCAAGAGGGAATAGCTGTAAATTGTATCTCTTTTCTCCCAGAACAGCAAACACAACACTGATTACATCCCTCTATATAGGGTTAGGGTTGGCGTCGGGAAGGACATCCGGCCATAAAACAGGGCCAAATCCACATGTGCGACACAGTTCGCACCCGCGACCCTACAGATGTGGGGAAAATCGGAGGAAGAAGAAGAAGAAGATTACTATTAGCTTCCGGAATCCGCACGAATCCACCACTCTTACTTGGATCCAAGGACACCCATTTCTTTTTTCGGTATTCTACACCACCTAAACTATGGAAGTTTGGACACCTATCAAAATAAAATTCTGGATGAATGCCCCCCCCCCCAAACTGAAATATGGTTACGCTACTGGCGCCAGTTGGATTGTATCCTGTAACTGACCGTTAGTCACATTCCGGTTACATCATGGGTCTTCCCGGATTTGTAATTACAGTAGAAGCCCGCTATAGCGATTATAGCATATATCGATAACTCCACAATAACGACAGTAGTTTGCGTAGCTTACAGCAATATGCTTACAACATGCCTTGGGGCCTATTCCAGCAAAACATTCATATTCCCCTGCTATAATGTCATCAGGTACTCCTAAAATACGCTTCACATTATATGTCTTATATTTTGTGTACTCGGATTTCACAGCACTTGAATTGAAATTAACCTTTTATAAACAAAACAAACTTTTCACTCAAAAGTCTGTATCCAGCATAATACAATTGTTTGTAGTTGAAAACAGGTGCTCCATCTATTTCCGATTTTCTAAATACGAAATAATCCATCAGATGCAAATTTGTGATAGTGATCTTCACCTTATGGCTGATGGTCAAATATTCAAAGGAACCGGCAATGGGAAACTCAAGAATATTCACATGCCTTTGGTGGTGGACAAAGGCTGTATCTGCAGTTTCTTGTAAGCCATCAACCTTTAAAAAATGCATGAATGGAAGTCTATAAGCAAGGAGAGCAAGTGCGTGTTTAAATCGTTGCCTACGTTATAATACAAGGCCTGGAAATAGAGCCCGTAAAACGCTATTGAAGTGGTCACTCTGAAGTTCAATGTCGGACCGCTAGGATCGCTTTCTTGCCCCCTTCTTCCTGGTTCGCGCCTGTAAACGTGTTTATTAACCGAGTTGGTTGTAAATGCATTATGTATTCGTCTGATGTTAAGCATTCGAAGTTCCAGTCATGGTTTATTCACGATAAATTAAAGGTAGTGGAATTTCGTTTCACAAGTTTCCAGTGATTGTTCAATGTTCGAAACATTATACAGAGGAAGTATTACGCATGAGATACGACTTCAAGCTGATGAAATTAGGCCCCTGTACCTAAGTTTTGATTCGAGTTACCGGCACGTCATAAGAATCGGGCGATGCCGAAATTTATCACTGGACTTTTTTTATAAACAATGCTACCGTGACCGGCGATCATTTGAGAGGCCTCATCAAACTCAGAAATCCTAAATTTGGAAACCAACCAGAAAAATAATTCGCCCAACAAATTTTGAGAAAATGAATGTAGCAAGAGCCAAAAATATTGTATTTTCCCATGAAATAATCTCTGGTTTGAAAAGTATGGAGGTGGTTGGTCCCGAAAGCATTAAATACAGTTGAAAATAAACGATTTGTTTTAGGGAGCAAGGATAGGGTGGCATGGAGGGCTGCATCAAACCAGTCTATGGACTGATGACTCAAACAACAACATAAATAACGCAGCCGCTTTATGTTAACAGTACATAAGATATGATTTCGATTGTTGGATATAATTACATCGGAACAATCAAAACCACCAATATTTATTGAAGATCCGTCACCGCAATTGGCAGGACCGGCTTTCTTTTCATATCCCCCTTTCGAGGTAAAGTCTTATCCACGCTACTGGCCTCGATTTATACCCCACCCACTGAGTACGCCACTGAATCTACTCACAATTTAAGGTACAAGGTAAGCCCGAAGAATGGTTGGATACTCAAAATGCACCAGCATAAATGTTGTCGTAATGATTCAAAAGTACTAAAAAAATTAAGCAAGCTTAGGGATCATGGGATTTTAAATCTTCTTTTCCTAGTGGCTTTACGTCGCACCGACACAGATAGGTCTTATGGCGACGATGGGATAGGAAAGGCCCAGGAGTTGGAAGGAAGCGGCCGTGGCCTTAATTAAGGTACAGCCCCAGCATTTGCCTGATGTGAAAATGGGAAACCACGGAAAACCATCTTCAGGGCTGCCGACAGTGGGATTCGAACCCACTATCTCCCGGATGCAAGCTCACAATCGCGCGCTTCTAACCGCACGGCCAACTCGCCCGGTGATTTTAAATCTTATAATCATTAGCGACGGCATCTATGGTTTTAAGCAACAAAACGTGACTTCCCATTTCAAAAAAATTTGTATGCATCGACTGCGATTCAAACCTCGGTCGTCTTGATGAGACCATAGAACAATTGGATCTGAGCTATCATTCCCGCCGATTACGAAATATTTACCCGCATTTTTGATGGTGCTATTTGAATTTCTAATCAATCCCCGGGCATCTGACAAAACAGACAGGCCTACCTATAGAACTTACGCACACATACGCGATCATGTCTTGCTACTACATGTTAGGGCTTTTGTTAGAATACAATACTTTTTTATAACTTACCGAGGATGTACATAGTTTTGGCTCCTTTGTCACAAAACGGTCCATCTTCAAAAATGTCACTAATATGGCACAAAATGAACTAACGTGCAGCTCACAATCCCGTCATAGTCTTCCCAACACTGCAAGTTAAATACAACACATATCTCAAGCACGGTACAACCCGACAACTGCGACCACGTGACATTGTTTTTTCCAGGAACCGAGTTTATACAAAAGCTGACACGATGTTGTAAGCTTGCAACTATTTCTGACCGTGGCCCCTGTTATATCGGTGGTCACGTTTCGGCCCCCTACAGAGTAATCCCTTGCTAATTGCCCTTCTCATCCTTTGAGATTTGTCAACACGCAGTTATATTCCCAATTCTGAGACTTCTACAGGGGAATATCCCCGCGCATCACAATTCTAAGTGCTTTCTTTCCATTCAAGCTCCTTCATTCGGTACAAATATGGAGAATTATGTGTGGCCCTACTGAGCCTTGCTAGCAGATCCGTTGTCGCTACGTTAATTTAACATTTCTGCGTAAGTTCTTAATCTGTTCGTACCGTACGTAAAACAACGGCTGATCCTCGCTCTAGTTTCAGGAAATATTTTTGGGGGGCCCGGCCAGTGCATATAGTAGGTACGGTTAAGTTACGTTGGGTGAAGCTGTTTGAATAAGAAAACTGAAACAGTTTGCCACAAAATTGGATCGATCATTTTCGGTTACGGTATCGTTTTCTCGCTATGTGCACTTGCTAGCTCTCTCGTCGACATCCGGAGGCGATATTGGAGTCAATTAGTAATATACGTCGACTGCTGTTCCGTAAAGCAAAATCGAAATGAAAGAGGGAACATTTCTTCGTAATATATGCTAAATTACTTGGTCGTTAGCAGTTGTCAATGCGTTAGAAATAAGGGCTGTGTAAACTATCGCTTAATTTTAATACTATACACTGAAATCAAGTAAGTATGGGATACACCTCAAGATATGCCAGAGCGCATCACAGATTTTGTAGGTTCGATTATATTTTCTCAGGACTGGTTAAATTTCAGTAAGGCTATTCCCGTGTAAATTTACTGCGAGAAGGTTATCACTTTCTACTGGCGCTTGATATACGTTTCCATGATACATATACGGTTAAGTTAGGTTAGGTAACACTGAATAAAAACTGAAGCGTTTGCCACAAAATGCGACCTTCGGTATCGTTTTTTCGCTATGTGCACTTTCGTCGACATTCGAAGGCGATGTTGAAGACGATTAGTAATACCCGTAAAGAAAATTAGAAACGAAAGAGGAGACTGGCATATTTATTTATTTAATGAGTCTATACAGAGTTTCCTCCCTTATTAAACCCTTTTTAAACAAGCTCTTCAACTCCGCTTACTGAACAGATACCGATACACAAACACAAGGAAACACAATAAATTACACTAACAAGGAATTAGATTAAATTAGCTATAATAAGCAATCAAATAAACCAAAATAGAGAAAATTAGTATGAATAATCTTTAATCTTCACCACGGCTTAATGGTCCCTTGTCAGCCGCTATTGGAGATCTGATCGCCATGATGATACGTCACAATAAAACATACGGTAATCTAATTATCAGCAAAACAAAACAAAATTATACGCACGCCAATTGAATGAACAAAAAATAATGACATAAAAACAAGAAAATTTAAACGAAATTAAATTATACGACACTACGGCAACATGTCGCATGGCCACCCATATGAAGGGCAATGCGCTACTTTTCCTCTCCTGGCTGACACAGCAAGTCATTATACATTCCACTCCTACATATTCACTCACAATCTGCTACAACTTGCTTACAAGCCATAACGTTGTGTCATCTGCTGAGTCTGTGACCTCTATTTTTTTACTGATTCCTCCTTGTGCACTGTTCTACTTTCAAGTTACGTGTCGTTATTTCCTATGACATCATTATCCAACTTCTTACTATTTAAATAAATTCATCACTCGTAACAAACCGGAAACACTTCAAAGCCGCAATAAACATATTTTCCAGTGTACATTCATTTACAATTCAAATGTCTCCCTCTTCCATTATTTCCAATCCAAACTCCACATTAGATTACAAATTAAATAACTAACTCTTAGCTCAAATAGAATTAACAAACACACACCACCTACTACCTAGTTTAGCTTCTTAGCAGTACCTCTAATCGCTCTCAGATCAAACCCAAACAACCTTACAGCCACCATTCATTATATCACCAAACTCAATAATTAATCACTCTTATATACCACCAAATCAACCTCTTACAAACAACAAAAAATCCCACCAATAACTTACTTCCTCTTAAATAATTAACAAACAAACTCCATCACTTACCAAATTTAGCTTCTTAACAATAACTCTAATCACTATTAGCCTAAACTCTAAACACCTTTCAGAACACTTCATTATAATAATTAATCACTCTTACACACCACCGATTCAACCTCTTCATATTACATTAAAAATTAGATGACTTACTCACCCTTCGCTCAAATACAATTAACAAGTACTCCACCACCTACCTAATTCAGCTTCCTAACCATAACTCTAATCACTCTAAGACAAAACTCCAATCACCTTACATTATATCACCAAACCCAATTATTAATCACTCTTACATACCACCAAATCAACCTCCTACAGATAACAACACAATTCCACCATTAACTTACTTCCTCTTATATAATTAACAAACACACTCCATCACTTACCACAGTTAGCTTCTTAACATTAACTCTAATCACTCTAAGACAAAGCTGCAACTACCTTACAGCCAACCTTCATTATAATAATTAATTACTCTTATATAGCACCAAATCAACCTCTTAATCATCATCACTCTTACCTTCACTTATAATTCTGATATATTTCGCTATACTCCACTTACACCATCCCTTAAGGCCTATACAATACACACCTCACCACCTACCAAATTTAACTCCTTAACATCTTCCAATCTAGTTATTTACAAACCGAATAACCTTTAATTATTATCTAACTATTGCTACTTTTTCATCATCACTTCTACCTTTTTCACCTATAGGTGTTTTAAACTCATGCTTCTCCCTTTAATCATAGTTCTTCTTGCTTCTGCTTCTTTCCTCAAACCATTATTTAAACTATGCGTTTGTCCACTTGCCATTTCTTTTGTTCTTCTCTTCACCAGCACTTCACTGATTTCTTCTACAAGCTCTTCTATTATCTCACTGTCCCTCCGTGCTCCTCTTGCTTGCCTTTCCTCCGAACTCGACGCTGTACTAAGCTTCCTCAGCTCACTGCTTCCATTTGTTCTTTCCTTTTCACGATGCCCGCCTTCACCGGCGCTGCTTTTATATAACTGCCTTTCTTCCGCTGTCGTACCCATCACTTCTTTCTGCATTAAGTCCTCCTCTGATACCCGTAATTTCGTCACAGTCCAAAATCTGACCCATCTGCCATTAGTTCCCACTAATTCCTGCCCCCTATTGTGCGCTCCTAATCCTTGAAATTTGGTCCTCACTAAATAATCCTTTAAGATTTTTAGATTCGTATTCCCTTCTCTTCCCATGTCTCTTTTAATCCGATATTTTCACTCTGTAGATTCCCCTCGTTTCTTATCACTATTTCAGCCATCATGGGTAATAACTTCACTTTTATAGATCTGTTTGCATGCGCTTTATCTATCCTTTCCGCATCATCTATATCTACTTCGCTAAAGTTAACTTTCTTGTTTTGGATGACGTCCACAACTTTTTAAACTGTCCCCAATTTTTCCTCACCCTTTTCTTCCATCACGTCATATACAAATAAACATTTTTTCCTACGTTCCTGACTACTATCTTCTATTTCTCTCTTCAGCTTCAACATCTCTTCCATATTTCTTATTTTCTCTCTGAGTAACACTCGCTCGTTGTTTCCCACTTTAGTCATTGTTTCGTCCGTTTTTCCTGGATCAATTGTCTCATATTTTCGAACTCCTTCACTTGTTCCTCCTGTAACACATTTTTAATCTGATCAAACTGACAAACTTCTTCCACAACCTCATTTACCACCCTCCTCATGATTACCACATCTTCCCACCTCATGTTGCCACTGGAAATCGGTCCGGGGCTTACTTCCACGCCCCCAATGACTAGCAGTATCATAATCACCGCTGCCACCTACATCTACTCACCCTTCATTCCCATTTCCGCATAACCCCTCTCTTCTGGCTGTTTCCTTTTTTTCTTCTTCCCTGCCATCTTCCAATAATTACCCAATATTTTTCCACACCAATCATCTTCCTCGTCATTTTCCCCTTCCCTCTTGCACTCACCGCTCACACTCCACTTCCCGCTCTACCGGCACACTCGACCCAGCACGTCCGCATTCGATGCTTGCTTAGGCTAGACTGAAAGTGGAGAACATGTTTTCGTAACAAATACGTAATAAACATGGTCGATAGCAGTTGTAAATTCGTTAGAAATAAAGGCTAATTAAATGATCGCTTAATTTAAATACTATACTCTGAAATCAAGTAAGTATACGATACACCTCAAGGTATGGCACAGCGCATCACTGATTTCAGAGATTAGCTTACATTTTCTCGCGTCTGGTTAAATTTCGTAAAGGCTATTTCCACGTAAATTTGTAGCGAGAAGTACTCATTTCTCTATTCTGGCGCTTGAAATATGTTTCCATTATACATATAGTACGGTTAAGGGAACCGGTTAGTGTGACATGACCAAAAATGGCTATTTTTGCTTTAGGCTCAAAAATTCTAATCTCTTTTCTGATTGTGGCAATATATATTAGTATTTGTGAGTTCGTTATGGATATTCTGATATAACCATGGATACATCCACGTCTTGTGGTGCCACGCCCTCTTTTTGTTTTCCAGCAAATTTCATGTTCTATAGTTGGGCCACGAGAGTTGAAGTCTGACGTTTAGCGCCACCGGCGAGAAAAAGTTGACTAAATGCTCGAAAATAGTCTATTACTATGGCAACAATAAGATAGATGCCACATTTAAGAACGCTATCGCAACGTGGGTTGGCTTGCTCTCAATCGTTTTTGTGATATTATTCGGAGTAGTATTGTGTTAGCTGCCTTAGTGGCTGTTGGTTTATGTAAAGACTTAAGTGTTTGTTTCCTGAATATTATTTTCGTTGTTAGTTTATTTTTTGTAAATTAATCAGTGGTTAGTTGTACAGTTCGATTCTGTATTTGACATGTGTATTTGTTGAGGTTTTTGTCAGTTTAGTGAATATGCAATCTCATATTTATCGGCAATGACGTGTTCTGTCTTAAATGCCGGAATTATTAGCATGAGTTTAGGAACGGGTAAAATATTGTTGAATTTCATTAGGCAAACATAGTTGATTAAATATTCAGCCTGTATGAAAGAATGATATGCCGCAGATTGAGGTAACTATGACAACGCAGCGCACTTCGTAGTTTCTCCTTTCGCCGCTCAAATGTCAGACTTCAACTCTCATGGGCCAACTATACTTCATGTAACTGAGAGCGGTAAAGGTTTTATCCTTTGGGAATGATTCTGTTCGTTACGTTTGCTAAACTGAGTCTGCTTCAACAACCTTCAATTGTTTCCCCGCCTACTTAATGTTTATATTTACATATCGTATCCTCTTCGGTTTACATTGTGATTGTGTTCAGCATTGTGTATCTTGCTTGTGATTTATTTTCTAAGTGTAAAAAGTGTTTTCAACACGGAAACCAGCAAACAAGGTCTGGGAAGAAACAAGCATGTTAAGAAGTTATTTTTGATGAGATTACTGAACAAGATACAACTCCACCTGCGTCCGGAGGTTATCAACGTCAGAAAGAGAAATCGACCGAAAATGCACATTTTATGCCGGCAGAGGAGCTGAATATTCAACAATGGAAGGCGAAATGAGAATAAAAAAGAGACGAGAAGCAATGAATGCCTTGGAATATTTTAAAATGGTGGAGAAGATCTTACTCGAACTTCAACATTTTTCTCAAAATACCATCTTTGCTCAGTTATGTACCCTTTCCTCGGAAACTACAAAGTGTACAGACGAAAAATCCCTTTCACATACTGATCAAATACCAACACACACACTATAGTAGAAGGGGTTTGATTTTATTAGTAGTTATTGAGATAATAATTAAATATTAACCAAAAATTGTCTTAAAACGCTCAAAAATTTGCTGGATAAGAATATTGTTATAAAATCAACCATAAAAGATATGACTATAAATCTGCTACAAAGTATTAAACGCGTGTATTTCATTGTATGTATTCATGACACTGTGTTACCTAGAACACAAGAAAAAGGATGGTACATAAAATAGCATTTTAGTTTTAAAAATTGTACACTTTCTTCACTACTCACTGGATCAATCAATCCCTACTACATTCAACATATTCATACCCACAAGTCATTGTAACAATACTTCAACATCTCACAATGATTGTTCAAGTAGTTTAGGTGATATTAAGGATTCAACGGCGACCTGCGTTCACACTCTCCGGCCCCATTAAGTTAGGTTAGGTGACGCTGTTTGAATAAGAAAACTGAAACGTTTGCCACAAAATGTGATCGAACATCCTCGGTATCGTTTTCTCGCTACGTACACATGGGAGCTCTCGTCGATATTTGAAGGCGATGTCGGAGTGGATTAGTAATACCCATCGACTGCTGTTCTCTAAAGAATATTCGAAATGAAGGATGATAACACGTGCTCGTAATAAATGCGTAAATAACGTGACCGATAGCAGTTGTTACTCGTTAGAAATAAAAGCTGAAGTAATCACTTAATTTTAATGTTATTGTTACGGGGATACCGTGGATTGCAGAGGTGTAAAAAGTTGCTGGGGTGAATGGGCGGACAGAGAAAAAATCGAAACATAATTCAAAAACACTAAAATTTGAAATGTTATTTCTTCGCTTTTTTCTGACTTTATAAATCAATAACAGTGGATAGGAAAACGGTGAGCTCGTCAGCTCTTATAACAATAGTGGCTTGAAAAACCTAAAACAATAAGGTACTATAGAAAAATGATTTCGAAAATATAAGTTTGTAGCTCAAACGTTACACCATTATCAAGAGCACTAATGCTCCAATCAATTACGATCCAGGACAGGCATCGTCAATCTAGAGCGAAATGCCTCGGAGCCAGTTTGCTCCCCGCTCTCGATGAATGAGAGCAGCTTAGCGAGCAAGTAGGAAAGTTCACGACGTAGTATGTACTGAAGGCAAGTGGCGCAAAGGTATAGCACATCTTTCTGGACAGGTTAGATTGCGACACGATACGCGCGAACTAATGTGAGGTGACAATAGGTACGTATCCTCACACCACATGGCGTTCAAATCTAGTCGATAAATGTTTCATTTACTATGGAAGAGAGTTAAGCACAGCGTAGACCATCGACGCCAACAAGTTTCAAACCTTCCTGGGAAGAAGATTATTTAATATTTAAAGAAAATAACACAGCAAAATGTTTAATATGTAACATAATATTGAATCACATTAACATTTGATGAATATAAGGCGTTTTAAAGTCACTTATGACGATTTTATGAATAGGTTTCACGATTTTCAGGCATTAGAAAATGATATGTAGGTGTTCGCGACGCCCTTCTGAGTGGATGTGCAAACTGTTAGACCAGAACTACAGCTGGAACTGATTGACTTAGAGTGCGATCCTCAAATGAAAGATAGGTTTGCAAACACAAACTGTTTGACTGAATTTTATGTTCGTTTTCCACGGGCGAGATTTCCTAGATTGTACACATTTAATGCTCATTTCGTAAGTATATGCGGATCAACTTATTTATGTTAAAAGATGCTTTCATTAAAGGAAGATTAGTAAGTCTAGAAACAGAAGTGTGCTCACCAATGAAAACTTTAAATGTGTTTTGCGATTTGCCAGTACGCAAACGATTGTACCAAACATTGATACAATACGGTACTATCTAAATGAGCCAAAAATTCCCGTGAAGGAGGAGTACACCAATGATAAGTTTCATTTCGCGTGTTTAATTTGTTGTCATATTCATAAATGCCATACTGCGCCCTGGTGGGGGTGTGATAAGCGTCATGCAATTATAATTAGTTCTGGAGGAATATATATTTCATTTTCAGAAGCAAGAAGATCGTACTGTACATACAGTAAGAACAGGCCAGGCCGAGATGGTATGGTGAAACATGCACAGAATATTGTCCCCACTGAGATTAACCAACACAATGAACGGCAGAATTAGAATTCTCAGAAATTGTGACGAGGGGGAAAGAGAAAGGCACGAGTTGTTGACTAGTTGCGGAAAGTTTTCATAGCCCCGGGCAGTCTAGATAGTGGAAAGAGCGCAGAGAGCCGGGTGCAAATTTCTGAGAAATGATGGCCGGGTATCTCCATGTAACTAGCGGGAGTTGAACGCGGGGTTGGCACTGGAAGAAAAAAATATGGGCCTTCGCGGTCACGTGGTTTAGGTGGACCAATGGAAAAATTCACTTGACCAAAGCAAGGCGACAACTTCGTATTGTAAGAAGCACTAGCGAGGCTAACTCCGTGGATTAAACTGATAGAAGGAAGTGAATTATCAATTCAGAATAAAGTGGAATTTAGGAGCCTTACTATACCATAAAACTTATAAAAAGTTAATAATTGCGGGAGATTGCATGGTGTAATTCTGAGAATTCATGGACGCTATTCGTTGATTGGCTGAAGGCAAAGGACGCCAAAATAGAGCGCGAAACCCCGAGCCGGGATACGGCAGCTAAATTCGCAAATATAACGATTACCAGCGAACGATAATAGTTGAGAATTGGTATAGAGCCTTTGAGAACATAATTACATCATTGGATCATATATTAAAGCCACGGGCCAAACCGCAAAGTGTCGTATGAAGATATCGGGACTGCGCGTCCCAAGATGAACTCCGGTGAACTCGGAAGAGAGGGGATACAAGTATAAATATGAGGTCGTGGACAAGGACTGACAACTACTTCTGACAAAGTGTTCGAGCGGTCACCACGCCAGTGGTGCGTAACTACTTTTGACAAAGCGTTCGAGCGGTCACCACGCCAGGGGTGCGAGACAACTTCTGATATTTTGTTCGAGCCGTGATTACGCCAGAGGTGCGAGTGTGTACTTACTCGTGGAGTAGGGTTCGAAGTATTATATTGTTACATAGTACAGTGATTCATGACGTGATGTAGCTCATATTACAGTCTTGAGCAGTATACTAGTATGAAGTGTTTCAAATAGACAGGACTCTGTAAAGCATAACTTACGGAGTGTGAGATTCTACCAACAGATTAGGAAGTGCGTTACATGAGAACGGTCACGAGTGTTTATGTCACCTAGTAAACAGTGGATTCTAAACTGATACCTGGTCAGCTACACGAACGTGAGACGGGAAATTCAAGTGCGCGCACGGGCCGTTGTAAAGGGGATCCCGAGGTATCCCATGTTCCTAGTGTCTGGGAAAGGAATGAAGAATGTATATATACATTAAGTGGGCTAGATACAAGGCCGAGAGTGTAAAATTTGTGAGTAGAATTTAGGGTGGAAATTATTCCAAAGTGCAACAGTTAATTTATTTGTTTTTATTCAAAATGTGTAAAGTTGAAAAGGGGTCAAGGATTAATTCTTCAAGCTGGCATGAATACCAGTGGAATGCAGGGCTAAAGACTGGACGGGGCCTGTGCTTCTCGTCCGGTTTTAGCAGACTACAATGGCAGAGATGAGTAACCTTTTAAAATATTAGTAGATTGCTATCGTTAGGGGGAGGAAATCATATTATTTTATCATGGTAACTTGATTGTGAAACGAGCCGTTTCCGGCTCGTATAAATTCAAAGATAGATAGACAAAGGGACAAATTAATATGTACATGATTAGATCGAGCACTCATCATCATTTTGATTATTAAATAGAGTATAGTAGGGTTGAGTTGTTCATTCAAGTGCTTGAGTTGTTTGATATGATATGGAGCACGTTTCACGTAAAGATAATGTTAATATTCATTCCGTTATCGGAACTTTTATAGATATTAAGGCATGTTGTTAAGATAATCCAGAGGTAGGATTGCCAAGTGATTTAAATTGTTGTGGGACGGAATGAAGTCCATTGATTTGTTTGTAAATATCGCGAAGTTCGCCAGTGGACAAAATAATAATAATCTGTATAAGTGTCGAAGTAGTACATAAAAAATTTGGTAATGTGTAAAGGCGTGTTTAATAATAATCTTTGAGAATAAAGGCACGGACCTAGTTGGATAGAATGATTGCAAATTAAAGTAATTTAAATGTGGAGATATTATGTGGCATGAATAATTAATTTGTGCAGTGAATCCGGTTTTAACACTAATTTTTGATTTAACGTTTTTGGACTCCATAATAATCATAAAATAATTTGGTAGAAACGAGATAGGTACTTTTATAATATAGTCACGCTATGTTTGAGGCCCAGAGTGATTTGAGCCAAAGGTGGAGATTTGGAGTTTTGTGGGACAGAAATCCGGCCCGAAATGAAAGTGAATTGTACTGATGTTGATGAAGAAATAGATGGATCTTAAGGCCTGCATAGAGGTTGTATTTCTATATCGCGGTATTGAGTGGCAGAATAGAGTCCACACACCGAGGGTTAATTAGTGAAAATGTTTTGAAGAGTTCCGATGGATAAATGGACTTCAAAATGGAAAAGGAAGGAATAATTTAACACTTGCAGAGATTGGAGGTATTTGCCCAACTGCGAGGTGTTATGGGATTTGAGAATAGTCTTAGGAGCATATGGTCTCCATGAATTAACGACAGTACGAAAATAAGGTTGCGGGTTCGAACACTATTATGTCCCGACCGATGTGAATTCGGATCTTGGTGATTTCTGTTTGGGAGAGAACGTATGTGACTAAATTATAAAGATAGGGAATAAAAATAAAGATTCTCGAAATAATAATAATAATAATAATAATAATAATAATAATAATAATAATAATAATAATAATAATAATATTCCAAGTAAATCATATCTGGATTGATTAGTGCCAAAATAAATCGGAATTGTGAAAGGGGTTATGCGTTAAACATATTAAGAGTGGACTACCGTGTAACAGGCGAAATTAATTTTTTTAAATTAATAATAATAATAATAATAAAAATATATATAAAAAACTACTTTTTTGAAGAAGAATTTACTTTTTTATTTTGGACATAATAATGATGTTGGGAGTTGAAATGAAAAATTTGAGATTTTTAACTAATAATAATAATAATAATAATAATAATAATAATAATAATGAGAATATTTGAAGAAGGAGAAGAATAATAATCAAAGAAGCTACTTTTATTTATTTCAGATGAAAATAAAAATCGCGAAAAGTTGAAATATTATTCCGAGGATGATTACGGGTTACGATAATCATGATCTCCACAAATAATAATAATAATAATAATAATAATAATAATAATAATAATAATAATAATAATAATAATAATAATAATAATATTTAATAAAATATTATTTTATTTTATTTATTTTTCTTATTATTTCGGATGCTGATGATGGATGATACTAGGGAAGTCAGCTGGCGAATTAACGTAATAATGTCAGTTGGTTGTAAATAATAAGTTAAGTTAATATGTGTAAAATGAAGGCAAATCCCTACATCTGGACCATTAGGTTAGAGTCGCTTTGTCGATTCCTTCAACTAACGATTAGCATATCTTGGTTAGGAACCCGGGGAGAGTTTGTAGTTTCCCGGGTTGGTCTCATCTCAATCAAAGTGGAGGCGATAACATGGTCCATGTGATCGCGCCTACTTAGCCAACAGGTAATTGGTCCATGATCAAATATGGTCATGGTGTTAACGAAGGTAAATCTGATACCTTCAGATATCAACGGTTCTACCACCCAAATGGAAGGGTGGTCAAAAGTGACAAATATTATGTAATTATTTTCAGGAATAATTTGCCAAATTACCGGCAAATCAAGGGTCAACGGATTTTGATTGTGTGTAACATTTAATTTGTTTACTTAAATAAAATGCTCCTTTAGCATTTGCAAGGAAACAGTTCCAGGTTCTTGTTCTTGTAGAATAGTAAACCCTTGGTGACCGTTTAAATATCCGTCCCCATCCCTAGGATGGAGCCTTCATAATTTCCCTTTGATCTGAATATATATAATTTGTGTGTTTTATGATGAGCCTTAAAGATAAAGATTAGAGTGTCCCGTTCAACCCTGTAGTACTGACTGGATGGCGCCCTTACATTTAGTTTGAGATCTTATATCTCAAAATATTTTTTATTGTTGATGAGTTGCGATAGATTCGGACCGTAACACTCCCTGAGATAAATGCTGGTTGGGACTCAGGCTTTGAGCGGGTACAATACAAATATTGAAATGTATGTCGAGCGTGAGAAGAATGTGTATAAATCATATAAATGGCATTTTCTTTCAGTAAATGCACGTGACCCAAAGCTTCAATTAATCGTGAAAATGTATTATTCGGGAAATATTTCACACTGCTTTTCTTGTCCTGTTGTACTCTGTAATCTGTGTCCTGTTCGTCTCACATCATCCATGCTCCAAATTATTATTATTATTATTATTATTATTATTATTATTATTATTATTATTATTATTATTATTATTATTATTATTGTACCGGGCGGTACACCTATATGCCGCAATTTTAAATCTTCCGCCAATAAAGTACTTCTCTACCGGAGAAACTCTGAACTTTAACAACTGAATTAATTCAACAGATCCTCAGAAGATGCCACTGTGTGTATTTCGATTTGTTTTTGTTCTTTTGGTGGATCAAGAAGTGTGGACATTCTCTCATAGATCTCACTGCCTAAAAAACTAGGATCATGCACCCTGGTGCGAAGGAATGAACTTTCTCCAAGAAATTTTGTATTCAAAAATTTTTGTGGGTTGGCAATATTAAGCTTTCTTTCCGCCAGTTTTGAATTTAGCCAATCAGTAATTTCTGTAATTAGTTTTCCTTCAATCATTGCTTTCTTCTTCGAATTTCCATGTGTAACTCTTAGCTACCCAATAAAATTGAGTGGGTGTGTCTTTATTATTCATGAAAGGTCTCCAATCTTCCACGAGGGTTTAAAACTGCTGATTTTCTCGGCTCTTCGCCATTCGAAACAACATCTAGCTCAGTGTGTGGATATGTAGCAGGGGGCGGGAAGCGCCTCTTTCTTCAGGCAGCCGTTCTTTAACAAGGTAATGACCGTTTAACATCTTTATTTTTTGCTAGCTCAGCAGTTTAACCCTCGGGGCAGGTCCGAAACCTTTAATATGTAAACAGTTCCTTGAAACATGTAAAATCTTTTCGGTTTTTGTGAAATTTTCATATAACTTTAACTGTAAATCGGGGATAGAGAGTGCCTTACCGTCTCGAGCTCCCCTTCATCTTGAATTTGAGGTGACTACGTTTTTGTAACCGTTCTTTTATTCCTTCTTAATGTGTTAAATTTATTCTGTATTTGTGTCACCTCTATAGTATGGGAATAGCCCCTATCGCCACTTAGGTTTTAACAAGCTTCATGTAGGAGTGCAAGGTTACGCCTATAACGCCACTTAGGTTTTAACAAGCTTCATGTAGGAGTGCAAGGTTACGCCTCCATTCATCTTGGTATTGTGGGGTCATTCAATGAATCTGTCCTTTTCCACGAAGGCCCAGTAGGTTGGGTACGAGATACCCCTGTTTATATTTGTAAGTTGTGCCTTGAAGGCAGTGAATTCTGAAGTCTAGGTAATGCCATTAATAGGCTTGAAAAATTGAGAGCGGGTTAGCTCTTTTCTCTTGTGGTAAACGTGCCTCAGAGAGGCTTGAGATTTAAAGGTGGGAGCTAACGCTCCATTGTATTGAGGGAATTTCTGCCTTTGGTAAGATGTCGATTGTAAGCTGAGTGCTCCGGAATTGTAAAAATTAGGGCTTGTGGCCCAGATTGTCAAAGTCTATTTAAATCTTGGCTTTCTTGATCTTGTACCTGATTTAACTTGTTATTTGTTGTATGTTCAAAGTCTACATCAATCTGTTAAGTTTGGCTGTTCTGAAAATATAACCTTTATTTAAAATTTTAAATTCATCTTTCGAACTTGTAGTTAGGCCCATTCCAGCCCGCACCTTCTTTCACCTCTGCTGATCCACCAAACCTCGGAAAAATTATTATTATTATTATTATTATTATTATTATTATTATTATTATTATTATTATTATTATTATTATTATTATTATTATAGTTATTGTTCATATGGTAACATTTCCGAGCGGCAAGTATAGTACGGCCACGGTGTGCAACCAGCCTGTCCGCTGCTCTCTTGTGACGTGGCAAACAGCCGTCCCGAGCGGAGCAAGTAACACCGGCTCCCCAGAGCAACTTCGTGATGACGTCTGATCTAGGAGACTGAGCTCCAAAATTTACAATATTTCAGCGTCTCAATAGCACAAGTTTCTAATCCAAAGGTTGCCTTAGATCATTACAAAACAGTTTCCAATGTCTTACCTACTCGACAGTCTGATTTACACTTGACTATGAATAGTAAGAAATCAAACAGGGGAAATCTGTAATCTGTTCTTGTGCCTCTGCAAATCTGTGTAATGTATATGTACTGTAAATACTCTGTAATCAATTCTTGTACGTCTGCAACATTTATGTTATGTAATTGTAAATAATCTGAAATCTATTCTTGTACTTCTCCAACTCTTATGTTATGTGAATGAAAATACTCTGTAATCTATTCTTGTACCTTTGCAACTTTCATGTTATGTAAATGTAAATATAGTCAGAAATAATTCTCTGTAATCCTCATATTGATGATGTACATATTTTATATATTGTATGTGTTCATATTCTCAACCATTTACTAATAATCTTATATACACAAACTATATTTTGATGTGTAAGGGCCCGCCAGTATGTAATGACCTGTACAATTCCTATGTATGAGCCTGCAGGCTCGTTGGAATTAATTGAAATGAATGAATGAATGAATCAATCAATTAATAAGTGCCCATACTAAATGGCTTCAGCGGTCAAAAAATGGGTTCAAGAAAACGGCCATATACGAAATTGTGGCAGGTTTTAAGACAGCAGTGGGGAAATGATGGAAATTTCTTCATACATTGTTTTAAAAATTATTTATGTTGTGTAAGATAATACCGTGTTTGGACTTGTGAACTAATAAAAGATCTGTTTTAGAAAGTTTTTGTGTTGTATCAAAATTATTACTTATATGTAACTTTTTTCTAACTTGTGAAACAGCGTGTAGCTACTCTTGCCGTATTATAAGAACATTTCCTGTTGCGTAAAAGACTCCTCTGGATCATCAAGAATGAAGAGACTTCTGATTGGTAAAAATAAGCTTAAATATAATTGGTGAATACGGAAGTCGAGAATAAAGTCCGTATCCTGATTGGTTACTTTGGTGGTTGTACCATTTCCTGTTTCTCTATCTCATCCGCTCCTTCCATGCGAGCGAGGTAGTCTCTGCGTCTATGATTTTTGACCATCCTAGAGAGCGGACGCGGTCCTGCATCGGTCCAGTCATGGGATACCAGTCTCGGGGTAAGCACAATTTCTTCTTTTATTTCGGACATTAACTTCATTTAAATGTAATAATTTCTTTTTTTGCACAGGAGCTTATCCTCGAGATGTACATTCACCATTAAAATTATCGATCCCGGCCCCGTGGTGTAGGGGTAGTGTGCCTGCCTCTTACCCGGAGGCCCCAGGTTCAATTCCCGGCCAGGTCAGGGATTTTTACCTGGACCTGAGAGCTGGTTTGAGGTCCACTCAGCCTACCTGATTAGAATTGAGGAGCTATCTCACGGTGAGGTAGCGTCCCCGGTCTAGAAAGCCAAAAATATCGGCCGAGAAGATTCGTCGTCCTGACCACACGACACGTCGTAATCTGCAGGCCTTCGGACTGAGCAGCGGTCACTTGGTAGGCCAAGGCCCTTCAAGGGCTGTAGTGCCATGGGGTTTGGTTGGTTTGATTAAAATTATCGAAATGACATAGCTTTTCAGCTAAGCACGTGCAATTTTGTTTTTGTAGGCAATTCCTTTTTCTTTTTTAACCTTGTAACTAATAATAATAATTTCGTGTGGCTATTTCTAGCCGAGTGCAGCCCTTGTAAGGCAGACCCTCCGGTGAGGGTGGGCGGCATCTGCCATGTGTAGGTAACTGCGTGTTATTGTGGTGGAGGATAGTGTTATGTGTGGTATGTGAGTGAAATGATGATGAAGACTACACATACACCCAGCCCCCGTGCCAGAGAAATTAACCAATGCTGGTTAAAATTCCCGACCCTGCCGGGAATCGAACCCGGGACCCTCTGAACCGAAGGCCAGTACGCTGACCATTCAGCCAACGAGTCAGACACCTTGTAACTAATATCTATAGAGCGTTCCAACCTTAAATTGCAGTACAGCAGCAATGGGATAATTCCGTCTCTTTCCTTCTCCCATGTTTTGCGGGTAGCGCTGTCCTACTCTAATGCAGCGGGTTTGTCAAATATCCGTAAATCGGAATGTTATCGGTTAAAATGGGTAAATATCGTGTTATGTACAGAATTTCAAGGCGCGTTTTATGCCGTTAACAAAAAAATGTGCCCGCCTCTGTGGTGTAGTGGTTAGCGTGATTAGCTGCCACCCCCGGAGGTCCGGGTTCGATTCCCGGCTCTGCCACGAAAATTTGAAAAGTGGTACGAGGGCTGGAACGGTGTCCACTCAGTCTCGGGAGGTCAACTGAGTAGAGGTGGGTTCGATTCCCACCTCAGCCATCCTGGAAGTGGTTTTCCGTGGTTTCCCACTTCTCCTCCAGGCGAATGCCGGGATGGTACCTAACTTAAGGCCACGGCCGCTTCCTTCCCTCTTCCTAGTCTATCCCTTTCAATCTTCCCCTCCCTCCACAAGGCCCCTGTTCAGCATAGCAGGTGAGGCCGCCTGGGCGAGGTACTGGTCATTCTCCCCAGTTGTATCCCCCGACCAAGAGTCTGACGCTCCAGGTCACTGCCCTTGAGGCGGTAGAGGTGGGATCCCTCGCTGCGTCCGAGGGAAAAGCCGAACCTGGAGGGTAAACAGATGATGATGATGATGATGAACAAAAAAATGGAAAAAAAAAAATTAATGTGAAAATGGTAATATAATGGAAAGTTTCGCCAAATCCAAAATCTTCATTGCATAGAACTTATCATGTCATAACTCCTATTTTATATTCATTATTTTCCTAAATTTTTTACTGCTGATAAAGAACCATTTCAGCTCGATGTAGATAAGTTTATTTTTAAATTTAAATGATAACAAAATGCAGTATATGCGTTTATTTTCAGTCATGTTCAGGGAATTTTATGTGCAGGCACGAAAAAGTCAGTCGCTGGCCAGCGTCTTTCCTATTGAATTTGCATGGGGGGTCAAAGAGAGGCAAATGGTCTTCAGATATGGAAGTTATTTTTAAAACAATCCCGAAGTTCTTATCTTGCTTAGTTCTTAATTTGTGACAGGAAGAATATCTCCTTGAATTTTGGTTTCGCGTGTAACTCGGCTGGCTGGCTGGCTGTCTGTCTGTGTGGCTGGCTGACGGAAGTACAGGTAGTGATCTCCCAAACATGCGCTTTTAACATTTCCAGACAGTCTCATGCAGTGCAGTGCTCATTTCGTCAGTAGTATGCATAATAGTGATTAAATACATATCAGTGACATATGTACAATTTTTTAGGGAAAATGTATTTCGTTTGTGTGGTTCGTGAGTTCGTGCTCGTGCGTGGTGATCTAATTTCGAAGAAAAAGTGCAGAAGGATCATGGCGTGGTTAAAGCAAAGCAAACGGTCTTCGGATATGGATGTTATTTTTAAATCATACCTCAAGTCCTTATCTCGTTATCTCTTTATTTATGACAGGGAGAACGTCTCGTTTGTTTACGTTTCACGAGTGACTCGGCTGGCTGAGCTTTTAAATATACTGACAGCCGTGTGCAGTGGTGTTCATTTAATCAGTATTATAAGATCCATTAAATAAAGCTCAGTGATATATATATATATATATATATATATATATAATTTTTAATGGCGTTTGGCCTCCGAAGAGGCCGAGTGCATGTCTTTCGAGTTGACGCCGCATAGGCGACCTTCGCGTCTATAAGAATTGGGCCCTACCTGTGATGAATTCTAATTCTGAAGACGACACACACACCCAGCCCCCGAGCCATTGGAATTAACCAATGAAGGTTAAAATCCCCGACCCGGCCGGGAAACGATCTCGGGACCCTCTGGACCAAAGGCCAGCACGCTAACCATCTAGCCATGGAGCCGGACAAGATCAGTGATAAATGTATAGTTCTTGAGGACAAGTGGATTGTGTTTGTTGTGTTTGTGTAGTCTGTGTAGTTGTCAGTTCGTGTTCGTGTGGGGTGTTCTTAGTTCGAAGAAAAAGTGCAGAAGGATGTACAATGGATCGTCAAATTATAAAGAAACGTTCCGTAGGTAAACTCAGGGGAAAAGAACGCAATATTATAATGAGTATCCTGGATTATTTTTTTGAAGACTATGAATATGAGCAGCGCAGTCAGTGAAACAGCTAAAGCTACAGGTTGTTCCGAAAGAACAATCTATGCTATAAGGAAGGAACACACACATGGTCCTTTGCGAACTCCCGCAAAAAAAGCAAAAAAAGAGAAGGACGGCAGAAAAATGCAAGGAAAATTAAATATGATGAAATTGTGCGAAGTGGAGTGCGTCGGGTGGTTCACTCTCTTTTATTTGCTAACATGCCACCGACATTGAACGTGATTGTGAGTCGGGTAAATGGAGAAGATTCTTTGCCACGATTTTCCAAAACTACGTTGTATCGCTTCTTACATGATATAGGCTTCCGTTATTTAAGTCGGGGTAATAAAGCAGCTTTCATTGAAACCGATGAAATTATTAATTGGAGGCACAGATATCTCAGGGAGATAAAACGTTTGAGGACACAATATAAAGCTACAATTTACACAGATGACTCGTGGGTAAATATTGGGCAGACAATGACAAAAGAATGGAAGGGTGCGACAGTGAAACGTGCACGGCAGGGCGCCATTGAAGGGGTGAGTTCGGGACTTAGGCCACCGAAAAGCCGAGGACCGTGATTTACCTTAGTCTACGCGGGTAATGAACATGGCTTTGTTCCAAATGCTGAACTAACATTTTTATGCCATAAAAACATAAGACAACTGGGCAAATTACGTGAACGAAGTAAAGAAAAATGAAAGAGATTTGTGGAAAGCAGACGAATTACAGGACGATGTCGATGATGAAAAGTTTTTAATACGACTTTCTTCATTGTCCGGATCATCCTCAAGTTCATCTCTCGAACCCGGTTCATCCAAAGCGGGAACATCAGGCCTTGCAGAAATGATAGAAGGTGTACGTCCAATGTCTGAGAGCAACGCAAGTGTCTACAAATATTCATTTATGAATGAAGGAACTTAAAATTACAAAATTACAAACGAAAAATGTGGAACACACTCGAGCGTGATCGCCATGAGTCGATTTCGCAACAGCGCGCTCCATCTACGCTGTACTGCAATTTAAGGTTGGAACGCTCTATAATTTAACTTCCCTCTGGTTCGCCTCTCGTAGTTCTGCATCTCTTAACACACGCAAGTAAAATTTATACCATTTACTGGAAGTGAATTCGGTACTGACGCAAGTTTTCTGTGTCTCTGTATTAAAATTTTATTCCTTTCTCTTTTCCTAATTTGTGTAGACTGGGATTAGCCCTCATTTAAACCATCATGTGGCCTTAAAATATTCCTTTGTACGTAGCGCATATCTACAGGCGCAATAAACACTTATATTTACTATAACAAATATTTGAGTTTTTGTTTCTTTTATTATTTTGGTTTGTTTCATTTTAATAAACATATTCAAGGACCATCTACGATTTCTTCCTTCTCAAAGGATACGTTCCGTTTGCCTCGCAGGATTTCCATGCCGCTTTTCACATCCATTCTCTAGTTGTCATGTTTCCCAACCTGTCGTTTACGTTTTATAGTACTTCGCTTCTGTTGAATCTTTAGTTTGTTTTACTGTTTTACTGTATTCATAAATTTCTTCTTCTTCTTCTTCTTCTTATTATTATTATTTTGATATTATTGTGAAACCTAGTCGTTGAAAGGTTACAAAAATGTTAGGGGGCGAAACACTTGCACTCCTTTTGAAATATACCTTGAAACACTTAAGATCCTACGTGGGCTTATGGTCCTAAATTACAGAGGTTAAGCCTATACTACTACGTGATGACGTCTGATCTAGGAGACTGAGCTCCAAAATTTACAATATTTCAGCCTCTCAAAAGCACAAGTTTCTAATCCAAATGTTACGCTAGATCATTACAAAACAGTTTCTAATATCTTACCCACTCGAAAGTCTGTTTCACACTTGACTAGGACCTAGGGGGATGTTTTCATTCCAGAGACATGCTACCTAGAGGATAACGTCCTCTCTCTGGCCAGGAGAGGTGACGGGGTTGTGGTGAATTGATTTAGGTGATAGGTTAAGGAGAATAAGTATTAAGGAGATGTGAAGATTTGGCCTCTTGGCTAAGGGGTGTAGTCTGCTCTGTGCTATTTATTGAGATATACAGTTATTACAAATACAGATTTGATTTACATTTGTGATTATACAATAGTGCTACAAAGATATATGATGTTTAAAATCTGGGAAAGGTTTGCGGAGTAATGTGGAGTGCGAGGACATAGAATAGTGAGGAGAAGTTCATAAGTGAGGTAAGAAGTAGATGGAGAAGTTCGGAGTTAGGCCGTGTGGTTGATGGGTATTCAGGGGGGGGGGGGTAAGTGATAGCGAGGAGGTGGACTAGTTAGTGATGGTGGGGCGAGCCGGAGACAACGTCGGGATGTGGTGGGGCGGGTTATGGTTCGGATAGAGGAACGGGAGTGTTCCACTCGGTGGTGGCGACCGTGCAGGTATAGTCCGTGTTCAACTAGGGACTGAATTTCTTCGTAGCTCGGAAGATGGAGACACACTAAGAAGGTAGGGCCATCTGCGTTCCGGATCCTGAAGGCTCGTTGTACGGGGATACCTGTCCTCCGTAAGTCTTCGGCGATGTCTTCTGGTTGGATGAGGGGGATCCACTCCGCGTATAACGCAGCTATGGATGGTGTTGTTATCCGGTATTGTTGAGGGTGATGGTGGTCTTGCTGTGTCAGTAGTAGCCGTTGAAGTTTCATCTCCAGGTGGGTGCAGGGTTTCTTGCTGTGGGATAAGTTGCTGAGTGGTGGGAAGTGCGGGGGGACAGGTAGTCATAAGGGAGGATGGATGGGTCGTGACCATGGTGGTGCTGGGAGCGGAAGATGAGATTTGTATAGTAGAGGTAGTAGTAGTGGGGTTAGTGGTGGTGGTAGTAGTGCCGATAGTAATAGCGGTTACTGGGGACAAGGGGAGAGAGGGCGGCGTCTCTTGTTGCGGCGGTTTCTGCACTGGCGCTGTTGCATGTTGAGCTGGTGAGAGGTCCAATTATTGATCTAGGATATTCTGCGGAGTGTGTTCAGTCCTATAACGGCGGCCACGGAGCATTACTTCGTTGGTTAGGATGAACTGATAACTATGAGGCTCGGAGATGTGTAGCAGTACCTCGTTGGATGGTTCGGAGCCTGCGAGGAGCCTAGTAGCACTGTAAACGCCGGAACTACGTAGCTCCCTTTCAATTGCGAGGTCAGAAATTGCATGAGGAATGTCATGCGCTATGCACGTGTACATATTGGTTGGGGATGCCGACTGCCTTCTTGGCGTCAGGCCTATATGCTTTCTTGCGGCCGACCAGGTACAAATTAGAGTTGAGACGTCATACGGCCAGAGAAAAAATGAGATGTTCTTGTGTAGAATTGAGTAGTCCACACTAGGAGAAGTTACTCGTAAGAAAAGGGAGAGATGTTGATTATGTATAGTAAGAAATCAAACAGGGGCAATGACCATACTAAATGGCTTCAGTGGTCAAGAAACGGCTTTAAGAAATCGGCCATGACCAAATTGTGGCAGGATTTAAGACATCAGTGGGGAAACGATGGAAACCTTCATACATAATAATGTCCAGATAGAGGAAGTGACTAATGCTAAAGAAATATTAGCGTTTACATATATTAACAATGACATTTACAATAAGATACAACACTTCAAAACTAGAAAAGCGGCTGGAATTGATAAGATTTCTGGTGATATACTAAAGATAATGGGTTGGGATATGCACTGTCTTAGCAAATGTCATGGGATAGTCACCTAATAGCGTGTGGTGCTTCCTTTGGCCCTGCGAACTGCAGTGAGACGCCGAGGAAGTGAGTCGACAAGTCCCTGGTAGTCCTCTGGACGCAGCTGACACCAAATCGTTTGCAGAGCGGCCGCCAATGCTGGTCTGTTCGTGGGTGCAGGATCCATGGCACGGAGCCTGCGTTCCAGGACATCCCAGATATGCTCGATAGGTTTCATATCGGGGCTCCTGGGTGGCCATGGCAGTCGTTGGACCTCCACTGCATGTTCCTGGAACCATTCCAGGGCGACGTGGGAGCGATGTGTCGGCGAGTTATCATCTTGAAACACCGCAGAACCGTCTGGGCGCTGGAAGGTCAAAAATGGGAGGAGATGGTCTCCGAGCAGCTCAACATACCGCGTACCATTCAGAGTCTCTTCCAGAACAACTAGGGGACCCATTCCATGCCAGGAAAATGCACTCCAGACCATAACAGAGACATCAGCGCCCTGGACAACACCTTCGAGGCAGGCGGGATCCATCGCTTCATGTGGTCTGCGCCATACACGGTGCCTCCCATCGGCATGGTGCATTTGAAATCGTGATTCGTCCGACCATATCACGTTACGCCATTGTTCCAGTGTCCATCCCTGGTGGCTGACGACAAATGCTCGTCGTTGTGCCCGATGACGTTGGGTTAACAGTGGCACCCGTGTGCGGCGCCGGCTCCCATACCCCATAGAACCCATGTTCCTACGGATTGTCCACTGGGAGACGTGTCTAGCACGGCCTGTGTCGAAATGAGCCGTGATTGGTTGCACGGTTGTCCGTCTGTCACTATTGACAATCCGTCTCAGATGTCGCCGGTCACGGTCATCGAGGGTGGCTGGACGGCCTGTCGTTCGTCTGTTGTGGACGTTGGCACCCGCATTCATCCATTTACGATACACCCTGCACACGGTTGATCGTGTGAAGCCGAATTTCCGCACCACTTCCGAAATAGTACTTCCCATCCGTCGGGCACCGACCACCATACCCCGTTCGAACGGTGTCAGCTCACGACGACGTTCCATCTTACACCTGTCACATGCACAGCCACTGCTCACAAGGTCCCCTATACAACTGCCGCTAGCGCAGGGCGCAAGTGGTGCGCAAACAACACACCTGCGCATCAGTGCTCCGCTATCACATGACATTTGCTCAGTCAGTGTAGCACCAAATCTGAAGTACTTATTTGATTATTGTTTCGGTGAAGGAGCTATACCAAATGAATGGAGAATTGCTATAGTAGCCCCTGTGTATAATAGGCAACTTGATGTCTTTGGAGTGAACAGTCCGGGAAATGGTAACGCTGTCACGGATTCAGAATTATTTGACAAGATAATCATCTATGGGGAAACGATATGGAAAGGAATGTGATTGTAGCGGGAGACCTGAATTTACCAAATGTCAATTGGGAAGAAAATATGAACGACAGGAAGCATGGCCAGCAAAAGGCAAATAAGCTAATATGGGAAGGACAGCTGATTCAGAAAGTAATGGAACCAACTAGAGGGAAAAATATCCTGGACGTGGTTCTGGCAAACCAGATGAGCTCTATAGAGAAACCGAAGTAATGGATGGTATTAGTGATCATGAAGATGTTTTGTCGTAGTTAAAAAATAAATGTGATAGAAAGGAAAGTCTTAAAAGTAGAACTATTAGGCAGTACCATATGGCTGATAAAGCAGGCATGAGGCAGCTTTTAAAAAGTAACTATGATCAGTGGAAAACAGTCAATAAAAATGTACACAGGCGCTGGGATGGGTTTAAAGCAATTGTTAAGGAATTGGAAAACAGGTTTGTACCTTTAAAGGTGGTAGGGAATGGTGAAGACCCACCTTATTATACTAGAGAAGTAAAGAGACTAAGAAGGAGGTGCAGTTTGGAAAGAAATAGAGTCAGAATGGCTGTGGAAGTAAGGAGAAATTGAAGGAACTTACTAGGAAATTGAATCTAGCAAAGAAGGCAGCTAAGGATAACTTGATGGCAAGCATAATTGGCAGTCATACAAACTTTATTGAAAAATGGAAGGGTATGTATAGGTACTTTAAGGCAGAAACAGGTTCCAAGAAGGACGTTCCAGGAATCGTTAATGAACAAGGGGAGTGTGTATGCGAGGATCTTCAAAAGGCAGAAGAATTCAGTCAGCGGTATGTAAAGATTGTTGGTTACAAGGATAATGTCCAGACAGAGGAGGCGACTAATGATAAAGAAGTATTAAAATTTACATATAATAACAATGACATTTACAATAAGATACAAAAGATGAAAACTAGAAAAGCAGCTGGAATTGATAAGATTTCTGGGGATATACTAAAGATGATGTGTTGGGATATAGTACCATATCTGAAGTACTTATTTGATTATTGTTTGGTCAAAGGAGCTATACCAGATGAATGGAGAGTGGCTTTAGTAGCCACTGTGTATAAAGAAAGGAGTGATAGACATAAAGCTGAAAATTACAGGCCAGTCAGTTTGACATGCATTGCATGTAAGCTTTGGGAAGGCATTCTTTCTGATTATATTAGACATGTATGCGAAATTAATAACGGGTACGATAAAAGGCAGTTCGGTTTTGGAAAAGGTTATTCCACTGAGGCTCAACTTGTAGGATTCCAACAAGATATAGCAGATATCTTGGATTGAGGAGGTCAAATGGACTGTATCGCTATTAGCCTAAAGCATTTGATAGGGTGGATCATGGGAGGCTATTGGCAAAAGTGAGTGCAATTGGACTAGACAAAAGAGTGACTGAATGGGTTGCTATATTTCTAGAAAATATATCTCAAAGAATTAGAATAGCGGAAGCTTTATCTGACCCTGTAATAATTAAGAGGGCAATTCGAAATGGCAGTATTATTGGACATTTATGTTTTATTATAAATATAAATATATGAGTAAAGAAGTGGTATCAGAGGTAAGGCTTCTTGCGGATGATGTTTTACTGTATAAAGTAGGCCTAATAAATAAGTTACAAGATTGTGAGCAACTGCAAAATGACCTCGATACTGTTTTGAGATGGACAGCAAGCAATGGTATGGTGATAAACGTGGTTAAAAGTCAGGTTGTGAGTTTCACAAATAGGAAAAGTCCTCTCAGTTTTAATTACTACTTTGATGGGGTGAAAGTACCTTTTGGGGATCATTGTAAGTATCTAGGTGTTAATATAAGGAAAGATCTTCATTGGGGTAACCACATAAATGGGATTGTAAATAAAGGGTACAGATCTCTGCACATGGTTATTAAGGTACTTAGGGGTTGTAGTAAGGATGTAAAGGAGACGGCATATAAGTCTCTGGTAAGACCCCAACTAGAATGTGGTATCAGTGTATGGGATCCTCACCAGGATTACTTGATTCATTAACTGGAAAAATCCAAAGAAAAGCAGCTCGATTTGTTCTGGGTGATTTCCGACAAAAGAGTAGCGTTACAAAAATGTTTCAAAGTTTGGGCTGGGAAGACTTGGGAGAAAGAAGGAGAGCTGCTCGACAAGGTGGTATGTTCCAAGCTGTCAGCGGAGGCGTGGAGTGGAATGACATTAGTAGACGAATAACTTTGAGTGGCGTTTATAAAAGTAGGAAAGATCACAATATGAAGATAAAGTTGGAATTCGAGAGGACAAATTGGGGCAAATGTTTATTTATAGGAAGGGGAGTTAGAGACTGGAATAACTTATCAAGGGAGGTGTTCAATAAATTTGCAATTTCTTTGAAATCATTTAAGAAAAGCCAGAAAAACTACAGATAGGGAATCTGCCACCTGGGCGAGTGCCCTAATTGCAGATCAGTATTGATTGATTGATTGATTGATTGATTGATTGATTGATGGTGACTAGTTAGAGAAAAATATTAAAATAAGAAATAGAAATTGAAATTTTACAAAATCATAATCACCCCAATACCAAGTTGAATAGGAATTAAAAGAGGGTGAACGCTCTATATTCTCTGAGTAAAAATAAAATCATTACACTAGCTGGAGGATTTGCATTCAAAAGATGATACTGAACTTTAGAAATTTACATTAAGGATGAATGTTTAAACCTTCCCATCAAGTCAGCCTTCGAAACTATCACATAATTAAAAGATGTCTGCCTTTCCTTGATCTGGTGGGTCGTCCGACGGCGGAGAAGGCTTTTCCCCTGCATCCACTACGAATGCACTCTAGACCTCAAGACTGGAGCAATGATAAAACAATATGGCCCAAAAGCTCCCAGGTTTTGCAACCGAGGGGGAGGTTCCAGAACTCTCTAGGCCGAACGCCTGTATACACTCTCAGTTTCGATCGGCTATAAAACAAAATTTCTGATTGGCTAATAATTTCATGAAGAAGGAAGAGATAGAAGTGCTAGTAACCTTAGAACACAAAAATAATCTACAAACACTTCAGTTTATTAAATTTAGAAACTAAAAATTTCTTTGATAATTAATTGTCCATCCTCCAACCACTGATTTCAGAGGATAGTTTATATTTTCTCACGTCTAGTTAAATTTCGGAAAGGCTATTCTCATGTAAATTTTTAGCGAGGAGGTCATAATTTCTCTACATGTGCTTGAAGTGTGTTTTCATGTTACATATAAGGTTAGGTTATGTGACGCCGTTTGAAGAAGAAGACTAAAATCTTTGCGACAGGAGCATCTGGAGTGATACTATATTTTGTTCAGAATGAAATTAAGCACACTTTCACGTAGTAGCGGATTTCAAAAACTAACATACAAATAACCTGTAGTCAGGACATCATCGGCGAAAACCAAGTTTTCAACAAACTGATTGCCGTTTCATACCGATTTTAAATCGGATTTAACGACAATCCGCTATATCGAGTAAATTTTTCGCCGTTATGAATTCTCGCTATAACGGCCTTCTACAGTATAATTATCACTTCTTTATCATCATAATCATATTCTAATTTTTGCGTCATTTAAGACATGTATAATGGACATTAGTGTGAATTAAGGAATTATATAATTTTAATGGAGTTTGAATGGTTGTGCTTTCTTGATTTAATGTACATAGTGAAGATTAGGAATTCCTTCTGGCGCATGTGTTCTTTGAGGTTTTTGATGTTTCGCCATGCTCTGGTGATGCAATCGGCTTGCGTGCAACCATAATAAAATGGTAGTCTATTATTATTATTATTATTATTATTATTATTGTTTTTTAAACTGTTGAGGAAATATTTTATGGACTATTCAAACAGTATTAGCGAATTAATCATTTACATAATTAGAGAGGCTTGAGTATGCTTCAATCCGAGGGCAAGTTACATCTGAAAACTGAGAAACTCAAACAAGAGGTGGACAACCGTCATCCTCTCTGTGGTCGTGAAGTAGTACAACAGTGTCTAGCATCACGGAGGATTTTCATTAATAACACTGGGCCAGCACCAGCCACACCTAGTGTTCTTAGGGATCAATTCTGGTAGCATCAGTGCACACTATCCGACTGGAACCGGCCAACAGAAGAATTGTCAGACGGATTCCTAAATAAGCGGAAGCTGACTCACACACCATATGTCACACAACTTGTCCAAAAACCAGTGTCGGAAAGGTTCTGACAGCTAAGGTACACCTTTGCCAACAAATAACAAAACTTGGCAATGTCTTCCACAACAAAATATGTTGTTAATAGGGTGTATGGCTACCCCTAACAGCCACACATGCTTCGCAGCGGCATGGCATGACTCTCTATCAGATGGTCCAAGAGCTCATGTGGCAGTCGATCCCATTCCTCCGAAAGGGCAATGCGAAGGTCTTGGAGGGAACTTGGTGGAGGCTGACGGGATGCAATCCGACCCCAATGTA
Source organism: Anabrus simplex (assembly GCF_040414725.1). NCBI lineage: Eukaryota > Metazoa > Arthropoda > Insecta > Orthoptera > Tettigoniidae > Anabrus > Anabrus simplex. The sequence continues at coordinate 688,159,608 of NC_090265.1, read as the reverse complement.
TCCCAGGCATGTTCTATGGGATTCAGATCCGAAGACCTCGCTGGCCACTCCATGGATGAATGTCTTCCCCAGCCAGAAATTAATCCACCACAGCAGCGCGGTGCAGTCGGGTATTATCGTCCATTAAGAGAATGTCTGGGCCTACCGCACCTCTGAACAGTCGAACATGTAGTCTCAGTACCTCATCCCCGTATCTCCGAGCGTTAACAGTGTTCCTCGGACCATCCATGATGATGTGCTGGTCCGTACGCCTATTCAAGATAATGCCGCCCCAAACTATGACGCCACCACCACCACCATACTGGTCCCGTTCCACGATGTTCCTGTGTTTGTATAGGCTACCCGGTTCTCTCCAGATTAATGTGCGACAGGAATCGTTCTGCAAACTGAAGCGGGATTCATCTGTGAAGAGCACATGCCTCAGTTCATGGTCCAGTTTTGATGTTGACGGCTCCACGGTAAACAGGCCCGTCTCTGTGCTGGAGTGAGCGGGACGAACACCGCTGGAAGTCGGGCAAACGGCCCTGCTGTTTTGAGCCTCCGGTACATAGTTTGCCGGAAAACGGCACCCCTGAGACGGCTGCAATCTCCGCTGACTACTGTCTTGCAGGTGCACTCCGATTTCATCGGGCGGTTAAGGCCAAATATCGGTCCTTGGTCGACCTGGTACTGGCCTACAACTAACATCTTCTTGGACTCGAGATCGTCTCTAAAGCTTGGAAACGACACTTTGTGGCACATGTAAGGATACGGCGACTTCGGTATGTGTCTGGCCTGCTTCCAGGCGGCCGAGAATACTACCCTGAAAAACGGCGTCGTTGTGCCATTATGTTGTCACGTTCACCACGAGGCTACACTCCGCACATTATAACAGGGTAAACACGACTGAGGGAATATGGGGCGCAGGCACTGGCTGTGTTTACCTTGCGGTTACGCCGCTAGTCAAAGCAGGGAACACCCCCTTTCCTATACAAAGCGAAAACGTAAGGTTGGTCGTGCGATTTGCGGTCTATTTCCTGTTGCCCCGCTTACTCGTAACATATGCTTAAATTTTGGACAATACTGTTCTTCGAAATCTTGGCTTGTCTGGAATACCTGTAATAGTATGAGAACTGGAATGCCTAGAACCAAGGCTTCTCTCAAAAAATGGGGTTATACACTAAATGCTGACAGCGACTATGGTGCAATTCAAGGACTTGTGCAAGAACTGTTGAAACTGCCCTGTGGAAAAACAACTTGAGGACTTCATTACAGTCAGCTATTTTGGCTGCTTCATACTGGAGCACTTTCAATATTTGAGGATACTTGGATGCAATGATAATCAATCATGGATGGATTAGGCCATCTATCGGCCTTCTTGTGAATATAAAGTGTATTGTTTCTTGTTTTATTTCAGAGAGTGTAAATATTTATGCCGTGTTATGTGATGGATATTGTTTCGCTATATGTGTTGTTCTACAGGAAGCAACGTTGTTGAAATGTGTCTTGTCAAGTAGTGCTTAATAATATTCCGGAGAAACAAACGTTGTTTATGATTTGATACTTAATAACATAGTCAGATAGGGTTTGATAAAGTAGTGTTGTGATGCGACATTCACATGTCTATGAAGTGGGCTAAAGAAAGCTTTATTATACACCTCAATCAACATGATATTAGGGCATCATAACTCGTAATTTGTAAGATATAAATCATGATGCGAGAATAATGAACCGTTGCGAGTTATGCTTTTATTTAATTATTTATATATATTTGTTCAAAGATGTTACAGATGTTACAGTGTGTTATATACCGTAGTGAATTTTTTCATGTGATAATTATTCCGTAAGGGGACGCCCTTTCGACAGTATGGGCTGACTGCAGAAACGGTGTTTAGACGATGTCTACGGTTAAACAATGTCTAAATATGGCTGCCGCATTGCAGAGACGTTATTTATCACTTAGGCACTGTTTAAAACCGATGTTCAACCGGTCATGATTAAACATTGCCGCGAAAATTGTTTAACCTGAAATAAGAAGAGTGATTCACAATCAGATGTTATGTACCATTAACCATGTAATTTGTAATATCATGTTGGGACGTATCCGAGAAAAAGGTCAGTCCGATGGCCTCTCTGTGGGTCGACCGCTAAATCGCAGCAATTCATTTGGCATGTACGGGGAGATAGATCTTTAAATGTTTCGCTTTTCATGAGACTTGTTTCTTGAGACTGGCAAAGGAACAGTCCGGTAACTGTCAACTTGAATACAATTCTTGGCAACCGATATATTTTATTATATACATGGGGTAATTTCCATGGAATTATAGATCACTTCGACTACATTCATATCAGAACTACGGGTCCCGATCGTCAGAGGCCTGTCACATTCATCAACCGGGAGGGATTCTCTTATATTTACTGCCAAGTAAACACACATGATAGCGAAAACTAAAAAGTATGTTGTATGTGGTTTTTATATATATAATCGCATAATTTTTCGGCAACTATCAGACAGGAAAAGGCAAGTGGTGGTGATGGTGGTGATTGTTGTTTCAAGAGGAGGACTGAGGAAGAACAGCTGTGGCCATAATAACAGCCCTAGTATTTGCCCGGTGTGGAAATAGGGAAACTACGGAAAACAATCTTCAGGGCTGCCGATGATGCGTTTCGAACCTACGATCTCCAGAATGCAAGCTATATCTATATGGCCCTTACAACACACTCAGTTACACATTACTATTGCTTCATCTTCCCTTCGTCGAAGCTACCGTATTTACAAGATTACACTCACTGTAACAACGCTATAATCAAAGTTATGCTTCCCCGTACGGTGGCAGTCGCTTTAGTGTCGATAATATTTTGTGATTTAATTTCCACCGAAAGTGATATTCTTATTTGTGGGCAAGTCATGCTCATGCTTAACCATATTTGAGTAATGTGTAGGAAGACAAACAGCTAACTGGCGTTCGGCGCGCGCACCGACCAATTTCATTGGTTGCGACAAGCAAAGAGTCGCATGAAAGGTACTTCTATCTCAATTTTCAAACCAATATTGAAACGTTAAACAATGCCTAGTTAAACATCGGCTGAATATTGTTTATGTAGTGGAAGATCGTGCTCGATTTAGACGTTGTTTAGGTAGACATTGTCTAAGGCTTAAAACTAGTAATCGTTTCTGCAATCGGCCCTGTAAGTTAGGAAGTGAAAATGAAGGTCAGTAAGAACTGAAAGACATTAATTCGCTCCTCATAATTCAAATATATATTTCTTTGTGTGTGTAAATTTTCTTGGCATATCTTCGTATAGATTTTTGACATGTGCTTTCTTAGTTCATTAAAGCTTGTGTTTTTGAAAAGTGTAGAACCATTCTTCTCATTTAGTAATATGGTCGTATTCCTCTCATAGTTAAGACTCCCCTACTTTAGAGATAATTAGTTTAATGCCCACTTTCCGGACAGACCATTGACCCGTATGCTCTCGAGCTCAGCCGTGCATGTTACTCATGTAGGGGTGATGGGACTTCGATGCCGGGGTTGTTTCCGAAGGTCTCATCTGAAATGACCCCTTCAGCCATCGCATTTGAGAATTACAATAAATCATTAGGCACTGGACCCCTGGACAGGTGCCACATGTAATGGTTTAAGCTCAGTCATGAAAGAGAACATACCTTATGAAGTCACAGCTCAGGTGTATGTAGCATTTTTTGAATCCTAAGCTCACATGCTTTAGATTTAAACCCAACGGACACACACGTTTATCGCCTTATAGTAGTAGTGTAATTTCATCACTATACCTGAAAATACGTGTGAGAGCCCTCCTGGTGGCTTTGATCGTTATGGCGTTGAAGTGTAAACGGTCTGACACCGTGGTTAGAAAAAAAATTCCCCTTCAGAATGTAGTCCTGCAAAGTAGGGTATGTGGTGGCATACAATTTATAATCACTAGATTGCGTGCCAAAAACCTGAATTAAGTTCCAAACCTCTCCGCACGGCTCATATGGAATGAGGGCATATGACGCTGTTGATGGTGATTCGTTCGTCGGATGGGGACGTTAAGTCTTGAGCACACCCCTTTGTTTTATTCGATAGTAGGCTACATGACGGCACCGGGTTTCACCCTCTCCATTCTTACTATCATATATCACTTAATTCATTTCATCTCATTAACTCCTCTGATGAGGTTGACGTCAAGAAAGGCATCCGGTCATAAAAACCGCGCCACGATATATTCATCTCACCTCATACCCGACCCGTAGAAAAGCGGGACAAGAGTTGGACAAACAAACTTGAAAATACGTGTGAATCATGCTGTAAGCGAGTTGAATGGAAACAGATTTCACCAAAGGTGGTCTAGAACAGGTTATTTGCTTTTAAGCATTGGTAAATTGATATAACACTCTTCCTGTTTTTAAATAGTAAAATAAAGGACCTAATAGGTTTAATTAATCAATATTGTTATTATTTCGATGTGTTTTAAGTTTAATTATTTGAATGATCTCCTATCCAATATTCCCGTTTCGAATACTTGTTTACATTAATGCATCGGGATAGTGCAGTGACGTAAGATGGCGGCGGCCGCATGATTTCGGCTTCAGAATCCTGCTGCTCAGTGCCAGTCTAAATCTGTATGTTTGTGTACAGACCTGATATATTGAAAAAATCATAAGTAAAAACTACGTTGTTAACTTACATATCTTTGGCGTGTGCTGCGATTGTTTCTGTATTTTACCTACTTCAAGTAAATTCTGGATCATTTAAAATGCATTAAATTTAATCATATGAATTTGTGGGACACTCTGTACCGCACTTGTCGATTTTCCTGGGACTTTCGCAATACACAATCCTCGAGAATTTTTCAAGGACAAGACAACCAGCGTTAAATTAAAAATGTCAATTTCATTGGCTTAAATAGAATCAAAAGGCAATTCCTGTACAGTCATTGGTTATTAACTTTGCTGTGCTGTTTTCTGTTGCACCATCCTGTATGGGCTGCCTTCGGGATGCGCGTCACAGGGTAGCATAATTCGGTCATCTGATTCATGTAGAGGGGACGTGTTGTCCGAGAGCCCTGTGCTCTATGGGGAGATCTGGCTCCTCTCGAGTAAGCAAATATTAAATTTCCTATTGTAACTTAACTCCATTTAACTTAATTGTATGGCTTAATTTGTCACAGGAGTTTACTTGAAATATTACTGACATGAATCAAAATTAATTTACGATGGTGTAAAAATGTGTTATATCCATCCTCACGTTTGCACGAGGTAAGCTTTTCTAACAGTTTCTGTACCTTTAAAATTGAATTACTCACTAGGCTTGCCTTCGGTAAATCTGATTTATTTTAACTTGTTTTCCATGACTTGATTTTTTCTTTAGTGAAGGTGGTAGCTTCACAATTTCAACTTGGAATTGATTAAGAACCTTTTGTCTGAATATCGACCCACTCTGCGCAGTGGGCCTATTAGCTTTCAGATCATAACTTCTGTTTTATTTTATGCCTATTGTAATTCAAAAAGCATTTTCCTTCAAGAGTAGTACCGGCAATTTCGTTGAAAGACTGCAACTTAATTACATCAGGGTTCGTATTTATATCTTGTGTTTATGGTTGTGTTTTTTATTTCCTTTATTGGTGTGTTTTATAATACATAGGTATCAACTAAATTATTCTTTGAAATTTCGGCCACGAAAGTCCCTCGATCCATAACCTCGTAGGGTTCCAACCGCTGTTCCCATCCTTGCCTTTAGATGTCGTGTGTCGTAACCTTATTTTAATGTTGATGTTACGATGCCTTTAACGATTCTAAAGTTTATTTCATGTTTCAAATGCCTTCCTTTTGTAATGTGTATGTTTATACGCTCTTCTGCCGATACATTAATAATTATATGACTTAATATCTACACCTGATTTATAAATAATCCTTAGTTGTATGTAAAATCTTGTCATCGCTTTCACACACGTATAACTCAGCTGTATTTACAGATCAGTAAAATCGTATTTATACTTGTTTTACCTGCATACGTAGTGGTCGGAAACAACGTGAGCCGGTTACGTGAGCGTTTGGGTTTGGTCATACTGACAAATAATTTAAAAATTAATTCGATATCTCGCACTGTCGTCAATTTATCAGCTGCAGAAGTTAGCCAGTCTGATCGTTTCGCAGTCAAATTCAAAAGGGCTTTGCGCGAGGCGGAGTTGCCATATTTGCCCGAAACCTATCATTAGATTTGCTTGAAGGCACCAGCCAAAGAAGACTTGAGCTGCAATGTCAGTCCAAGTCCACTATACGCACGCCACATTCCCACCGATCGCCTAAAAACTACTGATGCTGGGAAATAAGCACCAATCGTATCGTGAGTTACAGCCGGTGTCACCGTAGCGAACTACGCGTAACAAAGCGACCGCTACTCAGCCCGAAGGCCTGGAGATCATGAGATGATGCATAGTCAGCGCCACGAATCCTCTCGACCGTTGTTCTTGGCTTCCCTGACTGAGACTTGTCTCACCATTAGATAGCTCCTCAAGTGCAATCACGTGCAGTGACACAAAATGCTGCGAGAAACACAGGTTCACAATGCATGTACGTTGTGTGCAAATGCCTGTAATTGAAGATAACAGTCAGGAATGATTATAGAGTTTTATAGACTGTATAATGAAGGTGTACCAGGTGTATGCATAAGTCTTTTCCGGTTTCACTAAGAGATGGCGCCAAGCGAACAGTACGCAGTGCATGAATTTGATACATACGCTAGTTTGTTCGTCTGGCATTAATCTACCAACACACACAAGTTGAGTCCGCCAAACACTAGCGTCTGTGTTGCATCGTTCAGTGATCATGTCGACGTTTGTGCCTGAAAAAGGGCATTTGCGGCATGCATAGCTTTTCCTATTTAATAAAACGCAAAAAGGCTGTGGAAAGAAACGTAAGGTGAACACGCCCCACCGATTAGAACATGTGAGGCATGGTTTCGTTATTTTAAACGTGATATGAAAGACAGCCCGCTCTGGTAGATCATAAAGGTGTGAAGACGAGCAATTGCCCGATGCATTAATGCACAACCCTATCGCCAACAAATGATTAAATCATGCATTGATCGAAAGACGACCGGAATGGGCCAGAAGACATGGCAAAGTGTTTTTGTCACACGAAAATGCGCCGTCTCACAGAGCAAAACCAGACACCTTGAAATCGCTTGGATGGGACATCCTTCCGCACCCGCCGTACTCTCCCGACCTGGCGCCATCTGACTATCACCTCTTCTCATCAGTGGGGCACGCGCTTGCAGAGCAACACTTCAGCAATTTTGCGTATTTTGGAAAATGGCTTGACGAATGGTTTGCCGCAAAAGACAAGCAGTTTTTCTGCCATGGTATTCATAACTTACCTAAAAGATGGGCGAAGTGTATAGAAGACGATGGCTAATATTTTGAATAAAAAAAGAAATTCCCTTGAAAATTACGTGTTTTCTTTACCACAAAACCCGACAAAAACTTATGCATACACCTGGTAAGCGTCAGTGTTTACAAAACTTCTCCGAAGATGCTCCCACATACCGGTATATGTTTCCTTTGCTAAAGAATAATGTTATAAAAGAACTAACTCCTTTAGATAAATGTTATGATGGACAAATGCCAGTGAAGCCAGAGAAGCTAAGAGACTTAAAGAAGTTATGTGTGTTCGTAGCTCCTGATACAGTATCCTTTATCAATGGCACCTGAAAGAAAACACATAGGCTAAATTTGTCACAAAATGATGATTTGGAATGAAATTGTAAAAGATTGCTAAAAATAACCTGTAATAAATAATATTAATTATCTACGTTTTATTGTATGAAGCCATATAATTCAAAACTGTCCAAACTCCACCCAATATTATGATATTATTAGCTAAATAGCCACAGATAAACAGAACATCTTACCCTTGCAGATGCATTGCTGGAGTACTGCTTCATTGTATTCATATTGTATGTAGCTCGTATTAGTGATTTAGAAGTATTAACGTTTCTTCTCTCTCATGAAAAATTTAGTGTAACGAACTTGGGTCGTTTTTTAATTCACAAGTTGAATTGCTGCATGCTTTAATCGTTACAAATGGGTACTGGTTAAAAAAATGTAGGGCCTACATGTTACGTTATTTACCAGCCACCTTTAGTCGCATCCCGTGGCTATGATTATTAGCAGCAACCCTGAAGATGGCTTTCCGTGGTTTCTCACTGTTCCATCAGGTGGTGGTGATTATTGTTTTAAGAGGAAGTACAACTGGCTTTCATATCAGGTAAATGGGCGAGTACTGGGGGTCTTCCTATCCCATCGTCGTCAAAGAACCTGTCTGCTTCGGCGTGACGTTACACAAGTATTAGCTCAGTTCTTATGAGTTTCGACTTGACATCTGAGCACTGCCTTTGGCGGAAGCTAAGTGAATTAACGAACAGCCAATTATAGGCAGCCGATCGCTCCGACAGAGCGCATTAGACTCCAGTTCCGCTTACCATTGTTGTCGATCTGTTGTTTTCTGTAACCACGTGCTATCAGCTGTTTATTGTGCTGTGCTCAGTTCTTTCCGCGGTCTTTGTGAGTTCACTCGGTTAATCTTAACAAAGCACCAACAATGGCAGCTAGAAATAATGAGTTGATTGAGCGGTTGAAGGAGCACTACCTGTTTGGCTGTTTACGTGGTGGATGAAATAGCCAGGAGAGTGAAACCTCAACAGACGATGACAATGCCAACAGTGACTCAGAAATGAGTGGTGTATTCCCTTTGTAGGAATTTTTTCCTTCCTTAGGAAAAACTGAATCTATCAGAAAACTTCACTTCATTATCTCGCGTTTTATTTTTTCGAGCATTGATCAATTTTTATCTTATAGTCTTATCCTGAATATGTTATGTGTTATTGTTCATCTTATGTGAGTTATGATTGGTGCTACAAAGAATAATTGATTCTGGACTTATATTCGAGTACCGTATATACATTTCCGTTCGTGTCGTGTGTCGTGAATCAGCTGTTAGTATTCGTAACGAGTTGGCATCATTGTCTGACTTCCGGTTAACTGTCAAGAAACGAACTATAGCAAAAGAAAAAGAAAAAACCTGAACAACGCATAACAACCTGAAGAATGTAAAAAGAAAGCTAGAAGAAGATGAAGTAAAGTTTCACTATTTGTTTTAAATTCAATATTTAAAATACAATATTTTTCTAAGTATCTAGTAAACTGTACTAGCTGCAGTACCCGCCGTTGATGGGACAATCACTTATAGCATGTGTACGATGACATTTTTGTCCACCCGTACATTCCCCAGATTCCGAGGCACGTAAGTGGGCATGCCTCTCCCTGTCAGCGGCTTGTCTTGACGTACTCGCTCCCTGTGGCTCTTTACGGTTCCATATTTTTTTGCATTATTGCTCATCTTGATTTGATAACTTCCTTTCGGGTTAAAAGAAAGCCAAGTATAGGTTAATAGTTTTAAAAAATAATGACAGGTGTACAAAGCCATTAGCAGGTTGACGGAACGATCTCCATAGCGACTCTCTTTACAGTGTATAGAGCTATTTACCGGCTCTTGGACTTAAAATTTACCGGGCGAGTTGTCCGTGCGGTTAGGGGCGGGCAGCTGTAAGCTTGCATCCGGGAGATAGTGGGTTCGAATCCCACTGTCGGCAGCTCTGAAGATGGTTTTCCGTGGCTTCCCATTTTCACACCAGGCAAATGCTGGGGCTGTACCTTTATTAAGACCATGGTCGCTTCCTTTCCACTCCTAGCCCTTCCCTATCTCATCGTCGCCATAAAACCTGTCTGTGTCGGTGCGACGTAAAGCCACTAGCAAAAAAATAGGGCTTAAAATTTCACGTGACTGCAACTGATTGTTCCCTTATTTTTCACTGTATCAAAAAAAGACATAGAACAAAAAACGCCGTAAGGCATTCGTGTAAGATCAACCGTATGAGAGATACATAGAGTTTTATACTTTAGGCCCCTTCTGAAGTAACCCATCCTGGTGAAATTATTTGGACAACTTATAGCTAAGATTCCACCCCACCCCACCCCACCCTCCCTTATTTTAAACTGTAATAGCAAGTTTAATTAAAATGGACCCATCCATTTTCCCGTGATGCTGTAACACACCCAGACAAATATTAAACTGAACTCGACACAGGTCACTACAATGACATTGGTATTCTTGTCAGAATACAATGTATCAACTGACTAGGGCGTAGCTGATGTACCCGTGCTTCGCTACGGGATTCTCAGAAAGACTGACTTGGTGGTTTTCCTAACTGAATTCAACATAGGTCATTACAAAAACGTCAGTAGGAATGTAGCGATTGAAAGCAATGTTATGATATAAAATACTGGATCAAATGAAAAACAGCACACTTTCTCACTTTCAACGAAGAGTACTACGGTGCCGATCTAACAGTCCAAAGTTCGAGAGCTGGAATAACCAGGTCGCAGACTGCCGTGAACACTCCTCTGTCATTATTCCGTTAAATATGCACACTACTCAATACAATCAGTGGCTCAGAGTAGGGATTGTATAGCTCGAATACTATGATGAACCAGTGTGTTACGTACCAGATATATCAGAAAATGTATGAACCAGAGGAATGGCATGCTAAAGAAGAAAGTTATCTTACACCCCAGCTACTTCCCACCAATATACAGGCAGGCTGTTACAGTTGGTACGACCAAGCGAGTTTACCGTGCGGTTAGGGGCGCGCAGCTGTGAGATTGCATCCGGGAGATAGTAGATTCGAACCCCACTGCCGGCAACCCTGAAGATGGTATTCGGGAGATGGTGGGTTCGAGCCCCACTGTCGGCAGCCCTGACGATAGTTCTCCGTGGTTTCCCATTTTCACACCAGGCAAATGCCGGGACTGTACCTTAATTAAAGCCACGGCCGCGTCCTTCCACTTCCTAGACCTTTCCTATCCCATCGTCGCATAAGACATATCTGTGTCGGTGCGACGTTAAGCAAAAAAATGGTATTCCGTGGTTTCCCATTTTCACACCAGTCACACCAGGCAGTACCTTAAAGCCAAGGCCGCTTCCTTCACACCACTATTCATTTCCTATCCAATCGACGCCATAAGACCTACCTGTGTCGGTGCGACGTCAAGAAAATTTTTAAAAAATTCGGTACGGTGCAGTAATCTTATCTATCGGGGATGAGAGGAAAGAGAAGACAAAAAGCACATCACAACTAACAATGGTCAATGTAGTGTTATTGTTGATAAAGTTTATGAGCTTTCTATATCGCAGGCCTTCACATTTTTTTCTTTCGACTCTGTGATATTAGGGTGTCTTACAAAATTATTTATATCGTAGACTGTAGTTCCTTATTCTCAGACTTTGCATACCGATTTTCACTAAATTCTGTTTACCCATTTTCTCGTGACTCGGCGCTGATATGGACTTAGTAACAAAAATCCAAATTCATGAATATCTCCGATTATATGGGGTACGGTAACAATGTATAAGACATAAGTGATCGGAAATTTAATAACTTCTTACATAACTACTACTAACTTACGACATAACTAAAGTTAGGTTAGTTATGTAGTATTTATGGATAAATAGCATAAATAACTTATTTGAGAATTACATTTCAGACCTTCCCCTAAACTACCATTTCACTCAGCGTGAATAAAATAATTTGTAGCCTAGATTGCAGTGGTTCATCACCCGTCATTA